>NW_027361697.1:58435000-59160000 GCF_039654945.1 Dendrobates tinctorius
GACTTAGGCGGTTAGGGATTTGTATATATGTGGTAGATTTGGCCAAGGTTTATGATAATGTGAGCTATTTGGTTTTGTTGTCACTTAATAATACACAACCTTATATTAGGCTCTTACTATCATGTATTGCACGTCACTGTACAGTGATGGTGCTTCTTGAGTGGTATGCATAAATTGCAACAATATCTGGGACCCTGGAATCATACCTACAGTTGTGATATATGTATATGTGGGTGTTCAATATTATATGTATTATATGTGTGCATATGGACATGGTTAAGACTGTTTACTTATGTCACTCTATATGTATATGTAGATACTGTAGTGTTTTAAAGGGTACTGTTACTCTATGACATTGTACATTTGTCTAATCTCTGTATTCACACATCTACATGTATTATGTGTAGTCTGCAATTTTGTCAAGTGCCTATGTAGGATCACAAATGTGGTGTCCAGCCCCCAGCAGCCTTTTCTGCCATGTAGCTTTTACATCCGTTCACACTAAGGCATACATTTTGAGGACGCGTCCGTTTGGCTGGCTCATGCGGCTCCCCTGTTCTGGCACGTCGGACGGGGGCGTGGCTGGGCGGCTGACGGCACGTCCTTGCTTTGTGGTGCACCGCGGTGAGGTTACGTCACCCCGGGCATCTCCGGCCTCCCCTTTCCTGACGTGTCGGATGGGGGAGTGTCGGAGGGGTGGGTGGGCATGACACATTGTGACATCACACGCCGGACACACACAGCTGCAAGTCGAAACACGCTATGGGGCAGCGGTATACACCCAGTTCACATTGCTGTTAGGTGACCGTGCTGCCTGACTATGTGAACGTGCTATGTGGCAGCACTATTGGGTGGTACTTTTCTAACACATATGTTAGGTAATTTTCTGGTAGTCTGGGGCTATATAAGGACACCAGCCTATGAGAACCACATATTTCACCCCCTTGGGCGAAGCTGTAGCGAAACGCGTGCCAAAGGTTACTGTACCAAACAAGGTTCTATGTTTCCTCCATGCACTTTGCACCTTTGTATGCACTTAGTTAGCTGCCCTCAGTTCAACAATATGTATATTTGGTAATGTGCTCATTGTAGTATTCAGTAGCTGCAGCAAAAATTTTAGCGTTTGCCTGTAATACTAGCAGATATGTTGATTTCACTGTGAATGACATGTGCATTGTCTCTTATGGGGCCATGTTCTTGTGGCCACTACCTGCGGTATTATAATTTCAATATACACACAGTTTATTGCACATTACCAACCATACGTTCACTCTTAGCTGTGTGGGCATATAGGTCTGAATTACCACAATTGCTCTGTGCAGGTACTTATTAGGAGCGGCTTTAATGTCATGTGTGTGCATTTGCATTTTTCCATCATTATGTGTAGGGAGGATCCAGAATGTACCATGAAGGGAGTTCTTATTGAATAGTCACTGTGGCACCTTATTTAATTATTACACTTTTTGTATCTCCCAATGGTAGCCCCATGTAGGGGATACACATACATACTTACCCTGTTTGGTGTGTTGGACTGGCATCTCCTTTTATTATGTTTTTTACTGTTTGGCTATTATGCTTTAATAAAGTTGTATTTTTATGGCTTAACTTCTTTTGTCTTTTTGGATATATATGCTATAGGTAGCAGCAGCAGACAGTAATGGAATGGACCCTCTTGATGTATGCAATGATATCTATATACACACATACAGTGCCTGCGAGCCTTGCACTGATATGTATAGAGCGATGTACACTCCCCTGCCTACATAACACTGCAACCTATATACTCCGGAATTAGTCCTTAGAAGGACTGTTGGTTTAGCTGGATTTGAGTAGTTTAGAATGGTAGACCCCACACTGACTAATAAATCCCCAAATCTTACCCTATCTTGGCATCAGCTGTCCCTACACTATCTCAATCCGAGATAAATGCGCCGAGCAGGGTGGCGTCCGGTCTCTTATACCCCTGATGAGGCTGTGCAGCCAGCCAATCACTGCAAGACCACAACAAAGATGGCCGCGGCATTACAGTGCCTGGCAGACAATCCCTGCATGTTGATTGGGTCTCTAAAGACTGCCAAAAATGCAGGGTGGAGACCCAAGATCCCGCCTAGTACTTGGACAGTGATACTTGGGCGAGTAACGAGTAGTGGCGAGTACGTTCGCTCATCACTAGAGCCAGCCCTTGCAGAGATTATATCATGAGAAATAAAATAATGACAATGCTCCTGGTAGAGTAAATGTATCAAGAGGAGCAGTCAGAAGAGACTGCGCCTGGACACAATAAATGTAATGTATGCTCGAACTAGTAGCAGGATAAATATAGAAGATGTGAATAATCAACAGAGAAAATGCCGAAGGGGCATGAACATGGAGATGTGCCCCACGGGGCAAACAAAAATATAAGTGCATAAGGATAGTGTATGTGGGTGAAGCAAGGATTTGCCACAGGACTGCAGGATTGTGCTGAAGTGGGGAACAGCCATGAAATAAGAGCCCCACAGAAGGTCGGGAAAAACCCCATGCTTACTTGTAGCACTAGTGTTCCCAGAACAACAGGCCTGCAATTAGTTTTAGTCAACTAGCTGTATTACTATCCTTAAATTTGATAACATTTATGGTATACCAAGCTGATATTTGTGCCACCTGAGTGTGGCTGATCAAAAATCACATTTAAGATGTTGCACAAGGTATCAGGCCTCCCAGCACAGCAGGCTTACACTGGTCCCTCACCAACCCTGTCTTAATTGAAACTTCAATTCCAAGCTGTAAATGCTGAGCCAGACTCTGATACCTCATGCATGGGCCATGGCTGACTATTTCTGTGCCATTATTAAAGGTTCTACTGTGGGTCAATTGATCATTCAACTACCTGTATTACTATTCTTATATTTTTCTATCAATAGTAGTCTATGAAACTGATGTTTGTGGCATCTGACTGTGGCTGGAATAAAAAAAAAAAATTGAGTTGTTGCATGAGGTATCAGATTTCCCAGCTAAGAATGTTTACTCCGCTTCCTTAACTACAAGATCCTCATTGAAACTTCAATTCCAAGCTGTAATTGGAAGCAGCATAAGTGGCAAGAGATGTAATTGGTGAGATGAATAAGTATTTATTTTAATTTTTTCTATTTTACTCTTATTATGCTATGGGGCGTTGAAGACACAAAAGCCTAATAAAGAACATTAAATTTGCAGAGAATAATTTATCTAAAAATCAGTTCCACACCATCCTACATCTCCCTGTATCTTCTGCCTTCTGCTAATAGTCTAAAACTAACATCCACTGTAATCCGAACCTTAGACTTCTGTCTCCAAGACTTCACTTGCACTGTATTAGTTTCCTGGAATTCACTAACCATCCGTTCATTCCTCACCCAAGAATCTGCAAAAACCCTAGTCCATGCCCTCATCATCTCTCGCCTTGACTACTGCAACCTCATGCTCTGTGGCCTCCCCTCAAACACTCTCGCACCCCTCCAATCTATTCTAAACTCTGCTGCCCGACTAATCCACCTGTCCCCCCGCTATTCCCCAGCTTCTCCCCTCTGTCAATCCCTTCACTGGCTCCCAATTGCCCAGAGACTCCATTACAAAACCCTAACCATGACATACAAAGCAATCCACAACCTGTCTCCTCCATACATCTGTGACCTCGTCTCCCGGTACTTTCCTGCACGCAACCTCCGATCCTCACAAGATCTCCTTCTTTACTCCCCTCTTATCTCCTCTTCCCACAATCGCATACAAGATTTCTCTCGCGCATCACCCCTACTCTGGAACTCTCTACCACAACATATCAGACTCTCACCTACCATCGAAACCTTCAAAAAGAGCCTGAAGACCAACCTCTTCCGACAAGCCTATAACCTGCAGTAACCACCGATCGACCAAACCGCTGCATGACCAGCTCTACCCTCGCCTACTGTATTATCACCCATCCCTTGAAGATTGTGAGCCCTCGCGGGCAGGGTCCTCTCTCCTCCTGTACCAGTTATGACTTGTATTGTTTAAGATTATTGTACTTGTTTTTATGCATACCCCTCCTCACATGTAAAGCGCCATGGAATAAATGGCGCTATAACAAATAATAATAATAATAATAATAATAATAATAATAATAATAACCAAGAATATCAAATTTCTTTTTGACTGGTCTACCACCTCATTTCACTAAATTAACTATACCCTGTTCTCCCCTCAGAAACTGTTCCTTTCTATCATCTGTTTACTCATATTTCCAGTATATTACCCCTGAGGCAAGAGGTTATGAACTGGACCCACTTGTCCACAGGCAGATGGTACTGATGGCAAGTTTTCCCAAATGCCAGCATGAAAGTGTCCAAGTCCCCCCTTTTGTCCAGCAGGGGTAAGTCCTCCACTCATTGCTTTGGGAATTGGATATCAGGAGACTCGCGACTGACTAGGGTCTGCTGCTGGAGCTGAAGCATTTGTTGCTGGTGTTCGTACTCCTGCATACGTTCTGCCGCTACCTCGTGATCTTCTGTTGCTGCTATGAGGGTCTCATAGGAGGACTTGTCTCCTTTCTTGAGTCTGGCCAGGGTAGCTTGCCGGACTGTATCCAAGTCTGCCTGGCTAGGGGGGATGGACAGGTGGCGAGCGGCTCACTGTGGGACTGACTGCCGGTGACTGGCTCCTTTTGGAGCCAGGGCTGAACTCCCCCTATGCTTGAGCAAGTCACCTTCCACCTCCTTCCCACCATTTATAGCATTAGCCATCTCCCCAACACAGAGCTGCAACCTGATGCACCCACACACATTACATTATTTGCACTTAGACTGTCTAGTGCTGAGCTGATCTTAAGACCTCAGTGCCATAAACTACTGATGGTAGTCTTTAACCTCTGGCAGTATGATGGATCCCAAACTCAAACAAATTTTTATCTTGATCCCATAGTGCGGCCATCACTTGTGAAGAACCTGCACCTCGCCATCCCGCCTGATGTCACTATTACGTCAGGCTGATCATGTAGTGCAGTCTCTCCACTTTCACTTGTGTGATGTTCCGGACCCCCTGGGGACACGTTAGGTCAGCTTGGTACAGTTTTACATAGACAACCCCTTGTCTACATGGGCGCCGGGCGGCATGGGGAGTGAAAGATGTAGCACCACACTCGCTGACAACCCTGACAGACTGAGAGGCCTCTTTCACTAGCACCAGTAAAACAGTGCCCAGTCAGCCCGATAGTACTGTCACCAGTTCCTCGTTAGATATAAGCCTGATGTGTTAACGGGATTATAACATCGCAGAAACCAACCCAGTAGCATGGAAAGTTAAGCCAAGACTATGAACTAATGAATTTATGGATTGAGATAAAAGAGCAGCCCAAGGTTAAATTATATATTCAATTACTTTAAGGTCACACTAGACAATACACTGTATACACAATGGTTATACATATACAATGGTCAGATATGCAAATACAGATAATGATAGGACAAAAGATATAAGCAGATGGATCATGTCAATTACCAGGTTGATGTTCAACCATGTGTGTGCTGGGTCACAGGGGGCATGTGCTAACAGCTAATTCCTAGGTCCTTCACAGCACGTTACTGGATGCGATTCCGCTTTCAAAGTGGACTGCATGCATAACAGAGAGAGAGATCCCATTGCCTTACAGTAGCCTTTATTCCCTTTGTGTCACTTCGCTTCTGCCCTCTGGGCTAAACCTAAATCCCCTGCCCTTGCCTCTAGCAGCAAAAAACTCCAAAACCTACATGGTCGAATATCAACCCTGTGTCACAAATCCATGTTTGGATTGTGGCAGATCTGGATCACATATAACCTTTTTTTTTGTTGAAGCCTCTGGCTTAATGTTAGTTTTGCCCCCCGGTGGCCACTGGGGTTATTGCAACCTTGGTTGCTGCTAATGGGTTGCCCCCGGTGGCCGCTGGGGTTACTACATGTGTAAAATTAGCCAACAGGTGTTAATCCTCGCCTCCTTCCTATAAAAAGTTCTCAGGTGCTCTGAATCACTGTTGGTGATATTGTTCATTCCCCAACCAACCTTGGAGGAGAGAGGAGCTATTGGGAGCAGTGCTTTGCATCTCATCCAGAGCTTTGGTGTATCAGCTGCTCAGGAGGAAGCTGTGTCCGGGTGCCGTACTTTTGTAGGGAAGGTGACCTGACGGACGGACGGACTAGTCAGAGTGAAGAAAGAAAGGTTTGCACAGTGTGGGTAGGTGTCAGGTATTACAGTGGGAAAACAGCTAGGAAAGTGTAGTGGACGTGCAGTACCTTGGGTTGACCATTAGATGGCAGGGAGGAGTGTGAGCAAAGGACTTGACATCAGCTTAGGGCTTTAGAAACCGTTGGTCATGGGGGGCGGAGTGACAGTTTCAAAGAACCGGGTTAGCTATAAATACTGAGGGAGGGTTCCAGAAGGTTCCAGTCCCCAGGGGGAGCCTCAGTGACAGGAGGACTGCGACAGTCTGTGCGCTGTGAGGTGAATCCAGACCAGGGGGACTGAGGAGAGAGAACAACAGGGGGTGGTCCTGACAGATACACCGCAACAGAGACGAGATAAAGGGAATAGGCACACCGTGTAAAGATCGACGTTGGACCAGTGAACGGACTGTTGGTGATTAGGCTTAGGGCAGCCACAGTGTCGGAAGCTGTCACTACGTCAGAAAAGGCAAAAAGGACAGGATGTATACATACGTCCCAGGCGAGAAACACGGTGTGTGAAGCGGCTCTGGATACAGAGGGCCATGAGTGAGGTACTATGCTGTGTTGTGAAGCGGCTCTGGATGCGGAGGGCCGAGAGAGAGAGATATGGCGATGTGCTGCGAGGGCCGTCAGGCGGACGGCGCGCGAAAATAAACTTGGACCTGTTGTACCCAGTACCTGCCTCCATTTTGTCTCTGTTTCGTCTCTGCGTGGTAAGAAGAGAGACCACCCCCCCAGCCCGGCCCTCCAACCCTACATTTGGCATAGTCGGCAGGATCGCCGCCGCTAATACATCATCTTCTGCGGCAGGCCTGCCTCAAAGAATGGAAAAGGACGTGGACTGTGCTGCTTGGATTATAAATACCTGTGGATTACAATTGGCTTACCTGTGGATTACAAATTGGGAGCGCTGTGGTGACTCCGTGGTGCTGACAGAAGATGCGGGGCGGTATCAGGAGCTGCGCAAGATGGCGGCATTACTACAGCGCAGGGGAGAGGTCCGGGTGTTTGCAGTCGTGTTGAATGGACTGGGACCCCCTCCAACGTACCCCCGTGGACAGCAGTATGTGCCCGGAGGCCGATGCTCCCATGTACAGGACCCTGGCAGATGGGTGGAAAGGCCTGCCGACGCCCCACCCAACAGGAGGAGTGGTACAGAAGAAGAACTTGGCTGAGGCTGTCTGATGCCATTCGAGTGCTGCCCAACAGACGGTATGAGACGCTGTGGGTGTCGGGGCCCCGGCCGCCTAGAGTGGCAGTGGCGGCAGGGGATGGAGCTGTGCCAGGAGTCGCCCTCAGGACCACGGGCGAGTAGCGGGACGCTGGGCTGGGGAGCGGAGCCTGAGCGGAGTCAGCGAGAGCGGCCGCCACCAATACCGGCAGAGGACTTCCCAGCGGAGCCCCCGAGTCTGGGGGAAAGGCCCGCAGGACAGTGGAGCGAGGGACGGAGGCTGCGGGGGAAGCCGCGTGTTGATGTGATGAAGGCCGCAGCGCTGGGGAAGGTGAGAGTACCCCCGGCACCACCAGTGCCTCCGCAAGCGGCCCCCACCATTCTGCCACGGCGCGCGGTCTCCAGCGTGCCGGGGGGTCAGGCTGCAGAGGGCCCTATGATGTACGCGGAGTTGAGTGGGGCCCCTGCCCCCGTCCCTGAGCCATCCCGCCCGGAGTCGCCAGGGCGGAGCTTGTTGACAGAAGATGCGTCTGTGCTCTCTCGGCCGGAAAAACCGCCATCACCAGAACCGGCTGTCACTCCGGCTCTGCTGGAAGTATTGGATGCGGCCTACCCTGCGGCCGCGGTGATGCCTGCACTGGAACCGGCTGTGGCTTGTGTGACGGGCCCAGTGGACCAGCCCCCCGGGGACGCGGCTGCTCCCGTCCGCCACCCGGCCCCAGCGGCTGCTGAGCCGCAGAAATCATCGGCCGCCTCTGATTCACGCCCTTTCTCGGCAAGGTCCCACCCACCGGACTCTGGGACTGGCGCGACCCCCTCTGTCTGGGTGGCGGAGGTGATAAAACAAAAGAAGATCCGGGAGCAGGAGGTATGGAGCCTGCTTCACTCAAAAGGGGAGGCTGGCATGGCGGTGGAAAGATCCCGGGGACGGCTGGTGTACACCAACACGGACAGGAGGTATGGTTTCATTCGTGACCAGTCTGGCCAGAAAGTGTACGTGAATGTAGCATCCATACGTCATGGCGGGGCCCTGAAAGAAGGGGACTTCATCTCCTTCTATAAAGAATACTGCCCCCGCGGGTATTATGCGGTGGCAGTACTGGCGGAGCCTGAGCAAAGCGGGCCCCCGTGAAAAAAGGACTGATATGGACACTCTCGGTTCCCCCAGGAGTTCCACGGCTGTGGAGCCCTCACCTCTGTCCATTGAGAGTGGGATAGACTGTCAGGAGTTCGATGCACCGTTGTGCAGGTTATAAGGACAGTTGCATTTAAAAAAAAAAATGTTTTTGTTGTTGTTTATCTGATGCAACTATTCTCTCTCTCTTTCTTTCTTCTTTCTATGTTCTTTATATACGAAAATATGTTTACCTGACAGAACGGGGATACGGAAAAGCGGAGGAGTGTCCAGGTCCAAGGAAGGGGGGGAGGAAGAAAGAGGATCTGCCATGTTATGTTGTTATATGTTGGTTTTAAAAGCAAAAGAAAATGGAAAAAAAAAATTATAAAAATGGGTACTTGTGATATTGTAAAGTTGTTTTGGTGTACAATATGCACAAGAAAATGCAACAGGTCCGGGTAAGGGAAGGTCTGCGGGACCAAAGGAAAGTGTGAGATCCGGTAGGGATCTAAGAGTTGAGGAGGTCTGGGAGACCGGGACGCCGACCATGACATGTTATTGAAAGAAAGGAAAATGAGTTGGAAGACGTGAGGAAGACAGCCGTCCTAGGTCAGGTCCCCAACACCACGGACACCCCTGAAGGAGGAAGGCGGGCGCTGGTAATGATCTGGAAGGTAAGAGACCTCGATCATGGCGTACCGAATAGTGGAAAGTGACAGTAGGGGAGAGTAGGGGAGGTACACGCCATAGAGAGAATATGGGTGTACCTAGCCCAATTTGAAAGACGTTGTCATGTGGCGTGCGCGCTGGTGAGTAGCAGTAGGCTGCTCAGAGCATAGTGCTCCCAGTATGGGTCGGCCCCCGCAGATGGTGGGTTTGGCTCAACAGCTGGTCCGACAACAGAATGTAGGTGTAGCTTCAGAACGACGAAGGCAGGGATGACGATTGTCGAGGACGACAATGGACAAAGGAAGGGAGAGTGTAGGGAAGGTGACCTGATGGACGGACTAGTCAGAGTGAAGAAGGAAAGGTTTGCACAGTGTGGGTAGGTGTCAGGTATTACAGTGGGAAAACAGCTAGGAAAGTGTAGTGGACGTGCAGTACCTTGGGTTGACCATTAGATGGCAGGGAGGAGTGTGAGCAAAGGACTTGACATCAGCTTAGGGTTTTAGAAACCATTGGTCATGGGGGGCGGAGTGACAGTTTCAAGGAACCTGGTTAGCTATAAATACTGAGGGAGGGTTCCAGAAGGTTCCAGTCCCCAGGGGGAGCCTCAGTGACAGGAGGACTGCGACAGTCTGTGCGCTGTGAGGTGAATCCAGACCAGGGGGACTGAGGAGAGAGAACAACAGGGGGGTGGTCCTGACAGATACACCGCAACAGAGACGAGATAAAGGGAATAGGCACACCGTGTAAAGAATGACGTTTGACCAGTGAACGGACTGTTGGTGATTAGGCTTAGGGCAGCCACAGTGTCGGAAGCTGTCACTACGTCAGGAAAGGCAAAAAGGACAGGACGTATATATACGTCCCAGGCGAGAAACACGGTGTGTGAAGCGGCTCTGGATACAGAGGGCCATGAGTGAGGTACTGTGCTGTGTTGTGAAGCGGCTCTGGATGTGGAGGGCCGAGAGAGAGAGATATGGCGATGTGCTGCGAGGGCCGTCAGGCGGACGGCGCGCGAAAATAAACTTGGACCTGTTGTACCCAGTACCTGCCTCCATTTTGTCTCTGTTTCATCTCTGCGTGGTAAGAAGAGGGACCACCCCCCCAGCCCGGCCCTCCAACCCTACACTTTGTTGCCTCAGGAGCATTGGCAACAGAGAAAGCTAAGTTGTTTGTTTTTCCCTGTTTGTTGTTTTCCCTAATGTTATATTAGTACAGCGGTGGGACCAGTGTCCGCACTACCCAGTTCCCTAGTAAGGGATAGGTGCAGGGTTAGTGAGGGATTCAGGTATCCTGGTCGGTGACAGGTGAAGAGCCTGTTTATGGAACATTAGGAGTGTTCAGGGACACTGCTTCAGGGAAGTGCAGGAAGTCTCCACGTCCCCGTTCCCTATTGTAGGGCCCACCATTGTAACTGTGTCCCCAGTGTTCCCTTGTTTGTCTTGTTGTTTCAGTTACCGACATGTGGGTCGTGTCACACAGGACTAGTCTACGCGACACCCGGTAATTGATATGAAATTACATCTCCCATATTTTTCATAATACTCCATGCACTAAATAGCACTTTATGCCTGTACTTGTAAAGCTACTGTCTGGTGACTGATTCATGCAGCGTTATATGAATGCCCCTACTTAATATATTGAGGGCTGGCCAATACACTACTTGCACTTTTTTACCTTTTGTATCAACCCCATTTTATCATATATTGTAAGCTTGCAAGCAGTGCCTTCACTCCTCTTATTAATTGTTGAATTATGTGTTTACTCTGTAATTAGAGATGAATGAGCACTAAAATGCTTGGGTTCTCATTTCTCAAAACAAGCAATTCCTAATACTTGAATGCTGATTTTGAGTAACGAGTAAAATGGGATTCAAAGAGAAAGCCAAGCTTTTTTACAGCAGACCCTATAAAGAGGTCCAGGGCAGTGAAAATGTTCAAATGGATGGGAAAAGTGCTAAATGGAAGAACAGCATGGTGAAGGCCTCTGGAAGCATCTATGACTCCCAGATTGATGCTGAGACCAATGGATTCACACTTTTACTCCATTTTAAGGAATGACAATAAAATATACCAAGCTGATGATACATTGCATTTTACAGAGATAAAAGTGTTAAGAAACATTTTGCCTGTATAATGACTTGTATGTAAGACAAAATTAAAAAAGGATTTTAAAGAATTATAAATTAAGTAAACCAAAATAGATTTTTTCATTAAAAAACAGGAAATTTCAGTTGAATATATGAAGAAAGCAAAAACTGCCAAAATTAGGGACTCAGAGGGACTCAGATTCACGTTGTATCAGGCCCGGATTGGCAATATAACCAACCGGGCATTTTCCCGCTGGGCCGCTGTCATGTGGGCCGCGGGCGGCAGCTCCCGATCATCTGGCCGCTTGCCAGCTGCTGTGGCCACTGTTGCTCCTGCCGCCGGCCCTCTGCGGGCATGGCGGTGATAGTTTAAAGTTCCTCCCGCACTGCAGGGAGATAAGCCGCCACGCCCCCCCCTCACGCACCCCATCCTCGCCTTAGCATGAGACCCCCTCCCCCCCGTAGCAACTCACAGCGTCGCACTCGCTTGCCTGCTCGCTCTGTTCGCAGGACCTGTGATGAGGTCACAGGAGGGGAGGAGTCAGGGGGTCACATGATCAGGAGCCTTTGTCCAGACCCCCGTTCATGTCACCCCTGACTCCGCCCCTCCTGTGACCTCATCACAGGTCCTGTGCGCACAGCCTTGCCTCTACCGTCTGCAAGACTCTGCTTTGCTGTTGTCATGGTACTGGTTGAGGTAAGTATGTGTGGGGTCAGGATTTACAGTGTGGATGTAGCAGAGCCGTGTGTGTACGAGGTGTACGGAGCGGTGCCGTGTGTACGAGGTGTACGGAGCGGAGCCGCGCGTGTATGAGGTGTACGGAGCGGAGCCGCATGTGTACGAGGTGTACAGAGCGGAGACGCGTGTGTACGAGGTGTACGGAGCGGAGCCGCGTGTACGAGGTGTACGTACCGGAGCCATGGGTGTACGAGGTGTACGGAGCGGAGCCGTGTGTGTACGAGGTGTACGGAGCGGAGCCGCGTGTGTACGGGGTGTACGGAGCCGTGTGTGTACGGAGCGGAGCCGCGTGTGTACGGGGTGTACGGAGCGGAGCCGTGTGTGTACGAGGTGTACGGAGCGGAGCCGCGTGTGTATGAGGTGTACGGAGCGGAGCCTCGTGTGTACGGGGTGTACGGAGCGGAGCCGTGTGTACGAGGTGTACGGAGAGGAGCCACGTGTACGAGGTGTACGGAGAGGAGCCGCGTGTACGAGGTGTACGGAGAGGAGCCGCGTGTGTACGAGGTGTACGTAGCGGAGCCGCGTGTACGAGGTGTACGGAGAGGAGCCGCGTGTGTACGAGGTGTACGGAGAGGAGCCGTGTGTGTACGAGGTGTACGGAGAGGAGCCGCGTGTACGAGGTGTACGGAGAGGAGCCGCGTGTACGAGGTGTACGGAGAGGAGCCGCGTGTGTACGAGGTGTACGGAGCGGAGCCGCGTGTGTACGAGGTGTACGGAGCGGAGCCGCGTGTATGAGGTGTACGGAGCGGAGCCGTGTGTGTACGAGGTGTACGGAGCGGAGCCGCGTGTACGAGGTGTACGGAGAGGAGCCGCGTGTGTACGGAGAGGAGCCGCGTGTGTACGAGGTGTACGGAGAGGAGCCGCGTGTACGAGGTGTACGGAGAGGAGCCGCGTGTGTACGAGGTGTACGGAGCGGAGCCGCATGTACGAGGTGTACGGAGCGGAGCCGCGTGTACGAGGTGTACGGAGCGGAGCCGCGTGTACGAGGTGTACGGAGCGGAGCCGCGTGTACGAGGTATACGGAGCGGAGCCGTGTGTATGAGGTGTACGGAGCGGAGCCACGCGTGTACGGAGCGGAGCCGTGTGTACGAGGTGTACGGAGAGGAGCCGCGCGTGTACGAGGTGTACGGAGAGGAGCCGTGTGTACGAGGTATACGGAGAGGAGCCGCGCGTGTACGAGGTGTACGGAGAGGAGCCGTGTGTACGAGGTGTACGGAGAGGAGCTGCGTGTACGAGGTGTACGGAGAGGAGCCGTGTGTATGAGGTGGACGGAGCGGAGCCGCGCGTGTACGAGGTGTACGGAGAGTAGCCACGCGTGTACGAGGTGTACGGAGAGGAGCCACGCTTGTACGAGGTGGACGGAGTGGAGCCGTGTGTGTATGGAGTGGAGCCATATGTGTACGGGATGTACGGAGCGGAGCCAAGTGTGTACGAAGCATACAAAGCGGGCTTTTCCCACGGACACAGGAGTACACGGCGGAGCCCCAAGGAGCATTTTAAAACACACACATGACGTTCCACCTGAAGTGATATGCTGGAAGCTGACCGGAAATGAGATAATTTCTTGAGGAGATTGTGACGGAACCAGGAATGCTTCAGATCCATCACCGTGTCCTCCTCCGACAGCGCAGACAGCAGGATCGCCTTGGAATCGGGGATGCCGGCCATGTGAGCAGATCATGATAGGTCCTGCACCGGGAGGCTCAGGTGGGCACTACAATGGGAGCCGGGCTGCTATAGTATCTTTGTAGAATCTTTCTTTATTTCTTTCTCTCTTTTTCTTTCTTTCTCTGTTCTTTCATTCTCTGTTCTGTCTTTCCCTCATTTTCTTTCTCTCTCTGTTCTTTCTTTCTCTCTGTTCTTTCTTTCTCTCTCTGTTCTTTCTTTCTCTCTCTGTTCTTTCTTTCTCTCTCTGTTCTTTCTTTTTTCTCTCTCTGTTCTTTCTTCCCCTCTTTCTTTCTTTTTCTTTCCTCTCTTTCTCTCTGTTCTTTCTTTCTTTCTTTTCTTTACTTCTTTCTTTCTCTCTCTGTTCTTTCTCTGTCTCTGTTCTTTCTTTCTTTCCCCTCTTTCTTTCTCTCTGTTCTTTCTCTGTCTCTCACTGTTCTTTCTTTGTCTCTCACTGTTCTTTCTTTCTTTCCCCTATCTTTCTCGCTCTCTCTGTTTTCTTTTTTCTCTCTCTCTCTGTTTTCTCTCTTCCTTAGTGCCAGTCAGTGTGCCCATAATGCCAGCCACTGTGCCCTCAGTACCAGTCAGTGTGATCAGCAGTGCTAAATGGGTGCGATTAGGTGTGGACATGGGTGTGACTAGTTGTGAAATGGGTGTGGCTGGGCGTGGCCAAAATTTGTAGCGCCGCGCTGCGCGCGCCGCAGTCTTTCTACATCTTTCCCTTCTTCAAAAGTTGGGAGGTATGATAGGGGCGGCTATGACCAGGGGGTCTGGTTGCCCAATAGAGAGCAGTTCTGCCAGGAATTCTGTAATCATGCATACAAAAGGGGACAGAGATTTGGGAGGAGTACTGTACCTAAAAGCAATAAATAGGACTGAGCTGAAATACTGGGCACAGCTGTGACTACATGTTATATAGTCGTGTTAATCTCCTCTCACTTCTTGTAAACTACAAGTGTACAAAGATATTATATAGTCACCATGTGACTAGTGGGCCTGTGTAACTTCAAATGCCAGGGCTGAATTTTAGTCCCAGTCCGGCCCTGCCTTGTATTATCCCCTTTACCCCCGAGGTTGGTTTGCAAGCTAATAATCAGGAAAATTTTTACAGTTCTGACCACTGTCCATTTATGAGATAATAACTCTGGAAAGCTTTAATGGATCCCAGTGATTCTGAGAATGTTTTTTTGTCACATATTGTAGTTATTGATTATGGTAAAATTTCTTTGCTATGACTTGTGTCTATTTGTGAAAAAAAAATGGAAATTTGGAGAAAATTTTGAAAATTTCACAATTTTCCAACTTTGCATTATCATGCCCTTAATTCACAGAGATATATTATTATTAATATTTATATATAAAGCGCCATTGATTCCATGGTGCTGTACATGAGAAGGGGTTACATACAAATTACAGATATCACTTAGAGTAAACAAACTAACAATCGCAGACTGATATAGAGGGGAGAGAGGACCCTGCCCTTTCAGGCTTACATTCTACAGGATGGTGGAGAAGGAGACAGTAGGTTGGGGGGTTGCAGCAGCTCCAGTGATCGTGAGGCGGTAGCTCCAGTAGTGGTGAGGAGGTAGCGGGGTCATTGCAGGCTGTAGGCTTTCCTGAAGAGACAGGTTTTCAGGTTCCGTGTGAAGGATCCGAGTGTGGTTGATAGCCGGACATGTTGGGGCAAAGAATTCCAGAGGATGGGGGCTATTCGGGAGAAGTCTTGGAGGCGGTTGGGTGAAGAGCGAATAAGTGTGGAGGAGAGAAGGAGGTCATGGGAGGATCGGAGATTACGTGAGGGAAGATATCGGGAGATTAATTCAGAGATATACTGTATGGAGGAGACAGGTTGTAGATGGCCTTGTAGGTCAGTATTAATAATTTGAATTGGATATGCTGAGGGAATGGAAGCCAGTGAAGAGATTTGCAGAGGGGAGAAGCAGAGGAGTAGCGAGGAGAGAGATGAATTAGTCGGGCAGCAGAGTTAAGGATGGACTGGAGAGGTGCGAGGGTGTTCGCAGGGAGGCCACAGAAAAGGATGTTGCAGTAGTCGAGACGGGAGATGATGAGGGCATGCACAAGCATTTTAGTAGAGTGAGGGTTGAGGAAGGGACGGATTTTGGAATTATTTTTGAGCTGGAGGCGGCAGGAGGTGGAGAGAGCTTGGATATGCGGTTTAAAGGACAGGGCAGAGTCAAGGGTTACTCCGTGGCAGCGGACCTCCATTATGGGGGAAAGCGTGATGTCGTCAATTGTGATAGATAGGTCAGGTAAGGAGGATCTGTGAAATGGGGGAAAGATGATCAGTTCAGATTTGTCCACATTCAGTTTGAGGAAGAGGGAAGAGAAGAAGGAGGATATGGCTGATAGACACTCTGGGATTCTGGACAGCAGAGAGGTGACGTCTGGGACAGAGAGGTAGATCTGAGTGTCATCGGCATAAAGATGGTACTGGAATCCGTGGGACTTTATGAGTTGATTGGTACGGACCAGTTTAATTAAAACTTAACTTTTAATCAACCTTTAAAAACATATATCAACAAAAAGTGCCATGCAAAGTGCTCGTGCTGAAGTGAATAAAAATTGTTCAATGCCGCCTGAAATAAACCATATAGGACAATAGGGCACTCGTTATATCATTTACAGCAGCCTCTTAGTGTTGCATACCTGTAGGGCCTCAGTCCCTCAACCCAGATATGACGTAGAATAGCCTATAGCTCCACATATAAGTTGCCCTTTTATGATTATTACTGTTTTCTAGGCTCCAATATAGTCCGTAAAGGACATTAATAAACCAAAAAGTGAGCCACTGTACACATATCCAACACCCTCAGAAAGAGATTATAAAAAGTCTCCTTTAAGTTACTGACCACATATCTTCTTTCTAGTATATAAATAGATCATGTACTTATCTCAGATATCGTTGTTTTTCATAGCGATACCCGAATACTGCTCACAGCAAGGGGGCTCCACATGTCAGCGAATCGCTGGGTAGCTCGATTCCCTCTGTATATCTCCCAACGCGTTTCATCTACCACAAATTCATCAGGGGAGTAGTGGCATTTGTGTCCGGTGGCATTGCGCGCCATATCGCGCTCTCATTATCCTTTATGTACATTCAGAAGTCCCGCGGTCTATCCCCATTTCCGGACGCCGGGGCTGGCACTTCCGGTTTTCATCTTACTTAGACCCCTAGACTCCTCTCCTGCCCCACTTCCTGGGCGTGTCTAAGGGCCGAAGACGTCACATCCGGTGACGCGTATTAGCCGGATCATCTGCCCCACTTCCTGGGTTCGTCTGAGTATCGGCGGCGTCACATCCGGTATAAACAGCGATGTAAACACATCGCGTTCATGTGACTCGCCCGTGCCCATGGCAACCAGACGCTGATGTGCATATCTACTTAGAGCGTTAAGCGTCTCGTTCCCTAGAGAGGGGCTCGGGCCGGAAAAATTATACACCTATTCCCATATCAATATAACAAATATCGGTGGCTTGGAGAAGTGTATAATTAGAAGAAATCAGCAAAACTCTTTTCTATCTTTTGCTGATAAACCCAAATAGGGGACATTTTCAGTGCATTCCTAGATCCAAAAAATTTTTTTACACCATAATCAAGATACAAAACGTATAATTCAACTTTCCAGAGGAAAAAATATCTACCAGATAATAATTAAAATGTTATGTTGGTTAATAGGTGTTGCATGGTATATACTGGGCACCACGGACCTTTTTGGGAAGGATAGAGAAGGGTGCTCACTAGAACTTACCCTATTATGCCCTCTCTGTATGTCACCTACCTAACGTGGAGGTTGGCACCCTAATTCCTGTGCAAGTGGCGCCCCCACTCAATGGCGGCTCTCCCTATACTTTGATGGCCCTATTAAAGTCCTCCCTACAAGAAGGAAGAATAGGTGAGAAGTTCATTAAGTCCCTTAGGATGTACTGTTCGTAGTGAGAAGATCCAGAAAGTTTCTCTCTGAAAGATTCGCTTATCCCAGTCTCCTCCTCTTTGATTTTTTGGGACTTTTTCAATGCCTATGAAACTGACGGCCCTACAGAATCCTACGTGAAAGAATTGAAAGGATTAATTGATGGAGCTTTTCACTCTAAAATCATTGATAAAAATGAGAGAGAATTTTTGACACCAATGCATCCAGTTGTTGCAACCTTTTATGCTTTACCAAAAGTGCATAAGGGTCTAGTCCCCCTAAAGGGAAGACCCATCGTCTCTGGGATCGGTAGTCTAACACAAAATTTAGGACTATACGTGGACCAAATTTTAAGACCATTTGTCATTTCCCTAAGTTCATACATCCAAGACGCCACGGACCTTTTAGTGAAACTTGACAACATTGATTTGGACACCAATATGATATTGGGTTCAATCGATGTAGAGGCCTTATATTCATCCATCCCCCACATAAAAGGTCTAATGGCTGCGGACTACTATTTAAAAACTAGGGGTATCCAGTATTCTGAACATAATCAGTTTGTCATCAAGGCCCTTGAATTTTGTCTCACCAGGAACTTTTTCCTATTCAATGGAGAGTACTTCCACCAGCTCAGGGGCACCGCGATGGGCAGCCCATGTGCGCCATCGTATGCAAACTTGCTCCTGGGTTGGTGGGAGGAAAACATCGTATTTGGAGAGCACACGGATGTGGCGGAGGACAGGATTGTGCTCTGGCTCCGCTACATTGACGATGTGTTCATAATTTGGAAAGGAGACAAGGAGGGGTTTGGTAATTTTGTAAGAGGATTGAATAAGAATGATCTGGGCCTTCAATTCACTTTTGAGGCTGATAGACATAAACTATCATTCCTAGATATCAGCATTGAAAGAGGAGAGAATGGCCGTTTAATAACCAAAACCTTTAGAAAACCGACCTCCTCTAATTCTCTGCTGAGATGGGACTCTAGTCACCCAGCCCCACTCAGAAGAGGCATTCCAAAGGGACAGTACCTACGAATGAAAAGGAACTGCTGTAATCACAGAGACTTCAGGGAACAAGCCGATGATTTGAGATCTCGGTTTTTGGAGCGTGGATATCCGGATGATATCCTCAAGAAGGCATATAAGACCACTGCAGTCAGAGACAGAAAAGAGCTTTTAATCCCAAAACAGAAAAACATAGACGAAGGAACGATCAGATTTATAACAAAATACTCAAATGGAGCTAATGACCTGAGGGAAATTATGAAACGGCATTGGCCAATTCTCCTCATGGATCAAGACCTTCTAGGGACTATATCTGGTACCCCACAAATTACGTTTAGAAAAGGTCGTTCCATCAAGGATAGATTAGTCCGTAGCCATTTTTCCTTAAACACTAATAGTAGACCTACCTGGTTGGGTACCCAACCCAAAGGGTGCTATAAGTGTGGCAACTGTAAATATTGCGCATCAATTACACAGGACACTATTTTCCGTAGTAATGTCACAAGAAGAACTTTTCCTATACAGCAGTTTATCAATTGCAGATCGGTTGGAGTTGTGTATAAGATTACATGTAGATGCAGTTTAGAATATGTTGGTAAAACCAAGAGAGAGCTCAGAGTGAGAGTGGGAGAGCACCACAGAGACATCATAAACAAACGAGACACACCAGTGGCGAATCACATCAACCAGGCCCACAATGGGGATGCTAAGGCCGTCAGTTTCATAGGCATTGAAAATGTCCCAAAAAATCAAAGAGGAGGAGACTGGGATAAGGGAATCCTTCAGAGAGAAACTTTCTGGATCTTCTCACTACGAACAGTACATCCTAAGGGACTTAATGAACTTCTCACCTATTCTTCCTTCTTGTAGGGAGTACTTTAATAGGGCCATCAAAGTATAGGGAGAGCCGCCGTTGAGTGGGGGCGCCACTTGCGCAGGAATTAGGGTGCCAACCTCCGCGTTAGGTAGGTGACATATAGAGAGGGCATAATAGGGTAAGTTCTAGTGAGCACCCTTCTCTATCCTTCCCAAAAAGGTCCGTGGTGCCCAGTATATACCATGCAACACTTATTAACCAACATAACATTTTAATTATTATCTGGTAGATATTTTTTCCTCTGGAAAGTTGAATTATACGTTTTGTATCTTGATTATGGTGTAAAAAAATTTTTTGGATCTAGGAATGCACTGAAAATGTCCCCTATTTGGGTTTATCAGCAAAAGATAGAAAAGAGTTTTGCTGATTTCTTCTAATTATACACTTCTCCAAGCCACCGATATTTGTTATATTGATATGGGAATAGGTGTATAATTTTTCCGGCCCGAGCCCCTCTCTAGGGAACGAGACGCTTAACGCTCTAAGTAGATATGCACATCAGCGTCTGGTTGCCATGGGCACGGGCGAGTCACATGAACGCGATGTGTTTACATCGCTGTTTATACCAGATGTGACGCCGACGATACTCAGACGAACCCAGGAAGTGGGGCAGATGATCCGGCTAATACGCGTCACCGGATGTGACGTCTTCGGCCCTTAGACACGCCCAGGAAGTGGGGCAGGAGAGGAGTCTAGGGGTCTAAGTAAGATGAAAACCGGAAGTGCCAGCCCCGGCGTCCGGAAATGGGGATAGACCGCGGGACTTCTGAATGTACATAAAGGATAATGAGAGCGCGATATGGCACGCAATGCCACCGGACACAAATGCCACTACTCCCCTGATGAATTTGTGGTAGATGAAACGCGTTGGGAGATATACAGAGGGAATCGAGATACCCAGCGATTCGCTGACATGTGGAGCCCCCTTGCTGTGAGCAGTATTCGGGTATCGCTATGAAAAACAATGATATCTGAGATAAGTACATGATCTATTTATACACTAGAAAGGAGATATGTGGTCAGTAATTTAAAGGAGACTTTTTATAATCTCTTTCTGAGGGTGTTGGATATGTGTACAGTGGCTCACTTTTTGGTTTATTAATGTTCTTTACGGACTATATTGGAGCCTAGAACAGTAATAACCATAAAAGGGCAACTTATATGTGGAGCTATAGGCTATTCTACGTTATATCTGGGTTGAGGGACTGAGGCCCTACACGTATGCAACACTAAGAGGCTGCTGTAAATGATATAACGAGTGCCCTATTGTCCTATATGGTTTATTTCAGGCGGCATTGAACAATTTTTATTCACTTCAGCACGAGCACTTTGTATGGCACTTTTTGTTGATATATGTTTTTAAAGGTTGATTAAAAGTTAAGTTTTAATTAAACTGGTCCGTACCAATCTGCTACAAAATACACATCTCGTTATTGGTAGAGATACCCCTGCTATTATTTTTTGACTTTATGAGTTGCCCCAGGCCAAGTGTATAGATTGAGAAGAGTGGGGGTCCTAGAACAGAGCCTTGGGGGACGCCAACAGAAAGAGGGTGGGATGAGGAGGTGGTGTGGGAGTGGGAGACGCTGAATGTGCGGTTGGAGAGGTATGAGGAGATCCAGGATAGGGCAAGGTCTTTGATGCCAAAGGAAGAGAGGATCTGTAGTAGGAGGCAGTGGTCAACTGTGTCGAAGGCAGAAGACAGGGCTAGAAGGAAGAGTATAGAGTATTGTCCGTTCGCTTTGGCTGTAAGTAGGTCGTTAGTAATTTTGGTCAGGGCTGTCTCAGTGGAGTGATGGGGGCGGAAACCAGAATGTAGATTGTCAAAGAGCAGGTTAGATGAAAGATGGGAGGAAAGTTCAGGGTGGAAGTGCTGCTCCAGGAGTTTGGAAGCGAATGGGAGCAGCGATATTGGGCGATAGCTGGACATCGCGGTTGGGTGGAGGGTTGGCTTTTTGAGGATAGGCGTGATTGTAGCATGTTTGAAAGCAGAAGGGAAGGTACCGGAAGTTAGTGATAGGTTGAAGAGGTGAGTTAGAGATGGGATAAGAATGGTGGCGAGGTTGGGGAGGAGGTGGGATGGGATGGGGTCAAGTGCAAAAGTGGTGAGGTGTGATTTGGAGCGAAGATGAGCAAACTCCCCTTCAGTGATGTTGGATAAGGGGGTTATGGGGTTTGGGCATTGGTCTGGTATACAAAGGGGTTGTGGTGGTTTAATAATAAAGACTTGCCATGTTTGGTCTATCTTGTTTTTGAAGTGCATGTCGAAGTCCTCAGCAGAGATTAGGGAAGTTGGAGGGGGCAGTGGTGGGCGGAGGAGGGAGTTAAAAGTATTGAACAACTGTTTGGGGTTGTGGGATAAGGAAGATACAAGGGATGTGAAGTAGGCCTATTTAGCAGAGGTGAGAGCTGATTTGAATGCGACTGTTGCTTGTTTGATTGCAGTGAAGTCGTCTTGGGAATGTGTCTTCTTCCAGCGCCATTCAGCAATTCTGGATGCTTGCCGAAGCTCTTTAGTGGTGTTATTGTGCCAGGGTTGTCTATTGATTCGTCGCACTCTGTTATGCATGACAGGGGCGACCGAGTCGATGGCTGATGCAAGAGTGGCATTGTAGAAACTAGTGGCAGTGTCTGTGTCATGGAGTGAAGATATGGAGGACAGTGGTAGGATAGAGTCACAGAGCATGCAAGTGTCTAGATGCGCAAGGTTTCTGCGGGGGTGCACGTGTTGCTTGACATGGGTGACAGGTGAGGATGACAGGATGAGAAAGTGAGTAGATGTGGTCAGATAGAGGGAGAGGTGAGGTTGTGAAGTTAGAAAGAGAGCAGAGGCGGGTGAAGACCAGGTCTAATGTGTGTCCGTCTGTGTGGGTGGCTGAGGAGGACCACTGAGTAAGTCCAAAGGAAGAAGTGAGCGGCAGAAGTTTTGACGCTGCTGACTGGTGGGTGTCAATGGGGATGTTGAAGTCACCCATGATGATGGTGGGAATGTCAGCAGAGAGAAAGTGGAGGAGCCAGGTGGAGAATTGGTCAATAAAGGCAGTGGTGGGGCCTAGAGGTCGGTATATGACAGCCACTTGGAGGTTGGAGGGAGAGTAGATGCGGACAGAGTGGACTTCAAAAGAGGGGAGGATAAGGGAGGGTAGAGGTGGGATTGGGTTGAAGGTGCAATTGGAAGAAAGGAGAAGGCCCACTCCTCCACCATGTCTGTTGCCAGGGCGAGGAGTGTGGGTGAAGGGGAGGCCGCCATAGCATAGCGCAGCAGGGGAGGCGGTGTCGGAGGTTGTCAGCCATGTTTCAGTGAGGCCAAGGAAGGAAAAATTGGGAGAGGTAAAGAGGTCGTGAATCACATGGAGTTTATTGCAGATGGAGCTGGCATTCCAGAGTGATACAGAGAGAGGGAGCAGGGTGGTGTGCGTCAAAGGCACGGGTTAGAGGTTGGAAAGATTTCGGGTGTTTTTTTGGATTGGGAGTGATAGAAGGGCGTAATAATGGGAGGTGTGATCTGTGGGGGGCCAGGATTGGGAGATATGTCGCCAGCAGTGTGTAGAAGCAGAGAGAGGCAGAGGAGTTGAGAGGAGGAGAGTGGGAGATGTGCTTTGTGTGTTGTTAGGAGAGATCTGAAGTTGAGGAGCAGGTCAGCGGAGGCGGTCAGAATGGGGGGGCAAGAAAGAAGGAGAGATTATTACTTGGTTAGAGGGTGCTGTGGTCTGTGGATAGCGAAGGAGAGTCAGGAGTAATGGAGGTAAAACCATTAGAGCATATTTCAGCATGGTAAGAGGTATATCACACAAAATACTTCATAAGTAACATTTCCCACATGTCTACTTCACATCAGCAAAACTTGGAAACCAATTTCTTTTTTGGTAGGAAGTTATAAGGGTTAAAACCACATTCAAGAAGTTTATTAACCCTTCAAATGCGACACAGTAATTTTTTGAATGTGGAAAAAATAATGAACATTTCACTTTTGTTCCTGAAAAAATTAATTTCAGATCCAAAATTTTTTATTTTGACAAGATTGTCAAGAAAAAATGGACCCCAAAATTTGTTTTGCAATTTCTCCTGAGTACGCCGATACCTCAAATGAGTTTTTTGAGGTTTATATACCAACGAAATGTACTCGAGACTAGAGATGAGCGAACTTGTTCAGAAAACGTCTGCCAATCTCAAATTCGTCATGAACACAGCACATTCGGATTCGTGTTCGCTTTCACAAACATTTTTACTCAAATTCGGCAAAATTCGGTCACTGTTCGGTAAATCAATCCGTTTGTTAATAATTTGGCTAGGATAGTGGTGCTGTATGATAAGCTGGGGAGACAGAGTGACGTGTTTGATGACTTTTTTGATGAGCGGAGGGGGTGTGGAAGCCAGTCCTGATAGAGCTGCAAGTGAAATTGTCAGTTAGCTAGATAGGATCCTGTCTTGTGTGAAATCGACCTTCCAGCCTCAGCCTAGATTGTGCAAAAACTATGTGGCAGTCTCCGGAGGCTCCATTAGCTACATCAAATCATTTGCGATAAAACTGTGTTTCAGTGGCAAGTCATAAGGCCATATTTCCACTTAAAAATCGTTAGTCCTAATATTGGAGTGCAGCCTGGAGAGCCAATTAGCTAATTCCAATTGCTTGTGATAAAACTGTGTTTCAGTGACAAATCAGAAGGCCAGATTTCCACTTAAAAATTGGTAGGCCTAATATTGGGGTGCAGCCTGGAGGGCCAATTAGCTAATCCAAATCATTTGTGATAAAACTGTGTTTCAATGGCAAATCAGAAGGCCAGGTACCCTTCTAAAAATCTTTAGGCCTAATATTAGGGTGCAGCCTGGAGGGACAATTAGCCAATCCAAATTGTTTGAGATAAAACTGTGTTTCAGTGGCAAATCAGGAGGCCAGATTTCCACTTAAAAATCATTAGGCCTAAATTTGGTGTGCAGCCTGGAGGGCTAATTAGCTAATCCAAATCATTTGTGAGAAAACTGTGTTTCAGGGCAAAGTAGAAGACCAAATTTCTACTTAAAAAAGTTAGGCCTAATAATGGGATGCAGCCTGGAGGGCCAATTAGCTAATTCAAATCATTTGTGATAAAACTGTGTTTCAATGGCAAATCAGAGGGCCCGGTGTCCCTCTGAAAATCTTTAGGCCTAATATTGGAGTGCAGCCTGGAAGGCCAATTAGTTAATACAAATCGTTTGTGATTAAACTGTGTTTCATTTGCAAATCAGGAGGCCAGATTTCCACTTAAAAATCGTTATGCCTAATCTTGGGGTGCAACCCCAATGCCCAATTAGCTAATCTAAATCGCTTTTGAGAAAACTGTTTTTTTAAGTGGAAAATCTGAAGGCCAGATTTCCACTTAAAAATTGTTAGGCCTAATTTAGGGTGCAACCTGGAGGGCTAATTAGCTAATCCAAATCTTTTGTGAGAAAACTGTGTTTCAGTGGCAAGCAGAAGACCAGATTTCCACTTAAAAATCATTAGGCCTAATCTTGGGGTGCGACCACGGGGCCCAATTAGCTACTCCAAATCGCTGGTGATAAAACTTTTTTTAGTGGCAAATCAGAAGGTCGGATTTCCACTTAAACATTGTAAGGCACGCTATCTAAGAAAATAAATAGTGATTGTTCTTTTAGTGACAGGTGACTGAGAGTTGTGGGCCTAAAGGCCCCGTCAAACGTAGTGATCTCGCTAGCGAGATCGCTACTGAGTCACAATTTTTGTGACACAACAGCGATCTCACCAGTGAGATCGCTATGTGTGACAGCGATCAGCGACCGGCCCCCCTACCGGTATCGCTGATCGCTGCAGAAAAGGCCAGACCTTTTTTTGGTCGCTGCGTGTGACAGGCAGGAGACCAGTGATCTGCTGGTAACTAATGTACACATCGGGTATCCAAGGGACGTGCGTCCCTTAGATACCCGATGTGTACGTTAGTTACCAGCGCGCTGATGCAGGGAGCTGGTAACTAATGTACACATCCGGTATCTAGGGACGCACGTCCCTTGGATACCCGATGTGTACGTTAGTTACCAGCTTCCTGCATCAGCGTGCTGGTTACTAATGTGCACAGCGACGCCGGGCGCTGGGCGTCGCTGTGCTGATCGCTGGTGAAGCTGTCTGTTTGACAGTTCACCAGCGATCACATAGCGATTCACCAGCGATCCTGACACATTGATATCGTTGTCAGGATCGCTGGTGAGTCGCTATGTGTGACAGCCTAAGTTTTTGAAACAGTAGGTCACAAGAGGGGAAGGCTACTTACAACATAAGAGGAAAAAAGCGAGGTTGTGGTGGAAGGGGGAATGGGCTTGGTGTGGGTTAAGTGTCAAAGTTAATGAAAGCTCAACTGAACAAACATCATCTCGACCTATCCAAAGATCACTGACAACATCGGTTACTGGATGGGCTAATCGACACCCTTTATACAGCAGTCGCACAGCGGTACGCCTTGTCGGTGAGGCTCGGAAAAGGCATGTGCTGGAGCATGTGCTCCAGTGAATGGCAAGTGCTGCATCAAGTGACCACTCCTCCTCTTCCTCCACCTTAATATCAGACACAGTACAATCCTCAGAGGTGGCACCCTAATCACCCTCATTTCCCCTCACGTCAAAAATTTCTAAATGCCCAACTGATTGTGGTCAACCACATGTGGGCCATTGTGTAGAGCTGTTCACACAATCTATTCCATGGGCATCAGAGGTCTACGCTGAAGAGTCACAGAATCCAGGGGAGGAAAGTATCTGCACCAATGCCCAATAAGTTTTTAATGCTGGATGTGGTGTCAGATGAAGTAGGGTCAAAACAGAAACCAGTCCCTCGTCACCAGACATTAACCACCAATGATGATTCTGATGAGACCCAGATACCAGACACGCATGCAGACTGTACTGTGATGTCAGGGCAGGAAGAGGAAGAGAGTGACTTTCAGGGTGAGGAGTGTGAGAACAGAGAAATTGACAATAAGATTGTAGATCCCACTTGATGTGAACCCAGCTGAGTAGCTCAGCAGAGGAGGTGGAGGAGGAGGAAAACAAGTAGGTTACAGTCCATCTCTCTAAACAGAGATGAAGTGATACAACCATGACAAGCACTGCATCCTCAGCCCCAAATCTGGCTGTGGCCAGCACCAGTCGTGAGTGTGTAGTTCGTAGGGGCGGCAAGGGTTGCCTAGCCTGGGCTTTTTTTGAGACTGCAACATAAGTTTTCTGTCAAATTTGCAATAAAAAAGCTCAGTAGAGGAAAAAATTGTAATAATTTGACAACTACGTGCATGAACCAGTACATGCACGATCAACATGCCTTAATGTGTGTATCTCACTGTGCTAAAATGTGGACAAGTGGGCCTTGCCAGTCACTGGTCATCCTATCAACCCCATCTGCTGCTTCTTCCTTCTCTATCACTGTCTGTGCCAAGTCTTCTCACACAGGTCTCTGACTGCAGAAGCTTCACTTGTTTACCCCTTACAGTCGGGGTGAGTGAAAGCACATCAGCTGTTACGGAAGTGGGCTTGACTGCTGCTTTTGTGTAACCTAGCAAAACACATTTTTCTTAAACCACCATAACATCTCCGCCTGCACCTCACTCACAGTCCAGCAGTTTGTTCGCTTCTCCGTATTCTACCATCTCTCAGCACAGCCCTCGGTCCCATAGTTGTGGTCACATAAAATAATGTTTCCTCCTTCACTTGCCAAAGCTAAAAGCTTGAACTTCACCATCTCCAATCTGTTGGCCATAGAAATTCTGCCTGTCCCCTGGTGGATACAGATGGTTTCCGAAAGTTGATAACCGTCCCAGTTACCCCAGTACCAGTTGCCCAGTTGCCATTCCTTCTCTAAGAAAGCTGTGCCTGCATTACACCAGCATGTCACTAACATCATCCATGCTCTGAAAAAATCTATGCCTGCCAGGGAGCATTTCACCACTGACACCTGGATGAGCAAACATTGGCAAGGGCATTACATCTCACTAACTAGGCAGTAAGTGACTCTGGTGGCTGTGATTTGTGATGTTCTGACATGGTGGAATTCCACTCTGCAGATGTTGCAGCGGCTGTGGCAGCAGTGACAAGCCATGGTGCAGTATGTTCTTTTGTATAGCCTGGACCAATGCAGTCGGGACGTGCTGCAAATCACGCTTGCAGAGTGGGCACAGATGAAGGACCTCTACACCTTACTGCATAATTTTGAAATGTCTACTAAGGTGATTAGCGCTGATGATGTCATCTGCATCACTATTACAGTAATCTACAGCTGGAGCAAACGTTGAATAGTCTGCATGAGGAGGTGGTGGTCCCAGAGGAAGAGGTGGAAGCAGAGGAGGATGTGGATGGGATAACAATATCTCAAATTTTTGGACTGTCATGGCACAAGCTTATAGCCACCATGCCTTGGTACCAGACAAACTGTTAGTGAAGGTGCATGAGCTGAAAAACAAATTTAGGAGGTTGAGCTGATGGATGGGCAACAGTCAAGAGATGAAGAGGATAATGATAATGTGATGCTAGTCACAACCCATGGCCAGGCCGTGAGTCAGCAATGTCAGAAGTTCCTGGGTCAATACCAAAAGAGCACATAGTAAACCAAGGGAAAATGCGATCATAAGTCAGGTCACATACCAGGGTCAGAATACCAGAGAAATAGTGGATAAGCAAAGGGCTCAATAGCAAATAAGTAGTCAGAACACGGTCCAAAGGTCAGCAGCAGAATGTCAGATGTAAAGGGGCAATAATAAACGGGTAGTCAAAACACGGTCCAAATGGCAGCAGCTGAAGATCGGAGCTTACAGCACAGGAAACAGGTGAACACACACCAGACAACACAAGCTTAGAACAAGCTTTTGACTGGCAGTGATCTGGGCCAGACAGCTCACCTAAATAGCAGGGCAATTAGCAAGAAAAGGGAGCACCTGTGGAAATCTCTGCACCTCCAAGACAAATTGGTCAACCGAGCTGTCAATCAAAGCAGAACGCCCCAGCACAGGATAGGATGACAGAGCTGTTCATCACTGAGTCTCAGTGTACAGTAGATGTAACCTTGAGGGTTACCCCGCCACCAACACAACATGCACTTGGACCTCATGGAAGTGCTGAAACATAAGCACCTTCTTTCTGCATTATCTTCAACATGATACCCTCATTCTTAGGGTTCGAAATAGTGCTGACTACTGGGTTGCCATTCTGTAAATTTATCCAGATGTTTTCCCCCCTGGAAAGGGATGTGCACATGCTGGAGTAATGAAACACACGTGTAGACAATCTTATGAGTGGTTTTCCTTAAGACAGCAGTGAGGCACACAGCGTGCATCCTAGTTGTAGACATCCAACCCCGGGAACGTTAAGTCGTCATTGGAAAAACATTAACAGCAAAAGCAGTGTAAGTGGCATAAACAATTTCTGTGAGCTGTTTTACACATTTTTTACACCAGCCTGTGCACCAGTAGAACAGAGTACAAGTCTGCCGGGCAGCCAGCGTTCTCTCAGAACATGTCTTCTGTGCTGATGGTGTCCTGAAGGATAAGCACATCCGGCTGTGCCCTCAAAGTGTAGACTGCCTAACAATCATCAAAATGAACAAGTCATGGATCTCTGATGACTTTTGCATCCCAGTCACAGATTGGGCAGACAAGGTGATGGTGTACTTTTTAGTCTCATGTATTGATCTCGTGTTATTGCAGTCTATACCATCATAGTGGTGTCAGTTTTTTTAAATGTGGAGATTCCAAGTTGGGTTTCCATCTGGTGGATTGCCTGTATTATAAGGTGTATCAGGGGCCTATTATACTGTTTTTATGGAAATTTCTGAGGAAATTGATGCCACTTTAGTGGTGTCTGACAATTATTTTACCTACATTATTCTACCAATATTATTGTATGAAACTGATGTTTGTGCCATCTGAGTGTGGCTGGAATAAAAAAAATTGAAGGTGTTGCATATGGTACCAAGGCTCCAGCTAAGAAGGCTTACACCGCTCCCTTAACCACCAGGTCCACATTAAAACTTAAATTCCAAGCTGTAAATGCTGGTTCAGACCCTGATACAGTACCTCATGCATCGCCCATGGCTGACTGCTTCTGTGCCATTATAAAAAGTTCTACTGTGGGTCAATTTATCAGTCAACTACCTGTGTTAATATTTGTACATTTTTCTACTAATGGTATTGTTTTAAACTGATGATTGTGCCATCTGAGTGTGGTTGGAATAAAAATAAAACATTGGAGGTGTTACATGAGGCATCAGCTCTCTGCTAAGTAGGCTTACACTGCTCACTTAACCACTAGGTCCTCATTGAAACTTCAATTACAAGCTGAAAATGCTGGGCCATACCCTGATACTTCATCATGGCCTATGGCTGACTGCTGCTGTCGAATTTTCAAATTTCTACTGTGGGTCATTTCATGCCACTTTTCATGGTGTCTGCCCCTAATTTTATCTGTTTGGAAAGCTTTTTGTCACCCCTTAAGTTGTTGTGTATACGTTTGGTTTGGCCATACAGTTAATCTAATGACATTCGGGTACGTTCATCGAATCGTTCGTCGAACATCTAAAAGTTCAGCGAATCGAACCAAACCAAACCTTGAATGGTTCGCTCATCTCTGTCCAGTACTTTAATTATTTTTTGCGTATGGGGCCAAGAAACAACAGGCAGGTAGTCACTAATTTGCAACTATCTGCCTGTTAGTTCTTAGCCCCATACACAAAAATAATAAAAGTCTCAATTAACTCCTTTAAATTATTATTCTCACAGAATCCAATCCTTGGCCTAAGCAAGCATATACCATCTAACTCTTCTTGAGCAGTAAGGTCATTGATTGGCTTCAGCGATAACATTCTAGATGGGATGAGAAAAATGCTGAGCATAATCACCACTATTACAATAGACCAGGAATGCTGCAATGCGTTAATACATACCATTTACGGTACAATAGTAAAAGAGTCATAAAAATATTTTTTTATTATACAGCTCTGGCAAAAATTAAGAGACCACCACATCAAAACCCTGTCATGGGCAGCCCATTCTCCAGACCTGAGCCCCATTGAAAACCTGTGGAAAGTAGTCAAGAGAATGATGGATAGTCACAAGACATCAAACAAAGAAGAACTGCTTAAATTTTTGCGCCAGAAGCAGTGTGAAAGACTGGTGAAAGCAAGCCAAGACGCATTAAAGCTGTGATTTAAAACCATGGTTATTCCACAAAATATTGATTTCTGAACTCTTTCTGAGTTAAAACATTAGTATTGTTGTTTCTAAATCATTATGAACTTGTTTTCTTTGCATTATTTGGGGTCTGAAAGCACTGCTTTTTTTTTTTTTTTTCATTTTGACCATTTCATCTTTTCAGAAGAAAAAAAAAACAAATTTATTGCTTGGAAATTGGAACTTGGAGACATGTTGTCAAAAGCTTGTAGACTAAACGAACAATTTACATTTTACTCAAAAATATACCTATAAAGAGAAAAATCAGACAAACTGAACATTTGGAAGTGGTCTCTTAATTTTTGCCAGAGCTGTATTTGTTTATGTGTACAAATTTCTTTATATATATAAATCTTTATCTTTGAAATAGTAAATTTTCTAGATGGGATGTGACTAGAGTTGAATGAAACGGGTCGGTAAAATTCATAAGTCGCCGACTTTCGCTAAAGTCGGGTTTCGCCGATCGAAACCTGACCATAGCGTGAGGTCGGCCATGAGGTCGCCGACACGCGCACCAAAGTCGCGTTTCCCATAATGCTTCCAGCGCCTTTTCTCAGCCAATCATCAAGGACGCACATTGTGGGCAACGCAATGACATGGGCAGCGGCTACCACCATCTTAGAGAAGGGCATTCGTGTGATTGGCTTGCTTTGTGTGGAGTCACAGTGGCTATAAAAGCCCTGACTGCCGACCGCCATTTTACTTCTGCCAATCTTAGCATAGGGAGAGGTTGCTGCCGCTGATTCTTAATAGGGAGAGCGTTAGGCATCAAAGAAAAAAAATTCTGTGCTTCTTCTGATAGCGATTTCAACTGTACAGTTAGTGTGCAGTGACAGCGGAGGATTTTTGTGTGTGCAGCAGCGTTGGTGGTTATTAGGGTGCCTTATAAGGCTACCTGATAGCTGCATTGCTGTGTGCACACTGCTGTGCAGACTGCTTTTTTTCAATGCAAGAAAACTTTTATTCTGATTTTCTGCACAGTTACAGAGCGTTCATTTTTTCACACACCATAGGAGTGTGCTCCTCACACACTGCCGTGTACTGGCTGGTATCACAGACATATACATGCTATCTGTGTGTGACTCAGTAAAAAGATAGACGGAGATTTTAAATTTCCCATACATACACCATATAGAGCTGTCCGCTTCTCAAACAGTATAGTATATCTGCTGTTTGTATTGCGGTCAAATCTATACAGAGACAGCGTGTGTGTGAGACTCCGTAAATACATATACGGACATTTCAATTTTTCCATACACCGTATAGAGCTGTCCGCTTCTCAAACAGTATCGTATATCTGCTGTTTGATTACGGTCAAATCTATACAGAGACAGCGTGTGTGTGTGTGACTCCGTAAAAAAATAGACGGAGATTTAAAATTTTCCATACATACACCATATAGAGTTGTCCGCTTGTCAAACAGTATCGTATATCTGCTGTTTGATTAAGGTCAAATCTACACAGAGACAGCGTGTGTGTGTGACGCCGTAAAAAAATAGACGGAGATTTAAAATTTTCCACACATACACCGTAAACAGCTGTCCGCTTCTCAAACAGTATCGTATATCTGCTTTTTGGATAGCGGTCAAATCTATACAGAGACAGCGTGTGTGTGTGAGACTTCGTAAATACATATACAGACATTTCCATTTTTCCATACACCGTATAGAGCTGTCCGCTTCTCAAACAGTATCATACGATACTGTTTGTATCAGTATATCTGCTGTTTGAATACGGTCCAATCTATACAGAGACAGCGTGTGTGTGTGTGACTCCGGAAAAAATTAGACGGAGATTTAAACATTTCCATACATACACCATATAGAGCTGTAAGCTCCTCACGCTCTACCGTGTACCGGCTGGTATCAAGGATAAATACATGCTATCTGTGTGTGACTCCGTAAAAAGGTAGATGGAGATTTTCATTTTTCCATACATACACCATATAGAGCTGTCCGCTTCTGATACAATACCATATATCTGTTGTTTAGATTACGGTAAAATCCACACAGAGACAGCATCTGTGTGTGACCACGGAAAAAAATAGACGTAGATTTTCATTTTTCAATACATACACCGTATAGAGCTGCACGCTCCTCACACACTACCATGTACTGGCTGGTATCACGGACAAATACATGCTATCTGTGTTTGACTCCGTAAAAAAATAGACGGAGATTTAAAATTTTCCATACATACACAATATACAGCTGTCCGCTTCTCAAACAGTATTGTATATCTGCTGTTTGGATTACAGTCCAATCGATAGAGACAGCGCATGTGTGTGTGAGTCTGTAAATACATAGATGGACATTTCCATTTTTCCATACAGCGTATAGAGCTGTCCGCTTCTCTAACAGTATCGTATATCTGCTGTTGACTCCGTCAAAATATAGATTGAGATTTAAAATTTTCCATACATACATCGTATAGAGCTGTCCGCTTCTCAAACAATATCGTATATCTGCCGTTTGTCTTATGGTCAAATCTATACAGAGACAGCATGTGTGTGTGACTCCGTAAAAAAATAGCCGGAGATTTAAAATTTTCCATGCATACACCGTATAGAGCTGTACGTTCCTCACACACTACACTGTACCGGCTGGTATCACGGACAATTACATGCTATCAGGGTGTGACTCCGTAAAAAAAATAGACAGAGATTTTCATTTTTCCATGCATACACCGTATAGAGCTGTCAGCTTCTGATATAGTACCGTATATCTGCTGGTTGGATTACGGTCAAATACATACTGGGAGAGCGTCTGTGACTAAGGAAATATATACGGAGATTTAAATTTTTACTTACACCTTATACCGCTGTACGCTCCTCATACAGTACCATATCTGCTGGTATTTTGTAACATTTTCATAAACATGAGGAAGTATGGTGGAAGAGGCCGCGAACGTGGGCGGGGGGGGCAGCTGGTACTGATGGTGGTGGTGGAGCATCTGTTGGTTATGCCAAAAGCACAATAGCAGCTAAGGCAGGAGGTGTTGAGCCTGCGTCATCGTCTGGCACAAGAAGGCCTGTAAGGTTCCCTTTTCTGGGAGTAGGAAAACCGCTTTTAAAGCTGGAGCATTAGGAACAGGTTTTTGCTTACATTACCGAAACAACCACCAGCTCTATTGCCTCCTCTTCTGAACTTTCAAAACCTGCAAGCACTGAGTCGTCAGTGCAGGCTTCTGGTCAGGAAAAACACCTTTCCTTGTGTCATTCACCCCCACCAAAAGTGAAGGATGCGGCAGCCCACACTTCAGATTACTCCATGGAGCTCTTTTCACATACCATGCCTGGGTTATCCAGTCAAATCATAAATTCCCCAGTCCAAGATGAATCTGACATGGAGTGCACTGATGCACAGCCACTGCTAGATGATTCTGCTGGTACATTGACCCACAGCACTACATTGTCCTCGCAGTGTACTGAGCCAGAATCTGACCCTGATGAAACTCAGGTGCCCCTTCGCGCATACTATACCACCTTACATGGTGACACAGAGGAAGGTGCAGATGAAATTGATGAGGAGGTGATGGATGACCCAGTTGTTGACAAGGATTGGCATCCATTGGGGGAAGAGGGTGCCACTGGCAATAGATCAGATAAGGAGAAGGATCCGCAGCAGGCATCGACATTGCAGTAGCGGTTATCTGGCAGGCCCGTAGCTGTCCAAAAACGTGGAACAAAAACTAAAAGAGTTGCAAGACAGCTTGGCAATACGGTCAAATTAGCACAGCGTGCAAGCCCTGAAAATGTATACCATAGTATGAAGAGTGCAGTGTGGCACTTCTTTGTCCAAAATCCTACTGATGAGGCAAAAGTTATCTGTAAGAATTGCGGAAGGACCTTTAGCCGAGGGAAAAATCTCAGAAATTTGAATACCAGTTGCATGCTTAGACATTTAACCACCATGCACTTGCAAGCGTGGACGGACTACAAAACCTCAGGTACCACATGTGCACCTGCTCCGACTGAAGGTAGCCAGCAATGCTCCATCACTTCCCCCACTGTAAGACTACCGCAACCGGTAAGCACACCATCAGCAATAAATTTTGAGGTGTCATCGCAAGGCCAAAGCAGTCAGGGATTCACAATGGTTTGGTTTTGCAACAAAACACTGAATCTAGGCCATCACCACCAACACCATCATCATCATCAACCCCCTCTCAGTCCATCCGGTCCATCGCTAGTTCCCCCATATGCAGCTCTCAAGTCCAGCTCACTCCAGCAGACACTCTGAGTAAGACAAGAAAGTACTCATCCTCTCATCCGCATGCAATGGCTTTGAACGCCTACATTGCCAAACTGATCTCATTAGAGATGATGCCCTTCCATTTGGTTGAAAGTGAAGCTTTCCGAGAGCTCATGGCCTACGCTGTCCCATGCTATGACCTACCCAGTCGGCACTTCTTTTCTCAAAAAGCCATCCCTGCCCTCCACCTGCATGTGAAAGACCGCATTGTCCATGCACTCAAACAATCAGTGAGTGGAAAGGTGCACCTCACAACAGATGCATGGTCCAGTAGGCATGGCCAGGGCCATTACGTGTCCATCACTGCACACTGGGTTAATGTGGTGGATGCAGGGTCCACAGGGGACAGCGGCGGTGGAACAGTGCTGCCTAGCTCACGGTATAGGAAACGGCTGTAGGCGTTTGACCCTCTTCCTCCTCCTCCTGCTCCAGAAGCGAAAGCTTGTCGACAGAGCACAGTCACACGAGCACTCCATCCGCAGCTGCCAGTGTTGCACACGAGGTGTCCCACTATCGAACAGCTAGTGGTAAGCGGCAGCAGGCTGTTTTAAACATGATGTCTTTGGGCGACAACAGACTCACCGCGGAGGTACTGGCCGACTACTTGCAGCGACAAACTGAGTCATGGCTGGGCAGTCTAGTTCTTGAGCCAGGCAAGGTAGTCAGTGATAACGGCCGGAATTTTGTGGCAGCCATAGCCCTTGCAAAACTCACACACATACCTTGCCTGGCTCACACTTTGAACCTGGTGGTGCAGTGCTTCCTAAATAATTATCCGGAGTTAACAGCCCTGCTCCATAAGGTGCGAAGACTGTGCTCGCACATCCGTCGCTCGCCTGTACATTCCAGTTGTACGCAGAAGCTGCAGCGATTGCTCCACCTCCCCATGCACCGCCTAGTCATAGATGTTGCAACAAGGTGGAACTCCACCCTGCACATGGTAGATAGGCTGTATGAACATAGACAGGCTGTAATGCATTTGTGGGAGGATACACGGGCAGGCAGTTTGAGAGCAGACATGGAGTTGTCGGGTGTGCAGTGGTCAAAGCTGAAAGACCTCTGTAAAGTCCTTCAGTGTTTTGAGGAATGCACATGGCTGGTAAGCGCAGACGACGCCATCATTAGCATGAGCATCCCACTTATGCGTCTGCTCATGCAAAGTTTGATGCACATTAAGGATCAGGCATCTGCAGCGGAGGAGGAACAGGAGGAGGAGAGAAGCCTTGATGACAGTCAGCCATTGTCTGGTCAGGGAACTGTCCTGGATGAGGTGGAGGAAGAAGAGGAGGATGAGGGGGATGATTATTTTGAGGAGGAGGATGCTTCTCAGGGGCAAGAGAAAATGTTGGCATGGCAAGGTCAGGCACAGGCTTTGTGCATGACAGGAGGGATGTGGATTTGCCAGAAAGTGCTCCTCCACCCACCACTGCCAGTGCATCATTGACACCTGGAACATTGGCCCACATGTGTGATTATGCCTTGCGAATCCTAAAAAGGGACCCCCGCATTGCCAAAATGATGGAGGATGACTACTGGTTGGCCAGCATCCTCGATCCACGCTATAAAGGCAAATTACACAAAATCATGCCTCAGGAGAACCTAGAGATAATATTGGCTTACAAACAAGCAACTCTGGTAAACCTTTTGTTTGAGGCATTCCCAGCACACAGCAGCGGTGCTGGTTCTCCCACAAGCCGTAGTGGGCAAAATGGAAGAGGTGTTCATGGTGCACACAGCCGAAGTGGAGTTGGAGACGGGTTTCATGACCATGTTGTGGACTGATTTCTCAACTACCGCTCACACGACTGGTAATACTGCATCAATTGCAAGTGACAGGAGACAGCAGTTGTCAACTATGGTTACAAACTACTTCTCCCATATCGATGTTCTCCCTCACAGGTCATTCCCCTTTGGCTATTGGGCCTGTAAACTGGACACCTGGCCTGAATTGGCACAATATGCCTTACAGGAACTCACTTGCCCTGCTGCTAGTTTGCTATCTGAAAGAGTCTTCAGTGCTGCTTGATCAATCCTGACAGAAAAAAGGACCTGTCTGTCAACCCAAAATGTTGATGACCTAACCTTCATTAAAATGAACCATGCATGGGTTTCAAAGGACTTTGTCACACCTTCCCCTGATGACACATAGGTTGCCACAAAATTGGCTCTCTTTTGTCCTCCTCTTCCTCGGACTTGTCCAATTCCTCCATTTGCAGCTGCTGAATGTACAGCCTACACATCAACATATGCCATTTTTTAAACCTCCCTAACTGGGCTGCCCCCCTCCTAGGGCAGGGATCACCACCTGGTGCACCCAGGCAAGTGCCTTTGCTCTGAGCAGGTGGGTGGGCCCACTCTTGGCCGACGTCACTGGCACAGGGCCCCTCAGTACAATACAGTGTCTCTGACGGTGGGGGGACCATACGCCGTTAGACACACCGGCGTACTCTGAGTGGTCCTGTGCCAGTACCGTCACCCACAAGTGGGCCCCCCTGCTTGCTCATGGCCACAGCACTTGCAAGTTGCAATACTTACCTCTCCCTGCTCCACCGCTGTGTAGTCTGGGCAGTTAAATCCTTCTCAGGGATGGCCACTACAAATTTGGTGAACTGATCGATGATGGTTAAGATGTAGCTATGGCCTGTCCTGCTGGCCTCTACCTTCAGATCATCAATGGCTACCATTTGTAATGGACGTCAACTCACAATCAGATGCAGTTGTGCGTTATGATCAGCTTTCACAGTTTTCTGTTGTGCGTTCATTCTCTGGTTCACCAGTTGTGAGTTCTCCTTCCAGACTCTCTCTGGTGCTAACAGAAGGTAGTGAGGCTGATTTGATTGGTGGAGATCTGCCACCTGAGAATGAGGATGACGATTGGACCTCAGGAGTCTCAGATTGGATTTAAGACAGCCGACGCCCTATTCAGTTGCTGGTGATTCCTTCTGGCTTGTCAGCTCTTGGTTTTCAGCTTTGTTCCAGTCATCTAAAGCTAAGTTTTTCTGCTAATGTTCACACTTGATTTTGTTGGTCTATTCAGTTTTTTGTGTGGCCAAGCCAGCCCCGGCTGGGGGCTGTGCTGAATTTCCACTCTTATTTATCAGTATTTTGCCAATTTGCTTTTTGTCCCTTACTAGTTTGGTCTCTTTTTGCTCTGTCTCAGAATATTTCAGAGTGCTGATATAGTGGGAGAAGTCTAGTGACTTCAGGGTTAATTTTGCTATCAGAAGTATTGGACAATATTTTTGTAGGGTTTTTTGCAGGTTGCAGACAGTGTCTTTCCTTTCCTTTCTAGTTAGTTTGGGCCCCATCGTTTGCTCAGCCTATTTTCCTGCCTGTGTTTGTGCCTTCATCTTGTTTCACCACAATACATGTGTGGGGGCTATCTATTCCTTTGGAGTCTGCTCTGGGGCAGTTAGTTTTCCCCTTTTCATGCTTCAGGCTTATTTAGTCCTCCGGCTGTGACGAAGCGTCTAGGAACATCGTAGGTACGCTCCACGGCTGCTGCTAGTTGTGTGGTAGGATCAGGGATCTGCAATCTGCATAGTTACCAACCTCTCTGGTTTTCTGTGACTCAGCTTGTTTTGCTTTTTTCTCCTCGGTGACCCATTCATAACAGTTTTCCTAGTCACAGACGTGTGACGTTCCTGCCACCATTTTTCAATGTCTCCTCTCATGCCAACCCAATAGAATCACCTACGGCCTGTGTCTTCTGTCTTTTGCACTCCAAAATGACCAGACACATCATGATAGGCAGTGAGTAACATGTCTACATCTCTCTCTGTGATCACAATTTGATGGAGACAAGTAACGGTGATGGGATCCACGCTACTGCAATACAGCAATCCTTTCCTCACAAATAACCGGTTTCGCTGTCTCCACAGACAAAGTAATTGAGTGTCAGCATCGCCTCTGCAAAATCTACCGGGAGGTTTTCCCGTGACTAGTAATTCCCAAATTTCTGCAAACACTCGACTTTCTGTCTGTTCTTGTATCCATCTAGTTTCCAGCAGCGGAGAGTCTGGACTGGCTTAGGCTACTTTCACATTTGTGTTTTTTTGCAGCGTGTTTTTTGCGCACAAAAATGCATGGAAAAAACGCGTACAAATGCTGCTTTTTTTTCAAGCATTTTTTTGCACATGCAGGAAAAAAACGCAGCGTTTGTATGCATTTTTAGTGCATTTATGTTTTTTTGCACATTGTCCTCACCCCAAAAAAATCTAGATAACAATCTGGCTACACACATGACCAATGGGACGTCAGTGGCGGTGTGGTATGTTAATATATAGACCCTGTATACAGTATTCTTCACATTTCCTTGATTTTTCTCGTGTCAACATGGATCTGCGCTGGAAGAGTTTTCACTTCAACTTGGATTTGGACATCGCGATGGCTAGGGCATATACAGTTGCTTGCCATGAACAAAGGAAGAGAGAGAGACAGCGAAGACGGCAGCGGCAACATATGTGGATACATCCGATTGTTGAACTCCGGGAGAGCCGTGGGGCGTACCACACCCTCTACAGTGAGATACAGGAAAACCTGGAGAAATTTACAGATTATATCCGGATGTCCCAAAAAAGCTTCAGGGATTTGCTTGCTCGTGTCCAAGAATCCATCCGGAGACAGGACACACAGCTCCGTCGTGCGATTCCTCCTGTGGAACGGCTCCTGGTGACATTACGGTACGTAATATTTAAAAACCAAGGGGTGGGGTCTGATGGTTTGGTTTTTTTTACATGTACTATTCAAAACCTGGGATAATTATTTTTTGTGAATGTACTAATTTTTTATTTTATAGTTTTAAAAAACCATATACAGAAATATTAATTTTACTTCTTTCTCTGTTTCGCAGATTCCTGGCGACTGGAGAAACCCTATCTTCACTACACTTCCAGTACCGTATTGGAATCTCTACCTTATCTGGAATTGTTGCGGAAACACCTGCCGGGCTCTCTGGAACGTTCTTTGTCCAGAATTTATGCCCCTGCCCACCGCTGAAAAGTGGATGGAAATTGCTGACAAATTCTGGACAGTCTGCAATTTCCCCAACTGTTTGGGAGCTGTTGATGGTAAACACATACGCATAATCAAACCCAAAAGAACTGGATCTGAGTACTATAATTACAAAAAGTACTTTTCAATAGTACTCATGGCCATTGCGGATGCCGGATGTATGTTTGTAGCAGTGGACATTGGAGCATTTGGCTGTGGTAATGACTCACAGGCTTTTAAAAACTCAGACATGGGCCGGAGGTTGTAAAGACAACCAATTTAATTTCCCTATGCCATGGCCTCTTCCCCACACCGAAGCTCCGTCACTGCCCTTTGTAATGGTTGGGGATGAGGCTTTTCAAATGTGCGCAAACCTACTGAAACCCTACTCCAGCCGGGACTTGGACCACACCAAAACAATATTTAATTACAGGCTGACCAGTGCCAGAAGAACTGTCGAGTGTGCTTTTGGGATTCTTGTCTCCAGATGGCGAATTCTCGGCACAGCCATTAATCTTAAACTTGAAACAGTGGATGTGAAGGCATGTGTGGTTCTACATAATTTTGTGATGGCTAAAGAACACCCGACCTTTGAACTCGATGATACTGCTCCTAACCCATTGCCTGAATTCACTCAGCACCCTCTCAGGTCATCCGTTGAAGTTGGCCAAATGAGGGACCAATTTGCGGCCTACTTTATCTCTGATGTACGACTGGTGCACTGGCAAGATGAAATGGTGTAAGAATGTTTTCGTTTGTGTACGTTAATAAAAAACCTGATTTGATACCAGTACCAAATGTTTTTTACACTCCAATAAAATAAAAAACTTCTCATGTATACCTGTGAATTCATGATGTTCTCACACCTGGGCAGGTAAATACACATATGAGTTAAACTGCAGCATCGCTAGTCTGCGTGAAATATATTGGTACGTAAGCAAAGCTGTAGGTTAAATATGATGTGTATTAACCAGGCCATGATTGATAAAGAGTTATGATTAGAGTTGAGCGACTTTGGTAGGATCGGGTTTCATGAAACCAAATTTGTTTCAAGTGAAACAAAGTCGGAGATTCGTTCAAAACCAAACCCCAATGCAAGTCAATGGGGAATAAAAGTCTCCATTGAGTGGATGAATGTAATCAGCTCAATGCCGACTTTTATTTCCCATTAACTAACATTGTGGTAGTGTTTCGAATGAAACTCACCTTTTTTTTCTCCAAGTTTCACCAGTTTGTGTTTCATGAAACCAGATCCTAGTCGTTAAACTCTAGTTATTATACTAGGCCTTGGTATTTTACATATGACGTGTATTTTACCCATCAGTGGATTCAACACACAAGAGTATGCTGTTAACCCTCCGTCAGGAACAATATTCACACTAACTCGTAATGGAACAATGTGCCTGTCAAGCGCAGGCTAGAAAAATGCCTAGAATATCTAATTTTCTCAATTTCAGTGATCTAAAAGTGATCAGAGACCTTCATAGGGATGTAATAAAAGAGACTACATATTATCAGGTGCAAAACAAACCCATTTACTCAACATAAAAGTAATAACTTTGATATACACAAATTTCAAAACTCCTGAGAAGTACACTTTCATTTATAAGAAAATCTGCCTTATTTATATGAAATATCCACAAACCTCTCTCTATCAATTCATAAAACAAGCTAAATAAACAATAGTAATGACTAAAAACATTACATACCAACCGTATAAAGTGTGATGTGTTCGGGACCAATGAGCCTGAGAAGCCAGCACAGCTATATCTTCCTTCCTGAAGCTCTGCAGACCAACTGTGGTATCAGGTTTCACACAGCAGCTAGAGCCAGGAGACTATCTAGAGGGAGGGGGGTTCCTGAAAATCTGGTGAGAAGGGAGAAATGAAAGTAGAAGAGCTGCGCCTGTCAGATCCATTGTTCCTGATGGAGGGTTAATTACCAGGTATATCAATAATCCCCCTTGCCTAGTATCACAATAAGTGAAATGAGGATGGTAAAAACAGCCAATCCTCCAATCACTTTTTATGACACCTTGCAAAGTTTAAGTCGCATTGTGTGTATGGCGCAGTGTGTGTAGGCGGCGCCAAAAACATTAATCAAACTTTGTTATGGTGAACCAGAAATTTAAATTTATTTTTAACCACAAAAAACTTTATTTTTTTCTGTGTTTGGGGGCAGATGTTGCAAGTTGGGGGTGTTCAGTGAAGATGCAGAACTTACAGTTGAAGAAGGTGTTCTAGGGGATGGGGCAACATAACTTGTGGGGGAAGGGAGTCCAGTTATGGGAATTGAACTAGAAACACTAGGAGGAGAGGAAAGAGGTTCAGGTACATTGGTCCTAAGTGCTTGTCTCTGTAAACTTGTCTGCCTGGACCTACTTGGGCCCAATGCCTGCCTTGATTGTTCTCGCTTTGAACTTGGGGCAAATAACAAATATGGGTCCCCCATCTGCTGCTGTGGCTGCTGCTGCTGTGGCTGCTGTTGCTGCTGTGGCTGCTGCTGCGGCTGCTGCTGATGCTCTGTGGTGGCGGTGGCAGTGCTCGTCCTTGCAGGAGGACTGGTGGCGGCAGAGATGGTCCAGATTTGCGGAGTGATGGTGGCAGGGCTACTACATGTTGTAGTGTTTTCGGCAGGGCTGTTCCACATTTGCGGAGTGGTGGCTGTTCTCCAAGCATGCATGGGGGTGGCGGTGGTGCTCCAGACAGGAGCAGCGCTTGCCATAGTGGTGTCGATGAAGTGACCAGCAGCACTAAGACATGTGGTGGTATAACGGTGGGTGTCCTGGCTTTGAATAGAGGTGTCCGTGCAGTGGTATGCAGCACAAGTCGGTAGTGAGGTGAAGCGAGTCAATGGTGGCACAGGTGGAAATGACACCACTGACTGCTGCCTGTACCGATTATGCTGCATAGCCTGCAAGAAAGCATTGTTGCAGGCCTGCAGCACATTCAGCTGTTGCTCAGGACTAAGGTGTTCTGCCATGCCCTTTTCAATCTTACTAAAAAAATGGTGCGCTGGTCTGTTGAGGTCGGCCTCCAGACGGTCAAGGCGCTGTTCAACAGAATGGAAGCGGTGTTCCATGTGGTTAAAACCACGTTCCATGAGAGAAAAAACGTTTTCCACTCTGACAGCGACTTGAGGCTGGCATTAAAGGCCTCGCTCAAGTGCATAAACTCGGGCAAGACATTCCTGTCCAAGGCCCTCTGCCGCTGGTGGGTAGTGCCCGCATAACCAGTGGCAGAGACCTGGGACAGGGGAACACCTGATGGACCAGCTTCCTGGTCACCTGCTGTCTGTGTGGCTGACCTGCAAGGTGCTTCCTGGCTGTCGGATGGCTGGGATGGGTCAGAGGACATCCGATGAAGGACCGCTCCAGGGCCAGGTTGCAGGGTGCTGCTCCAGGTGCTGTGGAAGAAAGGAAAATCATTACTATTATGCCTTTACAAGAATCATCAGCTGTGGATTAGAAAAACACAGATTAATAAAAATAAAAACCAAAAAATTATAATACTTACGATCTGGTGGCAAGGACCGGTCTTAGGAACTGCAACGCATGATAGTATCGGTATCTTGTTCTTGTCCTTGATGCAGAACCGCTGCGAACCTGGCCCTCAGCTCAAACATCACTGTTGAAGCGGTCCTTGATCGAGCGCCAACGTGTTAGGACTTTGTCCACTGTTGGAAAAACAAACAACATGTAACAATTGTGTTTGATGTACGACATATGCTATCACTAAACCCAACAGTGCCATCAAGGACAATAGTCACTGCGGCACAATACAGCAATACAATACCCAAAGCAGTCACTGTTGAGCCAGATGACACTGTTGGGTTTCCTGCTAGAATATATCTAGCACGAAACCCAACAGTGCCATCAAGGACAAAAGTCACTGCGGCAAAATACAGCAATACAATACCCAAAGCAGTCACTGTTGAGCCAGATGACACTGTTGGTTTTCCTGCTAGAATATATCTAGCAGGAAACCAAACAGTGCCATCAAGGACAATAGTCACTGCGGCACAATACAGCAATGCAATACCCAAAGCAGTGACTGTTGAGCCAGATGACACTGTTGGGTTTCCTGCTAGAATATATCTAGCAGGAAACCCAACAGTGCCATCAAGGACTATAGTCACTGCGGCACAATGCAGCAATACAATACCCAAAGCAGTGACTGTTGAGCCAGATGACACTGTTGGGTTTCCTGCTAGAATATATCTAGCACGAAACCCAACAGTGCCATTAAGGACAATAGTCACTGCGGCACAATACAGCAATACAATACCCAAAGCAGTCACTGTTGAGCCAAATGACACTGTTGGGTTTCCTGCTAGAATATATCTAGCACGAAACCCAACAGTGCCATCAAGGACAATAGTCACTGCAGCATAACAGAGCAGGGAAATACTTAATAAACGCCTTTTTGGAGGATGCAGTGGTGCTGTCCCAGCCATCCATCAACGCTGCGGCCACCTCATTCCATAGCCGCCGGGTCACCACATTGTCCTTGTACAGCCGGTCATGGCTGTCCCACAAGGGGGCATGCTCCTGGACCAGGCGGATAAGGTGCTCATTACCCAGGTATACGTCTTCATCCCGTTGTGGAACCTAGACAAAACACATTCATTAGAATATTTGAATTTTGTGTGAATAAAAAGTTACAAAAAAGATCCAGAAAAGAGGAAATATAGAAGATAAAATATAAAGAACATTACAAATCATTTCATACTTACATTCTGTATCACCACTGGGACTTGGCTGCTCCTGCTGTTCGCCCTCACTAGTCACATCCGGAGAAGATGACGATGTCTGAAAACAAACAAACAAACAAACAAACAAACGTAAGAGATTTGGAGAAGCAGCAGATTTACTTACCAAACGCCTGAAAATAATCACCTCACGGTCTGCTTGCGCCAGTTCCTGCCGGGATGGTGAATATTCAGATTCCGAAGACATACTGCATGTAAAAATAATAAAACGAATTAGTAAATATACAATTTAAAAGGACAGGCATACATTTTTAGATGTAATAATACTCACATTCTTGACGCTGAAGCTGGGATTGAAGATGGGTTCCTTTTTGCTGAATTTCTGCTCTCCAGTCTGTCTCTATAATTGTGGCACAGTGCTGGCAGACACCTCCTTTATATAGACATGATTATTTTGGGGGTTGGGAATCTTATAACTTGTCTAACCAGTGGACACCAAAAAAACGCATGCGCAAAAAAACCGCATACATGCGCATGCCAATGTGCACGTGTCCGCACCCATAGACCATAATGGTCATTTTTTGCGCAAAACATGCACATACATGCGCATGCGTTTTTTTAAAGCAGTTGGACGGACCAAAAAATGCAACATGAAGCATCTGGAAAATAAAAATGCACACCACAAAAAAACGCAGAGCATGAAAAACGCATATGTGCACATGCCAATGCGAACGCATGCGCACCCATGTTAAATATAGGAGAAAAAACGCATGCGCACGTATGCGCAAAAACGCAGCGCAAAAAAACGCAAATGCGAAACCAGCCTTACTGAGACTGAAATATATACGAACATTTAAAAGTACCCCAACACTGTATACTGGTGTACGCTTCGAATACATTTCCCTTTTTCTACTTTTTATATTCTGGTGTAATCCATAATGAGCCTGTGAGTGTCTGTGTCTGACTCCGGAAATATAGACGGAAATTTACAATTACCCCTAGACTGGATACACCTGGTATCTGCTGATACAGTCCCTTAGTTCTAAATTTTTTATTACGGTACAATCCATGCTGAGTGAGCAAGTGTGGTTTACTCTTGCTATATATACGAAGATTAAAATTTTACCCTATACTATATACAGCTTCTATCTTGTTATACAGTACCTTTGTTCCACATTTAGTATTACGGTCAAATCCATACTGAGTGAGCATCTGAGGGTGACTACGGGAATATCTATACGGAGATTTAAATTGTAACCTATAATATATACATACTTTTTGTATTATGGTCAAATGCAGACTGAGTGAGTGTCTGAGGGTGACTCCAGAAATATATACCGAGATTTCAAATTTGCCCAACACTATATACAGCTGTACGCTTGTGATACAGTATCCTTTATTGCTATTTAGATTCTGGTGTAATCCATAATGAGCCTGTCAACATCTGTCTGTTACTCTGGAAATATATTTGGAGATTTAAGATTACACCAACACTGTATACAGCTTTTCGCTTTATACATTACCCATTTACTGCTTTTTATATTCTGGTATAATCCATACTGAGCCAGTGAGAGTCTGCTTCTGACTATGGAAATATATATGTAGATTTACAATGCCCCCTATACTGTATAAAGCTGTACGCTTCTGATCCATTACCCTTTTACTGCTTTTTATATTGTGATTAGAGTTGAGCGAAACGGGTCGAAAAAATTCAAAAGTCGCCGACTTTTGGCAAAGTCGGGTTTCATGAAACGAAACCCGACCCTAGGATGAGGTCGGCCACGAGGTCGGCGACTTACGCGCCAAAGTCGCGTTTCAAAAGTTTGTTTTGCGCTCTTTTTCAGCCAATCAGGATCCACGGACACTGTGGGCAACGTGATGACATAGGTACGGGTCACCACCATCTTTCAGAAGGGCATGCAAGTGATTGGCTTGCTTTGGTGGGCGTCACAGGGGGTATAAAAGGGCGTGCACGCCGACCGCCATCTTACTTCTGCCGATCTTAGTATAGGGAGAGGTTGCTGCTGATTCTGTAGGGAGAGCGTTAGGCAGGGAAGAAGACAAAAAAACTGCTTCTGCTGCTACCGATTGGGCCTGCACAACACACAAGTCACTGTGTGTGCAGTGCAAGGGGAGGCTATATTGTGGTGTATCAGTGGTGTTGGTTGTTGGGCTGCCTTCTAAGGCTTCCTGACACGCTGGCATTGCTGTTTACCCACTGCTCCGCAAACTGCTTTTTTAAAAGCAATCCAATCTCCCTTATCCTCTCGTCACTTTGGTCACAGGCAGCTGTGCCATCGAGCGTGTCACATAGCGCTCAGATATCAGTGGGCCTCACACCATCCACAAGTGTCCAGTGTCCAAAAGTGTACGCAGAGATTCAAAATCTCCATTATCCTCTCGTCACTTTGGTCACAGGCAGCTGTGCCATCGAGCGTGTCACATAGCGCTCAGATATCAGTGGGCCTCACACTATCCACAAGTGTCCAGTGTCCAAAAGTGTACGCAGAGATTCAAAATCTCCATTATCCTCTCGTCACTTTGGTCACAGGCAGCTGTGCCATCGAGCGTGTCACATAGCGCTCAGATATCAGTGGGCCTCACACCATCCACAAGTGTCCAGTGTCCAAAAGTGTACGCAGAGATTCAAAATCTCCATTATCCTCTCGTCACTTTGGTCACAGGCAGCTGTGCCATCGAGCGTGTCACATAGCGCTCAGATATCAGTGGGCCTCACACCATCCACAAGTGTCCAGTGTCCAAAAGTGTACGCAGAGATTCAAAATCTCCATTATCCTCTCGTCACTTTGGTCACAGGCAGCTGTGCCATCGAGCGTGTCACATAGCGCTCAGATATCAGTGGGCCTCACACCATCCAGGGAGAGCGTTAGGCAGGGAAGAAGACAAAAAAACTGCTTCTGCTGCTAGCGATTTGGCCTGCACAACACACAAGTCACTGTGTGTGCAGTGCAAGGGGAGGCTATATTGTGGTGTATCAGTGGTGTTGGTTGTTGGGCTGCCTTTTAAGGCTTCCTGACACGCTGGCATTGCTGTTTACCCACTGCTCCGCAAACTGCTTTTTTAAAAGCAATCCAATCTCCCTTATCCTCTCGTCACTTTGGTCACAGGCAGCTGTGCCATCGAGCGTGTCACATAGCGCTCAGCTATCAGTGGGCCTCACACCATCCACAAGTGTCCAGTGTCCAAAAGTGTACGCAGAGATTCAAAATCTCCATTATCCTCTCGTCACTTTGGTCACAGGCAGCTGTGCCATCGAGCGTGTCACATAGCGCTCAGCTATCAGTGGGCCTCACACCATCCACAAGTGTCCAGTGTCCAAAAGTGTACGCAGAGATTCAAAATCTCCATTATCCTCTCGTCACTTTGGTCACAGGCAGCTGTGCCATCGAGCGTGTCACATAGCGCTCAGATATCAGTGGGCCTCACACCGTCCACAAGTGTCCAGTGTCCAAAAGTGTACGCAGAGATTCAAAATCTCTATTATCCTCTCGTCACTTTGGTCACAGGCAGCTGTGCCTTCGAGCGTGTCACATAGCGCTCAGATATCAGTGGGCCTCACACAATCCACAAGTGTCCAGTGTCCAAAAGTGTACGCAGAGATTCAAAATCTCCATTATCCTCTCGTCACTTTGGTCACAGGCAGCTGTGCCATCGATCGTGTCACATAGCGCTCAGATATCAGTGGGCCTCACACAATCCACAAGTGTCCAGTGTCCAAAAGTGTACGCAGAGATTCAAAATCTCCATTATCCTCTCGTCACTTTGGGCACAGGCAGCTGTGCCATCGAGCGTGTCACATAGCGCTCAGATATCAGTGGGCCTCACACCATCCACAAGTGTCCAGTGTCCAAAAGTGTACGCAGAGATACAAAATCTCCATTATCCTCTCGTCACTTTGGTCACAGGCAGCTGCGCCATCGAGCGTGTCACATAGCGCTCAGATATCAGTGGGCCTCACACCATCCACAAGTGTCCAGTGTCCAAAAGTGTACGCAGAGATTCAAAATCTCCATTATCCTCTCGTCACTTTGGTCACAGGCAGCTGTGCCATCGAGCGTGTCACATAGCGCTCAGATATCAGTGGGCCTCACACCATCCACAAGTGTCCAGTGTCCAAAAGTGTACGCAGAGATTCAAAAGCTCCATTATCCTCTCGTCACTTTGGTCACAGGCAGCTGTGCCATCGAGCGTGTCACATAGCGCTCAGATATCAGTGGGCCTCACACCATCCACAAGTGTCCAGTGTCCAAAAGTGTACGCAGAGATTCAAAATCTCCATTATCCTCTCGTCACTTTGGTCACAGGCAGCTGTGCCATCGAGCGTGTCACATAGCGCTCAGATATCAGTGGGCCTCACACCATCCACAAGTGTCCAGTGTCCAAAAGTGTACGCAGAGATTCAAAATCTCCATTATCCTCTCGTCACTTTGGTCACAGGCAGCTGTGCCATTGAGCGTGTCACATAGCGCTCAGATATCAGTGGGCCTCACACCATCCACAAGTGTCCAGTGTCCAAAAGTGTACGCAGAGATTCAAAATCTCCATTATCCTCTCGTCACTTTGGTCACAGGCAGCTGTGCCATCGAGCGTGTCACATAGCGCTCAGATATCAGTGGGCCTCACACCATCCACACTTGTCCAGTGTCCAAAAGTGTACGCAGAGATTCAAAATCTCCATTATCCTCTCGTCACTTTGGTCACAGGCAGCTGTGCCATCGAGCGTGTCACATAGCGCTCAGATATCAGTGGGCCTCACACAATCCACAAGTGTTCAGTGTCCAAAAGTGTACGCAGAGATTCAAAATCTCCATTATCCTCTCGTCACTTTGGTCACAGGCAGCTGTGCCATCGAGCGTGTCACATAGCGCTCAGATATCAGTGGGCCTCACACAATCCACAAGTGTCCAGTGTCCAAAAGTGTACGCAGAGATTCAAAATCTCCATTATCCTCTCGTCACTTTGGTCACAGGCAGCTGTGCCATCGAGCGTGTCACATAGCGCTCAGATATCAGTGGGCCTCACACAATCCACAAGTGTCCACTGTCCACAAGTGTGTGCAGAAATTCTAAAACTCCCCTGTCCTATAGACACCTTGTACCTTGTTTTACATTACTATATAGTTTGTTGGATTTTGTCTACATTTCTACCAAAAATGAGGAAGGCTGGTGGAAGAGGCCGTGGAATTGGGCGGGGGTTGGCAGCTGGTAATGATGGTGTTGGTGGTGGATCTGATGGTAGTGGCAAGAGCAAAATAGGACCGAATGCAGTAGGTGCTGACCCTGCGTCATCGTCTGGCTACATAAGGCCTCGAACGCTTAGTTTTCTAGGAGTTGGCAAACCGCTTTTAAAGGCAGAGCATCAGGAAAAAGTTTTGTCTTACATTGCTGACTCAGCCTCCAGCTCTATCGCCTCCTCTTCTTCAGTTGTAAAAAGTAAAAGCACTGAGTCGTCATTGGAGGCTCATGTTCATGAACCACACCTTTCCTTGTGTCCTTCACCCCAACCAAGATTGAAGGATGACGCAGGCCATACTACTGATTACTCCATGGAGCTGTTTTCACATACCATGCCTGGATTATCAAGTGAAATGGTGAATTACCCAGGCCAAGATGAATCTGACATGGAGTGCACTGATGCACAGCCGCTGATGGATGATTCTGCTGGTACATTCACTCAGAGCACTACATTGTCCTCGCAGTGTACAGAGCCAGATTCTGACCCTGATGAGACTCAGGTGCCCCTTCCCGCACACTATACCACCATACACGGTGACACAGAGGAAGGTGCACATGACATAGAAGAGGAGATGATGGATGACCCAGTTGTTGACCCAGATTGGCATCCATTGGGGGAAGAGGGTGCTGCTTCCAATAGCTCAGATGAGGAGCATCCACAGCAGACATCGACATCGCAACAGCTGTTATCTGGCAGGCCCGGAGCACTCCAAAGACAGGTTCCAAACATCAAAAGAGTTGCTGGACAGCTTGTCCAGAGGGTCAAAAGATCACAGCGTGCTAGGCCGCAAAATGTCTGCCAAAGTAGGAAGAGTGCAGTGTGGCACTTTTTTGAACAAAATCCTCATGATCAGGCCAAGGTTATCTGTAAGAAGTGCGCAAAGACCTTTAGCCGAGGGAAAAATCTGAAAAATTTGAATACCAGTTGCATGCTTAGACATTTAACCAGCATGCACTTGCAAGCGTGGACACAACACCAAACCTCAAGTGCCACATGTGCAACTGATCACAACGAAGGTAGTCAGCAACGCTACATTGTTTCCCCCACTGTAAGCCCACCGGTTAGCACAGCAGAAAATGTTGAGGTGTCGTTGCAAGGCCACAGCAGTCAGGGAATCCCACTGTTATATCAACGAAAGACTGATTCTAGGCCATCAGAAAGAACACCAACTCCATCACCATCATCAACCCTCTCAGTCCGCCCTGTCCACCGCTACTTCCACCATATGCAGCTCTCAAGTCCAGCTCACCCTCCCAGACACTATGAGTAGGTCAAGAAAGTACTCAGTCTCTCATCCGCGTACACTGGGTTTGAACGCCCACATTGCCAAACTAATCTCGTTTGAGATGATGCCCTTTCGGTTGGTGGAAAGCACAGCTTTCCGCGAACTCATGGCCTATGCAGTACCACGCTATGACCTACCCAGTCGCCACTTCTCTCGCAAAGCCATCCCAGCCCTCCACCATCATGTGAAAGACCGCATTGTCCATGCACTCAAGCAGTCAGTGAGCGGAAAGGTGCACCTCACAACTGATGCATGGTCCAGTCGGCATGGCCAGGGCCGTTACGTGTCCATCACTGCGCACTGGGTTAATGTGGTGGATGCAGGGTCCACAGGGGACATCGGTGGTGGGACAGTGCTGCCTAGCCCACGGTATAGGAAACAGTTGGCTGTAGGCGTTCGACCCTCCTCCTCCTCCTCCTCCAGAAGCGAATGCTCGTCCACAAAGCGCAGTCGTACGAGCACTCCATCTGCAGCTGCCACTGTTGCACACGATGTGTCCCCCTATCGAGCAGCTAGTGGAAAGCGTCAGCAGGCTGTGTTGCAGATGATGTGTTTGGGCGACAGACACACCGCCGAGGTGCTGGCCGAGTACTTGAAGCGACAAACTGAGTCATGGCTGGGCAGTGTACATCTTGAGGCAGGCAAGGTAGTTAGTGATAACGGCCATAATTTTGTGGCAGCCATAGCCCTTTCAAAACTCAGCCACATACCTTGCTTGGCTCACACCTTGAACCTGGTGGTGCAGTGCTTCCTCAAAAATTATCCGGAGTTAACAGCCCTGCTCCAGAAGGTGCGAAGACTGTGCGCGCACATCCGCCGGTCGCCTGTACACTCCGTTCGTATGCAGAAGCTGCAGCGATTGCTCCACCTTCCCAACCACCGCCTCATTATCGACATTGCAACAAGGTGGAACTCCACCCTGCACATGGTGGAGCGGCTGTGCGAGCAGAGGCAGGCCATAATGCATTTGTGGGAGGATACACGGCCAGGCACTTTGAGAGCAGACATGGAGTTGACAGGCGTGCAGTGGTCGAAGCTGAAAGACCTTTGTAAAGTCCTTCAGTGTTTTGAGGAATGCACACGGCTGGTAAGCGCAGACGACGCCATCCTAAGCATGAGCATCCCACTTATGCGTCTGCTCATGCAAACTTTGACGCACCTTAAGGAGCAGGCGTCTGCAGCCAATGTTGATGAGGAGGAAGAGGAGGAGGGAATCCTTGATGACATTCAGCCATTGTCTGCTCAGGGACCTCTCCTGGACGAGGTGGAGGAAGAAGAGGAGGAGGAGGAGGAGGATGATGGGGATGATTACTTAGGGGAGGAGGATGCATCTCGTGGGGCAAGTGAAAATGTTGGCGTGGCAAGGTCTGGTACAGGGTTTGTGCGTGACTGGAGGGATGTGGATTTGCCAGAAAGTGCTCCTCCACCCAGCACTCGCAGTGCATCATTGACACCGGGAACATTGGCCCACATGTCAGATTATGCCTTGCGGATCCTAAAAAGGGACCCCCGCATTGCCAAAATGATGAATGATGACGACTACTGGTTGGCCAGCATCCTGGATCCTTGCTATAAAGGCAAATTACAAAACATCATGCCACAGGAGAACCTTGACCTAATATTGGCTAATAAACAAGCAACTCTGGTAAATCGGTTGCTTGAAGCATTCCCAGCACACAGCAGCGGTGATGGTTCTCACAAGAGCCGTACGGGCCGGGGGCAGCTTGGCAGAGGTGTTCGTGGTGCACACAGCAGAAGTGGCGTTGGAGACAGGGGTTTCATGACAATGTTGTGGACTGATTTTTCAAATACCGCTCACACAACTGGTAATACTGCATCGATGGAAAGTGACAGGAGACAGCAGTTGTCAACTATGGTTACAAACTACTTTTCCTCCCATATCGATGTTCTCCCACACAGGTCATTCCCCTTTGACTATTGGGCCGCTAAACTGGACACCTGGCCTGAATTGGCCCAATATGCCTTACAGGAGCTCGCTTGCCCAGCTGCAAGTGTGCTATCGGAAAGAGTCTTCAGTGCAGCTGGATCAATCCTGACAGAAAAAAGGACCCGTCTGTCAACCCAAAATGTGGATGATCTAACCTTCATTAAAATGAACCACGCATGGGTTTCCAAGGATTTTGTCCCACCTTCCCCTGATGACACATAGGGTGACAGAAAAATGGCTTGCTTTGGTCCACCTCTTCCTGGTACTTCACCTATTTCGCCTTTTGCATCAGCTGAATGTCCAACATCAACATATGCCACTTTCTAAAACTCCATAACTGTGCTGCCTCCCCCCCCATGGCCGGGGTCACCACCTACCGCACGACACCGTGCGAGTGCCGTTGCCCTGGACAGGTAGGTAGGCCGACTCTTGGGCGCGGGCACTGGCACAGGGTCCCTCATAGTGCAATCAAGTGTCTCTGACGGTGGTGGTGCACACCCGCCGTCAGACACACCGCTGTACTATGAGGGGCCCAGTGCCAGTACCGACGCCCACGAGTGGGCCCCCCTTGCTTGGGCAGGGCCCCAGCATTTGCAATCTTTACCTCTCCCTGCTCCTCCGCTGTGTAATCTGGGCCGTCAAATCCATACTGTGCCTGACACCGTCTGAGCCTGCCTCCTGAGACATATATTTTGAATGTGTACGCTATCCATACATGTTATCCAGGGATACGGTACCCTTTCTAACCTTTGTGCAATGACGTGCAATCCATACTGGGCCTAACACCGTCTGAGTCTGCCTCATGCTGTATAGACATATATTTTGAATGTGTACGCTATCCATACATGTTATCCGGGGATACGGTACCCTTTCTAACCTTTGTGCAATGACGTGCAATCCATACTGGGCCTAACACCGTCTGAGCCTGCCTCATGCTGTATAGACATTTATTTTGAATGTGTACGCTATCCATACATGTTATCCGGGGATACGGTACCCTTTCTAACCTTTGTGCAATGACGTGCAATCCATACTGGGCCTAACACCGTCTGAGCCTGCCTCATGCTGTATAGACATTTATTTTGAATGTGTACGCTATCCATACATGTTATCCGGGGATACGGTACCCCTTCTAACCTTTGTGCAATGACGTGCAATCCATACTGGGCCTAACACCGTCTGAGCCTGCCTCATGCTGTATAGACATATATTTTGAATGTGTACGCTATCCATACATGTTATCCGGGGATACGGTACCCTTTCTAACCTTTGTGCAATGACGTGCAATCCATACTGGGCCTAACACCGTCTGAGCCTGCCTCATGCTGTATAGACATATATTTTGAATGTGTACGCTATCCATACATGTTATCCGGGGATACGGTACCCCTTCTAACCTTTGTGCAATGACGTGCAATCCATACTGGGCCTAACACCGTCTGAGGCTGCCTCATGCTGTATAGACATATATTTTGAATGTGTACGCTATCCATACATGTTATCCGGGGATACGGTACCCTTTCTAACCTTTGTGCAATGACGTGCAATCCATACTGGGCCTAACACCGTCTGAGCCTGCCTCATGCTGTATAGACATATATTTTGAATGTGTACGCTATCCATACATGTTATCCGGGGATACGGTACCCTTTCTAACCTTTGTGCAATGACGTGCAATCCATACTGGGCCTAACACCGTCTGAGCCTGCCTCATGCTGTATAGACATATATTTTGAATGTGTACGCTATCCATACATGTTATCCAGGGATACGGTACCCTTTCTAACCTTTGTGCAATCACGTGCAATCCATACTGGGCATGAGAACGGCTGGCGAGCTGTTAAGCAAGCTACAGCACCTGTCCAGACAAGTACAGGGATTCCCTAGCAAGGAGACTTATTTGATTGTTTTCAATGTTGGGACAGCAATTTTTGGGGAGCACTATACTCTGGAGAATGATAGATGGGGCCCACCATACACTGGAACATTCCAAAGGTGGACATCAGACACTGGAGCAGCATTTACAGGGCCCATTATACACTAGAGCATTAGAAATGGGGCCCATTATGTTTGGAGCATTATTTGGGCCCATAAGACAGTGGAGCTTCATCCATGGGGACCAACATATAGTGTAGCATTATGTGGAACTCATCATATACTGTTTCAAACATTATATGGGACCAATGATTTTGTATGGAGAAATAGATGGGCCTCGTCATGAGATGTAAAAAGTGAGGTATTTTTCATTGTACTATACCGCTATTTCTCTGCCGTATCGGAGCATGATGAGTTGTGGTATGTGTTAAAGGGGCGCTCTTTCGCCCAGGGCACATGAAAACCTGCAGCCAGCCCTCCCCCCCCCACAAATTTAGCCAAATAACCCCCATTTTTCAGTGCGTAACTTGTATTATGAAGTTAATTAAGGTTGACAAGCTTAAGTAAGAAGAATTGATGCTTTTGGCATTCAAATGGGCACTGTAGGTGTGTTTCCTGTCCTCCTCTCACTGCCGACTTTTATTCCCCATTGACTTACATTGGGTTTCGTGTTTCGGGACGACCCCGACTTTTCCCTATAATCGGACGATCTTGCTCGACCCGACTTTTGGAAAAGTCGGGTTTCACGAAACGAAACGCGACCCTAAAAAACCAAAAGTCGCTCAACTCTAATTGTGATGTAATCCATACTGGGCCTGAGAGCGTTTGTGTCTGCCTCCTAAAATATAAACGGAGATTCAGAATGTTTAAACTATACTATATATACCTTGTATCTGGTGATACTGTACCCTTTTTCAACTTTTTATATTATTGTGTAATCCATACTGAGCCTTTGAGCATCTGTGTATGACACATGAAATATATACTGAGATTTACAATTATCCCTAGACTGTATAGATACTTCTGATACAGTACCATATATCTGCTGGTATTTTGGGTCCATTTTCACAAAAATTAGTAAGTATGGTGGAAGAGACTGCAGATATGGGCGTGGGGGGCCAGCTGGTACTGATGGTGGTGGTGGTGCATCTGCTGGTAGTGCCAAAAGCACAATAGTAGCTAAGGCAGGAGGTGTTGAGCCTGCGTCATGGTCTGGCTCCGGAAGTCCTGTAAGGCTCTGTGATGAAGGAGTTAACTGCTCCTGCCCCCCCAGGGCCTGTAAGCATATTGAAGAAAGCAGGATTTAGTGCTCCAATGTTGAATAGCAAGGCCTTTGAGTATGATAATGAGATAAGTCCCAAGACAGAATTTCAAAGCTTGAGTAGGAGCCACGTCAGCATGGGGCAGGAAGGTGCCTGGGGGACTCAATTAGAATATACCTGTCAGCTAGACACAGAAATACACATCCATTGTCTCTCCTAGCCTCTCCGGCTCCATTCCAGGATCATGGATTATGAGCGCACCTTTCGAGTTATAGACTCATAAAAAATATCCGCGTGACCCTGAGAAAATTGCGCATCTGGCAGTGCGACTCCTAAGTCGGTGAGGGCTCTGGGACCTGAGATATAGAGATTGGCCCTCCACAGCGACTCAATGGGGCCATGTTTACTCTCCACACGACAGGCAAAACAAACCGCATTCACTGGTACCTCTCGTGTCCTGATCAGGTCATGCTGTAGAATGTTACCCCCTTTCTTAGATATTGGGAATAAGTTCTGCAGGGAGCTAAAGGGTGGAGATTATTAGCCCACCCTCTGACACAGGGGGAGTAATTATCTAGTGCACCCTTAAGGCAATCAAACCATAAAATTAATCTTGGGCTGATGCTTTTACTCTGATTATGAATCTTAGAATACCCAGCGGGTAACAGGCTATCCTCCCCGGCGGCCATTTGCTCTAGGTGCAGTTCCCTTACTGACCTGAGAGGCAAAGGGGGCACCGGAGAGCTGTGTCTATGTAGTTACGTCACATTGGTGACGTGGGAGGAACGGGACCTGTCCTCCACATTGGTGGCAGCGGTGGGATCAGAGTAATAGTGTGCGTGGGACCCCTACTCCCAGACACTAGAGACTACCAGCAGTAACTTTCACTGCTGGGGTCTTAAGGTCAGCCCAGCACTAGACGGTCAGAGTGCAAATATAATAAATTGTGTGCAAGGTCAGGGTTGCAGCTGTGTCAGTATCCAGAGGTTCCCAAGATGGCAGAAGGCACCAGGAGTAAGGCAAAGGAGGAGGCCAATGCTATGGTCTATGAGGAGGTGGTGGAGGACAATACCATTGAAGGTGAGGGGGAGCTCAGCCAGGGCTCCCCAAGGAGCCAGACCCCCGTGCTCAGTCCCGCAGTGGACTGTCCACCACCTGCCCACCCCAGCCTGTCCAGATCAGAGGCCCTTTTCCAAGCGGCTATGGTACAGCTCGAGGCTGGTAACGACGCCGCCCATGACAGACTCCTGATGGCGGCAGGGAAAGCAGCGGAGCGTGAGCAAGTGGCGGCAGAGAAAGCAGCGGAGCGTGAGCATGCCGAACGTGTGCTGCAGGCTGCAGAACGCCGTGAAGCTGCGGAGCACCGGCACCGACAAGAGATGGCTCAGCACGGGCTCCCACTGGACGCTCCAGCCCCACCGGGGACCAAAGCTTCCAAGGTCTGGGTGGAGGACTTCCCCCTGCTTGAAAAGGATGGAGACCTGGATTCCTTTCTGCTGGCCTTTGAGAGAACCTGCCTCCAACACCATCTGGCCCTGGATCAGTGGGCAAGGTACCTGACCCTCATTTGAGGGGTAAGTCCCTGGAAGTTTTGGGGGACTTAACTGCCAGGGAGGAGCAGGACTATCAAGCGGGCCCTGATCCAGCACTACAACCTCACCCTGGAGTCGTACCGCAGGAAGTTCCGGAGCCTGCAGCGGGGCTCAAAGGACACCTGGACCGACCACATGCGGGCACTGCTGAGAGCTGCGGAGCACTGGACCTTGGGTCTAGAGCTCACCACCCACCAGGAGGTCCAGGAACTGTTCGTCATGGAGCAGTTCTTGTGGAACTGCCCAGAGGATCTCCAGCAGTTCCTCCGTGACCGGAAACCAAAGGGGGCTTCTGCTACAGCCGCCGTGGCAGACGAGTATACCAACAACAGGGCGTCTGAGCCAAAGAAGCCTGCCAGCAGCACCTGGAGAGGGGGTAAGCCCAATCTTGCCCCTGTCCCCCCAGCCCCCAGAGTGCAAGGGGTGTACCCCCCTGCTGCCCTCTCCAGGCCAGGAGTAGAACCCAGACGCTGTCATCATTGCAACCAGCCAGGACACTTTAAGGCTGCATGTCCCCAGCGCCATAAGGCCCCATCCCTGTCCCAGAAACCGTCCACTGTTTTGTGTGTGGGAGGGGGTGGTGGGAAGTCCCTGGACAATTGCCAGACCATCACCATCGGCCACTCAGCGGCCATGGGACTGCTGGACACAGGCGCTGAACGAACCCTGGTACGTCCTGAGGTGGTGTCCCCTCAAGACTTAGTGCCTGGGAAAACCCTTTCCGTCTCCGGAATTGGAGGCATTGAATCGGCGCTGCCCATTGCCAAGGTGTTTATGGAGTGGGGCACCGGGAGGGGAATGCGGGAGGTGGGAGTAACGCCAAATATTCCTGCCAAAGTGTTGCTTGGGACCGATTTGCGGCGGCTAGTGTCTCAGTATGTGGCCACTGAACCCCCAAGTCCGGCTCCCCAAGAATGTCATGACTCTAATGTGAATGCTAATGTTAATGTGCTGAATGTGCCTCCACCAGTGGAGGAGGGAGTGAAACCTGATGGGAAGCCATGCACTGACACTACACACACAGGGCTCACAGTGACGACAGGTGAGAAGACTTCAGGGGAGAGCTCAGAGGTGGAGGGAGGGGCTGCAATGGGCAGTGTAGGGCCCCTAAGTGAATCCAGCCTGCTGAGTCTAGGGCCTCTGCAGAAAGAGGAACAGGCCATGGGGGAGGGGGCGTCCCGGGAGAGGAGCCACCAGGTAAGACCCCAGGGTAGGAGTTCCCCACATCCGGGATGTCACGAGGCCAGGGAAGTCTGCCTGACCGGGCGACTTGGTCAGGGGCCGAGGGGAAGCAGGCACTACCTGTGGTCTCAGCGGTCGTGGCCGCTGTTACCAGGAGTAGGAGCGCCGGAGCCCACGGGGCCTCGTTGAGGTATGACGGTTTCCCCCCTCAGACCAAGTGGCTGCCGAGTCAGACAGCAGCAAGGAGACAGATCCCAGGGAGCTGACAGAGGAAGTGGCAGTTTCGTCAATTGCCACATCGAGTCAGGGATTTCAGGCAACGTTGGAAGCTGACGCTAGCCTGAAAGCTCTCAAGGAGCAGGCAGCACAGCCTCCCCTGGAGTCCGACCGCGAGCAAGTGGTCTGGGACCAGGGACGACTGTACCGGGTAACGGTCCAGCAGGGTTCATCAGAGGCGTGGCCCAGGGACCGACAGTTAGTGGTACCCTATCCGTTCAGGGCAGAATTGTTGCGGATCGCACATGAGATTCCCATGGCCGGACACCTAGGGATCACTAAAACCAGGGCCAGGCTAGCTCAGCATTTCTACTGGCCGGGAATGAGGACCGAGGTGATTGCCTACTGCCATTCGTGTGACACCTGTCAGAGGGTGGGGAAGGCAGGGCGGCGACCCAAAGCCCCACTGGTAACTCTGCCCATCATCGAAGAGCCTTTCTCGAGGGTGGCTGTGGATCTCATTGGACCTCTGTCCACTCCCAGCCACTCCGGGAAATGCTTCATACTAACGGTAGTGGACTATGCCACCCAGTACCCGGAGGCGGTAGCTTTGTCGTCCATTCGGGCCGACAAAGTGGCCACTGCTTTACTGGAGATTTTCTCCAGAGTTGGGTTCCCCCAGGAAATGCTCACCGACTGAGGGACCCAGTTCATGTCGCAGCTGATGGAGTCTCTCTGTAAGCAGATACAGGTGCAACATCTGGTAGCCAGCCCGTACCACCCACAGACCAATGGCCTGTGTGAGTGGTTCAATGGCACCTTAAAGCAGATGCTGAAGATGTTGGTCGACTCCCACTGGAGAGACTGAGAGCGGTATCTCCCACACCTGCTGTTTGCCTACCGGGAGGTCCCACAGGCCTCAACGGGGTTCTCCCGCTTTGAGCATTTGTACGGGCGATGTGTACGGGGGTCCCTTGCTCTGGTGAAGGAAGCATGGGAAGGGGAATTGGCCACCTCTGGAGTGTCGGTCATTGAGTATGTCATGCGCTTCCGGGACATAATGATGGCCTTCACACGGCTGGTGCATGACAATATGACCCAAGCCCAGGCTGACCAGAAGCAGTGGTACGACCAGAATGCTTGTGAGTGGACCTACCAGGTGGGTCAAAAGTTGAGGGTACTGGTCCCCGTACCTCAAAACAAGCTTCAGGTGGCCTGGGAGGGTCCATACCTCGTGCACCAGCGGCTCAACGCTGTCACCTATCTGGTAACCCTGGACCAACGTTCCCAGCTGGGGGTCACCCTACACCCCTTTCGGGAGCTGTTCAGCGGCCTGCCTGGAAGGACTGAGACAGCCGTCCATGACGTGGACACCGGCAATCACCCCCCCGATCCGGTGTTCAGCATATCGGGTCTCTCTTGAGGTGCAGCAGCACATGCGCTAAGAGATAGACGAGATGCTGAAGCTGGGGGTGATCCGAGTGTCCAACAGCGCGTGGGCTTCGCCTGTAGTCCTCGTCCCTAAAAAGGACCGAACTACGCGTTTCTGCGTGGACTACCGGGGGTTCAACTCTTTGGCGGTCACCGATGCGTACCCATTGCCGCGCATCGATGACCTGCTCGATCAGCTGGCCGAGGCCAAGTACCTGACCATCATGGATCTGAGCAGGGGGTATTGGCAGATTCCCCTGACCCCTGAGGCACGGGAACGCTCTGCCTTTATCACCCCATTCGGACTGTACAAGTCCACGGTGATGCCATTCGGCATCAAGAATGCCCCTGCCACTTTTCAGAGGATGCTCAACACGCTCTTCGAGGGACTGGAAGGGTATGCAACCGCGTACCTAGATGACATTGCCATCTTCAGTCCCACCTGGGAGGATCACCTAGAGTACCTGGCGCAGGTGCTCGGGCGGATCCAGTGAGCAGGCTTGACCATTAAGCTGGAAAAATGCCAGCTGGGTATGAGTGAGGTCCACTACCTGGGACACCGGGTAGGTGGGGTAGCTCTGAAGCCAGAGCCCGGGAAGGTGGATGCCATCGCATCCTGGCCCACCCCCAGGACCAAGAAGCAGGTGATGTCCTTCTGGGGACTGCCGGGTACTATAGGAGGTTTGTTCCACACTATAGTGCCCTGGCCAAGCCCCTAATGGCCCTCACCAAGAAGAGGCTGCCCATCGCAGTCGACTGAACAGTCGCCTGCGAGACAGCTTTTCAGGTGCTTAAGACTGCCCTTTCCAGCTCTCCTGTACTGTAGGCGGCTGACTTCACGTGGCCGTTCGTAGTGCAGACCGACGCCAGCGACTTCGGCCTCAGTGCTGTGCTCAGCCAGGTCGACATTATGGGCCATGAACACCCCATTCTGTACCTGAGCCGGAAGCTCCTGCAGAAGGAAATGGCCTATTCCACGATGGAGAAGGAATGTCTGGCAATTGTGTGGGCCCTGCAGCGTCTGCAGCCATACTTGAACGGATGCCAATTCACCGAGGAAGCAGACCACAACCCCCTCAGCTGGTTACACACGGTCTCTGGGACGAATGGGAGGTTGCTACACTGGAGCCTCGCTCCCCAGCAGTATCACTTCACCATTCGCCACAAAAGAGGCAGGGACCATGGTAATGCTGATGGGTTGTGCCAGCAAGGAGAGGGTGCGGAAGGGCGCATGGGGAACACAGGAATGTGATACCCCCCAGTGCTCTCTAAAGCAGGGAGGTGTGATGAAGGAGTTAACTGCTCCTACCCTCCAGGGCCTGTAAGCATATTGACGAAAGCAGGATTTAGTGCTCTGATGTTGAATAGCAAGGCCTTTTAGTATGATAATGAGATAAAGCCCAAGACAGAACTTCAAAGCTTGAGTAGGAGCCACGTCAGCATGGGGCAGGAAGGTGCCTGAGGGCCTCAATTGGAATCTACCTATCAGCTAGACACAGAAATGCACATCCATTGTCTCTCCCAGCCTCTCCGGCTCCATCCTAGGATCAAGGATTATGAGCGCACCTTTCGAGTTATAGACTCATAAAAAATATCCGTGTGACCCTGGGGAAATTGTGCATCTGGCAGTGAGACTCCTGAGTCGGTGAGGGCTCTGGGACCTGAGATATAGAGATTGGCTCTCCACAGCGACCCAATGGGGCCATGTTTGCTCTCCACACGACAGGCAAAACAAACCGCCTTCACTGGTACCTCTCGTGTCCTGATCCGGTCATGCTGTAGAAAGTTACCCCCTTTCTTAGATATTGGGAATAAGTTCTGCAGGGAGCTAAAGGGTGGAGATTATTAGCCCACCCTCTGACACAGGGGGAGGAACCCAGCATGTTTAAGAACTAGCAGCACACGGCAGAGACACTCACTCTCTCACAGAAGAACCAGACGATGATGATCTAAGAAGGAACTGGGGACAGATCTGCCAAGGAGAGCAGCGGCCCGTGCTTTGGGGTCTGTCCGGCAACTAAGATTCTTGTACCTGTGGACTGAAGAGCTCCCGGCACCCACATGCAACCTACAACCCGGTAAATTGACCTCCAGCTTAATATCTCTAAGTCTTGTACCCTTATTGTTATATTTTACTCTGACTGCAAATCCACTGTAATTCTATTGTATAGCTTACTGTATATTTCTGTAATTATCTAGTGCGCCCTTAAGGCAATTAAACCATAAAATTAATCTTGGGATGATGCTTTTACTCTGATTACGAATCTTAGAATATCCAGCGGGTAACAGGCTATCCTCCCGGGCGGCCATTTGCTCTAGGTGCAGTTCCCTTACTGACCTGAGAGACAAAGGGGGCACCGGAGAGCTGTGCCTGTGTAGTTATGTCACATTGGTGATGTGGGAGAAACAGGACCTGTCCTCCACAGGCTCCCTTTTCTGGGAGTAAGTAAACTGCTTTTAAAGCTGGAGCATCAGGAAATGGTTTTGGCTTACATTGCTGAAACAGCCTCCAACTCTATCGCCTCCTCTTCTGAAGTTTAAAAAAATGCCAGCACCGAGTCGTCAGTGCAGGCTTCTGGTCAGGAGCAACCCTTTTCCATGGGTCCTTCACCCACACCAAAAGTGAAGGATGCGGCAGCCCACACTTCATGCTATGCCTGGGTTCATTCTAAATGGGGCAGATTATATATGGAGCATTATTTGGGCCCATAAGACACTGGAGCATCATCCATGGAGCCCATGATATACTGGAGCATTCTAAATGGGGCAGATTATATATATGGAGCATTATTTGGGCTCAAAAGACACTGGAGCATCATCCATGGAGCCCATCATATACTGGACCATTCTAAATGGGGCAGATCAGACACTGGAGCAGCATCTATGGGTCCCATTATACACTGGAGCATTAGAAATGGGGCCTATTATATATGGAGCATTATTTGGGCCCATAAGACACTGGAACATCATCCATGGGGCCCATCATATACTGGAGCATTCTAAATGGGGCAGATCAGACACTGGAGCAGCATCTATGGGGCCCATTATACACTGGAGCATTAGAAATGGGGCCCATTATATATGGAGCATTATTTGGGCCCATAACACACTGGAGCATCATCCATGGAGACCATCACATACTGTAGCATTATGTGGAGCTCATCATATACTGTATGTAACATTATATGGGACCAAATATTCTGTATGGAGAAATATATGGGGCTCATTATTCTATATGGCGCACCATGAGGTGGCCATAATACTGTATGGAGTAATATACTGTCCGTTTTTTGAGCTATTGTAGAATTTAAAATAGATATCAGTCATGTCATGTAAGAAGTGAAGTATTTTTCATTGTACTATACCTATATTTCTGTGCCGTATCAGAGCATCATGAACTGTGGTATGTGTTAAAGGGGCGCACTGACACTCTTTGGCCCGGGGCACACGAAAACCGGGAGCCAGCCCTACCCCCCCACAACTTTAGCCAAATAACCCCCCAGTTTTCAATGCGTAACTATTATTATAAAGTAAATTAAGGTTGACAAGCTTAAGTAATAAGAATTGATGTTGTTGGCATTGAAATGGGCACTGTAGGTGTGTTTACTGTCTTCCACTCCCTGCCGACTTTGTTTCCCCATTGACTTGCATTGGGTTTCGTGTTTCAGTCGGACCTCCGACTTTTCCCTATAGTCGGCCGATTTCGTTCGACTCAACTTTTGAGAAAGTCGGGTTTCATGAAACCCAACTTGACCCTAAAAAAGGCAAAGTCGCTCATCTCTAGATGTGACCACTGCAGTCATGTTATTAAGGAATAATTGGGAGAAACAAGGAATTCAATAGGTAAGTAAGGTTTAATTTATGATTTACTGCATTATCATCTTGTAGGCCACCTCTTTAAATCTTAGAATTTTTACCAATCTAAACAGTGCTAATTTTTTCCATAAAGCAGGATAAGTTAGATTGCAAAGGAATTATTTATTGTTTTCTATGGATATAAGGCTAGTTTCACACTTGCTTTTTTTTGCAGCGCGTTTTTCCCGCAAAAAAAGCATTAAAAAAACGCATACAAATGCATACAAACGCTGCGTTTTTTTCAAGCATTTTTATGCGCATGCAGGAAAAAAACGCAGCGTTTTTGTGCGTTTGTATGCGTTTTTTTGTGCGTTTGCGTTTTTTTACAGACTTTGGAAAAACCCCAAAAAAAAGAAAAAACAACCATTCAACAACACACAAGACCAATGGGACTTCATTGTGGGTGTGGTATGTTAATATATAGACCCTGTCTACAGTATTCTTCACATTTGCTTGATTCTTCTCGTGACCATGGATCTGCGCTGGAAGAGTTTTCACTTCAACTTGGATTTGGACATCGCGATGGCTCAGGCGTATGCAGTTGCTTGCCATGAACAAAGGAAGAGAGAGAGGCAGCGAAGACGGCGGCGTATGTGGATACATCCGATTGTTGAACTCCGGGAGAGCCGTGGGGCATACCACACCCTCTACAGCGAGCTCCAGTCAAACCCGGAGAAATTTACAGATTATATCCGGATGTCCCACGAAAGTTTCATGGATTTGCTTGCTCGTGTCCAACAATCCATCCGGAGACAGGACACACAGCTCCGTCGTGCGATTCCTCCTGAGGAACGGCTACTGGTGACATTACGGTATGTTTTAAAAACCAAGGGGTGCGGTCTGATGTTTTTTTTTAAATTTAGTATTCAAAACCTTGGGTAATTAGTTTTCGTGAATGTACTAATATTTTATTTTATAGTTTTTTAAAATAATATACATAAATATTAATTTTACTTCTTTGTCTGTTCACAGATTCCTGGCGACTGGAGAAACCCTATCTTCACTACACTTCCAGTACCGTATTGGAATCTCTACCTTGTCTGGAATTGTTGCTGACACCTGCCGGGCTCTCTGGAATGTTCTTTGTCCAGAATTTATGCCCCTGCCCACCGCTGAAAAGTGGATGGAAATTGCTGACAAATTCTGGACAGTATGCAATTTTCCCAACTGTTTGGGAGCTGTTGATGGTAAACACATACGGATCATCAAACCCCAAAGAACGGGATCTGAGTACTATAATTACAAAAAGTACTTTTCAATAGTACTCATGGCGATTGCGGATGCCGGATGTATGTTTGTAGCAGTGGACATTGGAGCATTTGGCCGTGGTAATGACTCACAGGCTTTTAAAAACTCAGACATGGGCCGGAGGTTGTATGGCAACCAATTTAATTTCCCTATGCCACGGCCTCTTCCTCACACCGAAGCTCCGCCACTGCCCTTTGTAATGGTTGGCGATGAGGCTTTTCAAATGTGCGGAAACTTACTGAAACCCTACTCCAGCCGGGACTTGGACCACACCAAAAAAATATTTAATTACAGGCTGACCAGGGCCAGAAGAACTGTCGAGTGTGCTTTTGGGATTCTTGTCTCCAGATGGCGAATTCTGGGCACGGCCATTAATCTTAAACTTGAAACAGTCGATGAGGTGGTGAAGGCCTGTGTGGTTCTACATAACTTTGTGATGGCTAAAGAGCACCCGACCTTTGAACTGGACGATGATGCTCCTAACCCATTGCCTGAATTCACTCAGCACACTCTCAGGTCATCCGTTGAAGTTGGCCAAATGAGGGACCAATTTGCGGCCTACTTTATTTCTGATGTAGGACGGGTGCACTGGCAAGATGAAATGGTGTAATGTTTTTGTTTGTTTATGGTAATAAAAAACCTTATTTGATACCATTACTGAGTGCACTATATTTTTTAAACTCCAATTAAATAAAAATATATTGGAACGAGCAAAGCTGCAGGCCATGAATCAGGAAACCAATTTTTTTCAAGAGAAAATTGTGCAACTAGTTGAAAAAAAAGTATGTGATTTTCTCAAAACACAACCCTCAAAACCCAACCCCAATGAAAGTCCATGGGGAATACAAGTCAGCATTGAGTGGATGAATGTAATCTGCTCCATTCCAACTTACAAGTTATTACACTAGGCCTTGGAATGACTATACTAGGCCGTGGTATTTCAAATATGAGTATAGTAGGCCTTGGGCCTACTAGTATAGTCATATGTGAAATACCACGGCCTAGTATAGTCATACCAAGGCCTACTCGATTTTTGCCAACTAGGATCTTGTTTCACGAAAAACAAACTGGTGAAACTTGACAAGTTTCAACAGTTTGTTTTTCATGAAACCAGATTCTAGTTGGTAAAACTAGAGTTATTACACTAGGCCTTGTAATGACTACACTAGGCCGTGGTATTTCAAATATGAGTATAGTAGGCCTTGGGGCTAGTAGTATAGTAATATGTGAAATACCACGGCCTAGTATAGTCATACCAAGGCCTACTGTAATAACTCGATTTTTAACAACTAGCATCTTGTTTCACAAAAAACAAACTGGTGAAACTAGAAAGAAACTTATTTTTAAGACAAGTTTCAACAGTTTGTTTTTCATGAAACCAGATCCAAGTTGGTTAAACTCGAGTTATTACACTAGGCCTTGGTATTACTATACTAGTCCGTGTTATTTCACATATGACTATACTAGGCCTTGGGTTGGTTTTTAACATGTATTTACCCATCAGTGTGTGTGAGCGGTGCAAACAACATTAATGAAACTTTGTAATGGTGAACCACAAATGTAAATTTATTTTTAATCACAAAAATAAACCAAAAAATTATTTTTTCCGGCGTTTGGGGGCAGATGGTTTCAATTTGGGGGTGTGCAGGGAATATGCAACACTTGCAGTTGAAGACGGTGTTTGAGGGGAAGGGGCAACAAAACTTGTGGGGGAAGGTAGTCCAGTTAAGGGAATTAAACTAGGAACACTTGGAGGAGAGGAAATCTGTTCAGGTACATTAGTTGTAATGGCATGTCGCCGTAGGCTTGTGTGCCTGGACCGACTTTGGCCCAATGCCCGCCTTGATAGATTTCGCCTTGAACTAGGGGCAAATATTGAATGTAGGTCCCCCGTCTGCTGGTGTGGCTGCTGCTGCTGCTGAGGTGGCTGCTGCTGCTGCTGAGGTGGCGGCTGCTGCTGAGGTGGCTGCTGCTGCTGCTGAGGTGGCTGCTGCTGCTGAGGTGGTTGCTGCTGCTGCTGAGGTGGCTGCTGCTGCTGCTGAGGTGGCTGCTGCTGCTGCTGAGGTGGCTGCTGCTGAGGTGGCTGCTGCTGCTGAGGTGGCTGCTGCTCCTGCTCTTCGTTGGCAGTGCTCGTCCTTGCAGGAGGACTGGTGGCGGCAGTGATGGTCCAGGTTTGCAGAGTGGTGGTGGCAGGGCTACTACATGTTGTTGTAGCGGCAGGGCTGTTCCATGTTTGCCTAGTGGTGGCTGAGCTCCACGCATGCATGGGAGTGGCGGTGGTGCTCCAGACAGGAGCAGCGCTTGCCATGGTGGTGTCGGTGAAGTGACCAGCTGCACTCAGACTTGTGGTGGTGTAACGGTGGGTGTCCTGGCTTTGAATAGAGGTGTCCGTGCAGTGGTATGCAGCACAAGTCGGTAGTGAGGTGAAGCGAGTCAATGGTGGCACAGGTGGAAATGACACCACTGACTGCTGACCGTACCGATTATGCTGCATAGCCTGCAAGAAAGCATTGTTGCAGGCCTGCAGCACATTCAGCTGTTGCTCAGGACTAAGGTGTTCCGCCATGCCCTTTTCAATCTTACTAAAAAAATGGTGTGCTAGTCTGTTGAGGTCGGCCTCCAGACGGTCAAGGCGCTGTTCTACAGAATTGAAGCGGTGTTCAAAGTGGTTAAAACCACGTTCCATGAGTGCAAAACCGCTTTCAACTCTGTCGGACAGTGACTTGAGGCTGGAATTAAAGGCCTCGCTCAAATGCATAAACTCGGGCAAGACATTCCGGTCCAAGGACCTCTGCCGCTGGCGGGTAGTGCCCGCATAACCAGTGGCAGAGACCTGGGACAGGGGAACACCTGATGGCCCAGCTTCCTGGTCACCAGCTGTGTGTGTGGTTGACCTGCAAGGTGCTTCCTGGCTGTCGGATGGCTGGGACGGGTCAGAGGACGTCCGAGGAAGGACCGCTCCAGGGCCAGGTTGCAGGGTGCTGTTCCAGGTGCTGTGGAAGAAAGGAAAATCATTACTACCATGCCTTTACAAGAAGCATCAGCTGTGGATTAGAAAAACACAGATTAATAAAAATAAAAACCCAAAATTTATAATACTTACGATCTCGTGGCAAGGACCGGTCTTAGGAACTGCAACGCGTGATAGTGACGGTATCTAGTTCTGGTCCTTGACGCAGATCCACTGCGAACCTGGCCCTCAGCACGAACATCACTGTTGAAGCGGTCCTTGATCGAACGCCAACGTGTTCGGACTTTGTCCACTGTTGTTAAAAAAAAAACAGTGCCGTCAAGGACAACAGTCAATGCGGCACAATATAGCAATACAATACTCAAAGCAGTCACTGTAGAGCCCGATGACACTGTTGGGTTTCCTGCTAGAATACACCTAGCACGAAACCCAACAGTGCCGTCAAGGACAACAGTCACTGCGGCACAATGTAGCAATACAATACTCAAAGCAGTCACTGTAGACCCCAATGACACTGTTGGGTTTCCTGCTAGAATACACCTAGCACGAAACCCAACAGTGCCGTCAAGGACAACAGTCACTGCGGCACAATGTAGCAATACAATACTCAAAGCAGTCACTGTAGACCCCAATGACACTGTTGGGTTTCCTGCTAGAATACACCTAGCACGAAACCCAACAGTGCCGTCAAGGACAACAGTCACTGCGGCACAATGTAGCAATACAATACTCAAAGCAGTCACTGTAGACCCCGATGACACTGTTGGGTTTCCTGCTAGAATATGCCTAGCACGAAACCCAACAGTGCCGTCAAGGACAACAGTCACTGCGGCACAATACAGAGCAGGGAAATACTCACTAAACGCCTTTTTGGAGGATGCTGTGGCGCTGTCCCAGCCATCCATCAACGCTGCGGCCACCTCATTCCATAGCCGCCGGGTCACCACAATGTCCTTGTGCAGCCGGTCATGGCTGTCCCACAACGGCGAACGCTCCTGGACCAGGCTGATGAGCTGCTCATTATCCAGGTAGACGTCTTCATCCCGTTGTGGAACCTAGACAAAACACATTCATTAGAATAATCAAATTTAAATTGAATAAAAAGTTACAAAAAAAGAATCATAAAAAAGAGTAAAAATAGAAGATAAAAAATAAAGAACATTACAAATCATTTGATACATACATTCCGTATCACCACCGGGACTTGGCTTCGCTGCTCCTGCTCTTCGCCCTCACTAGTCCCGTCCGCAGAAGATGATGATGACGATGTCTTAAAAAAGTTGAAAAAAACGTAAGAGATTTGGAGAAGCTGCAGATATACTTACCAGATGCACGAAAATAATCACCTCACGGTCTGCTTGCGCCAATTCCTGCCGCGATGGGGAATACTCGGATTCTGAAGACATACTGCATGTAAAAATAATAAAAATCATTAGTACATACATAATTTAAAAGGACAGGCATATAATGTAATATACTCACATTCTTCGCTGATAGAAGATGGGTTCCTTGTTGACTGTCTGCTCTCCAATCTGTCAGTGTAGTAGTGGCAGAGTTTTGGCAGGCACCTCCTTTATATAGACTTTTTTTTTTTTACTTTAGAAGATTATAACTAGTACAACAAGTGGACACCACCAAAAAAACGCAGCGCTAAAAAAACGCTTACATGCGCATGCCAGTGCGCACGTATGCGCATCCATAGGCTATAATGGCCATTTTTAGCGCAAAACGTGTGCATACGTGCGCATGCGCTTTTTTGCAGGGCCAAAAAATGCAACATGCTGCGTCTGGAAAATACAAACGCACACCCCAAAAAAACGCAGCGCATGGAAATCGCATACGTGCGCATGCCAGCGCGCAGGTATGCGCACCCATGTTAAATATAGGGGAAAAAACGCATGCGCACGTAAGCGTTTTTTTCCAGCGCAAATAAACGCAAATGTGAAACCAGCCTAAGAAGGATAATTGATAGTTATATGATTATACAATTGAACACTGACAATGCGGGATACATTTCAGCTCAAGGTCTTCTTTGTTGACTGTCAATCTGTAGCCAATGTGACCCAGATTGACACTGTGCTCCAGCTATGCTCCATCTGATAGAAGTTGTTACAAGCGATGTGGCCAGCGTAGACCAAACTGATGACACATTATAAAAAAGGATAATCTTGTGTTACTGGATCCTGATTGACATAACTAGGGCAACACGAGAGCAACAGGTGTCACAATAATTTATTACAGTGAGAGTGTAATTATTGCTGTCATCATTGTGAATAGAGATCAGTAGAAAAAACAAATATACTCATTTATAGTAGACAAATAGGTTTCCTTTTTAGTATATATGAAAAAGCATACAGCATGTTCTCAATAAATTCAGGGAAATACATTTTTAACAGATTTTTTTTAGGAAGAACATACCTGAGAACTGTGCTCTAAACCATAGTGAGTTTTAATAAGTGACAAGTACTACAAGAAAAGTGCACAAGGATATGGTTAATCGTAGACTTTTCAACAGGAGAAAAGCCCACAATAAAGCTATCCCCATCCATCCGAGCTAGAAGGCCACAGTGAATGTCAGGTGTTAGTGGTCTCCCCTAAGGGAAAGCCAATCTCGCTCATAGCATTTGTATGGATTCTCACTCAAGCCAGAACTTGAAGCCATTTATGGCCAGCTGCCCTTCTGAAAGAGGAGAGCCAGGGGTTGGGGGGAGCAGAACCTGATGGCTACACATTCCCCCCTAGAACTACCAGAAGGGATACATAAGGGAAATGCATCCTGAAAAATCCATGTAACCAGACACACGTGCAAAGGGTGATACACAAGAGAAAACAATTAAGTTAAATACTTAAAGTTATTTAGTGAAATACTAAATGGACCTTTGATCAGTAATTTGAAAACTCCCCATCCTAGATAAAAGGCCCCTAAATGGGTCTATGCTCACAAAGTATGACAAGTTGAAGAGCATGTGCAAAACAAGTGCCAGAACTCCAATGGGTTTTCCATGCCCAGTGAGTTAAGGTACCACAGGGTTACCTCTCCTGGATCAATTTCTTCCTTGGGCTGTCAAACTTACTCAACCTACTGGCATTGTTCCTGGAAGGGCCAGGTTTCCACCGAATAACTATATAAGCTATCCAGCATACAGGCAGCCTCATCTATAGGACACTGATCATCTGCGACATGCCGATATCCTGATATCTCCTGATGAACAAAGCACTAGGGAAACACGTCGAGGTCTTACTTGGCATGATTATCTTCTACCTAGAGCACCACATCTAAACAGATAAGCTATCAACTGTGACCGTATATCCCTGCTATCAGGACTGTTTATAGGGTGAGCCTATTGATTTATACATATATGTCTGCTGCTGATGTGTCTAATACTCATAGTAATATCTATTAGCAGATTGTACAGTTATATATTTTGTCCTTTGTGTTTCTATGCCAGGCAATTGTCACTAACCAGTCTTCTCTGCTTTAAACTTGTGCTGCATTTATCTAGCACTCATGATTCATATGGTGAGCATGAAAGAGTGTCTGTTCCTATGATCTGTCACTTTAAGGCTGTGTTCACACACAGCGTTTTCTTTGCAGTATTTCTAGCGTTTTTTCCAATAAAACCGCTAAAAATAAGCTTACCATTGATTTCTATGCATTTTGCACTTTTTGTGCATATTGATGCGTTTTTTACCGCGAAAAAAACGCATTGCGGTAAAAAAACGCAGCATGCTCATTAATTTTGTGGATTTTTCAGCGTTTCTGGCTATTTCTATGCGTTTTGAAAACGCGCAGAAAAAAGCGCATAAAAACAGCGCATTTTTTGCGCAAAAAACGCGCTGGAAAAAACGCGCGGTTTCTGGGAAGGGAGTCAGGTTTTTCAGCAGAAATTTTCTGCCACGTGTGCACTTAGCCTTATACTGTACAGATACCCTCATTCTACTCTGTCTATTAGATATCTGTCTATAACGTTTGGTACCCTCATCTATGGCTTAATACACTGCTAGCAGCTGATACAGGCCAACTGGCCTTCCGTTTCTCACTATATGTCTGGTAAAGGGTTGTTCAAGAAGCAAAGGGACAGTCGATGCACGAGCAGGGGCACCAACTCTCGCATTCTTAGGGTGCCGACCACCGCAAATAGGTAGGTGTACAGCAGTGGTGGCATGCAGGGCCAATACACCACCTTCCTCACATCGGCTTAGTTTGACTGGTTACTGTTTAAAAGCACAGCTATTATAGACACTTTTAATGTTACAAATAAATTATCTGTCTAGGCAGTGAATTATTTGGGGTACCCTAAGCAATTAGACACATCACTTCCATTGATGGGGCATTGTGTTATAGGGCTAGTAGTCGCCTTCTCTTTGTTTACTGTATTACTGATCAACTCTAGGTGATATTTAAAGGGAACCTGTCACCCCCCAGGCATTTTTAAGTAAAAGAGCCACCTTGTGCAGCACTAATGCTGCATTCTGTCAAGGTGGCTCTTTTATTTAGCGTCCCTTCCACCGCAGAAATAATCGTTTTTAAAATTGGTCAGACATACCTGATATCTGACAGGGGGGCAGGTCTTTCCCCCCTGGACACAGATGCCTCACATACGTCAGTCTTGTCCTGCTTTTGAATTTGGCACCACCTCCTCAGGGTATTCTGATGTCACCACAGGTCTTGCTGCACCGCTGCCCTGCTCAGCTCTGCCCCTATGGTTCACATGGTGCTGACGTCATTACAGGTGCTGCTGCACCACTGCTCTGCTGAGCTCCACCCCTACTGGTCACATGGTGCTGATGTCATCACAGGTCCTGCTGCACCACTGCTCTAGTGAGCTCCGCCCCTACTGGTCACATGGTGCTGACGTCATCACAGGTCCTCCTGCACCACTGCTCTGGTGAGCTCCGCCCCTACTGGTCACATGGTGCTGACATCATCACAGGTCCTGCTGCACCATTGAAAGAATAATACAGGGCAGGCGCGAGAAAAATAAATGAACGCTGAGGAGGTGGCGCCAAATTCAAAAGCAGGACATGACTGATGTATGTGAGGCGTCTGTGTCCAGGGGGGAAAGACCTGCCCCCCTGTCACATATCAGGTATGTCTGACCAATTTTAAAAACGATTATTTCGGCGGTGGAAGGGACGCTAAATAAAAGAGCCACCTTGACAGAATGCAGCATTAGTGCTGCACAAGGTGGCTCTTTTACTTAAAAACACCTTGGGGGGGTGACAGGTTCCCTTTAAAAATATCTAGCAGGTGTAATTAATTACACCACTACATTTTTGATAGAAGCAATTTAGAGCTAGTTCTTTATTTGTTATACCAGCCTATGTTCTGATGTCTTCTCTAACCCTATATAACTACCTTTGCATATCCCTTTTGCATGCTGCACTTCCTTTGTGGTGGGTATATAAAATTTGTTTTTATATTGAACTTAATAAAATTTATATTTTATAAGGTTTTATTCAGTTAGCCGGCTACCCAGCATACTTCCCAGCAGACCATACTCAGTGTGAACGATGTATTGATCTACTGTGGCAATCCTCGGACAAAAGCCACCTTTTCGAGCGATACTACACTTGATCTTAGCCGATACTTCCAGTGGTGGATTATCTCCAATCAATTGAAATCCAATCCAAGGGAAAGTGAGGACACCCCGATGCATGGTATACAGATAGTCAATCACTTGTGGATGTTCAGGTAAAGCGGGTTCGGCCGAACAGTTAAAAAAAAGTTTGTGTTCGGGCACCAGAACAGTACAAGGAACCAAACCCAGAGCCCATTCACTTGAATGGGGGGTCCTGAACATCCAGTGTTTGCCACGCTGTCATGTGCATGACAGCACGGCAAACACTGCCTCTGATCAGTGGCAAAATAATTGCCAAAGGTCAGACAGCCGCGTTTCCCACACTGTCAAATGACAGCGTGAACCCGCAGCTGTGATTGGAGGTAAAAAAATTACCTCTGGTCACTGGTGTCGGCTGATGGGACTACTGCTTATATCACTCTACGCCTGCTGCCGCTAATAACAGCGAAAACAGTCAATGGCTGATGGGCTTATTCATCAGCCGACACCTGAACTCTAAATAAATAATTTAAAAAAATAGTGTGGGTTCCCTGGTATTTTTGATAACCACCCTGTCAAAGATCACAGTTGGGTGCTGCAACCCTCAGCTATCAGCTTAAGCAAGGCTGCTTATAAAGAATAGAGGGGTCCCAACTCTGATTTTTTTAACTATTTAAATAAATAATAAAAAAAATGGCATGGGGTCCCTCTATTTATTACAATCAGCCAAGCTAAAGCAAACAGCTGGGGGGCTGGTATTCTCAGGCTGGCAAGGGGCCATGGATATTGCCCCCCAGCCTAAAAATAGCAGCCACAGCCACTGAAAAAGGCGTATCTATTAGATAAGCCAATTCTGGCACTTTGCACGGCTCTTCCCACTTGCCCTGTAGCAGTGGCAAATAGGGTAATATTTTTGGAGTTGATGTCACCTTTGTATTGTCTGGTGACATTAAGTCTATGGATTACTAATGGAGAGACATCTACAAGAAACATCCATTTAAAATCCTATAGTTAAAATGTAAATAAACACACAGCAAGTATAAAGTCCTTTATTTGACATAAAAACAAAACACACAGTGTGGAAAACTATTTATCCCCAGACATGAATTACTGTGGGGGAAAGAACGATGGACAAAAATGAGGGATATGATTGTTTTTTATTTTTGTTTTATTGCAGAAGACAAGGGCTTCAGTGGTATGGTTAATTTAGAATCACTAAAGGAGTCTGTTTCATTCTTTCAATTAAAGGACTTTATTTTGGCTGTGTGTTTATTTACAATATAACTAAAGGATTAGTAATAGGTGTCTTATAGATGCATCTCCATTATTAATCCGTGGGCTTGATGTCACCAGACAATACAAAGGTGACATCAACCCCACAATATTAGCCCACTTGCCACCGCTACAGGATAAATGAGAAGAGTCATGCAAAGCGCCAGAATTGGCACATCTAATAGATGTGCCTTTTCTGGGCGGCTGCGGGCTGCTATTTTTAAAAAACAGCGTGGAGGCCGCTTTATTCTTGATAACCAGCCTTGCTAAAGCTGACAACTGACAATTGCAGCCCACAGCTGTCAGTTTTGCCTGGCTGGTTAGCAAAAAAACAGGGGAACCCATGCCATTTTTCAAAATTATTTATTTATTTAAAGTCTCATGGTGCAGCGTTGAGCTCAGAAAGTTAACTGCAATTCACCGGGAGAAATTTCTTCCAGTGAACTGCGGTGAGCTGTCTGAGCTTGGCGCTGCACCGTGAGACTTATTCTCATGGTGCTAGCGGTGATCTCACTGAGGTCACCGCAACTCAGGGGCCCGGTTGGGAACACAGCCTCAGTGACCTGTGATAACCTCAATTACATCACCGCTAGTCACCGGTGCTCACAGCCGCTCATTCACCCTTTGGTTCTCAGCCTGGACAGTTTCATCTTGGCACCGTCAAGGTTGAAAACTGTTATTCTCCAGAGATGGATTACAGTGTGGGACAGAAAGACAGACAGGTGAGGGATATGGTTGTTTTTAATTTTTGTTTTATTTTAGAAGACGAGGGCTTCAATGGAATGGGCATTATGTGAGTATAACTGTGTTTGTTATTTTTAAATAAAAAAGTAAAAGTGTGTTTTTGTTTTTATCTCAAATACAGGACTTTACTCTGGCTGTGTGTTTATTTAAAATATAACTATAGGATTAATAATGGACAGGTGTCTCATAGATGCCTCTTCATTACTAAGCAGTGGGCTTGATGTCACTAGACAATACAAAGGTGACATCAATAACACAAATATTACCCCACTCATCACCACCACAGTGCAAATGGAAAGAGCCAGGCAAAGCACCAGAACTGGTGTATCTACTAGATGAGTCTTTTCTGTGCGGCTGCTAGCTGCTATTTTTAGGCAGGGGGGAAATATCCTTGGCCCCTTACCAGCTTGAGACTACCAGCCCCCAGCTGTCTGCTTTAGCTTGTCTGGTTGTCAAAAATGGAGGGGACCCCATGCCGTTTTTTAAATGATTTATTTAAATAATTAAAAAAACAGAGTGGGGACCCTTCTGTTCTTGATAGCCAGCCTTGCTAAAGCCGACAGTTGAGGGTTGCAGTACCGAGCTGAGAATTTTGCCTGGCTTGTTATCAAAAATACAGGGAAACCCAAGTCATTTTTTTCAAACAATTTATTTAGAGCGCAGGCACCTGCTGATGGAAACTCCCATCAACCACCGCCTGCTCTCGCTGTTATTAGTGGCAGCAGGCATAGGCTGATCATAGAATCATAGAATCATAGAATCGTAGAGTTGGAAGGGACCTCCTGGGCCATCTGGTCCAACCCCCTGCTCAAAGCAGGATTAGCTAAATCATCCCAGTCAGATGTCTGTCCAGCCTCTGTTTGAAGACTTCCATTGAAGGAGAACTCACCACTTCTCGTGGCAGCCTGTTCCACTCATTGATCACTCTAACTGTCAAAAAGTTTTTTCTAATATCTAATCTGTGTCTCCTCCCATTCAGTTTCATCCCATTGCTTCTAGTCTTTCCTTGTGCAAATGAGAATAAAGTTGATCCTTCTACAATGTGACAGCCCTTTAGATATTTGTAGACAGCTATTAAGTCTCCTCTCAGTCTTCTCTTTTGCAAACTAAACATTCCCAAATCCTGCAACCTTTCCTCATAAGACAGGGTTTGCAGACCGGTCACCATTCTGGTCGCTCTTTTCTGAACTTGCTCCAGTTTGTTGATGTCTTTTTTAAAATGTGGTGCCCAAAACTGGACACAATATTCCAGATGAGGTCTGACCAAAGAGGAGTAGAGGGAAATAATGACTTCACGTGATCTAGACTGTATGCTTCTGTTAATACATCCTAGAATTGCATTTGCCTTTTTTGCTGCTGCATCACACTGTTGACTCATATTCAGTCTGTGATCTATTAGTATACCCAAGTCTTTTTCACATGTGCTGTCACTTAGCCCTATTCCTCCCATTCTGTATATGCTTTTTTCATTTTTATTGCCCAGATGTAGTACTTTGCATTTCTCCCTGTTAAAAACCATTCTGTTAGTTGCTGCCCACTTCTCCAGTTTATTTAAATCTTTTTGAATCCTCTCTCTCTCTTCTCTAGTATTAGCTATCCCTCCTAGCTTTGTGTCATCAGCAAATTTAATCAGTTTACCCTCAATTCCTTCATCTAAATCATTGATAAAGATGTTGAACAATACAGGGCCCAGGTCAGAGCCCTGTCGTACCCCACTTGAGACATTCTTCCAACTGGATGTGCAGCCATTTATGACCACTCTTTGGGTCCGATCACTAAGCCAGTTATGAATCCACCTAACAGTTGCCTTGTCCATTCCATACTTAGTCATTTTTTCAATAAGGATTGTATGAGAGACTTTGTCAAGTGCTTTGCTGAAGTCAAGATATACTATATCTACAGCATTTCCTTGATCCACCCAATCAGTGATACCGTCATAGAAGAAAATTAAGTTAGTCTGACATGACTTATTAGTTACAAACCCATGCTGACTCTGTTTAATCACTTCATTCTTATCCAGGTATTGACATACATGTTGTTTAATAATTTGTTCAAAGATCTTTCCTGGTATAGAAGTCAGACTCACCGGCCAATAGTTGCCTGGGTCCACCTTCTTCCCCTTTTTGAAGATAGGAACAACATTTGCTCTTCTCCAGTCTTCTGGCACTTCTCCTGTTCTCCAAGAATTTTCAAAGATTATGGAGAGGGGTTCAAAAATTTCTTCTGCTATCTCCTTCAGTACTCTGGGGTGTAATTCATCTGGACCTGGAGACTTGAATTCATTTAGGTTAGCTAAGTGTTTCCTCACTATCTTTCTGTTTATAGATATCCTGGATTCTTCTATTCCCTTAATAGGACAGTGAATAACAGTTGATGTTACATTTCCTTTCTGAGAGAAAACAGATGCAAAATAGGAATTTAAAAGTTCAGCCTTCTCAACATCCTGTCTTACCATTTCATCATTTTCATCCTGTAAAAATCCTATAGCATCTTTGACTTTTCTTTTACTTTTGACATATCCCCAAAATCCTTTATTATTGCTTTTGACATCTCTTGCAAGCCTCAATTCATTTTCAGCTTTAGAAAATCTGATATGTGCCCTGCAGGTTCTGCAGACAGCATTATATTCTTCTTTAGATATGCCTCCCTCTTTCCATTTTATAAACATTTTTTCTTCCTTTTTAGCATGTGCTTAAGTTCTGTGTTCATCCATCCTGGTTTCCTTAAATGCTTCCTATTCTTCCCTCTTTTCGGAATTGTTAACAACTGTGCTTTGAGAATTTCATTTTTCAAGATTTCCCATCCTTTCTGGACATTTTTGTCTTTAAGGATATCCAGCCATTGGATCCCTCCAATTCTCTTTCTGAATCCCTTAAAATCTGCCTTTCTGAAATCTAACCTTGATGTCTGAGTCTTCACAGGTCTTCCGCCTCTAGTTATCCAAAATTCTAAAATAGCATGGTCGCTACCTCCTAGGGTCCCAGCCACTTTTACCTCCTCAACCATTTCCTCCCTGTTTATAAGGATTAGATCCAAGGTAGCAGTTCCCCTTGTTTTCTCCCTTACCTTTTGGAAGATAAAGTTGTCAGCAAGAGAGGATAAGAATTTCCTTGACCTGTTAGTTTTGCCTGAGAGAGATTCCCAACAAATGTCTGGATAGTTGAAATCTCCCATGACAACTATGTCATATTTTTTGGAGAACTTGGCCATTTGATGCATAAAGAGTTCATCCATATCTTCAGCTTGCACAGGCGGCCTGTAGTAAATGCCTACAATGGTGTCCTTTCCATTGTTCTGTCCTTGTATTCTTACCCAAACAGTTTCCACAGAACTCCCAGTCTCTGAAGCTTCAATCTCTGTGCAGATATACGCGTTTCTAACATACAATGCGACACCCCCTCCTCGTTTATCAAGTCTGTTTCTTGCAAATAAGTTTTATCCTTCTAGTCTTGTATTCCAATCATGTGTATTGTCCCACCAAGTTTCAGTGATTCCAATGACATCATATTTCTTTTCCTGTGTTAGTAGTTCCAATTCTCCTTGTTTGTTGCCCATGCTTTGTGCATTAGTATAGAAACACTTTAGTTTGTGATTGGTTTCTCTTTCTCCAATATTTTTATTAATTTGATTCTTTCGTCTTTGTTCTTCCTTTCCACTTCTAGCAGTAGTCCCATCAGCCGACGTCAGTGACTGAAGGTGAACTTTTTACCTCTGATCACAGCTGTGGGCTCACACTGTAATTTGACAGTGTGGGAACCGTGGCTCTTAGACCGACCGTAATGATTTTAGTGCAGATCAGAAGCAATGTTTACCATGCTGTCATGCACATGATAACATGAGGAACACCCAGTGTTCAGGCAGCAGAACCTGAACAATAGCACGGACGTCCTGGTGAAGTCCGTGTTCGGTGTCTGTGCCCGAACAGTAGATGTTTGGTACGGACGCCGAACTTAACTGTTCAGGTTCGAGTCCTGCTTATTACATGATAAATGGCACCCATCTTGAAAGGTTATATTAAGGTAAGCAAATCCTCAAAAAATTTCTTGCAATGAAGAAATATATTCTTTTATTAAAAGTGTACTTCAAATTTAAGCTTAAGATGTAGTTAATAAAAAGAGATAAACACTTTCAAACCAAGACCCCGATCAATCGTTGTCTTTGAACCTTTTTCTGGAGGAAAAATCATTTTAATAATGACTGATATGTGTTTCTACTTTACTCATTACTACAGATCAGTGAGAACTCAAAGCACGTTATCCTTGATGGATCAAAATATATTCAGATTTTTCATAGTGATGATACTTCCTGAATAGGGCAGAAGTGATGTAGCAGTGAGACAGGGCACACGAATAACTCTGGGGGTGAAGATTGCTGAGGCAATTAGGGACCCCAGGCTAAGCAGCGTGCAAGTGGTCACCATCTATTGAAGTAATCGGGGGTAACGGCCAGGATCAGGCAGAGATGAGTGCGCCTTTTACCTTTTTCCAATGGAAACTGGACAAGGGGAATGGGAAGAAGACGGATGCCACAGAAGAGGAAGGATTGTCTGCAGACAGAGGCTGTCAGAAGAGACAGGGACAGCACAAGGGATACAAGTGTCTTCAGGATGGAAGTTGTCATCAGAGAAGGCAGGGAGAGTTCCAGGAATGCCATTGTATGTGAGCTGTGCTACATCTGTATCAAAAACCCTGTTTCAAGTAAAGTTGAACTGTTGATTATGGACATGGAGTCTGGAGTTGTTTGTGTGAACCGTGAATCTGGATCTGAGATTACAGAATCAGAAGGAACCCTGGAGTCTAATGTGAATGTTCTACTTGGTACATATTATACAACAGACAGGACTTTGTGTTTCCTTTGTGGGGTTCCAGGGTGTGGCGACGCAACAGCTCCTCACCACAAGTACCACCCTGGCCTTCTCACAAAATTGGCTTATTCGGGAGGATTGCTATTCCTTATGTGTAGAGAGCAGAGGAGCCCCAAAAATGGCAAAGATGGCGGCCGTTAGAGACTTAAATATGCAGATGATGGCGTGAAAGATGAGAGTGGTGCTGCCCATTGTGGGCGTCATAAACAGAAAAGGGAACAAAGACCAGCTTGGCAGAACCAATGGCCTGATCTTCGGCCACATCCATTGGTGACTGGTGCCCACCCGAGATGGGCACAGCAAAGGAAGAAGAAGCAACCGACCCCTGCAGCAGATTCCTGAGGAACGGCAGGAGTCTGTAGCTAAATGAGCAGAGCAACCGGAAGTGGCGGGGGCCGGAAGAGAAGGACGTCATATCCAGAAGAGAGACGCCATTGCAGAGCAAGTCGCCTTTCCCCATGCAGTGGCACAGTATGTCAATCTGAGGAGGCATCGGGTGGAAGGACTGGGAGATGTCCCTGTCACAGCTGAAGTTGGATACATGGCCCGGAGGTCTGTGGAGCATGGAAGCTGAGAAGGAGAGCCCTGAAAAAGATGACTTCCATTTCCCAGACGATTGGTTTCCGTTCAACCAGCCGGTGAAGAGAAATGACGGGAGCGGCAGAACGGAAGACAATGAGAGTCCCGAGCAGCAACAGCAGAAGGAAGCAGTCGGGAAATCGGGTGTGTCCAAATGAGGGACAATCACGGCCATGGCTCCTCATTCTCCTTGCCACAGTGGAGGACCTTCTCAGGAGGATGCAGCTAGCAAAGTAAGTCCGACACTTACCCCCGTCCCTGCACCTACCCACATCAGCTACCCAGTTGAACCTCAGGCCCCCACAGCAGAGGAAGCTGGTTGGTGGCCGGAGTCATCAAAGAAAAGAAATGGCAGAAACTCCGGATTCGAGAGGAGCTGCAGTACCCCGGGGGAGGAACCATGTCCGGTCGGATGACACGCGGCCTCATGATGTATTTCAACCATACCAGAGGATATGAGTTAATTCAGAATGTCGGGACTGGTGACAAAATCTATGTGAACGCCGGGTTCATAGCACATGAGGGTTCTTTACAAGAATGGGACCGGGTAACTTTCATCAGAAAGGACAGACCCTGGGGACCGTATGCCATGGCGGTCACAGTGGTCTCCAATAATGCAGAGACAGGCGCGGGAAGCACGGTATTATCTGTGGCCCCCTGTATTGATTGCAGCTCCTGCGATGAGTCAGAGGGGAGAGGCGCCTTTGAAAGAAGCTGTGGCCACAGTCGGGTTACAAGTGCAGGAGGCTCCAAGCTCTCTGAGCCAGCCGCTGGTTGAAGTAAGGAGATGGAGAAACAGTGAGGAGTCTTCCTCCAGCGAGTCCTCGGGCCATACACTCATCATTATACAGGGCCAGAACGCGGCCCATTGCTCTGGTCTCAAGGGCGATGCAGAGTAGAGGTGACCCCTTTAAGTGGATGTGTTGTGCTAGCTGCACCAAATGAAAAAATGTGAGACTGTTCCACGTCTCTTGAAGGGCAAAGAGCACTGAATGGCACCGGGCCCAGGTGTCGGTACTGACCATCACGGTCGCAGTTGAGTGACTTTGTTTTTCCCCTCCTCCAAGTTTCCCCTGCTGGACTACGGGACTAAATCCCTGAAAGGGTTAATCACCTTTTGTAACCACCCTGGCCTCCTCACACACACACACACACTGGTCTAGACAAGCACTCTCTCCCTCCAATATGAAGTGTCACAGAACTGTGCAATGGCGTCAGTGTGCCAAGCCGTGCGGTGTTTGTCCTTTTATCAACCCTGATAATGTCTGACGGCCAGCCCATCACAGTAATGCCACAACCAAGATGGCTACAGCATTACAGTGACTCAGAGGCAATCCATGCATGCCAATTGGCTGCAGAACAGGACACCAAAGATGCAGAGCAGGGATTCCAGTTTTACATCGAGCACCGCCCATTATTCTCCGAGTAACGAGCACATCCGAGCACCGTGATTCTTGATAGCCGAGTATGACCAAGCATGTTCGCTCATCCCTGCTCATTATTTAATCCTCACTTATTAAACCCCTTGCCAACATTACAAATACTAGTACATTCAATGTTGGATTCCCATCTTTGATGTGGCTGCAGGAGCCATCATCTGCCTCTAACAACCGTGAGAGGAACTGAGCTCTGCCCATAGCTGTTAACTTATAAATGCAGATATCATTCTCTCACAGCAGAGGGGATGGAGTAACGTGAGCAGTTCTAAGCACCCATTGGCACCACGCAACATGATTGTCTGTAGTGCCTGTGGCTGAAGTTAATAAGAGACCATGACTTCTGCTGCACACAGCAATACGGTTGTATTGTTGTAAATAGTACAAGGGATCAGATGATCGCAAGTTCAAACTATGAATAAGAACTAAAAAATACAACAAAAATATAAAAAGAAAATTTAAAAATATAAAACTTTGAATCACTCCTTTTTCATTCTTGAAAACTAACTAAATATACTTAAAAAATACACATATGTGGTATCTTCACTTCCAAAAAATCTGATTAAGCAAAATATCAAGTTAATGACCCCAAATGGTAAACATCGTAAAGAGAAAAATAATCAAAACGCTGGAATTGCTGTTTTTAGGCTGTTGCTGCAGCACTGCAAAAACATACACTAAGAAGTGATCAAAATGGTATCAATATCATATTTATGATATCAGGCCTGATAAAAGGGAGTGTCTCTGAAACGTTGCAAGATGGTGTGTTGTATTTGCATTGTCAACTAGTCACCGATGTGATTGAGTTATGGAGTAGAAGGAGGATCCTCTTTAAAGGCTTGGTGTCAATTGTTTACTTGAAAATTAAGTTTTCTGTGCATGTTTTGAAAAGTATTGAAAAAAATATTTAATATATTCTTTTTGGATGTTATAACAGAGGAGTTGGAGAGAACCTCATTTACACATAGCAGCAGTTTGTATTTTACATCAGACAAACTCCATTTTATGCTTAGAATCTGAAGTGTTCAAGGAATCAATCAGACTGATGGTTTGGAAAGAGTTAAGTTAAAACTGCACTTCAAAGATTGGCAGCAGACATGGGCTAGCAATCAACAGCTTCATTTAGAGCCCCTGTACACAAGTGAACACAAATTCTCTGTTGAAATACTTAGGGCTGAATGTATACTTGAGTTGACGGTATCTTAGACTAGAAGATGCTGCTGTTTGCAGTTTCTTTGGCTTCTGCTTTGCTGGAGAAATTTTTGGTGGAAAATAGCAAAAAAGCAGAAAGGTTTACCCGTCCAGGCCTCCAGACAAATGCACTATTAGGATGCAGTGGACCCATATAATTAAGATAGCAACACAGGTGCAAGAATACCGATGAAACAACCGCTCACAGCCTACCAATACATGGAGGTGGCGGTTGCCTGGTATGTTAATGCACAATAAAAAACTTGTATGCGGCGCTGTTCACACCAGAAATTTTTGGTTGAATCTAAAATCAAATAGGAATCAGTCTGAGGGTCTCAAGAAAGAGTTCAGTCAGATAAAGAGAGAAAAGGTATTTGCTTTTCTATCATGTCCCAACCTTGTCCTGTGGCTCTCACTAAGGAAGTAAGGAATTTTATTGAATCCACAAATACACACGTGGTGTTAGGCTACTTTCACACATCAGGTTTTCGGCGTCAGGCGCGATCCGGCGTCAGGCGCGATCCGGCGTCGTGCCGGAGCGCCGGATCCGGCAAATATTTCGTAAAACCGGATGTGACGGATCCGTTTTTCAGCCAGATCCGTCTTGTTCTTCACAGACAAAACCGGATCCGTCTCATCCGGTTTTTGTTCCGTTTTTCGACGGATTACGCCGGATCCGGTTTTTAAAATCGCCCCTTGTGGCCTTCCAAACGGGATTGGCTACTGAAAAACTATATATAGCATGTTCCTACAGCCCTTCTTTGACAGGTTGGAGAGGAGAAAGTGCAGGTTGGAGAGAAGAGCAAGTTACTGGCGAAGATGGATGTTGTGATTGGAAATATTTTGAAGAATTTGGCGGATTTTACAGCGGAGGTGAATCGTTTGAGGGTGATTGTTCTGGAGAAGGAGAGAGCGAGACAGCAGCGCATCAGGCATCGTAGACGACGTTTGTGGATCCACCCCATCACAGCCAAGAGAATGACGCGTGGGGTCTATTCTACACTCTGCATGGACCTTAGCCGAAACCCGGAGAAAAATTTTTTGGATATGTTAGGATGAAAATGGAGAATTTTGATTACTTGGTGGAGCGCATTGCACACCTCATAAGAAAAGCAGACACCTATTGCCGCTTCTCCGTTTCACCCGCAGAGCGTCTGATGGTGACTTTAAGGTAAGCCACATTTATTGGATGTGCTCGCATCAGAGCACACTTTCACTGCAATCTTGTTGGTGGTAGTTTGTATATCCAAGTGTTATAGGTGAGTTTTGGTATGTAATGCTGTGATTTTAAACTAATTGATTGTTTTTTAATTCCCCACAGATTTCTTGCCACTGGAGAATCCCTTTCGTCACTGCATTTCCAGTACAGACTCGGGATTTCCACCATATCTGGAATAGTGAAGTACACATGCCGTGCACTGTGGGACTCCTTAGCTGAAGATTTTTTACCAGACCCACAACAGAGAGGTGGATTGAAATTTCAGAAAAGTTTCAACAGATATGTCAGTTTCCCAACTGCTTGGGCGCTGTGGACGGGAAACATATCCGCATTGTAAAGCCAGCCGGATCGGGATCGGAATATTTCAATTACAAGAAATATTTTTCCATTGTCCTCATGGCCATCGCTGACGCGGAATACAAATTTATTGCTGTTGATATTGGGGCCTATGGCCGCTCCAATGACTCTCAAGTTTTCAAACTGTCTGCCATGGGGCGTAAACTGTATGGAAACACCTTCCAGTTCCCACCCCCTAGACCGCTGCCGCAAACATCTGGTCCACCTATGCCATTTGTCTGTGTAGGGGATGAAGCCTTCCAGCTGTCAGAACACCTTTTGAAACCGTATTGTCAAGAACAAAACGCATTTTTAATTACCGCCTCACAAGAGCAAGAAGAATGGTTGAATGTACCTTTGGTATTCTGACAGCCAAATGGCGGGTCCTAATGACTGCGATCAACCTCAAGACAGAAACTGTGGATGAGGTGATCAAAGCTTGCGTGGTACTCCACAATTTTGTTATCTGCAAGGAACCCATTTCCATTGAGGACACCTCTGAAGAAACCACCTTGCAAGATTACCATGACATTACCACTAGAAGTTCTGTGACTGTTTCAGTAATGAGGGACAATTTTGCACTATACTTTATGTCACCTCAAGGCAGAGTACACTGGCAGGATGACAGAGTGTGAAAGATTTGTGCCCTTAACCAAACTTGTGTACCAACAGTATATACCTTTGCCAACCAAAGTTGGCTATCTTGTCATGGTCTTACTATTTTTACCTTTAGGCCACAGGTGTGTACCTGGTTGTGTTTTATGCAAAGTATTTCACCTTTTAACAAAAGTTGTGTACATTGTTAGGAAATCACCAACAATAAACACAACTTTTTAGGTGAAATATTTTGCTTCAAACACAACCAGGAACACAACTGTGGCAAAAATGTCAAATTTACCCACAGTTATATACCAGGTTTTGAATACCTTTTGACCTTTGAAATTATTTAACCTTTTTTTGTAAACATATTTCGCCGCAGAAAGAAATGACAGACAACCATTGTAAAAGTAATTTAACTTTTATTTAAATTTTTTTTTTTTTTGTAAAATGTTTTTAAAGTTAAAAAAACTTTTTGAATAAATGTTTGAAAACAAACAAATGGCCATTTTTATTAAAAAAAAACATTACAACTCGGTGTAGTGTGGGGTGGAAATACTGCTGGAGGGGCTGCGGGACACTTCGACACTGGGAGTGTGGAGAGAGGACTGGGATCGTGGTGGGGAAGGAACAGTTAGAGGTGAAGGTGTGGAAAAAGCTACAGAATGGGTGGACATGTGGGAGGCAGAAGAGGTGGTGGGCGGTGGAGTGGAGGGTTGGGCAGGGACTGTAGGAGCAGATGATGTTGATGGCAAGTTGTATGGGGAAGGAGTTTGGTACGGGGCAGGTTGCTGGAAGTGGGGAGATGTCTGGTACTGGGGAGGTTGCTGGTACTGGGGAGTTTGCTGGTACTGGGAAGGTTGCTGGTACTGGGAAGGTTGCTGGTACTGGGGAGGTTGCTGGTACTGGGGAGGTTGCTGGTACTGGGGAGGTGGATGGTGTGTAATAGGAGGGGGAGGATGGAAAATGGCTGGAGGGGGTGCAGGTGGAGGAACTACTGTGGTGGGAGGAGGAGGTTGGGAGGTAACGTGCTGGAGAGCACTGTGGCATGAATGCATTACATGCATCAGCTGGGTAGGAGAGAGCGTTTCCATGCGCTCCACAACAGACCTGAAAAAGGTGTGGTTTGGCGAAGATCTTGCTTCTGAATGCATGGTTTGCAGAAGTGTCTTCACCTCCAGAATGCTGGATGCTGGAGTTGATCTGCTGAAAGCCTGCGGAGATTTGCTCTGACAAGACTTTTAGACAGTTCTGGAAAGATGCATTCAGATGCAAGAACTCTGGCGCATAAGTCTTTTCCTGACCCCTCTGCCGCTGCCGCCCAGTACCCGCAGGTGTACTAGAGGTGGCAGGGGCAGAAGAGTGGGGTAAAGGGAAAGCGATCTCCTCACCAGCAGCTTCATGTAATGTAGGCGGCCACGATGCTCCTGTGCTGGTGGATGGGACAGATGGGTCGAATGTGTGGGAAGGCTGGGAAGGTGCAGATGTACCGGGGCGGTCGAAGTGTCCTTCGGTGCCGGTCTCCTCAGGGATCGCCTCAGAAGGGTCCAATCGTGCAGGCTCCCGAGTGCTGCTCACCGTGCTGTGGAATAAAGAGAAAAAAAAAACAATTAAAATAGTGACATGGTATGGCCCTGGCTGAAAAAAAAAAGTTACATCTAAACATTTTTTTGTCACATGTGGTGAGTAATATTTACCTTCTGGTGACCATTGTATCCCGGAGGAACGACAGGGCTCGTGCGTACTTGTACTTGCTCCTGCATCCTCCAGATCCACTCGGGGCCCGCATCTCTTTATTGAACTCCTTCTTGAAACGATCCCTCACAGACCGCCACCGCTTCACAATTCTCTCCCCTGAAACGAGAAAGGACAAAGTGGTTAGTATACAACATCAGTGTTTCCCAAACTCCAGTCCTCATGGTCCCCAGGGGTCATGTTTTCAGGATTTCCAAAGTAAATAGAAATCCTGAACACATGATCCGTGGGGACCACGAGGACTGGAGTTCATGAAACACTGGTTTAAATCAAGCAACCGGTACTGTATATACTTACGCTCTTTAATCTGGGCCCGAGCATCGAGGTCCTCCCAGCGGTCCACAAGGAGCGAACAGATTTCCTCCCAGAGTCGTCGGGTAACGATAAGGTCAGCATGGCGGCGGTCAGCCATATTCCATAGCGGCTCCCTTTCTCTGACGAGATCAATGAGGTGGTCCACATCAATACCTCCATCCTCAACGTCAGAGTCGGGAGCACGCTGTGAAGGCTGTTAAAGAAAAAGACAAAAATAACATAATTAGCCTCCACAAAAGAAATGAAATAAAAAGTGCAAAAAAACAAAGCAAAAATATTTATACTTACACGCTGGTGACCGCCGCGTTGCTGTCGCCGACGACCCTGGGAGGCACTGCGAGGATCTCTTGGCCGAGCACCAAGTTGGGAAGACTAGAGAAGAAAACAAAAAATGTTATGTCTTTGGATGTAGGCATTTGTTTGCTGTGTGTGGTCTGCAGAACATTGTTTTCTATGTGTTGTGTGTAGTGTGATGTTGTGTTTCTGCGTTTGATGCAAAAATCTTACCAATTGTGAGCCCACTCCAGGTGTCTGTCCACCCCTTCCTTCTTCTTCTGGGAGCTCCTCTTCATCTTGTGATTCCTGTTTTGAAATAAAAGGCAATGAATAGACATATATTACAGAGATGATGGATTTTGGAAATAAAAACTTACCGTCAAACGCTGACGATGCGAGGGAGGGCTCCCAGAAGAAGATGTGCTGTCTTCCTGCTGGCCAGACTCCATGGCTGTGGGTGGTGTTACTGCTGCTGCCATTGCTGCTGCTGCTGCTGCTGCTGCTGCATCTCTTGGGCGGCTGTTGAATAAAGAGAAACAAAGGGCCAATGAATATCTTGATATTCCATGGCCCTAGTTTGGAGGAATGGGGGATTTGATAATTACCATCTCTCATCTGCTGCTGGACTCCCCTCCCGTTGTTCAGCATGCTGCTCCAATTGGGGTGGTGGTGGTGCTGATGGTGCTGCTGCAGATGTCTCCTGCCTTCTCCTGCTCCTGGTTCTTGGCTTGGGTGGCATGTTGGGTGTGGCTGAGGGTCCCACTGTCTTGCTTTTATATATGTCTTGTGGGCAGAGCTACTGAGCATGCTCAGACCAAAAAAACCGGATCCGGCCACCGGATCCGGCTGTCGCCGGATCAGGCGCATTGCGGCGCTCATAGGCTTTCATTGTGTGAAAAAGCCGGACACGCCGGATCCGGCGTGTCCAGCTTTTTCGCCGGAGACAAAAAACGTTACAGTAGCCGTTTTTTCCAAACGCCGGATCGCGACACATTGCCGGATCCGGCGAAAACCGGATGAAACGCATGGCCATCCGGCTCGATCCGGCTCTAATGCAAGTCAATGGGGGGGAAACCGGATCCGGCATTGCATTTCGCCGGATCCGGTTTTTGTCAAAAGCGCCGGATCGCGCCTGATGGCGAAAACCTGATGTGTGAAAGAGGCCTTAGGGTGGCGGATTGCACTAAATAAAATTAGTAATAAAGTGCCTTCACAACCCGGGGTCCACCATGCAGAGATGTTAACCTGCTGCTAGTGTGAACAAATGATGGATAAAAAACTAGCAAACGCACGGCATTAAAACCACACAGAGCGAACGGGACGCAGAGTACCAAGCTCAGCTAACCACCGAGCAGCACTGAAAATATAAGTGCCCAACTCAGCTAACCACCGAGAGGCACAGAAAATATAAGTACCAAACTCAGCTATCCACCGAGAGGTACAGAAAATATAAACAAGTTCAGCTAACCACCGAGCGGTAAAGAAAATATATTCACCAAACTTAGCTAATCACCGAGCGGCACTGGAAAATATAAGAAGTGTGCAATACCCTTATAAACCCGCAGGGAATAATCACATGGGTTGAGCTTGCCCCGCAACTGACCGTGCTAACCGCAGACGTGGCTGAGACAGATGCTATGTCAAGCGAAAAGGCAAAATCTACACTGCCTATCTGAAGCTGACCAGTTGTCACGGTCACGTGTGTTTGGACGCAGCGAGTACCGCAAGGCGAACCCATATGACACACGTGACCCTGGATACACCGCCTCCAGTTGGGCGAATTTAAATAAAAAGACGTGCAGCTGGATACACCGCCTCCAACTGGCAAATTTAGGTATTACACATATTTATACAATAGTCTGGAAACCCCGCCTCCAGTAAGGCAAATTTAAATAATAAAGGGGAACCTGGGTAACATTAACAATGGAGGCCCTGCAATAGTGAAATGGGGAAGTGGAGACCTCCTGCACTCCCCTGAGCCAGTGTCCCTGCACTCCTAATGTTCCCTATGCCGGTTCCGCACCGGGCGATGCACAGGAACCTTAAAACCCTGACTCGCCCTGACCCTAAACCCTCACTAGGGAATTGGTTGGTGCGGAAACTAATCCCACCACTGTACTAAACACACACAAGGGAAAATGACAATACAGGGGAAACACCACTTAGCTTTGCTCTGCTGCGTACGCTCCTAGCAACAGAGCCCACCACCTGCATGCATCTCCTCCACCCGGATCCATCACCATAACCGGATCCATCACCATAGTGCAGCCTTGGAGCAGAGTCCACCACCAGTTGCAGCTGCCCAGTAAACAGAGTCCCAAAGATGAGTCCAGCTTCAGCCAAAAAGTCCAGCATGCTTGAGTCCAACTTTTCTGCCAATAAGTCCAGCATGCTTGAGTCCAGTTTTCAGCAACCAAGTCCAGCTTGCTGAGTGCAACTCTCAGCAATGTCGCCACTCCACCAAGCCATGCAAGCACTTCCTGCTGACACCATAAACTGCGACTCCACCATGCCATGCCAGCCCTTCTTGCAGACCACATCGTAGAACTCCACCAATCCATGCCAGCACTCCCTGCAGACTCCATAGCTGACTCAACCCCTCTGGCTGGGCTGCCCAGGACTCTTGTTCAGCTCCTTCATCACCCAGGCTTGCTTCCCAAATGACAAACTCACAATATCACCAACCGTGAACAAACACACCTGACACTCATTTATAGAGCATCACACCTGTTTTATAATTAAGTGCACATTAAACCAAAGAAACTAAAGTGCACTACCGCTCACCACTACCGGGACAACTTGGAATGAACGACACCATGTGTAATAATTCTAATGGCCACCGGGGGCAATCAACCCACTTTGGCACCAAGCCAAAGGAAAAAAGTTCACTTTGTCCATTTACTTGTCAGATCCACCTTGGATCATGACACCAGTACTAACCACACAAAAGCATACAGACAGAACGGTTGAGTATCCACCCACACACACCACAACACAATTGACACTAGCACAGCCGCATGCGCCGCTGGAAGCCTTTTATGCGCTAGGCTCCACAACAAACAATCACGCCCAGTCAGATAGGGCGTCGCCCGTGGGCCAATCCGGAGCTGCCACATCACCAGAGCAGTCAGCATCCAAGCACCAATGAGAAGGCACCACATCATGGACATGCTCAGTAATATGACTTCTGGACTTAGACTCCAGAGGGTAGGGCTGCCTCTGCCTCTGTATACCACTGGTTACCATAGACTTAGCTGAAGAGCCAGCAGTATCCACATGGACACTATGAAGCAGTGCAAGATGCTGGGACCGACATATGTGCTGAGCACCAATCCCAGTGGCTGGGTCTGAATGGGAGAACGCAGAGGCAGATAAGGCTTGGGATCTATCCCGTGCAGTGGGAGAATCCAAACACGTGGTCAAAATTGTTGGTACCCCTCGTTTAATGACAGAAAAAACACAATGGTGATAGAAAATTTGAGTCTAACAAAAGTCAAAATAAATAAAAAATCTTTTCTATGAAAATGAACAAATGAAAGTCAACCATGCTTCCACAGAATGTTGAAAAAAAATAAAACTCATGAAATAGGCCTGGACAGAAATGATGGTACCCCTGAGAATAATGTGACAAAAAGGGACATGTTTAATCAAGTTGTGTCCATTAATTAGCATCACAGGTGTCTACAATCTTTGAATCAGTGAGTGGGCTTTACAGATACTCACTGTGCTGTTTGGTGACATGATGTGTATCACACTCAGCATGGACCAGAGGAAGCAAAGTAAAGAGTTGTCCACGAGATTAGAAAGAAAGTTATACACAAACATGTTAAAAGGTAAAAGTTATAAGACCATCTCCAAGAAGCTTGAAATTCCTGTGACTACAGTTGCACATATTATTCAGAAATTTAAGCTCCATGGGACTGTAGCCAACCTCCCTGGACGTGGCCGCAGGAGGAAAATTGATGACAAATAAAAGAGACGGTAACAGAAGAGCACAGGAAGACTTATAAACAGATAAAAGGTGAACTTCAAGCTCAAGTAACATCAGTGTCAGATCGCACAATCCATCATTGCATGAGCCAAAGTGAACTTCATGGGAGACAACCAAGGAGGACACCATTGTTGAAAAAAAATCATAAAAAAGCCAGACTGGAATTTGCCAGACTACATGTTGACAAGCCACAAAGCTTCTGGGAGAATGTCCTATTGACAGATGAGACAAAAATGGAACTTTTTGGCAAGGCACACCAGCTCTATGTTCTCAGATGCAAAAATGAAGCATATCAAGAAAAGTACACTGTCCCTACTGTGAAACATGGAGGAGGCTCTCTTATGTTCTGGGGTTGCTTTGCTGCATCTGGCACAGGGTGTCTAGAATCTGTGCAGGGTACAATGAAATCTCAAGACTATCAAGGAATTCTAGAGAGAAATATGCTGTCCAGTGTAAGAAAACTTGGTTTCAGTCACAGGTCATGTGTCTTGCAACAGGATAATGACCTAAAACACACAGCTAAAAACACCAAAGAATGGATAAGAGGAAAACATTGGACTATTCTGAAGTGGCCATCTATGAGCCCTGACCGAAATCCCACTGAGCATTTTTGAAAAGAGCTGAAACATGCCATCTGGAAATGGCAACCTTGAAACATGAAACAACTGGAGCAGTTTGCTCCTGAAGTGTGGGCCAAAAACACCTGTCAAGGGTTGCAGAAGTCTCCTTGACAGTTACAGGAATCATTTGATTGTAGTGATTGGCTCAAAAGGTTGTGCAACAAAATATTAAGTTAATGGTGTCATAATTTCTGTGCAGGCTTATTTCATGAGTTTTATTTTTTTTAAATTCTGTGGAAGCATGGTTGAAAAGCAATGTCTGATTTTCATTTGTTCATTTTCATGAATTTTTGATTTATTATTTCTTTTGTCAGATTCAAGTTATTTCTGTGACCATTGTGGGTTTTTCTGTCATTAAACGAGGGGTACCAACAATTTTAACCAAATGTGAATACTCACTTAGAGATTTTTTTGACTGATATCTATATTACAAAAACCCAGGCATTTTACATTGCATATACTTTTACCAAACAGTGGAATTTATTCACCACTTGACCCTTTCACATGCCTCCTGACAAAGCAAGAGCGAAATGTGCGTTGGGGTGACAGGTACACGCTAGGAACCAGTCTCTGTGTAAGTTTAGCATTATGGATCCAAATTTTGAATAACTTGTAATTAGTTCCATTTTGGGATTATGCTTATGTGGCTTCACTATGCCCGCTAATTAGAGTTGAGCGAAACGGGTTGAAAAATTTCAAAAGTCGCCGACTTTTGGCAAAGTCGGGTTTCATGAAACGAAACCCGACCCTAGGATGAGGTCGGCCACGAGGTCGGCAACTTACGCGCCAAAGTCGCATTTCAAAAGTTTGTTTTGTGCTCTTTTTCAGCCAATCAGGATCCACGGACACTGTGGGCAACGTGATGACATAGGCACGGGTCACCACCATCTTTCAGAAGGGCATGCAAGTGATTGGCTTGCTTTGGTGGGCGTCACAAGGGGTATAAAAAGGCGTGCACGCCGACCGCCATCTTACTTCTGCCGATCTTAGCATAGGGAGAGGTTGCTGCTGATTCTGTAGGGAGAGTGTTAGGCAGGGAAGAAGAAAAAAAAACTGCTTCTGCTGCTAGCAATTGTGCCTGTACAACACACCAGTCACTGTGTGTGCAGTGCAAGGGGAGGCTATATTGTGGTGTATCAGTGGTGTTGGTTGTTGGGCTGCCTTCTAAGGCTTCCTGACAGCTGCATTGCTGTTTACCCACTGCTCTGCAAACTGCTTTTTCAAAAGCAATCCCAATTTTTTTTTTGTCCTGCTGAGGTACTGAGCTGCAAACTGCTTTTTTAAAAGCAATCCCAATTTTTTTTTTTGTCCTGCTGAGGTACTGAGCGTGCATTTTTTCACACCATACAGCGGTGTACGCTCCTCACACAGTACCGTGTAACGGCTGTTATCACAGCCACAGTGAAGCTATCTGTGTCACTCTGTGAGAATAAGTCGAGGACATGTTCCGTTCTTACAGACCTGCACTCTAGGGAGATTCCTACTCTGCCCAATTCTACATACACCTTGTAGTTTGTGATACACTAGCCAATTTCTGCCTGTGACATAGCGCTGTGATATTCAGTGGGCCTCACACAATCCAAAAGTGTCCAGTGTCCACAAGTGTCTGCAGAAATTCAAAATCTCCCTTATTCTCTAGTCACTTTGGTCACAGCTGTGCCATCGAGCCTGTGACATAGCGCTCAGATATTCAGTGGGCCTCACACAATCCAAAAGTGACCAGTGTCTGCAGAAATTCAAAATCTCACTTATCCTCTAGTCACTTTGGTCACAGCTGTGCCATCGAGCGTGTGACATAGCGCTCAGATATTCAGTGGGCCTCACACAATCCAAAAGTGTCCAGTGTCCACAAGTGTCTGCAGAAATTCAAAATCTCACTTATCCTCTAGTCACTTTGGTCACAGCTGTGCCATCGAGCCTGTGACATAGCGCTCAGATATTCAGTGGGCCTCACACAATCCAAAAGTGTCCAGTGTCCACTAGTGTGAGCAGAAATTCAAAATCTCACTTATCCTCTAGTCACTTTGGTCACAGCTGTGCCATCGAGCCTGTGACATAGCGCTCAGATATTCAGTGGGCCTCACACAATCCAAAAGTGTCCAGTGTCCACAAGTGTCTGCAGAAATTCAAAATCTCACTTATCCTCTAGTCACTTTGGTCACAGCTGTGCCATCGAGCCTGTGACATAGCGCTCAGAAATTCAGTGGGCCTCACACAATCCAAAAGTGTCCAGTGTCCACAAGTGTCTGCAGAAATTCAAAATCTCACTTATCCTCTAGTCACTTTGGTCACAGCTGTGTCATCGAGCCTGTGACATAGCGCTCAGATATTCAGTGGGCCTCACACAATCCAAAAGTGTCCAGTGTCCACTAGTGTGAGCAGAAATTCAAAATCTCCCCTGTCCTATAGACACCTTGTACTTTGTTTTACATTACTATATAGTTTGTTGGATTTTATCTACATTTCTACCAAAAATGAGGAAGGCTGGTGGAAGAGGCCGTGGAATTGGGCGGGGGTTGGCAGCTGGTAATGATGGTGTTGGTGGTGGATCTGATGGTAGTGGCAAGAGCAAAATAGGAACGAATGCAGGAGGTGTTGAGCCTGCGTTATCGTCTGGCTCCATAAGGCTTCGAAGGCTTAGTTTTCTAGGAGTTGACAAACCGCTTTTAAAGCCAGAGCATCAGGAAAAAGTTTTGTCTTACATTGCTGACTCAGCCTCCAGCTCTATCGCCTCCTCTTCTTCAGTTGTAAAAAGTAAAAGCACTGAGTCGTCATTGGAGGCTCATGTTCATGAACCACACCTTTCCTTGTGTCCTTCACCCCAACCAAGATTGAAGGATGACGCAGGCCATACTACTGATTACTCCATGGAGCTGTTTTCACATACCATGCCTGGATTATCAAGTCAAATGGTGAATTACCCAGGCCAAGATGAATCTGACATGGAGTGCACTGATGCACAGCCGCTGATGGATGATTCTGCTGGTACATTCACTCAGAGCACTACATTGTCCTCGCAGTGTACAGAGCCAGATTCTGACCCTAATGAGACTCAGGAGCCCCTTCCCGCACACTATACCACCATACACGGTGACACAGAGGAAGGTCCACATGACATTGAAGAGGAGGTGATGGATGACCCAGTTGTTGACTCAGATTGGCATCCATTGGGGGAAGAGGGTGCTGATTCCAATAGCTCAGATGAGGAGCATCCACAGCAGACATCGACATCGCAACAGCTGTTATCTGGCAGGCCCGGAGCACTCCAAAGACAGGTTCCAAACATCAAAAGAGTTGCTGGACAGCTTGTCCAGAGGGTCAAAACATCACAGCGTGCTAGGCCGCAAAATGTCTGCCAAAGTAGGAAGAGTGCAGTGTGGCACTTTTTTGAACAAAATCCTCATGATCAGGCCAAGGTTATCTGTAAGAAGTGCGCAAAGACCTTTAGCCGAGGGAAAAATCTGAAAAATTTGAATACCAGTTGCATGCTTAGACATTTAACCAGCATGCACTTGCAAGCGTGGACACAACACCAAACCTCAAGTGCCACATGTGCAACTGATCACAACGAAGGTAGTCAGCAACGCTACATTGTTTCCCCCACTGTAAGCCCACCGATGAGCACAGCAGCAAATGTTGAGGTGTTGTTGCAAGGCCACAGCAGTCAGGGAATCCCACTGTTATATCAACGAAAGACTGATTCTAGGCCATCAGAAAGAACACCAACTCCATCACCATCATCAACCCTCTCTCAGTCCGCCCTGTCCACCGCTACTTCCACCATATGCAGCTCTCAAGTCCAGCTCACCCTCCCAGACACTATGAGTAGGTCAAGAAAGTACTCAGTCTCTCATCCGCGTACACTGGGTTTGAACGCCCACATTGCCAAACTAATCTCGTTTGAGATGATGCCCTTTCGGTTGGTGGAAAGCGCAGCTTTCCGCGAACTCATGGCCTATGCAGTACCACGCTATGACCTACCCAGTCGCCACTTCTTCTCTCGCAAAGCCATCCCAGCCCTCCACCATCATGTAAAAGACCGCATTGTCCATGCACTCAAGCAGTCAGTGAGTGGAAAGGTGCACCTCACAACTGATGCATGGTCCAGTCGGCATGGCCAGGGCCGTTACGTGTCCATCACTGCGCACTGGGTTAATGTGGTGGATGCAGGGTCCACAGGGGACAGCGGTGGTGGGACAGTGCTGCCTACCCCATGGTATAGGAAACAGTTGGCTGTAGGCGTTCGACCCTCCTCCTCCTCCTCCAGAAGCGAAAGCTCGTCCACAGAGCGCAGTCGTACGAGCACTCCATCTGCAGCTGCCACTGTTGCACACGAGGTGTCCCCCTATCGAGCAGCTAGTGGAAAGCGTCAGCAGGCTGTGTTGCAGATGATGTGTTTGGGCGACAGACACACCGCCGAGGTGCTGGCCGAGTACTTGAAGCGACAAACTGAGTCATGGCTGGGCAGTGTACATCTTGAGGCAGGCAAGGTAGTTAGTGATAACGGCCGTAATTTTGTGGCAGCCATAGCCCTTTCAAAACTCAGCCACATACCTTGCTTGGCTCACACCTTGAACCTGGTGGTGCAGTGCTTCCTCAAAAATTATCCGGAGTTAACAGCCCTGCTCCAGAAGGTGCGAAGACTGTGCACGCACATCCGCCGGTCGCCTGTACACTCCGTTCGTATGCAGAAGCTGCAGCGATTGCTCCACCTTCCCAACCACCTCCTCATTATCGACATTGCAACAAGGTGGAACTCCACCCTGCACATGGTGGAGCGGCTGTGCGAGAAGAGGCAGGCCATAATGCATTTGTGGGAGGATACACGGCCAGGCACTTTGAGAGCAGACATGGAGTTGACAGGTGTGCAGTGGTCGAAGCTGAAAGACCTCTGTAAAGTCCTTCAGTGTTTTGAGGAATGCACACGGCTGGTAAGCGCAGACGACGCCATCCTAAGCATGAGCATCCCACTTATGCATCTGCTCATGCAAACTTTGACGCACCTTAAGGAGCAGGCTTCTGCAGCCAATGTTGATGAGGAGGAAGAGGAGGAGGGAATCCTTGATGACATTCAGCTATTGTCTGCTCAGGGACCTCTCCTGGACGAGGTGGAGGAAGAAGAGGAGGAGGAGGATGATGGGGATGATTACTTAGGGGAGGAGGATGCATCTCGTGGGGCATGTGAAAATGTTGGCGTGGCAAGGTCTGGTACAGGGTTTGTGCGTGACTGGAGGGATGTGGATTTGCCAGAAAGTGCTCCTCCAACCAGCACTCGCAGTGCATCATTGACACCGGGAACATTGGCCCACATGTCAGATTATGCCTTGCAGTTCCTAAAAAGGACCCCTGCATTGCGAAAATGATGAACGATGACGACTACTGGTTGGCCAGCATCCTGGATCCATGCTATAAAGGCAAATTACAAAACATCATGCCACAGGAGAACCTTGACCTTATATTGGCTAATAAACAAGCAACTCTGGTAAATCGGTTGCTTGAGGCATTCCCAGCACACAGCAGCGGTGATGGTTCTCACACGAGCCGTACGGGCCGGGGGCAGCTTGGCAGAGGTGTTCGTGGTGCACACAGCAGAAGTGGCGTTGGAGACAGGGGTTTCATGACAATGTTGTGGACTGATTTTTCAAATACCGCTCACACAACTGGTAATACTGCATCGATGGAAAGTGACAGGAGACAGCAGTTGTCAACTATGGTTACAAACTACTTTTCCTCCCATATCGATGTTCTCCCACACAGGTCATTCCCCTTTGACTATTGGGCCGCTAAACTGGACACCTGGCCTGAATTGGCACAATATGCCTTACAGGAGCTCGCTTGCCCAGCTGCAAGTGTGCTATCAGAAAGAGTCTTCACTGCAGCTGGATCAGTCCTGGCAGAAAAAAGGACCCGTCTGTCAACCCAAAATGTGGATGATCTAACCTTCATTAAAATGAACCACGCATGGGTTTCCAAGGATTTTGTCCCACCTTCCCCTGATGACACATAGGGTGACAGAAAAATGGCTTGCTTTGGGCCACCTCTTCCTGGGACTTGACCTATTTCACTTTTTGCATCAGCTGAATGTCCAATATCAACATATGCCACTTTCTAAAACTCCCTAACTGTGCTGCCTCCCCCCCCATGGCCGGGGTCACCACCTAGCGCACGACACCGTGCGATTGCCGTTGCCCTGGACAGGTGGGTAGGCCGACTCTTGGGCGCGGGCACTGGCACAGGGTCCCTTATAGTGCAATCAAGTGTCTCTGACGGTGGTGGTGCACACCCGCCGTCAGACACACCGCCGTACTATGAGGGGCCCAGTGCCAGTACCGACGCCCACGAGTGGGCCCCCCTTGCTTGGGCAGGGCCCCAGAATTTGCAATCTTTACCTCTCCCTGCTCCTCCGCTGTGTAGTCTGGGCCGTCAAATCCATACTGTGCCTGACACCGTTTGAGCCTGCCTCCTGATGTATAGACATATATTTTGAATGTGTACGCTATCCATACATGTTATCTGGGGATACGGTACCCTTTCTCACCTTTGTGCAATCACGTGCAATCCATACTGGGCCTAACACCGTCTGAGCCTGCCTCCTGATGTATAGACATATATTTTGAATGTGTACGCTATCCATACATGTTATCTGGGGATACGGTACCCTTTCTCACCTTTGTGCAATCACGTGTAATCCATACTGGGCGTGAGAACGGCTGGCGAGCTGTTAAGCAAGCTACAGCACCTGTGGTTTGCACACGTAAGTTTTTCATTTTTTCAGGAATGACGGTTAGGCCTAATTCCGGAACTGCGGTTGACCTGCACTTACTGGGAAATCATTGTTCGCGGGTAATTATTGTAATCAGTGATCCCCATCACTAACGTTGTTCAGCGGGTTATCTGCACCTGTAAGCGACAAACGCTGGCCTTTTCAGTGTAGCGCACATGCAGCCACGGACATGTAAGGGCATGACACACCAGTTATTGGCCAATCTCATGTGCCAGAGCCTCACGTGTCCCTCTAGTAAGCCGGACTCGGACCGTGGGGCATGACGGAGTCTCATTCGTTAACGGAATTAAGCTTGCAATGTGTGCATCTGTTCTGTAGCTGGCATGGTTGAGGTTTCCCAGGTGGAGTCGAATTTAACCGTAGGCTCCACTCCTGGTGGTGCCCTTCTGGACATTCCTTTAAGGTTCAGCTTTGCAACCATACTGCCCACGTAAAACAAACACTTTGCCTTCATGAACGCTGTTTGGAGGGTCATGACTCGTGGGAATAACGCCGCCCAATCAGTTAACCTGCTAGAGAGATCGTTCGTTGCTCCCAAGCATGACATCACACTCCCTAGGTAGAAGGTAATGCCACTGTGGCGACCGTACTCCTGAAGGCAACACAAGTGCACTGATGCCCAGCCACTGTTCGATGAATCTGATGGTACATTGACCCAGACCACTACATTCCCCTCGCACGCTACACGGCCTGAATCTGACCCTGATGAAACTCAGGTTACCCTTCCCATATACAGTTCCATCTTACACGGTGACAAAGAGGAAGCTGCAGATGAAAGTGCAGGTTCGGCCCACCCGCCATCAGACACACCACCGTACTATCAGGGGCCCTGTGCCAGTGCCGTCGCCAACGAGTGGGCCCCCCCTGTTTGCTCAGGATCACAGCACTTGCAAAGTTGAAATACTGTGCAGTGAGATGGAAGATGGGGACGACGAGGAGTCCAGACAAGTACAGGGATTCCCTAGCGAGGAGACTTATTTCATTGTTTTCAATGTTGGGACAGCAATTTTTGAGGAGCACTATACTCTGGAGAATGATAGATGGGGCCCACCATACACTGGAACATTCCAAAGGTGGACATCAGACACTGGAGCAGCATTTACAGGGCCCATTATACACTAGAGCATTAGAAATGGGGCCCATTATGTTTGGAGCATTATTTGGGCCCATAAGACAGTGGAGCTTCATCCATGGGGACCAACATATACTGTAGCATTATGTGGAGCTCATCATATACTGTTTCAAACATTATATGGGACCAATGATTCTGTATGGAGAAATAGATGGGCCTCGTCATGAGATGTAAAAAGTGAAGTATTTTTCATTGTACTATACCGCTATTTCTCTGCCGTATCGGAGCATGATGAGTTGTGGTATGTGTTAAACGGGCGCTCTTTCACCCAGGGCACATGAAAACCTGGAGCCAGCCCTACCCCCCCACAACTTTAGCAAAATAACCCCCATTTTTCAGTGCGTAACTTGTATTATGAAGTTAATTAAGGTTGACAAGCTTAAGTAAGAAGAATTGATGCTTTTGGCATTCAAATGGGCACTGTAGGTGTGTTTCCTGTCCTCCTCTCACTGCCGACTTTTATTCCCCATTGACTTACATTGGGTTTCGTGTTTCGGGACGACCCCGACTTTTCCCTTTAATCGGACGATCTTGCTCGACCCGACTTTTGGAAAAGTTGGGTTTCACGAAACGAAACGCGACCCTAAAAAACCAAAAGTCGCTAAACTCTACCGCTAATATTTCCATTAACACAGCACAGGCGTCAAATTATTACATGCTTTTGACTGTGTTTTCCAGCACCATATTTATTGCCTATTTTGTAGGATACAGTGCATAACTTGTCAGATTACTAAAGCGTTATAAGTTTTACCACAATGTGCGCAATTCATTGGACTCTTTTGTACCCTTGTTCTAGATTGCTGTTTCGCTCTTCACCCCGAAGCTTGTTTTCATCTTCCTGACCAGGTCAAATTGTCCAATTCTGATCAGTATCACTTTATGAGGTTATAACTCTGGAAAACTTCACCAGATCCTAGTGATTCTGAGAATGCTTTTTAATGACACATTGTACTCTTTGTTAGTGGTAAATTTAGGTGACAATTTTTACGTTTATTAGGTAACAGTAGAAAATGCACCCCAAAATGGGTTGTGCAATTTCTCCTGAGTACTCTGATACCCCATTTGTTGTAGAAAACTACTGTTTTGGCACACGGCATGGTTTGGAAGGGAAGGAGTACCATTTGACTTTTGAAACTCAAAATGGGCAGGATTAGATTGCAGACATGTCTCTCTTGCAGAGCACCTGAAGAGCCTAAACAGTGGAAACCCCTTAAAAGTGACCCCATTTTGGATACTACACACCTCAAGGAATATATCTAGAGGTACACATAATGTTATGATGTTAAGCTGTAAAAATGAAAAATAAGATTCCTCCCACAAAAATGTTGCTCTAGCTCCAAATTATTCAAGTACACTAGGGTAACAAGAGAAAATGGAAATCCCAAAATTTATTGTGCAATTTCTTGTGAGTACAGCGATACCCCATATGTGGTGGGAAAGTAGTGTGAGGGATTGGAAGGTAAGGAGTGCCATTTTACTTTAAGAGTACAAAATTGGCTGGAATAGATAGTGGATGCCTTGTCCCATTTGCAGAGCCCCTGATGAGCATAAATAGTGAAATACTCTCACAAGTGACCCCATTTTGGAAACTACACTTCTCAAAGAATTTTTGAACCTAAAAATGTTGCTTTGAAAGTTTTTAATTTTCAAAAGTGCTATCAGGAGAAAATGAATGGTGCAATTTGTTATGAAAATTGTCCTGAGCACAGGCATACTCTATATGTGGGCAAAAAGTACTTTTGAGGCACAGCACAAAGCTCAGAAGGGAATCAGCATCATATTATAGTGGAGACTTTTTTGGTATAGTTTTCAGGTGCCATGTAACATTGGTTGAGTTACTAAACAGCAAAATCCTCCCATGAGTGACCCCATTTTACAAACTACACCCCTCAATGGATTAATGTAAGGTTGCAGTAATCACATTGGCACCACAGATGTATCAAACAACTTTATACTATTCGGTGGTGAAGAAAAAATAATTAAATTTTTACCACAAAAAATTTAGATTTTACATTTTAATACTTGGAAATGGGTAAAAATGGCCCCAAATTTGTCACAAAATTTTTGATGAACATGGTAATACCCCATATGAGGCTGTACAGTACTGCTTAGCAACATAGTGAAACTCAGGAGAGAAGGAGAGCTATTTGACTCTTTGACTTTTTGCGTACAGATTTTTGTAGAATAGTTTGCAGACTCCAGATACATATTTTGGAAACTACACCTCCCTGGGATTTATCTACAGTTGGGACGATTTTGACTCCATGGGCGTTTTCCGGAAACAAGCAGCAATGGATGTTGCTGAGTGAAATTTGAAAATCTGCCATTGTAGTGCCCAGTGCATTGCAGTGCCCAGAGGACCCTTAACCTTCACTATTTAGCCCTAAAGCCGGGGTCACACTTGCGAGTGCAATGCGAGAAACTTGCGTGAGTCTCTCGCCTCAACACCCGGCACGGACTTCATAGAAAGACATGCAGCCACACACTCCAGTCCCAAGTGTCAGCGGCAGTTACAGTTATAGAGGTGAGAGACTTGCGCGAGTTTCTCGCATTACACTTGCAAGTGTGACCCGGGCCTAATACAGGGTTCTGGACTTACTGTGGGGTGCATGGAGTTGTCCACAGAATAACTACTGGGCATAGGAGCAAGCTTGAGCCAAGATAAGGATGGTCAAACTAGTTGAGTCAATAACAAAAGAGACAGAAAAAAGGGACAGAATGTTGAGACAAGAACAGTCTGAAGAAGGGTTTTTTTTTCAATATGTATATGTAATATTCATTATGTAAACTAGGGGGCAGGTCAATAAGGCATCGGTGACCTGTTAGCAGTCTTCATTGTGAATAGCTAATGAGAGCACCACCTGAAGGCCCCCCCACACAGACCGCCCTGGAGCACGAGCATGTCATTATCTCAAAACTGAAAATAAAGATTAAACAACAACCACAAGATGGATTTCATCAACCAAGTTATCATTTTAATCAGTATAGCGGCGCCAACCTGACATTTTCTGTAGGTTACTGTGTACAATTCTGCTGACAGGACAGGTTCCATTTAAATACCGCTGTCAATCATGACAGAGGTATTTAAGTTGTTGCAAGGGGATCACAAGACCCTCTAAGTAACCATTGGACCTCCGCAATGAGAATCACAGGTCTTGGTGGTTACCATGGTACCCTGACATCATGTGAGGGTATGATGGCCTTTGAGGACCAGCAATAAGCTGGCTCTCACAGGCCCAGTCAGTGAGACACTGACAGTCTCATGCACTGCTGTACATGAGTACAGCAGTGTATGAGACAAGTGATCAAACTGAAAATTATACATGTCTCACAGTGGGACTAAGTAAAAAAGTGAAATAAAGTAAAATAAAACATGTAAAAAAGGTAAAAGAAAACACAAAAAAGCGCACACAAATTGCTAAAATCCATTTCGCCACTCAAAAAGCAGCATTTGTAATAAGACAAAAATAATCAAAAGAGTGCACATAATTGGTATGGCATTTTTTTTGGCCTACTTATTCCAGGACTATGTACATGTTTATGGTTATAATTTTTGACTAAACTAATGTATGGGGTATATATATTGTTTGTTATAAACTTGTATAGCACTGGAACATGTTGGGTTATTCTATATTTTTATAACCCCTGTGTTTAATTTTTTCTGATGTTTGGTAACAACCTATAAATTTTCATATAAAAACATTGGGGTTATTTACGCTTATTATTAGATGTGTTCCCATTTTTGATGGCCGCATATTGTTTATGGTCAGCAGTGCATGTGCGGTTACCTTTTCCACCTATGTTTATGGATATCTATCTAAGATGCTTAATATAGTCACTATGTAATGCACTGGATATTGTTCAACATTTGGCGCTCTTCTTTCTGGTTAAATATTATGTTAGATATTACATTTTTCTTTTTGCCATCTATTATGCCCCTTTCCAAGATGGCCGCGACCATTTTGTGGCCGTCTGCGCATGCGCGGGTGACGCGTGCCCAACTCCACCCCCATCCGCCCATGGTCTGGCGTCTGACGTCACGGGGCCCCGTGTATTGTCAGCGCCAGCCCGGATGTGTTGGTGGGTTGGTGGTTGGTCGCTCCCCTGATTGGCGCTTATATTTTATTTGGACCCCTATATATAGCACACCCGGTGGCCTTTTATGACACACCCCCTGAGGAAGGAAGCGGTGTTGCTTCCGAAACGTATGTTGGGCTGTTTTCCTTGCGCCAGTGGTCCAGTGCCCCCTTAGGTATGAGTACTATGTTTGTATATTGATCTCTCATATTCCCCTTCTTTTGGGTTGCCTGACGGTCTGGGGATTTTACCCTTCACTTCATTATGACCGGTCGGCTTGTATATACTATAAATGGAGATACGTCTTACCATATTGATATACCTTAGGGAATCTCTGCACCTCTGTGCGTTCTGCTTGTGTCACTTCTGTCATGCCAATTTTTATCTGTGTCCTTAATAAAGATTCATGTTATTTCCATTTATCTTGGATGTTTATGCACTGTTTTTTTCGGTTGCTTCTTTACAGCTATGATGTTGTAGCCCTCCACAGGTAGGGTTGTAGTCCCAGGGCAGAATAGATGAAGTTGTTGGTAGGGTTGTGGTGTGGAGTGGAGGAGTGGTACAGGAATAAAATGGAGGACACAATCGCATGTAGTTCAATGGGCTTTACTCACAGTCTGTCTGCAGTACAGTTGCCCGCTTCAGTGCTGAGTCCTCCAGGTCAGGAGTCCAGTAAACTTCCAGGTAGATGAGTACACCCCTCCAATCCTACCTTTCAGTATGTTCCTTCCTAGGCCGTCTCACTGTACTGGTTTCCTCTCCTTTCTCCCTTTCCAGCACCTTCACAGTCAGTGTCCCAGGCCAGCTGCCGCGGATCCTGTCAGAATTCGTCACTCAGGCGGTTCCTTGATCCTATATGGCTGCCTTTCTGGGAAGATAACTGTGGGATTCGCTGTGGCCCATACAGCAACCACAACTGTCAGCTTGCTAGTTAAGTTCGTTGTTTACTTCGCTAGGCTATGGGCTGAGACCCTTCTGCGACCTGATTTCCTCTCCCACCTGATAGCAATCAGCTTGGGTCTCTAGAAATTCCTTTCTTTCCTCCCGGGAGCTTCTCCTTCCAGCCAATCTATCCGGCAGCTCCTCCTGACAGGAGCTGCTCCAAGCCCATACTTTCACCTGCTCTTCCCCTGAGGGAACTCTCTCAACTCCTTTCAAATCTCCTACTCTTTCTCTAAGCTCCACCCACTCACTGTTCCCATTGGCTACTCTACATCACTCCACTTTCTAAGCTCCTGCCCATTACCTACCTTCCACACTAGCTCCCTACACCCTTTCCTAGCCAGTCTGGGATGAGGCCATCCTCCCATAGGGTAAGCCCAGGTGCCCTGACTAGCTAGTGTGTGTGTTGAGTGCAGTTTTAGGAGTGTGGTGAGGAGCCCCCATCTTACCTGGTCGTGAGATACCACACCTCTGGATGAGATGCAGTACCTCTGTGGTGACTGGACCCGCAGGGGCGCCACATAAACACTTCAAATAGATCACTCTGTTTATAAGGACTCTTTGTAATACAGCTCTGGCAAAAAATAAGAGACAACTGCACAGTTTTATAAAAGTCAAATGAGCTTCTCTACATGTCTGACAGCCATTCCATTTCAGTTTCAGTTGAATTTCAGAATACACCTCATTCTACTTAATGTGCTTCTGATTAGGTGATCACCTGAACCAAATCTTATTTAACAAAGGAAAGTATAAAAAACTCTGCTGTGGTGTTCACAGTCCTCTTGCAATAGAACAAGCTGGATGGCGAAACAAGTGCTAGTAATATCCCAAAAGAAATAGGAATGAAAAAATAACTTTTAACCATGCCAAAGGAGTTGAAAAGAAAAGTCTTGAGTGAGGAAAAGAAGGGCTAAATTCTGGCTTACTAGCAGAGGGATACAGTGAGCACCATGTTGCCTCCATCCTTAAAATTTCTAAGACAGATGTCTATTACACCAAAGTCAAGCAGCAGACATTGGGGAAAACAAAGTTACAGACCGGCAGAGGGTAAAAACGACTCTCCACTGACTGGGATGACCATCATCTTATTCGAATGTCACTCAGCAACCACAGGATGACATCAAGTGATCTACAAAAGGAATGGTAAATGGCAGCAATGGAAGAACAGTTCATAGCAGTCTCCTAGAGGCAGGGCTCAAGTCAAGTAAAGCTAGAAAAAAGCCTTTCATCAATGAGAAGCAAAGGAGAGCCAGGCTGAAGTTTGCCAAAGACCATAAGGTTTGGACCATAGAGGACTGGAGTAAGGTAATCTTCTCTGATGAGTCTAATTTTCAGCTTTGCCTAACAGCTGGTGATCTAATGGTTAGATGGAGACCCGGAGAGGTGTACAAGCCACAGTGTCTTACACCCACTGTGATATTGGATGGAGGATCGGTCATGATCTGGGGATGCTTCAGCAAGGCTGAAATTGGGTAGGTTAATCTTCGCTAAGGACGTATGAATCAAGCCGCATACAAGGTTATTTTGGAAAAACAGTTGATTCCTTCTGCTCAGGCAATGTTCACCAAATCTGAGGACTGGTTTTTCCAGCAGGACAATGCGCCATGCCACATAGCTAGGTCAATCAATGTGTGGATGAAGGACCACCACATCAAATCCCTGTCATGGCCAGCCGAATCTCCAGATCTGAACCCCATTGAAAACCTCTGGAATGTAATCAAGAGGAAGATGGATAGTCACAAGCCATCAAACAAAGAACTGCTTAAATTTTTGTACCAGGAGTGGCATAAGGTCACCCAAAAGCAGTGTGAAAGACTGATGGAAAGCATGCCAAGACGCCTGAAAGTTGTGATTAAAAATCATGGCTATTCCGCAAAATATTGATTTCTGAACTCTTCCTGAGTTAAAACATTAGTATTGTTGTTTCTAAATGATTATGAACTTGTTTTCTTAGAATTTTTTGAGGTCTGTAAGCACTGCATCTTTTTGCTATTTTGACCATTTCACACTTTCTGAAAATAAATATAAAATTTAGTGCTTGGAAATTCAAATAAATGTTGTCAGTAGTTTATAGAATAAAAGAGCAATTTACATTTAACTCAAAAATATACCTATAAAGAGAAAAATCAGAGAGACTGAAAATTTTGCAGTGGTCTCTTAATTTTTGCCAGCGCTGTATATAAGTTTCACTTTTTGTAATGAATAACTAAAATAAATTTACTTTTTGATGATATTCTAATTTTGTGAGAAGCACCTGTATGTAAAAATCAGAAAAACACACCAAAAATGTCACTTTTTCATCACAGTGACTCACAAAAAAGTAAATAAAAAGTGATCAAAAAGTCATATGTAAAAATAATTGTATAAATAAAAACACCAAATTGTCCCGCATAAAACAAAGCCCTAATATGACCCATTCAGCAAAAAAATAAAAAAAGATACAGCTCTCAGAATATGAGGATGCAAAGACAAATTCATTTTGGTAAAATATTGTTTTTAGTCTGTAAAAATAACACAGCATAAAAAGAAACATTATAAATCTGATATCGCTGTAATCGTACCAACCGATGAACAAATCAGTCGTATTACTTTTACCTCATGGTGAACTGCACAAAAAATAGAAAATAAAAACAATAACTGAATTGCTGTTTTTTGTCATTCTGTGTCTGAAAAATCTGAAAGAATAAATCCACCTTATCACTAGGGATTAGTGAATACTGAAGTAATCGGACTCGCTATACTTGTACCGAGAATACCCTAATTCTCGGGTATTCGGTTTGATTAGCGAGTCCAATGATAGTCAATGGAAAAAGCGAGTAATTGTCTGCTGGACCCTACAAAGCGGTCTGGGGCCTGAGGAAAAGGCTAAAAAAATGTGTAAATGTTAAAAAAATGAATGCTGTAAACAAATGTATATAACATGGGGGCACTTGGTCAGGGGCTGCACGAGTGGTTTTACACCACTGCTTCACTAGAATGTACAAACAATATTTGAAGTCCTGTGGTTTTTTGCCAGCAGAGTGCGACTCGTACGCCATTTACGCAGTGCCAGTGATATATCAGAAGTGCTGTAAGAGCGAGTGATGTTGGAGGCGATCTTCTGACAGCTAAGTGTGTAAGTGTTGTAAGGAGAGCGATCTACCCTAAGGGCTGTGTGATGGTTAACGTAGGAAGAAGCCACCCATCATCATCATCACAAAGCATTAACAATTATAAAGCTTGGACTACTGTCCTTGTTGTTCCACTGCCACTGCCCAATGTGTAGGTGACGCGCCCCAGGGGCCGTGGGATACTCGGTACCGGGCTCGTTAACTTCAATGGGAAATGTCACAGTGGCAGTGACCCAGTCCGTGACCCTGGGCAGTCATGTAAATTTGGTGTGTAATTAAATGAGAATAAAGTTTATATGGGATTCGTGACGCCACCTGTGGTATTCTGGTCAGAGGCGACCAGCGCTGCAATGCCGTTCCCCTGGGACCATTGGTATGACACAGCTGAGGTGAAAATGGCTCTCAAAGCAGTAGTCCCAGGGCCATTGAGAGTAGTTTTTGAGGCGGTGATGTAATGTGGAGTGAAAATGGAAGCAGTGCCGGGTTGATGACGCAGGAAGGAAACAGATGACACAGTTGAATGTACTTCCAAGACTTTACTCACAGTTCTGTTCTGCAGTACAGATGCCCGCCTCAGTGCTGTGTTCTTTAGGTGAGGAGTAGAGTTGAGCGATACCGTCCGATACTTCAAAGTATCGGATTGGAATGGATCGGCCGATCTTAAAAAAAAGTATCGGTATCGCCGATTCCGATACCGGAAGTCCCATTCAAGTCTATGGGACTTCCGGTATCGGAATAAGAAAAACCCTGTTTTTCCCTTGTACAGCCTCTCTGGGGTCTGTACGGGCCTTTCGGGGGGCTGTGCCGGCCTGCCAGGGGGTCTGTGCAGGCTCCGGTGGTCTGTGCCGGCCTGCCGGGGGGCTGTGCCGGCCTGCCGGGGGGGCTGTGCAGGCTCCGGTGGGCTGTGCCGGCCTGCCGGGGGGCTGTGCAGGCTCCGGTGGGCTGTGCCGGCCTGCCGGGGGGCTGTGCCGGCCTGCCGGTGGTCTGTGCAGGCTCCGGTGGGCTGTGCCGGCCTGCCGGGGGGCTGTGCCGGCCTGCCGGCGGGCTGTGCAGGCTTCGGGGGTCTTTGCAGGCATCGTCCGATGGGACTACAAGTCCCATCGGGCGATGCCTGCTACCATGACAGTGATTGACACATTAGCCAATGATGGGACAGTAGTAGTCCCATCATCCGGCTAATGTGTTGAATGTAAAAAAAAAAAAAATTACATGCTACATACATGCTACATTCATACTACATACATGCTACATTCATACTACATATATACTACATGCAACATACATACTACATATATACTACATGCATGCAACATGCATACTACATATATACTACATGCATGCAACATGCATACTACATATATATTACATGCTACATACATACTACATATATGCTACATATATACTACATGCATGCTACATACATACTGCATGCTACATGCATGCTACATATATACTACATGCATGCTACATACATACTACATATATACTACATACATACTACATGCATGCTACATGCTACATACATACCACATACATACTACATACATACTACATGCTACATACATACTACATATATACTACATGCATGCTACATACATACTACATGCTACATATATACTACATGCTACATACATACTACATGCATGCTACATACATACTACATACATACTACATGCATGCTACATACATACTACATGCTACATACATACTACATATATACTACATGCATGCTACATACATACTACATGCATGCTACATACATACTACATGCTACATATATACTACATGCTACATACATACTACATGCATGCTACATACATACTACATACATACTACATGCATGCTACATACATACTACATGCTACATACATACCACATACATACTACATATATACTACATGCATGCTACATACATACTGCATGCTACATGCATGCTACATACATACTACATACATACTACATGCTACATACATACCACATATATACTACATACATACTACATACAATACATTCATACAATACATACATAGACATACAGTACATATAACATAGAGTAACATACTTACCAATACTTGTCACATTGTTCCCCGAAGCCATTGTCTTTTAAAGGAATAAATATTAACATAACAAACCACAAAAATACTCACCCACGATCCGAAGCAGTCCACGAGTGTGTCCCACGACGATCTTGGGTAGAGAACTGCAGCATCAGCTGATGCCGCCGTTCTCTACGGGCTGCAGGAATCCAATGACGGAAGGTAGGTATCCTTCCGCACTGTATTCCTCCGCCACTTAAAAAAAAAAAAGTCCCTAGTCTCACTTTATGCCAAGTGAGACTAGGGACTTTTTTTTTTTAAGTGGCGGAGGAATACAGTGCGGAAGGATACCTACCTTCCGTCATTGGATTCCTGCAGCCCGTAGAGAACGGCGGCATCAGCTGATGCTGCAGTTCTCTACCCAAGATCGTCGTGGGACACACTCGTGGACTGCTTCGGATCGTGGGTGAGTATTTTTGTGGTTTGTTATGTTAATATTTATTCCTTTAAAAGACAATGGCTTCGGGGAACAATGTGACAAGTATTGGTAAGTATGTTACTCTATGTTATATGTACTGTATGTCTATGTATGTATTGTATGAATGTATTGTATGTAGTATGTATGTAGTATATATGTGGTATGTATGTAGCATGTAGTATGTATGTAGTATGTATGTAGCATGCATGTAGCATGCAGTATGTATGTAGCATGCATGTAGTATATATGTAGTATGTATGTGGTATGTATGTAGCATGTAGTATGTATGTAGCATGCATGTAGTATGTATGTAGTATGTATGTAGCATGCATGTAGTATGTATGTAGCATGTAGCATATATGTAGCATGTAGTATGTATGTAGCATGCATGTAGTATATATGTAGTATGTATGTAGCATGTAGTATGTATGTAGCATGCATGTAGTATGTATGTAGTATGTATGTAGTATGTATGTAGCATGTATGTAGTATGTATGTAGCATGTAGTATGTATGTAGCATGTAGTATGTATGTAGCATGCATGTAGTATATATGTAGTATGTATGTAGCATGTAGTATGTATGTAGTATGTATGTAGTATGTATGTAGTATGTATGTGGTATGTATGTAGCATGTAGTATGTATGTAGCATGCATGTAGTATATGTGTTATGTATGTAGCATGCATGTAGTATGTATGTAGTATGCATGTAGTATGTATGTAGTATATATGTGGTATGTATGTAGTATGTATGTAGCATGCAGTATGTATGTAGCATGCATGTAGTATATATGTAGTATGTATGTAGTATGTATGTAGCATGCATGTAGTATGTATGTAGCATGCATGTAGTATGTATGTAGCATGCATGTAGTATGTTTGTAGTATGTATGTAGTATATATGTAGTATGTATGTAGCATGTAGTATGTATGTAGTATGTATGTAGCATGTAGTATATATGTAGTATGTATGTAGTATGTATGTAGCATGTATGTAGTATGTATGTAGCATGTAGTATGTATGTAGCATGCATGTAGTATATATGTTATGTATGTAGCATGCATGTAGTATATATGTAGTATGCATGTAGCATGTAGTATGTATGTAGCATGCATGTAGTATGTATGTAGTATGTATGTAGTATTTTTTTTTTTTTTTAACATTTAACACATTAGCCGGATGATGGGACTACTACTGTCCCATCATTGGCTAATGTGTCAATCACTGTCATGGTAGCAGGCACCACCAGATGGGACTTATAGTCCCATCGGACGATGCTTGCACAGACCCCCGGACATCAGCACAGCCCCCCGGCAGGCCGGTACAGACCCCCACAGGGTGCACAGACCACCGGCAGGCCGGCACAGCCCCCCGGCAGGCCGGCACAGCCCCCCGGCAGGCCGGTACAGACCCCGGGCAGTCCACACAGCCCCCCAGCAGGCCGGCACAGCCCCCCGGCAGGCCGGTACAGACCCCGGGCAGTCCACACAGCCCCCCGGCAGGCCGGCAGAGACCCCCGGAAGGCCCGAAATGACGGCGCATCATGATGCGCACACACCGCGCATCATGATGACGTCAGGCTGTCAATCAACTTTGAACTTCCGATTCCGATGCCGACTTCCGATATTGAAAAAATATCGGAAGTCTGTATCGGAATTCCGATACAGCAAGTATCGGCCGATACCCGATACTTGCGGTATCGGAATGCTCAACACTAGTGAGGAGTCCAGTCAACTCCCAGGCAAATGAGTACACCCTTCCAACACTCCCTGTCAGTATGTACCTTCCCAGGCCATCTCCACAATGCTGCTTTCCACTTTCCTTCCTTTCAGTATCTCACAGTCAGTGTCCCAGGCCAGCTGCCGCGGATCCTGTCATATATCGTGACTCAGGCGTTTCTTTGATCCTTTGTGGCTGCCTTTCTGGCGAAGATAACTGTGGTAATTCGCTGTGGCCCCTAAAGCTTGCTAGTTAAGTCACAATGTACACTCCACTAGACTAGGGGCTGAGACCCTTCTGCGACCTGGATTCTTCCCCCACCTGATGACTATCAGCGTGGGACAAGCCCCACAGGGAGCACTCTCCACCCGTGCCTCTAGAAGAACCACTCTTTCCTTCAGAGAGCTTTCCTTCAAAGCCAATCTGTTGTGAATTCTCTCTCTGGCTTCCCTCTGGTGATTACTGAAGATAGTGGAGCTGGTCAGATTGAGAGTTCTCTTTCTGGGCTCCTTCTGGTGGTTACTGAAGGTAGTGGAGCTGATCTGATTGACAGAGGCTTGCCACCTGATAATGAGGAAGACGATTGGAGATCTGGGGTTTCTGATTGGGATTTAAGACAGCTGACTCCCTCTATCCCTGCTGGTGATTTTATTCCTGTGCCTCCTGAGGTCTGATGTCTCCTTCTCTTTCCCTGCATGTTCAGCTAAGTGGTTCATTTGCTATTCTATTTGCATTTGATCTGGTTTTGTTTATCTCTGCTTTGTGCGGGTCAGCTAGCCCGGCTGGGGCTGTACTGAATCACCGCCCATATGTTACTGCATGTGCCAATTTGTTTTGTCCCCTTTTATATTGGTCTGTTTTTGCTTTGCTTTCAGAATATACCAGAGTGCTGATATAGTGGAGGCGAAGTCGTGTTTTTGTGCATCAGACGTGTTGGACTTTTTGCAGGGTTTTTTGCATGATTGCAGACAGTGTCTTTCCTTTCCTGTCCTGTCTAGTCAGTGTGGGCCCCATTGTTTGCTCAGTCTATTTTTCTGCCTGCGTTTGTGTTTTCATCTTGTCTCACCGACAATATATGTTTGGGGGCTATCTATTCCTTTGGGGTCTGCTCCGGTGCAGTTTAGATTTCCCCTTTCTTGCTTTAGGCTTAGTTAGCTCTCTGGCTGTGCCGAGGCGTCTAGGATCATCGTAGGTATGCTCAACGGCTACTGCTAGTTGTGTGGACAGGATCAGGGGTCTGCATTCGCTTAGTTACCAACCTCTCTGGTTTTCTGTGGCTTAGCCTGGCCTGCTATCCTCCTCGGTGACCAATTCATAACACCAATCCCTCCAGCAGCTCCTGCTGACAGGAGCTACTCCAAACACGTCCTTTCACTTCCCCTCCCTCTGAGGGAACTCACCAACTGACTACAAATCTCCCGCTCTTTTCCTAAGCTCCGCCCACCTCCCAACACTCTTTATGAACCAAGCAGGGGCCATAGAGGGTGTTCTGCTGTTCAAAGTGTGTGGGATGCAGGTGTGGAGTGTGGTCAGGTGCCCTCATCTTACCTGGTCGTGGGATACCACACCTCTGGGTGAGGTGCAGTACCTCTGTGGCTACTGTACCCTCATGGGCGCCACATAGGCATAGACATAGTGTCTTCAAAACATTAGCCCTAGGGGCTGTATCATGGTTGATGAAGGAAGCAAGACAGGTTTGAAGGGCCAAACAATTATGACGAAGCTAGGACTACTAGCATAGAGGTTGCAGTGCCCAGTGTCCAGGCATAACCATAGTGTCTCCAAAAATTAGCCCAAGGGGCATGATACCATAGTTAATGAAGGAAGAAGGGTCTCACTCTCATAACAAGTGCCTCCGATGGGAAATATTAATTAATGTAACATTGTTTTTAGCTTATTGTTATTGACCATGAGGTACATGTGGCAGAAGCCGGATTTGAAAACATGTGTAAGAAGAAGAAAAGGGGCTTGTATGGGAAGGGATGGACGTGATCACCAATTTTAAAAAAATTACGTTTTGGGTGACTTTAGGCTGGGATACTGTTATCTGGAGGGCTTAAATACTGTTGCAAAATCCAGTCCTTGTTACATTTTATCAGGGTCAGCCTGTCTGCATTCTCTGTAGTCAACCGTGTCCATGTATCTGTGATGTTTGCCCCAGCTGCACTGAAAACACGCTCTGACATCACACTAGCAGCAGGGCAGGCCAAGGCATATAAGGAGAGGTCTGGCCAACTATGCAGCTTGGATACCCAGTAATTAAATGGTACAGAAGCATCAGGAAGGATGCAGGTATGGTCACTTTGATAGTCGTAGACCATTTTGTTCAACTTCTCCCTCATTGACATTGTTAGTGTTACTGTTCCAGCTAGTCCTTGGTGATGAGCTGGTTTATTGAAGATGGCCCAGTTTGTGGACAATTTACCACCACCTCTTTTGGACCTGCTTGGCGTGTCTCTCCCCATTAATGCATGCTGTTGCATAGAGCTGGCACCTCTGCTAGCAGTGGTGTCTGAGGGTGCTGTTGCCATCAAATGATCGACAACGGCCTTCTTGAAGGATTCCATTGTGAAACCCCTTGGTGACTGCAACAGTAGTGAAGAAAATTTGTCCTTGTACCGTGGGTCTAGAAAGGTGGCCAACCAGTATAGGTTGCTATTGAAAATGTGGATTACGCGAGGGTCTTGGCACAGACAGTCAGATATGAAGTGTGCCATGTGTGCCAAGCTACAAAGAGGCAAATCTTCTGTGACCCCAAAAGGAGGAACAATACCCATCCTCTCCTCACACTGACTCTCCTTCTCCTCCTCTCCAGCCCACCCATGCTGAACAGACATGAAGTTGGGGTTGGGATTCCCCTCTGTAGCATGAGTTGTCCCCTCGGTACCACTGAAAAAGAAGTCCCCTCCCTCATTATTTTCATCATCCAGCTGCTGGGCGCGCAAAGATTCCATTTTTTGATTCTGCAGCGATTTTTTTCAGCAGACGTAGCATAGGGATGGTTACTCTGATAATAGCCTGATCACCACTCATGAGCTTGGTGCAGTACTCAAAGTTATCAAGCACCTCACAAATATCAGCGATCCACACTGTAAGGCACTGTATTGGGGAACACTCACTTGGCAGCGGATTCACGACACACAAGATCACTTTCCGATAAAGTCTATGTGATTTATTAAATAGCATGAACCATATAAGGCAACATAAAGCAAACAGTCTTATATCAGAGAGAATTCTTAATGTCCATAGCAGAGCTTCGCTCTCTCAGTCCTGTGGCAACACAGGCTGTGCAATGTCCAGTAAATACAGGCTCTATAGCCTCAACATTATATCCCCCTGTACGGGGTTACCTCTGGGGAGCTCCTGCTGCAGACGCAGACTCTTACTTAGTCCTTTCTCTCAGGAAGTGGCCGTACTGGGCTCACCGTTCCAGGCGGCGCCTTATTCACCAGACCGCCTCACGGTTCCAGAACCACAGCCGGGCAGTGGCTTCCCCAAACGCAGGCCGTCACAGACTCTGCTCACACACGTGGCCTGTCTGGGTGCTGTTCAGGGATCTGACCCTACTCCCTGGGTCTCCCAACACACCGGCCTCACCAAGTCCAAGGCCGCAGCAGGTGCTATTCAGGAAGGCAGCACACCTTTCAATACCTAGACCTTCCAGGACCTTCCACATGAACCAATCAGGTCCATGCACTCTCTCCCCCCATATGACCAGACCTCAGGCACCTAATATGGTCCATAACCACACCCACAGGTGAGGTATGGATCACATGGTTATGACCTCACTAAAGGTCCTATTTCACACACAACCATACACACACAGGCTTTATCCTGGGCATTCAGACCCACGCCCCTAGGTGGGTTTGTAGGTGACTGGTCCCACCCATCTCACCAAGTAACCTGGAAGCTTTTCCCAATACACTGCAGTAAACCCTCAGCAGTACCTCTGCTGATCCATACATGTTTCAGCTTCCATCACAAGGCACTCACCCTTGTGATACATCTCAGCTATTTACAACCCTGCCTGTCACCATTTTCCCTATTACAATAAAGGAAACGCCTGCATGCATGTCCTGGGAAGCCCATACAGTGCCCGCTAGCTGTCACAGGGGTCACTGCATCAGAACACCCACTTAACAGTTGTCATGTGTCTTGGCTGATTCCCAGTGTGATGGGCATGTTTAAGCTGGTATTCAGCAAGTGCCCTCTGCTGATCACTTACCCTTGCCAACATATGATATATTGAGTTCCACCATGTTGGCAGGTTGCAAATGAGTCTGTGGTTTGGCAAATTAAATTGCTTTTGAAGCACTGTAAGACCAGAAACAGCGGTTGAGGAATGGCAGAAATGGGAGCAAATACGACGCACCTTCTCAAGCAGGTACGGCAAGTCAGGGTATGTTTTTATAAATTTCTGCAACACTAGATTCAGCACATGAGTGATGCATGGCACGTGTACCAGCTTCCCGAGTTTTAAAGCCACCACCAGGTTACGCCCATTGTCACAGACAACCAGACCAGGTTGGAGTTGCAGTGGGAAGAGCCACTGATTGGTCTGTTGTTTTAGTCCTTGCCACAGCTCTGCTGCAGTGTGTGGTGTTTCACCTAAGCAGATCAGCTTCAGCCCAGTGTGTTGCCACTTTACCAAGGCACTGCTGCACAGCTCCAAACTTGGGAGTGATGTGGAGGGTAATTCAGCATAGGATGACGAGGCGGAGGAGGAAGAGGAAAAGGGGAGACTTGACTTATTTGATGAGGTGGAAACCCTGATTGAGGTTGGGCCCGCTATTCGTGGTGTGGGTAGGATATGTGATGGTCCAGTTTGAGACTTTGTCCCACCCTCCACCAGGTTGAGCCAGTATCGTCCCTGGCCACAAGTACATGTCCACGTGTATGTAGTAAGGTGGACCTTCCCAGTTACGGCGCTGGTGAGAGCACGCTTTAGATTGTTTAAGACGTGCTGGTATAACGTGGGGACGGCACAGGGGACGGAATAATAGTGCCAGCAGGGAATGGAGTATCGTGGGGCAGCCACAGCCAAAAGATCAAGACTGTGTCCCCAAAAACAGCCTAAACAGCAACATCTCCACGGCTAGCAACTTGACAATGCGCGCGTTCAGTATTTGTGCTTGTGGGTGCGTGGCTTGGTATTTACGCCTCCTTTCATACATCTGGGGCACGGATAATTGGACGCTTTCCTGGGACAAACAAGTGGATGAACTTGTTGTGGCCTGTGTCTGTGCAACCACAGCTTGTGAGCAAGAGGTATGATGATCACCTGCTTCCTGCCCAGCAGATTGGAAAGGACATATTACAGGCGACATGACAGTGGTTTGACCCGCAGTCGCAGACACTGATTTGGTACCCTGTTGTTCAGCACACCGACTAGGGTGCTTGGCTGCCATGTGTTTCTGCATACTGGTGGTGCTTTGGATGCCTTTGCCCTGGGCTCTGCTTAGCTTCGTATGGCAGATGCTACAGATGACAACATTTAGTTCAGAAGGACTATCGGAAAAAAATTTCCAGACAGCGGCTGAACGCACCCGTGCCTTGACTTGGGGCACAGAAGGATTGCTCTTGGCAAGTTGACACACTTCGCACTCTGCTCAAACCAGTAACCCTTGGTGCCTTTGTTGATGCTACGTATCCACCTTCTTCCTATATGCTGCTGTGCTGGCTATGTGTGCCAACGGTCCAGGTCAGATAGGTGGTCTCATCATCAACCACCTCGTTGTCCATGTCATTCTCCGTGTTGACATTGGTAAATGGCCAGATGGCAACTGTATGTCATCACCATCAGCCTCCACCTCTTCACCCGGTATATCAAGTGGATGAAAGTGGCTTTCTTCTGGCCATGGGGTTTCAAATACTTGGCCATCATCAACAGACGATACCTCCTCACGTTCCTCTTCAGTGTCGCGTGGTGAAAGGCCAGAGGCAACGAAAGGAAATGGATTAAACAGATCCTCGGAGTGACCAAGGTTGGGGTCAAATGTTTCCTGTGACTCCTGACAGGGTGATGAACTAGGAACAGGTTGAGAATAGGATGACCCAGCATTCTCTGTATGGACAATAGACTGTTTGGTCATGGACAATAGAGTGCTGCTAGAACATTTCGTTGAGGCCTTATCAGCCATTCAAGACAGTATCTGCTCTTGTTCTTCTGGCTTCCAGACCCATTTATGTTCCAGACCGGGAAATTGCGCCAGGAACCTATATGCATCAACCTTCTTCGGTCTCCCAGACTCTGTGCCTTGTTGGGCATCAATGACAACCCCATGTCCACGTCCCTGTCCCTTCACAACAGCCTTTATAGGAATTTTGGATTTTTCTACCATAGTTGCAGATGTTCAGATGCAGATATTGGAGAACAAGGAGCAGTTAGTGCTTTGTGGAAGCTAGCACTACAGCTTAGTACTGCTTTGTGTTTTACAAACAGCACCACAACAGCACAGAAAAATTGCCCTGAGGTTTAAGGCGAGATTATTCACCTCAGTTACCACACAAGACAGCGGTGCTGACACTAAAAAATTGCCCTGAGGTTTAAGGCGAGATTACGCACCCCAGTCACCACACAAGACAGCAGTGCTGCCACAAAAAAATTGCCCTGGGGTTTAAGATGAGATTACGCACCCCAGTCACTACACAAGACAGCAGTGCTGCCACTAAAAAATTGCCTCGACACATTTCCCTCCCGTAAAAGGAGTTCATCAGGAGGCCCGTGATGTATTATGAATGCTCCCTCCGAGCATCAGATGTCATGCCTGGTTGCAGGTATTGGCCATGAGCTAAGTTCTTACATATTTGTCAATTTTGTTGATTTAATACTTGGGGATAGTGCAATTTGAGCCGGGTGATCAATGGCTTATTGTTTTTGGGCATGAAGCAATATGAAAATATGCTGTTATGGGGGATTAGAGGTAATAGCAGCGGTTGGTGATTTGAGAAATGTTTATTAATGCTGTTTAAGAATACTCAGATGGTTGTATATCTGTTTTGATTGATACCTTACCCCCTTTATTTGAAACTGCCTTTGTCAAAGTACTATCACCCCGCCTACTATATATATTGAGGTGATTTTTCAGTGGCCATGAGCTAAGTTCTTACATATTTGTTAATTTGCTGATTTTTTTTTTTTTTTTTTTTTTGGGACAGTGCAATTTTGAGCCTGAGTGATGCAATATGAAAAATGTGTTGTTGGGGATTAGAGGTAATAGCAGCATTCTGTGATGTGAGAAATGTACATTAATGCTGCTTAAGAACATTTAAATGAGTCTGTATGTGCTCTGATTGATATCTTACCCCCTTTACTTGCAACTGCCTTTGCTAATGCACTATTATCCAATACACTGTATACATTGGTTTGCAGAAACATTTTTCTATTATTATTAAAACATTTTTTGTCTTTGGGGGGGGATTTTTTCAGGGATAATTCTAAGTTATTACCCCTGTCTCCCTTGGCCATACGTTCTGACACCCTCTTTCCTCTTTCTGGGTGAGAAGTGTAGGGGTCAGTAAGGGTCAGCCCACGTGGAGCGGGGGCACCAGAGTAACGTAGGGTGTAAAAGCTCCGCTGTCAGGCAGGGAGACACCTAAATAGGGTTATTTAGACCCCTTTTCCTCCCAAAGCAAATGTTTACAAATCTGCCAAAAATTAGAGTTTTTTCCAGTTACTATTCCTTACATTTTTGTCTTGGTGGTTTGTGGCATGGGGTTATTATCTATTATATTTTTGTCCCCGGCCATCTGTTGTACTCCAAGCTGATGTTATTTACATAGGAGTCAACAGGGTGATTAGGGAGAGCCGCCGAGGAGCGGGGGCGCCATTTGCGTATCAAGAGGGTGCCAACCTCCGCTGTCAGGTAGGAGAGAGATATAGGGCCCTATAGGGACAAATAGGTTTGTGACCCTATACCTGACATTGGAACGACTCTCTAGTGTTTGTGGCTGGATCTTGAAAATCAGCAATAAGCCTATTTTTGTTTGCCTGTTTTTTGAAGTTTTGAAAACTTTTTAATGATTGGTCAATAAAGTATCTTTTAAGGATTGATTTTTTTGTATATGAGCCGTTGAATAATTAATCCAGAATTATATTTATTAAGAATTTTTGTAAAAAATTGCCTTGAGCTTTAAGGTGAGATTACGCACCCCAGTCACCACACAAGACAGCGGTGCTGGCTGCATATCAGTTGTGCAGTACTATGCGTGCGTCCTATTCGCTGTGAACACTGTACCGCAACAGCAGAAAAAAACTGCCCTGCAGGGGCAAATGAGACCCCAAAAATAGCTGGGAAAAAGTCTCTACTCAGTCCCTGACCTTCTACTTTCAGCTCTGAAAAGAGCTTTTGGGTTTTACAGAGGATTTCTGGATGATTTGCAGAAACAAACAACTCTCCCTAGCAGCTGCTCACACTCTCCCTACACTAGCTGAGTTCTGCAGGCAATGTGCAGAAAATGGCGGCGGCAAGGCTTAGTGCCAGACTATGATGACTCATAGGCTATGATGCTGGGCGGCCAGCCAATCATAGTAATGCCGCCTACAACCAAGAAGGCTGCGGCATTACTGTGATTGGCAAATGCTGGGCGGGAGATCCGAGTAGTGCGAGGCGAGTAGTGAAATACTCGCTGTGTTCTGAGTACCACGAGTACTTCACTACTCGCCGAGTACCGAATACCCACGATTATGCTCGCTCATTCCTACTTATCACTTATACCGCATGGTGAACAGCACAAACATAAAAATAAAATCTACAGTGGGTACCGAAATTATTCAGACCCCTTTAAATTTTCACTCTTTGTTTCATTGCAGCCATTTGGTAAATTCAAAAAAGTTTATTTTTTTTCTCATTAACCCCTTCCCGACCAATGACACCACATAGGCGTCATGAAAACCTGTGCCAATCCGACCAATGATGCCTATGTGGCGTCATGACTTTAAAGCCCCCCTGTGGGTCAGGTGACCGGGGTCACTAAAAGGTCACCTGACCCGCAGATACAGGGGGCTTTGTTCTTCACCACAGGGGTCGTGGCTGCGATTACTCTGATTGGCTGTTAAAAGTGAAACAGCCAATCAGAGCGATAGTAATATTTCATCAATGAAAATTGATGAAATATTACAATCCAGCCATGGCTGATGCTGCAGTAGCATCGGACATGGATGGAGACACAGATCTGACCCCCCCCACGACTCACGGGTCCGATCAGCCCCCGATACCGATGACGGTGGCAATGTGCGCCGCCGTCATCATCTGCTCCCCCCACCTTCCGACCCCCCCTCACCCCCCCGGTACCTCCGATGTCCCTCTCTGGCTCCTGGTGTCGTGCCGTCCTGCTTCATGGGTGCCGCCATCTTGGAAAATGGCGGGCGCATGCGCAGTGCGCCCTCCGGCTGCAGATTCATTCATTCATTTTGAACACTGTGATAAACTCTCACAGTGATCAAAATAGAATGAAAAGTAAATAAACCCCCCCTTTATCACCCCCATAGGCAGGAACAAATAATAAAATAAAGAAATTATTTTTATTTTTCCGTTAGGGTTAGGGTTGGAAATAGGGTTAGGGCTAGGGTTAGGGTTAGGGTCGGAAATAGGGTTAGGGCTAGGGTTGGAATTAGGGTTAGGGTTGGAATTAGGGTTAAGGTTGGAATTAGTTTAGAGTGGAATTAGAGTTAGAGTGGAATTAGGGTTAGGGTTAGAACTAGGTTTAGGGTTGGAATTAAGGTTAGCGTTAAGGATAGGGTTAGGGATGTGTTGGGCTAGTGTTATGGCTAGGGTTGGAATTAGGGGTTAGGGATGTGTTGGGGTTAGGGCTGTGGTTAGGGGTGTGTTGGGGTTAGGGTTGGAGTTAGAATTGAGGGGTTTCCACTGTTTAGGCACATCAGGGGGTCTCCAAATACAACATGGTGCAACCATTGATTCCAGCCAATTTTGCATTCAAAAAGTCAAACGGTGCTCCATCCCATCCAAGCCCCGTCGTGTGCCCAAACAGTGGTTTACCCCAACATATCGGGTATCAGCATACTCAGGAAAAATTGCACAACAACTTTGGTGGTCTAATTTCTCCTGTTACCCTTGGGAAAATAAAAAATTGGGGGCTAAAAATTATTTTTGTGGAAAAAAAATATTTTTTTTATTTTCACGTCCCTGCGTTATAAACTTCTGTGAAGCACTTGGGGGTTCAAAGTACTCACCAGACATCTAGATAAGTTCCTTGGAAGGTCTAGTTTCCAAAATGGGGTCACTTGTGGGGGGTTTCTACTGTTTAGGCACATCAGGAGCTCTGCAAACGTAACGACGACCGCAGACCTTTCCATCAAAGTCTGCATTTCAAAACGTCACTACTTCCTTTCTGAGCCCTTACGTGTGCCCAAGCAATGGTTCCCCCCCATATATGGGGTACCAGCATATGCAGGACAAACTGGACAACAACTTTTGGTGTCCAATTTCTCCTGTCACCCTTGTGAAAATAAAAATTTGCGAGCTAAAAAATCATTTTTTGTGGAAAAAAAATGATTTTTTATTTTCACAGCTTTGCGTTATAAACTTCTGTGAAGCACTTGGGGGCTCAAAGTGCTCACCACACATCTAGATAAGTTCCTTGGGGGGTCTAGTTTCCAAAATTGGGTCACTTGTGGGGGGTTCCACAGTTTTGGCACACCAGGGGCTCTGCAAATGTAACATGAAGCCCGCAGACCATCCCGTCAAAGTCAGCATTTCATAATGTCACTGCTTCCCTTCCGAGACCTGACGTGTGCCCAAACAGTGGTCCCCCCCACATATGGGGTACCAGCGTACTCAGGACAAACTGGAAAACAACTTTTAGGGTCCAGTTTCTCCTGGTACCCTTGTGAAAATAAAAAAATTGCGCACTAAAAATAATTTTTTGAGGAAAAAAAAATATTTTTTATTTTCACGGCACTGCGGTATAAACTTTTGTGAAGCACTTGGAGGTTCAAAGTGCTCCCGATGCATCTAGATAAGTTCCTTAGGGGGTCTAGTTTCCAAAATGGGGTCATTTGTGGGGGTGCTATAATGTTTAGGCACACAGGGGCTCTCCAAACATGACATGGTGTCCGCTAACGATTAGAGGTAATTTTCATTTCAAAAAGTCAAATGGTTCTCCTTCCCTTCTGAGCCCTGCCGTGCGCCCAAACAGTGTTTCCCCCCCCATATATGGCATATCGGTGTACTCAGGGCAAACTGGACAACAACTTTTGTGGTCCAATTTCTCCTGTTACCCTTGTGAAAATAAAAAATAGCGTGCTAAAAATCATTTTTGAGGAAAAAAATGATTTTTTATTTTCACTGCTCTGCATTATAAACTTTTGTGAAGCACTTGGGGGTTCAAAGTGCTCACTACACATCTAGATAGTTCCATAAGGGGTCTAGTTTCCAAAATTGTGTCACTTGTGGGAGGTTTTCACTGTTTAGGCACACGGGGGCTCTCCAAACCCGACATGGTGTCCAATAATGATTGGAGCTAATCTTCCATTCGAAAAGTCAAATAGCGCTTCTTCCCTTCCGGAGCCTGCCGTGCGCACAAACAGTGGTTTATGACCACATATGAGATATCTGTGCACTCGGGAAAAATTGCCAAACAAATTTTAGCATCCATTCTATCCTGTTGCCCATGTGAAAATGAAAAAGCTGAGGCTAAAAGAAAATTTTTGTGAAAAAAAGTACTTTTTTTTTACAGATAAATTTGTGAAGCACCTGGGGGTTTAAAGTGATCACTATGCATGTAGATAAGTTCCTTGGGGGGCCTAGTTTCCAAAATGGGGTCAATTGTGGGGGAGCTCCAATGTTTGGGTGCACAGGGGCTCTCCAAATGCGACATGGCAACCGCTAAATATTTCAGCATGTTTTCCATACAAAAAGTCAAATGGCGCTCCTTCCCTTCTGAACCCTGCCGTGCACCCAAACAGTGGTTTATGACCACATATGAGGTATCAGTGTACTCAGGAGAAATTGCCCAACATATTTTAGGATTCATTTTATCCTGTTGCCCATGTGAAAATGAAAAAATTGATACTAAAAGAAAATGTTTGTTGGATAAATTAAAATGTCCATTTTTTCCTTCCACGTTGCTTTAGTTCCTGTGAAACACCTGAAGGGTTAATAATCTTCTTGAAGGTAGTTTTGAGTAGCTTGAGGGGTGCAGTTTTTAGAATGGTGTCACTTTTGGGTATTTTCTGCCATATAGACCCCTCAAAGTGACTTCAAATGTGAGGTGGTCCCTAAAAAAAAAGGTTTTGTACATTTTGTTGTAGAAATGAGAAATCACTGGTCAACTTTTAACCCTTATAACTTCCTAACAAAAAATATTTGTTTCTAAAATTGTGCTGATGTAAAGTAGACATGTGGGAAATGTTTTTTAGTAATTACTTTTGTGTCACATAACTCTCTGCTTTAACAGAATAAAAATTCAAAATTTGAAAACTGCGAAATTTTCTAAATTTTTGCCAAATTTCTGATTTTTTCACAAATAAACACAAAAATTATCGACCTAAGTTTACCACTAACACGAAGCCCAATATGTCACGAAAAAATAATCTCAGAATCACTAGGATGCGTTGAAGCGTTTCTGAGTTATTACTTCATAAAGGGACACTGGTCAGAATTGCAAAAAATGGCCTGGTCATTAAGGTCAAAATAGGCTTGGTCATGAAGGGGTTAATATACACTCTGCGCCCCATCTTGACTGAAAAAAAAACAAATGTAGAAATTTTTGCAAATTTATTAAAAAAGAAAAACTGAAATATCACATGGTCATAAGTATTCAGACCCTTTGCTCAGTATTGAGTAGAAGAACCCTTTTGAGCTAGTACAGCCATGAGTCTTCTTGGGAATGATGCAACAAGTCTTTCACACCTGGATTTGGGGATCCTCTGCCATTCTTCCTTGCAGATCCTCTCCTGTTCATTTAGGTTGGATGGTGAACATTGGTGGTGTGAGATTGGGGACCTCCGGAGTGAACCCTCAGGACCATGACGATGAAGCTCCCTCGGGCGAGCTGAACCAGGTGGACCACCCCCTATACAGGGAGCGTTAGGGGCAGACCCAAGGGAGACTATCGCCACGGAAGCTGATACCTGGGAACAGCCGGGTAAGTAAGCAGGCAGAGAAATACAGGCAACCAGATGAGAGATGACGACGGCCACAGGGATGGCTGCTGAGACTGCGGGAATGGTGGTGGACGGCAGACGAGACTGGCAATGGCGGGAGGCAGGAACTGGTACAGGACAAGACACAGGAGCAGGAGGACGGAAGCAGGAATGGACTGGATCTAGGAGGGAACACAGGAAAGTCACAAACAGGAAGAACAGCGGAGGTCACGGAGAGGTAGACAGCGCAGGAACGAAGAGGAACGCAGGAGCGCGTGGACCCGATACCACAAATGATAGTCAGACAGTGAGCATAGGGTGAGCCTGACTGATATAGGGCATGCTAGAGAACTTCCGGGTCAGAGTGCAGCTGAAACATGGGACCAGGAGATAGGACGCCAGGTCTAGGGGGCGTATCTAGCAGTACGCCTGTGTGAAGGAGCAGGAGCCAGCCGCAGGAAGGATGATTGACAGGTGCCAACAGAGGGGGCGGAGCGAGAGGAGCGGATGCGCCGGAGAGGCCCAGACGGCGTGGAGGCACGGGAGGCGGCGGGGACCGAAGGCGCCGCAAGCGGTGGAGCCGCGGCATCGGCAGATGGAGAGACCCGGGCAGAGGTAGCAGAGACAGCGGCGGTCGGGACAGCAGCTGCAGACGCCGCAGAGCAGACCAGAGCCGGGGAGGTGAGCGTGCCAGGCGCAGGGGAGAAGATGAGCATGACAGTACCCCCCTCCTTACGCCCCCTCTTCTTAAGACCGGAAAGGAATCTGGTCAAGATACGAGGAGCCTGAATGTTTTCCCGAGGATCCCAAGATCTCTCCTCAGGACCGAAACCCTTCCAATCAATTAAGAAGAGGGTCTTACCTCTGGACTTTTTCATTGTGAGAATGTCTTTGACTTCAAAGACATCTTGTGCAGATACAGGCGGAGGTGGTCGGCAGGTGGTGGGGTGAAAGCGGTTAAGTACGACAGGCTTTACTAGAGACACATGGAAAGAATTTGGAATCCTGAGCGAAGCGGGAAGTTTCAGCTTGTAGGCCACATCGTTGATACGAGCCGAGACTTCAAACGGACCTATATACCGAGGACCCAGTTTATACGAGGGTTGCTTCAGGCGGACGAACTTAGAAGAAAGCCATACTTTATCTCCGGGCTGGTACCGTTGGGAATCCAAGCGTCTCTTATCGGCATGCCTCTTGATCCGGCCTTGAGCCGGATCAAGTGCAGTTTTGGTCTCCTGCCAGACCCTGGAGAACTCCTCGGTCAGAAGATCGGCCGCCGGCACACCCGAGGCAGGACGTACAGGCAAAGGAACACCTAGAGGTTGCCCGTAGACAATAAAGAAAGATGACTTGGAGGAGGACTCACTGTAATGATTGTTGTAAGTGAATTCGGCCCATGGGAGCAGGTTGGACCAGTCGTTCTGGTGAGCATTGGAAAAATGCCGGAGATAGGTCACGAGAATTTTATTTGTTCGTTCTGCCTGGCCGTTAGTCTGAGGATGGTAGGAAGAGGAGAAATCCAACATTACCTCCATCATACGGCATAGGGCCCTCCAAAACCGCGAGGTGAACTGTACCCTTCTGTCAGAAACGATATGCTTGGGGAAGCCATGAATCCGGAAGATATGAGTGACGAAAATACTTGCTAATTCAGGTGCTGAGGGTAACCCTGGCAACGGAATAAAATGGGCCATTTTTGAAAATCGATCCACCACAACCAAGATGACGGTGTGACCAGAAGATCGTGTCAGATCAGTAACAAAGTCCATTGCGATGTGTTGCCATGGGACCGAAGGAATCGGAAGCGGGTGTAAGAGACCAGACGGTAGACGCAGAGGAACTTTGTTTCTGGCACATGACGGGCAGGAAGCAATAAAACTTCGGACATCCTGAAGAAGAGATGGCCACCAATAGAAACGAGAGATGAGAAGGAGTGTCTTCTTGAGACCCACGTGGCCGGCCAGCTTGGAGGCATGACCCCAGTGTAACACTCGTATTCTCTCGCTCTCTTGCACAAAGGTCTTACCGGGCGGCAAAGAAGTCAGGTTAAGGGGTGCAACCATGATGACTTTACCAGGATCTACAATGTGTGATGGCTCTTCCTCAGTATCGGAGACCAGAAAAGACCTGGATAGAGCGTCAGCTTTCAGATTCTTGTCAACGGGATGGAAATGAAGCTCAAAATTGAACCGGCAAAGAACAGCGACCATCTGGCTTGTCGGGGGTTAAGTCTTTGTGCTGACTGGATGTATGCCAGATTCTTGTGGTCGGTGTAGATCTTAAATGGATGAGCAGCTCCTTCCAGGAGATACCGCCACTCCTCCAAAGCCAACTTGATGGCAAGTAGCTCTCTGTCACCAATAGTGTAGTTTCTCTCGGCGGTGGAAAACATTTTAGAGAAAAAACTGCAGGTAAGTAGCCGACCAGAGGAAGATTTCTGGGAAAGAACTGCCCCGGCTCCAATGGCAGACGCGTCCACCTCGAGAATGAATGGCTTGTTAATTTCAGGACGATGTAGGACGGGAGCGGAAGCGAAAGTTTGTCTCAACGACAGAAAAGCATCTTCGGCCTCCAAGGACCAGAGGTGAGGGTTGGCTCCTTTACGGGTCAAGGCGGAGATAGGGGAGGTCAGAGAAGAAAAGTGTGGGATGAATTGCCGGTAATAATTAGCAAACCTAAGGAATCGTTGGATCGCCTTGACTCCCTGAGGACACGGCCATTTGAGCATGGCGGACACTTTTTCAGGGTCCATGCGGAGACCCGAGTCGGAAATGATGTATCCCAAGAATGGCAGGGACAACTGCTCGAAGGCGCACTTCTCGAGTTTGGCATAGAGACGCTGCTCTCTTAAGCGTAGTAAAACTTGGCGAACGTCTTTTCTGTGGGAAGCCAGGTCCGCGGACAACTCAAGAATATCGTCCAAATACACCACCACACAGGAGTAGAGAAGGTCTCGAAAGACGTCGTTGACGAACTCCTGGAATACCGCGGGAGCATTGCACAGGCCAAAGGGCATGACTAAATATTCATAGTGGCCGTCTCGGGTATTGAAGGCGGTCTTCCATTCATCTCCGGGGCGAATGCGGATCAGATTATACGCCCCTCGGAGATCCAGTTTAGTTAAGACTCGTGCTCACCGTAGACGGTCAAATAGCTCCGGAATGAGAGGCAACGGATATTTGTTTTTGATGGTGATATCGTTGAGACCCCAGTAATCAATGGTGGGACGAAGGGAACCATCCTTCTTCTTGACGAAAAAGAACCCTGCTCCTGCCGGTGAAGATGATTTGAGAATAAAACCTCTGGCCAGGTTCTCTTGGATGTATTCGGTCACGGCCAGGTTCTCGGAGGGAGATAGAGGATAGATCCGACCACGGGGTGGAGTAGAACCAGAGACCAGTTCGATCGGGCAATCATAGGGCCGATGCAGGGGCAGAGCCTCCACCTCCTTCTTGTTGAAGACATCCGCGAAGGCCCAATAGGCCGAAGGTAAACCTGTAGGGACTGGAGCGGAAGGCTTGACGCTCTTCGGTTGAACGGCAGACAGACATTCGGCATGACACGACTGTCCCCAACGCAGGATGTCCCCAGAGCGCCAATCCAAAACAGGCTCATGAGTTCTTATCCAGGGCAGGCCCAAGAGGGTGGTGTGAGATAACGAAGGCAGAACATAAAAGACTATCCTCTCTCGGTGTAAGGCTCAAACTGCAGTTCCACTTCTTCAGTGACCTGAGTGACGGACATCCGCAGGGGTCGACCGTCGACCGAAGCAATCTGCCAAGGAGTCTCCAGGGATCGGACAGGGATCCAAAGTCTTTTAACCGCCTCAAACTGAATAAAATTGCCGGCAGCACCCGAATCAATGTAGGCCCACTCAGAGGATCGTTTGGAGCCTATCTGCAAAAGAACGGAAAGAATCAGGGGTAGAGAGGAATCACAATCACCTAGGGAGGCCTCTCTTACCTGACCTAGGCGGAGGCGTTTGCCGGGCATATGGGACATGAATGTAGGAAGTGAGATGCACTCCCACAATAGAAACAGAGCCCCTGATCAATCCTCTCCCTCCGATGCTCCTCCACCGGTTTGAGATGATCCACTTGCATGGGTTCCGGTGCAGAAGCCACCGAGGACGTCACTGAGCGGGAGCAAGGTGGACTTCGAGCGGCTGGCAGGACGCGAGGCCTCCTCTCTCTAGCAGCCTCTCGGGATCGCTCCTGAAAGCGGAGGTCGATACGGGTGGCCAAGGAGATCAAATCCTCCAAGGAAGCTGGAGTATCTCGTCCCGCTAGCTCGTCTTTGATTCGGCCAGAGAGCTCCCACCAAAAAGCTCCTACCAAGGCCTCATATTCCACCCCAGTTCAGAGGATAGGGTGCGAAAGCGTATGGCGTACTAGCCTACCGAGAGCATGCCCTGTTGGAGATTAAACGCTTCGGTACTGGAGACCAAACGTCCCGGTTCATCAAACACCTTCCGAAAGGTGTCCAAAAAATTGGAGAGTTGGGAGACAATGGGGTTGTCTCGCTCCCAGAGAGGATTTACCCAAGCTAGAGCCTCCCCCTCCAAACGAGATACAACAAAGGCCACCTTGGCCCGATCCGTAGGGTACTGCAAGGAAGACAGCTCGAAGTGGAGCAGGCATTGGTTTAGGAACCCTCTGCATAATTTGGGATCCCCATTATACCGTGGAGGTCTTGCCAAATGGGGTGAGGGGTGGGGGGGTTACCACCTGGACCGGAGCAGAGGCTGCGGACTGGAGGGCCAGGAGACGGTTATCCACTGAGGCCATATAATTTAAAATATGGGCCTGAGTGTCACGCTGCTGAGTGAGCTCCTGCTGGAGACGTGCCATTTGGGAAGCGCTGGTGGGATCTGAGGACTGAAAGGAGGACATACGAGACTCCATAGACTTGAGGAAGGACATTATCCTCATCTGATTCTCTCGCAGGAACAGGAGTTCCTTTTGGGTCTGGGTACCAGCAGGGTCCATGGCCTGACTATACTGTGCAATTGGGGACCTCCGGAGTGAACCCTCAGGACCGCGACGACGAACCTCCCTCGGGCGAGCTGAACCAGGTGGACCACCCCCTATACAGGGAGCGTTAGGGGCAGACCCAAGGAGACTATCGCCATGGAAGCTGATACCTGGGAACAGCCGGGTAAGTAAGCAGGCAGGGAAATACAGGCGACTAGATGAGAGATGACGACGGCCACAGGGATGGCTGCTGAGATTGCGGGAATGGTGGTGGACGGCAGATGAGACTGGCAAAGGCGGGAGGCAGGAACCGGTACAGGACAAGACACAGGAGCAGGAGGACGGAAGCAGGAACGGACTGGATCTAGGAGGGAACACAGGAAGAACAGCGGAGGCCACAGAGAGGTAGACAGCGCAGGAACGAAGAGGAACGCAGGAGCGTGTGGACCCGATACCACAAATGATAGTCAGGCAGTGAGCATAGGGTGAGACTGCCTGATATAGGACATGCTAGAGAACTTCCGGGTCAGAGTGCAGCTGAACCATGGGACCAGGAGATAGGACGCCAGGTCTAGGGGGCGTATCTAGGAGTACGCCTGTGTGAAGGAGCAGGAGCCAGCCGCAGGAAGGATGATTGACAGGTGCCAGCAGAGGGGGCGGAGCGAGAGGAGCGTATGCACCGGAGAGGCCCAGATGGCGTGGAGGCACGGGAGGCGGCGGGGACCAAAGGCGCTGCAAGCGGTGGAGCCGCGGCATCGGCAGATGGAGAGACCCGGGCAGAGGTAGCAGAGACAGTGGCGGTCGGGACAACGGCCGCAGATGCCACAGAACAGACCAGAGCTGGGGAGGTGAGCGTGCCAGGCACCGGGGAGGAGGTGAGCGTGACAGGTGGTCAGCTATCTTTAGGTCTCTCCAGAGATGCTCAATTGGGTTAAGACCAGGGCTCTGGCTAGGCAAGTCAAGAATGGTCACAGAGTTGTTCTGAAGCTACTTCTTTGTTGTTTTTGCTGTGTGCTTAGGGTCATTGTCTTGTTGGAAGGTGAACCTTTGGCCAGTTGTCCAGAGCAATCTGGAAGAGGTTTTCATCCAAGATCTCTCTGTACTGTGCCACATTCATGTTTCCTTCTATTGCAACCAGTCGTCCTGTCCCTGCAGCTGAAAAACACCCCCATAGCATGATGCTGCCACCTCCATGTTTCACTGTTTGGATTGTATTGGGCAGTTGAGCAGTGACTAGTTGTCCCCACACATACCACTTAGAGTTATCACCCTGCTATTTCCCAGCCTCTTCTTTCTGTTAATCCCTTTACTGACTCTCCATTGCCCAGAGACTCCAGTTCAAAACCCTAATCATGGCTTAGAAAGCCATTCACAACCTGTCACCTCCATACATCTGTGACCCATTCTCCAGAAACTCACCTGCATGCAACCTCTGATGCTCACAAGTTCTCCTTCTCTCCTCCCCACTTCTCTCCTCTTCCCACAATCGCATAGAAGATTTCTCCTGTGCATCCCCTCTACTCTGAAACTCTCTACCCCAACATATCAGACTCTTGCCTGTCATGGAAACGTTCAAAAGGAACCTGAAGGACCACCTCGTCAAAGAAGCCTAAAACCTACAGTAACCGTCGTTCCACCATACTACTGCATGACCAGCTCTACTCTCACCTATTATATGCTCACCCATCCTGTGTAGACTGTGAGCCCTCATGGGCAGGGTCCGCTCTCTTCCTGTACCAGTCGGTGATCTGCATTGTTTAAGATTATTGTACTTGTTTTTATTATGTATCCCCTTTTTCATATGTAAAATGCCATGGAATAAATGGCGCTATAACAATAAATAATAATACCGCTGTGCGGCTGCCAAAGAAATGGAGTACAATAGCCCGTAGAGTCTCAGAAATTGTCAAAATGCTGCGCAATTATACAATTTCTGCTTGGGAGAAATTGATGCCTGTTTAGTGGTGTGTGGCAATAGTTTTTTGAAATGTGGAGACTCCAATTGGGTGTCCATCTGGTAGGTTGCTTGTAGTGAAAGGGGTGTCAGAGCCCCATTATGCTATTTCTACTCTTTGGAAACTGATGCCACGTTAGAGGTGTCTGCCCCTAAGTTTTGTAAATGTTTGGATTCAAAGTTGGGTCTCCTTCATGTGTGTTACCTGTAGAATTAGGGCTCCCAGACGGGCAGGCCTGCACTTACTTTCAATCATCTAACTGTGTTACTATCCTTTAATTTTTCTATTAATATTAGTTTTGAAAATTATGTTTGTGCCACCTGAGTGTGGCTGAGCAGAAAAGCAGGTTGAGCTTTTGCATATGGTATCATGGCTCACAGTACAGCAGGTTTACACTGATCCCTCACCCACCTCTTAATTTGAACTTAAATTCAAAGCTGTAAATGCTAACCCAGATTCTGGCTCATAAATGGCCCATGCCTGACTGCTGCTGTGCCATTATAACATTTCTACTGTGGGTCAATTGATGCCATTTTTTCAGGTAGGGCGCTTGAGACATCATTGTTTATTTGACTTTAGTATGAACTAGTACTCACACTTGGATGTATCATCTGATTGCTTGAACTTGACTATAGGAAGCATGTATAAAGATTTCAGAGGAAAATTTATTTTTCCGATGAATTCTTGTAGGTATGCAAAAATATAGCAGATAAAAAAAACTTTTCTGGACCAAAGATGCAGACACATTAGCTTCTAAGATGGCTGACAAACAGTGAATGAAAAAAAGAATAAAGAAGAAGGGAAGGGTTACTGACATCAGAGCTACCTCAACACTAGAAGGAGAGATGGGGAGAGTGGAAGGACAAACTTCTAAACAGGGTCAAACCTTATTGCATAGCAATGAAACAGCATAATATAATGACAATACAATACTGTATGATTCCCAAGTCATGAGACACGACAAGCGCATTCCTTAACGGGAACATGTCAGGTCTCCAGTGACCCCAGAACCACCAGCAGTTGTGTCTACTTATCTAAATTCCTTGCTGAACAGTCCATTTATTACATTAGACTCAAGAACTGATATTTAGAAAAAGTATTTCTAAAGTCCATTTATGATATGTAAACAAACCCTTTATCTAGCTGATGAGGAGTTAGTTTCCTTAGACTAGTCGACCCACTTAGCATGTTATTACTCCCCTGTGGTCCTGATAACAGTCCCTGCTCTGCTGAGCATGTGTCGATTGTCACTTCTGATGTCTGCGAAATATGTGCTTCCTTGTCACTGTTCAATATTCTTTTCAATGCATAGTGACAGTGCACTCCTTCACTAAAAATGTTATTGTCCTGCTGATATGGGGATAATATGCAGGTTAACAGCATTCTAAAGGTGTGCAGTCATGGCACTAAAGGCCCTACTGCTGGGAGGAAATTATCTTTATTCCTCCCAGCAGCCTTAATCTTTTAGTCGTCACTCAATATATATCTTCAGAGGCTCAATGATGTGAGTGCAAAAAGACACGCTCATGCGTGAGATTTGTATAGTGCTGGCGATGATGCCAGCTCTTGTAAGCCATGTTATCATGCCCACAGGGATCGAACATGTCATATGCCAAAACCCAACTAATCCGCAGATATGGAGTTAATCTACAGATTAATAATATTCTGAAGCCATGTGGCCGCCGCAATGGAATCCAGACTGCAAGGAAGAAATTAACTTTATTCCTCCTGGCAGCCTCAGGTTTTCAGTCATAGAGGCACAGGATCAGTCACCACTCAGTACATAGTGAGCCCTGGCACTGACTGACAGCTCTGTACTGATGCACTGCTGAACCTGTTGTTAGTCAGTGCCGGAACGTTGTTAGAGCTGCCACTCACTGTATATTGAGCGATGACTAAAAGACCAAGGTTGCTGAGAGGAATAAAGATCAATTACTCCTAGCAGCAGGGCCTTTAGTGCCATCATCACCCAGCTTTAGAATGCTACAAACCTGCAGATTATCCCCATATCAGCAGGGTAATAGCATTTTTAGTGGAGTATACTGTCACTGTGCATTGAAAAGCATATTGAACAGTGACAATTAAGCTCACACAGAGCAGACGTCGGAATACAGTCGATGCATGCTCAGTAGAGCAGGGACTAGCCCTGTCCCTGAATGGACGTCACTGATGTGATGACATTTCATTTCAGGGTGAGGACAAGGGCTGCAGCATTGATTGTACCCTCTGGCCCCTGGTGGAGACTTGTTTGTGTATCCCAGCAGCAACTGAGGATTATCAAACAAATTATCATCAAAACAGAAGTAGGTAAAAAAGTTTGATAGAATAGAAAGGGAAGTGTAAGAATTTTTCAGTTAAAATAAATTAGAAAAGAGATTAGATTATTACATTAAATAGGAAGACATTTAGAAATAAAATCAATGTTAGTTGCGGACCACCCTTTAAGCCTCATTATATTTTATTGCTCTTTAGACTTAGTGGGAGAAAGCAAAGTGAACCTACATGGACAATGTGTCCATAGTAATATTAGAATCGTGGATCATTATATCACTCTGGGTTATATTACATTGTTCCCTACAGCCAATGGAGCATGGCTGGACCATACAATACAGACTGCAACTTTGTGAGCAGGGTCCTAACTTTTGTCCACTGAGTTGATGAAAGACTCTGAAGAAATGTCCAATTGGTCTGCAAGCTGAGATTTCACATACTGAGCTTCAAAATCAACAGAACATGAATATCTCTACAATGGAGTGACACAGGGCAAAACAGAAAAGAGTGTCAAAATGAGGGGAGCTCAGGGATTTTACAGGGTATTTTAATTACATTTTTAAACAAGTGTCAGGGCCTCTTTTTTAATTAGGCCCCCAGAATTATTATATCTAGCTCTATGCCTGTGTGAAAGGAAACACAATGTATAGTGAGCTTCACATAGAAAACACAGAGCTCCATCCTTTAAAATAGTATATTGGTGGACTGGTTCCACTTTTACGTATCCAGTCAAATCAACCCTGGTGAAAAGACATGGGAAACGGCATAAGGCCTCTATCAGACATCCGATTTTCTCACGCATAAGAAAAATGGGCTGATTATTTTGATCAGACTTTGATCAGAATTTGATCAGAGTATGATCAGACAGTGGTCCGAAGTGTCATCAGTTTTCCTTCTTCTCCTTTCTGACAGTCTGTTAAAATTGGACTTCATTTGTATGTCATCACTTTGACCCACTCATGCCGCACTCGGACCCTTAGATTTGCATTGCGATTTTGATCTGATTCTCGAATCAGAATAGCATGTCTTCTTGATTGTTCACAAAAAAATCACTGGCATGTGATGGTCCCATATACTATCACAGGTACAAACTCTATCTGTAAAAACTCATGCAAGAACATAAGACCTTAGCAAATTTACTCATCAGTGCTAAGGCTTTGGCTTTTTGTATTTCAGGGACATTGCAATGATCTGAATCTTATACTTTTTGTACTATGAATGTTTCCAGAAGCATATGCAGATAGCTTTCTATTGCTGCCTCAGCTACATCTGTGGAACTAAATACTTCAGTCACATACTTTCTGGGCTTCCCCACAATTTTTTTAGATGTTTAGCCAAAGTCAAATTGAAATCACATTTTATGCTTAGTTTACAAACAGCTCATAGAAAAGTCAGGTTAGGTCACTATTTCAGGTTTGCACTGGAAATGTTGTTTTATGTCCTGCATAGTTTTATCACAGTTGTTTTTTTGATTATCCCCTCTATCAAAGGCCGGGATCACACATGCGAGAAACACGGCCGAGTCTCGCATGTTAATACCCGGCAACAGGACTGCCACTAGGAATTTCGGGGCCCCATACTGGCAAAATTTTCAAGGCCCCCTTGAGACTCCGCCCAGGCTCCACCCCAGTTCTGCCTCCACCCCTCGAACTGTTCACAGTCAAAAGATTTTTTAAGCCGCCACCGCGACAAGGTAGACTCATTTGGCCGGGCCCTACTATACTCTAACCTATTAAACATTTGTTAAAATATCCAATACAATTTAGGTAAATTTGTATCTATTTTTCAATTTTTAAAATGACCAATAATATCACATACAGGGGACAAATACCACTGCACCATGACCAGACACCATATTACCGCCACAAAGTGACCTATAATACCACATATAAGGAACAAATAGCACCACACCATGACCAGACCACATATTACCACCACATAGTGACCAAATAATAGCACATACAAGGAACAAATACTGCTACACCATGGCTGGACAACATATTACCACAACATACTGACTGAATGCTACAATACTGATCAGTAATAAAAAAACCCCACAATACTAATGTCACCATAAGTGCCATTATACACAGGAGATCTGTACTTAGTATGCAGTGTCTGTGTACAGGTAATACAGTGATCAATGACATTATACACAGGAGCTCTGCATATAATGTATAAGGTAATGGTAATACAGTGATCACTAGTGACATTGTACACAGGACCGCTGTATATAGCATACAGTGTATAGTGTCAGCGTACAGATAACACACTGACTCAACAGTGACGTCTCTAGGTGAAGTCCTTCATCTTCGCTTTTAATCTTCATCCAACACAGACCACCATCACTTCTTCCAGCCAGGCCTTGTCTCTGCAGGAAATAACACAGTTATCTAGAGCACCGCTTGCAGAACACATTACTTTTTTTCCCAAAATTCTAAACTACACCAGATGAAGAAAAAAAGGCGACAGTGTTGCTCTGCACAGTAACAGGACCACCCACCCATTTAAAACAGTATCCTTAAAAAATAAAAAAAATACATCACTGCAGTAATAATATCTCTTAATTAGCTCCTATGGTAATAATATCCCCCATCCTGGCCCCCGTGTGTCTCATTCCTGGCTCCAGCCATATGTTCTCCTATTCTACCCCCATATGATGTCCCATCCTGCCCCGTATGATCTCCCCATCCTGCCCCATCCATCCCATGATCCTGCCCCATCTGTCCCATGATCCTGCCCCATATGTCTCCATCCTGCACCTTGTCTTCATCCTTCACCATGTCTCCCATCCTGCCCCCGTGTCTCCCTTCCTGCCTCCATGTCTCCATTCTGCCTCCCTGTCTACCATCTGCCCCCCGTCTACATTCTGGCCCCTTGTCTCCCATGCTGCACCCATGTCTCCATCCTGCCCCATCTCCATTCTGCCCCCCTGTCTACATTCTGCCCCTTGTCTCCATTCTGCCCCCTATTCTCCATTCTGCCCCTTGTCTCCATTCTGTCCCCATGTCTCCAATCCTGCTTCCGTGTCTCCATTCTGCCCCGGGCAGGATGGAGACACATGTTCCATGTGTCTCCATCCTGCTGGTGAAACATAGTGCGACTTGCCGCTTTCAATAAAAGAAAAAACTTTCTCTTTACCTTGCTGCGCTCCTACGGCGATGGTCATTCCCAGCGTTTCAAACGCACACTTGCTGGCGAATGACAATGATGTCATACGCCGGCGACGTGCACGCTGACATCACTGCCAGCCTGCGATTGGCTGGTGGCTTTAACTATTGCCATGCGAGCATGCACGGGCCCGCAAGGCAATAGAGTAACTGAACTTGCGTCTCGGATGCAGGTTCAGTCACTGCACTGGAGAATCCTGCAGATGCAGGCCCCCTCTGCTGACCGGGCCCAATACTTCAGTCAGGGCAGTAATTCACTTATGGCAGCTCTGCCCGGCACGGCCACCGGAACTTGGATCGGAGTGTGCAGCTGCATGGCAATACATGGAGCCCCACGTTCCGCTCCTGAGTGCCAGCGGCAGTGCCGGGTTTTAACATGCAAGACTCTGCCGTGTTTCTCGCATGTGTGATCCCGGCCAAAGAGGTATTCCAGTATGTTAATTAGGCCATGTTCACATGTTCAGTAAATATGCTGCATCAGTATATAACTGAGAGTCAGAATCAGTGGACTTCGAATGCACTGCTGATTTAGGAATGTCAAATCTGACTCCTTCCGCAGGACAACCACAATTTGAATGAATTTGTTGGGAAAATTACTTTTTCACATGTGAAAAATGACCAATATTGATTGCAATGAATGCCCCACATTTGCATGAGAAATTTGTAGTATGCTATCCATTATAAAATGTTTAATCTGTAGGAAAACTAAAGGTTTTCTGACAAAAATAGTATATTGTGGTGTACCCATTTATGCTGAGCACGGTATATAGTAGTCATATCATTACAATTCAGATAATTGTATTACTTGGATGGCTCCTGTCTGTCAAAGTGAGTCAGCAAGTCTTGTGGATTAAAAGGAGTGCCCCAAGTCAGGGCTCCATTATTTGATGTTCATGTGCCCTGTAGGGATCAAAGGAATTTAGTTTGACAGAAATAAGATCCAGATTTTTAAACTGCTAAATACTAGATTATCCAAAGTGAAAACAAAAAATGGTTCATTATAACATTCTCACCCAAGAAAATATGGAGAATGAAAAATTATATAGCCCAATTCATCATTTGCAGATTTTTTTAAGTCACTTTTCTTTTTTGATGTGTGGCATTCACTAACACAAATTCATTATAATCACATACATGACTCATAACTAGAGTTGAGCGAAACGGGTCGGTCAAATTAAAAAATCGCCGACTTTAGCTAAAGTTGGGTTTCGCCGATCGAAACACGACCATAGCTTGAGGTCGGCCGTGAGGTCGCCGAGCGCCAAAGTCGCGTTTCAAGTAATGCTTCCAGAGCCTTTTCTCAGCCAATGAAGGTGGACGCACACTGTGGGCAATGCGATGACATGGGCAGCGGCCACCACCATCTTAGAGAAGGGCATTGAAGTGATTAACTGGCTATGTGTGGCGTCACAGTGGCTATAAAAGGCCGTGACCGCCGACCGCTATCTTACTTCTGCCGATCTCAGAATAGGGAGAGGTGCTGCTGCTGCTGATTCAGAATAGGGAGAGCGTTAGGCAGGGAAGAAGAAAAAAAAATTGCTTCAGCTGATAGTGCTTTTCACTGTTCAGTTAGTGTGCAGTGAAAGGGGAGGATTTTTGTTGTGTGCAGCAGCGCTGGTGGTGATTAGGCTGCCTTTTAAGGCTACCTGATAGCTGCACTGCTGTGTGCACACTGCTGTTCAAACTGCTTTTTTCAAAGCACTCCAACTTTTATTATTTTTTTCTGGTGAGTTACTTTTTTTCACACACCGTCTAGCGGTGTACGCTCCTCACACACTACCATGTACCGGCTGGTATCACAGACAAATAGAAGCTATCTGGGTGTGACTCTGGAAAAACAAGCCGAGGAGATTTTCCTTTTTTCCAGACCTACACCTTATAGAACTGTCCTCTTTTCAAACAGTTTTGTATATCTGCTGTTTGATTACAGTCAAAACTAGACAGAGACAGCGTGTGTCAGTCCGTATACAAATAGACAGAGATTGACAAATTTACATACAGACACCGCATAGCGGTGTACGCTCCTCACACAGTACCATGTACCGGCTGGTATCATGGACAGATAGAAGCTATCTGGTTGTGACTCTGGAAAAACAAACAGAGGAGATTTTCCATTTTTCTAGACCTACACCTTATAGAGCTGTCCACTTTTCAAACAGTTTTGTATATCTGCTGTTTGATTACGGTCAAAAATAGACAGAGACAGCGTGTTTCAGTCAGTATACAAATAGACGGAGATTGACAAATTTCCATACAGACACTGTGTAGCGGTGCACGCTCCTCACACACTATCGTGTACCACCTTGGATCACGGACAAAAAGAAGCTATCTGTGTGTCACTCTGGAAAAACAAGCCGAGGAGATTTTCCATTTTTCCAGACCTACACCTTAGAGAGCTGTCCGCTTTTCAAACAGTTTCCTATATCTGCTGTTTGATGACGGTCAAAATTAGACAGAGACAGCGTGTGTCACTCCGTATACAAATAGACGGAGATTGACAATTTTCCATACAGACACCGTATAGAGCTGTCCGATTCTCAAACAGTATTGTATATCTGCCGTTTGCATTACAGTCACATCCATACTGAGTCAGCGTGTGTGTGTTACACTCTGTAAATACATATACGGAGATTGTTAGTTACACAAAAAACGCATACAGCTGTACACTTCTGATACAGTTCCGTATATCTGCTTGTTGGATTAGGGTCAAATACATACTGGGAGAGCGTCTGTGACTAACAAAATATATACGAAGATTTAATTTTTTTAATACACCTTACACAGCTGGATGCTCCTCATACAGTATCATCTCTCTGCTGGTATTTTTGGTACATTTTCCCAAACATGAGGAAGTATGGTGGAAGAGTCCACGGACGTGGGCAGGGGGGCGCAGCTGGTACTGATGGTGGTGGTGCATCGGCTGGTTCTGGCAAAAGCACAATAGCAGCTAAGGCAGGAGGTGTTGAGCCTGCATCATCGTCTGGCCCAAGAATGCCTTTAAGGTTCCCTTTTCTTGGAGTAGGAAAACCATTTTTAAAGCCGGAGAATCAGGAACAGGTTTTGGCATACATTGCCGAAATAGCCACCAGCTCTATTGCCTCCTCTTCTGAACGTTCGAAACCTGCAAACACGGAGTCGTCAGTGCAGGGTTCTGGTCAGGAAAAACACCTTTCCTTGTGTCCTTCACCCCCACCAAAAGTTAAGAATGTGGCAGCCCACACTACAGATTACTCTATGGAGCTCTTTTCACATACCATGCCTGGGTTATCCAGTCAAATCCTGAATTCCCCAGTCCAAGATGAATCTGACATGGAGTGCACTGATGCACAGCCACTGCTAGATGATTCTGCTGGTACATTGACCCAGAGCACTACATTGCCCTCACAGTCTACTGAGCCAGAATCTGACCCATATGAAACTCAGGTGCCCCTTCCCGCATACTATACCACCTTACACGGTGACACAGAAGAATGTAAAGAGGAAGGTGCAGATGACTTTGAAGAGGAGGTGATGGATGACCCAGTTCTTGACCAGGATTGGCATCCATTGGGGGAGGAGGGTGGCGCTGGCAATACTTCAGATAAGGAGAAGGATCCGCAGCAGGCATTGACATCGCAGCAGCGGTTATTTGCCAAGCCCGTAGCTGTCCAAAAACGTGTACCAAAAACTAAAAAAGTTGCAGGACAGCTTAGCCAGACGGTCAACTTAGCACAGCGTGCAATGCCAGAAAATGTATACCATAGTAGGAAGAGTGCAGTGTGGCACTTCTTTGTCCAAAATCCTACTGATGAGGCAAAGGTTACCTGTAAGAAGTGCGGAAAGACCTTTAGCCGAGGTAAACAACTCAGAAATTTGAATACCAGTTGCATGCTTAGACATTTAATCAACATGCACTTGCAAGCGTGGACCGACTACAAAACCTCAGGTACCACATGTGCACCTACTGCGATTGAAGGTAGCCAGCAACGCTCCATCGCTTCCCCCACTGTAAGACCACCGCCACCGATAAGCACATCACCAGCACTAAATGTGGAGGTGTCGTCGCAAGGCCAAAGCACTCAGGGAATCACAATGGATTTGCAACACAACACTGAATCTAGGCCATCACCACCAATACCATCACCAATCCCCTTCACTCTGTCTGGTCCACTGCTACTTCCCCCATGTGCAGCTCTCCAGTCCAGCTCACCCTACCAGACACTCTGAGTAGGACAAGAAAGTACTCATCCTCTCATCCGCGTACACTGTGTTTGAACGCCTACATTGCCAAACTAATCTCATTAGAGATGATGCCCTACCGTTTGGCTGAAAGCAAAGCTTTCCGCGACCTCATGGCCTACGCTGTCCCACGCTATAACCTACCCATTCTGCACTTCTTTTCTCAAAAAGCCATCCCTGCCCTCCACCGGCATGAGAAAGATCGCATTGTCCATGCACTCAAACAGTCAGTGAGTGGAAAAGTGCACCTCACAACAGATGCATGGACCAGGAGGCATGGCCAGGGCCGTTACGAGTCCATCACTGCGCACTGGTTTAATGTGGTGGATGCAGGCTCCACAGGGGACAGCGGTGGTGGAACAGTGCTGCCTAGACCATGGTATAGGAAACAGTTGGCTGTAGGCTTTTGACCCTCCTCCATAAGCGAAAGCTCGTCCACAGAGCACAGTCGCATGAGCACTCCATCCACAGCTGGCAGTGTTGCACACGAGGTGCCCCACTATTGAACAGCTAGCGGTAAGCGTCAGCAGGTTGTGTTAAAGATGATGTCTTTGGGCGACAACAGACACACCGCGGAGGTACTGGCCAACTGCTTGCAGCGACAAACTGAGTCATGGCTGGGCAGTCTACATCTTGAGGCAGGCAAGGTAGTCAGTGATAACAGCCACAGCAGTTGTCAACTATGGTTACAAACTACTTCTCCTCCAATATCGATGTTCTCCCTCACAGGTCATTCCCCTTTGACTATTGGGCCTCTAAACTGGACACTTGGCCTGAATTGGCACACTATGCCTTACAGGAACTCCCTTGCCCTGCTGCTAGTGTGTTATCTGAAAGAGTCTTCAGTGCTGCTGGATCAATCCTGACAGAAAAAAGGACCCATCTGTCGACGTAAAATGTTGATGATCTAACCTTCATTAAAATGAACCATGCATGGGTTTCAAAGGATTTTTTCCCACCTTCCCCTGATGACACATATTTTGCCAGAAAACTGCCTCGCTTTTGTCCTCCTCTTCCTCGGACTTGCCCAATTCCGCCATTTGCAGCAGCTGAATGTCCAGCCTACACATCACCATATGCCATTTTTTAAACCTCCCTAACTTTGCTGCCCACCCCCCAAGGGCTGGGGTCAACACCTGGCGCACCCGGGCAAGTGCCGTTGCTCTGAACAGGTGGATGGGCCCACTGATTGTCGACGGCACTGGCACAGGGCACCTCATAGTACAATACAGTGTCTCTGATGGTGGGGGCCCACTCGCCATCAGACACACCAGCGTACTATGAGGGGCCCTGTGCCAGTACCGTCGACCATGAGTGTGCCCCCCTGCTTGGTCATGGCCACAACACTTGCAAGTTGCAATACTTACCTCTCTCTGTTCCACCGCTGTGTAGTCTGGCCAGTTAAATCCTTCACAGGGACGGCCACTAGAAATTTGGTGTATTGATCGATGATGGTTAAGATGTAGCTATGGCCTGTCCTGCTGGCCTCTACCTTCAGATTATCAATGGCTACCATTTGTAATGGACGTCAACTTACAAGCGAATGCAGTGGTGCTTTATGATCACCTTTCACAGTTGTGATAGTCACAGATGTGTGACATTCCTGCTAGCATTTTTCAATGTCTCCTCTCAAGCCAATCCAATAGAATCGCCTATGGCTTGTGGCTTCTATCTTTTGCACTCTAAAATGACCAGACACATCATGATAGGCATTGAGGACCATGTCTACATCTCTCCCTGTGATCACAATTTGATGGAGATGAGTAACAGTCATGTGATCCATGCTACTGCGATAAAGCAATCCTTTCTTCACAAAGAACCGTTTTTGCTGTCTCCACAGACACAGTAGTTGAGGGTCTGCATCGCCTCTGCAACATCTACTGGGACGTTTTCTCGCGATGAGTAATTCCCAAATTTCTGCTAACACTCAACTTTCCGTCTGTACTTGTATCCATGTAGTTTCCAGTAGCAGAGAGTCTGGACTGGCTTACTGAGATTGAAATATAAACGAAGATTTAAAAGTACCACAACACTGTATACTGTTGTACGCTTCGAATACCTTTCCCTTTTTCTACTTTTTAAATTCTGGTGTAATAAATTGTGAGCCTGTGAGTGTCTGTGTCTGACTCTGGAATTATAGACGGAAATTTACAATTACCCCTAGACTTGATACACCTGGTATGTGCTGATACAGTACCTTTGTTCAAAATTTGTTATTACGGTATCATCCATTGGGAGTGAGCGTGTGTGGTTTACGCCTTCTATATATACGGTGACTCGGAGTTACCAATTTTTACCGTATACTCGATACAGCTTGTATCATGTTATACAGTACCTTTGTTCGACATTTAGTATTACGGTCAAATCCATACTAAGTAAGCGTCTTAGAGTTACTATGGGACTATGTATACGGAGATGTCAACTGTACCCTATAATATATATACTTGCTATCTTGTTATTCAGTACCTTTTTTACAACATTTTTTATTATGGTCAAACCCAGACTGAGTGAGCCTCTGAGGGTGACTCCGGAAATATATACCGATATTTCAAATTTGGCCAACACTGTAAACAGCTGTACACTTCTGATACAGTAACCTTTTTTGTTATTTAGATTCTGGTGTAATCCATAGTGAGCCTGTGAACGTCTGTCTGTTACTCCGGAAATATATTTGGAGATTTAAGATTACCCCAACACTGTATACAGCTGTATGCTTGTGTTACATTACCCATTTACAGCTTTTCATATTCTTGTGTAATCCATACTGGGCCTGAGAGCGTTTGTGTCTGCCTCCTGAAATATATACGGAGATTCCTAATGTTACACTATACTATATATATCTTGTATCTGGTGATACTGTACCCTTTTTACACTTTTAATTTTATTGTGTACTCCATACTGAGCCTGTGAGAGTCTGTGTATGACTAATGAAATAAATACGGAGATTTACTGTTATGCCTTGACTGTATAGAGCTGTACGCTTCTGATACAGTACCATATATCTGCTGGTATTTTGGGTCCATTTTCCAAAACATGAGGAAGTATGGTGGAAGAGGATGCGGACATGGGCATGGGGGGCCACCTGGTACTGATGGTGGTGTTGGTGCATCTGCTGGTAGTGCCAAAAACACAATAGCAGCTAAGGCAGGAAGTGTTGAGCTTGCGTCATGGTGTAGCTCTGGAAGGCCTGTAAGGCTCCCTTTTCTGGGAGTAGGTAGACTGCTTTTAAAGCCGGAGCATCAGGAACTGTTTTTGGCTTACATTGCTGAAACAGCCTCCATCTCTATCGCATTCTCTTCTGAAGTTTAAAAAAATGCAAGCACTGAGTCATCAGTGCAGGCTTCAGGTCAGGAGCAACCCCTTTCCTTGTGTCCTTCACCCACACCAAAAGTGAAGGATGCGGCAGCACACACTTCAGATTACTCCATGGAGCTCTTTTCACATACCTTGCCTGGGTTAATTAAAAATGGGGCCCATCATATACTGGAGCATTCAAAATGGGGGACATCAGACACTGGAACAGCATTTACGGGGCTCATTATAAACTGGAGCATTAGAAATGGAGCCCATTATATATGGAGCATTATTTGGGCCCTGAAGACACTGGAGCTTCACACATGGCACCCATCATATACTGGAGCATTCTAAATGGGGCAGATCAGACACTGGAGCAGCATCTATGGGGCACATTATACACTGGAGCATTCCAAATGGGGCCCATTATATATGGAGCATTATTTGGGCCCATAGCACAATGGAGCATCGTCCATGGGGTCCATCATATACTGTAGCATTATGTGGAGCTCATCATATACTGTATGGAACATTATATGTGACCATGTGACCATGTGACCAATTAGTCTGTATGGAGAAATATATGGGGCTCATTATTCTGTATGGCGCACAATATGGAGTAATATACTGTCCTTTTTTTGAGCTATTGTACAATTTAAAAGAGATCAGTCATGCCACGTAAGCAGTGAAGTATTTGTCATTGTACTATACCTTTATTTCTGTGCCGTATTGGAGCATCATGAGTTGTGGTATGTGTTAAAGGGGCGCACTGACACTCTGTGGCCCAGGGCACACGAAAACCCAGAGCCAGCCCTACCCCCCCACAACTTTAGCCAAATAACCCCCAGTTTTCAATGTGTAACTATTATTATGAAGTAAATTAAGGTTGACAAGCTTCAGTAAAAAGAATTGATGCTTTTGGCATTGAAATGGGCGATGTAGGTGTGTTTACTGTCTTCCACTCCCTGCAGACTTTGCTTCCCCATTGACTTGCATTGGGTTTCGTGTTTCAGTCGGCCTCTGACTTTTTGCTGTAGTCGGCCGATTTCGTTCGACCTGACTTTTGTGAAAGTTGGGTTTCATAAAACCCGACTCGACCCTAAAAAAGGCAAAGTCGTTCATCTCTACTCATAACTTTTGTGATAAACCTCGAATTTATTTTTCTCTCTTTTTATAAAATACTGATACTTTACTGTAATTGATTCTAGATTAAATAATTTGGAAACATTTTTTTCACAACTCTACATTGCATTGTTTCTCTGTTATTCCTACTGGAATATTATTATAAAATTGGCAAGTGGGTGTTGCCCACAGCCGCCGGTGAAATCATGATCCACCTGTGGCTGTTAGCATACTAAATGCCAGTGTCAATCTCTGACAGCGGCAATAAACATGCCCGCCCCAGTAGTGCGTCACAATACCCAACCATCGGCACCCGTGTTACATGACAGTGGGTCACCGATGAGTTGGCATGAATACCCATGGTCTGAAGGAGATCCCTGTGGTTGTCATTGCCAGATAGCTACGAGCGCTGCCCAGTGGCCAACGCATATAGCTAATGAGCATTTTAGCTGCACATAGTGGGGCTGAAGCCATGCTGTGTGTAGCACAAGCTATCAGATTATCACAGCTTTTAGTCTCTCATGAAAACTATTGAAGCCAGTAAAAAGTTAAAAAGTTTTTAAAAATATTAAAAAAAATAAAAGTTTAAATCCCCCCTTTTTGACACATTCAAAATAAAACAATTAAAAAATACACATACTTGGTATTGCCACATTCAGAACCTCTCAATCTATCAATATATAAAAAATATTAATCTGATCGGTAATAGGCGTAATGAGAAAATATCAAAATGCTAGAATTACATTTTTTGGTCACTGACATATTGCATATTGCATTGTGCAGCACGGTGGCTCAGTGGTTAGCCTGGGTCCTGTGTTCGATTCCTACCAAGGACACAACATCTGCAAGGAGTTTGTATGTTCTCCCCGTGTTTGCGTGGGTTTCCTCCGGGCACTCCGGTTTCCTCCCACATTATAAAGACATACTGATAGGGAATTTAGATTGTGAGCCCCATCAGGGACAGTGATGAAAATGTGTGCAAACTGTAAAGCGCTGCAGAATATGTTAGCGCTATATAAAAATAAAGATTATTATTATTATTAATAATGGGTGATCAAAAGATCGTATCTACACCAAAATGGTAGCAATTAAAACGTCAGCTCGGCACACAAAAAATAAGCCCTAATGCAGCCCCAGATCACAGAAAACAGAGGGTCTCGGAAAATTGTGATTTTTTTTTTTTTTTACAAATTTAGGATTTTTTTTCACCACATAAATAAAAATAAACCTACGCATGTTTAGTATTTACAAACTTGTAATAACATGGAGAATCATAACATCAGGTCAGTTTTAGCATTTGGTGAACATGGTAAAAAAAAAAAAAAATACAATTGTGGAATTTCACTTTTTTTGCAATTTCAATGGTGTAGTTCAAAAATAAAACTCATCCTGCAAAAAAGAAGTCCTCACATGGCCATATTTAGGAAAAAAATAAAAAAGTTATGGCTCTGGGAAGAAGGAGAGCAAAAAATGAAAATTCCAAAACGGAAAAACCCGAGGAGTTTGATATTGAGGAGCAGGTGCATAATGCATAAATTCATCTATATCAGAGATGAGAAAATTTAGCTACTTGTAATAGAATTCTTGAATTTTGAAAATTCCACATTTGTCAAAATGTGAATTTTTTTTGTAATTCATTTCTGTGTGGCAAGTAGCTAGCTGCCATTTTGCTGAACTGTAAAGGTCCATCAAAAGGTTAAAAATAAAAACAAATTACATAAGCTCACTTTAATCCTCACCTCTCTAGGCCCTCAGTTTCTGATCATTCATTGTCTGGTCATCATTACTAATATAATAATAATAATAAATTTTATTTCTGTAGTGCCAACATTTTCCGCAGCACTTTACATTTCAGAGGGGATTTGTACAGACAATAGACATTACAGCATAACAATAATCACATAGATTATAACAAATACCAAGAGGAATGAGGGCCCTGTTCGCGAGCTTACAGTCTATGAGGAAAGAGGTAGACACTAGAGTTGAGCGACTTTTGGTTTTTTAGGGTCGCGTTTCGTTTCGTGAAACCCGACTTTTCCAAAAGTCGGGTCGAGCAAGATCGTCCGATTATAGGGAAAAGTCGGGGTCGTCCCGAAACACGAAACCCAATGTAAGTCAATGGGGAATAAAAGTCGGCAGTGAGAGGAGGACAGGAAACACACCTACAGTGCCCATTTGAATGCCAAAAGCATCAATTCTTCTTACTTAAGCTTGTCAACCTTAATTAACTTCATAATACAAGTTACGCACTGAAAAATGGGGGTTATTTGGCTAAAGTTGTGGGGGGGAGGGCTGGTTGCAGGTTTTCATGTGCCCTGGGCGAAAGAGCGCCCCTTTAACACATAATACCACAACTCATCATGCTCCGATACGGCAGAGAAATAGCGGTATAGTACAATGAAAAATACCTCACTTTTTACATCTCATGACGAGGCCCATCTATTTCTCCATACAGAATCATTGGTCCCATATAATGTTTGAAACAGTATATGATGAGCTCCACATAATGCTACAGTATATGTTGGTCCCCATGGATGAAGCTCCACTGTCTTATGGGCAAAAATAATGCTCCAAACATAATGGGCCCCATTTCTAATGCTCTAGTGTATAATGGGCCCTGTAAATGCTGCTCCAGTGTCTGATGTCCACCTTTGGAATGTTCCAGTGTATGGTGGGCCCCATCTATCATTCTCCAGAGTATAGTGCGCCCCAAAAATTGCTGTCCCAACATTGAAAACAATGAAATAAGTCTCCGGTGAGAAAGGGTACCATATCCCCAGATAACATGTATGGATAGCGTACACATTTAAAATATATGTCTCAGGAGGCAGGCTCAGACGGTGTCAGGCCCAGTATGGATTGCACGTGATTGCACAAAGGTTAGAAAGGGTACCGTATCCCCGGATAACATGTATGGATAGCGTACACATTCAAAATATATACATCAGGAGGCAGGCTCAGACGGTGTTAGGCCCAGTATGGATTGCACGTGATTGCACAAAGGTTAGAAAGGGTACCGTATCCCCGGATAACATGTATGGATAGCGTACACATTCAAAATATATGTATATACATCAGGAGGCAGGCTCAGACGGTGTTAGGCACAGTATGGATTTGACGGCCCAGATTACACAGCGGAGGAGCAGGGAGAGGTAAAGATTGCAAATGCTGGGGCCCTGCCCAAGCAAGGGGGGCCCACTCGTGGGCGTCGGTACTGGCACTGGGCCCCTCATAGTACAGCAGTGTGTCTGACGGCGGGTGTGCACCACCACCGTCAGAGACACTTGATTGCACTATGAGGGACCCTGTGCCAGTGCCTGCGCCCAAGAGTCGGCCTACCCACCTGTCCAGGGCAACGGCACTCGCACGGTGTCGTGCGCTAGGTGGTGACTCCGGCCATGGGGGGGAGGCAGCACAGTTAGGGAGTTTTAGAAAGTGGCACATGTTGATGTTGGACATTCAGCTGATGCAAAAGGCGAAATAGGTGAAGTACCAGGAAGAGGTGGACCAAAGCAAGCCATTTTTCTGTCACCCTATGTGTCATCAGGGGAAGGTGGGACAAAATCCTTGGAAACCCATGCGTGGTTCATTTTAATGAAGGTTAGATCATCCACATTTTGGGTTGCCAGACGGGTCCTTTTTTCTGTCAGGATTGATCCAGCTGCACTGAAGACTCTTTCCGATAGCACACTTGCAGCTGGGCAAGCGAGCTCCTGTAAGGCATATTGGGCCAATTCAGGCCAGGTGTCCAGTTTAGCGGCCCAATAGTCAAAGGGGAATGACCTGTGTGGGAGAACATCGATATGGGAGGAAAAGTAGTTTGTAACCATAGTTGACAACTGCTGTCTCCTGTCACTTTCCATCGATGCAGTATTACCAGTTGTGTGAGCGGTATTTGAAAAATCAGTCCACAACATTGTCATGAAACCCCTGTCTCCAACGCCACTTCTGCTGTGTGCACCACGAACACCTCTGCCAAGCTGCCCCCGGCCCGTACGGCTCGTGTGAGAACCATCACCGCTGCTGTGTGCTGGGAATGCCTCAAGCAACCGATTTACCAGAGTTGCTTGTTTATTAGCCAATATTAGGTCAAGGTTCTCCTGTGGCATGATGTTTTGTAATTTGCCTTTATAGCGTGGATCCAGGATGCTGGCCAACCAGTAGTCGTCATCGTTCATCATTTTGGCAATGCGGGGGTCCCTTTTTAGGATCCGCAAGGCATAATCTGACATGTGGGCCAATGTTCCCGGTGTCAATGATGCACTGCGAGTGCTGGGTGGAGGAGCACTTTCTGGCAAATCCACATCCCTCCAGTCACGCACAAACCCTGTACCAGACCTTGCCACGCCAACCTTTTCACTTGCCCCACGAGATGCATCCTCCTCCCCTAAGTAATCATCCCCATCATCATCCTCCTCCTCCTCTTCTTCCTCCACCTCGTCCAGGAGAGGTCCCTGAGCAGACAATGGCTGAATGTCATCAAGGATTCCCTCCTCCTCTTCCTCCTCATCAACATTGGCTGCAGACGCCTGCTCCTTAAGGTGCGTCAAAGTTTGCATGATCAGACGCATAAGTGGGATGCTCATGCTTAGGATGGCGTCGTCTGCACTTACCAGCCGTGTGCATTCCTCAAAACCTGAAGGACTTTACAAAGGTCTTTCAGCTTCGACCACTGCACACCTGTCAACTCCATGTCTGCTCTCAAAGTGCCTGGCTGTGTATCCTCCCACAAATGCATTATGGCCTGACTCTGCTCGCACAGCCGCTCCACCATGTGCAGGGTGGAGTTCCACCTTGTTGCAATGTCGATAATGAGGCGGTGGTTGGGAAGGTGGAGCAATCGCTGCAGCTTCTGCATACGAACGGAGTGTACAGGCGACCGGCGGATGTGCACGCACAGTCTTCGCACCTTCTGGAGCAGGGCTGTTAACTCCGGATAATTTTTGAGGAAGCACTGCACCACCAGGTTCAAGGTGTGAGCCAAGCAAGGTATGTGGCTGAGTTTTGAAAGGGCTATGGCTGCCACAAAATTACGGCCGTTATCACTAACTACCTTGCCTGCCTCAAGATGTACACTGCCCAGCCATGACTCAGTTTGTCGCTTCAAGTACTCGGCCAGCACCTCGGCGGTGTGTCTGTCGCCCAAACACATCATCTGCAACACAGCCTGCTGACGCTTTCCACTAGCTGCTCGATAGGGGGACACATCGTGTGCAACAGTGGCAGCTGCAGATGGAGTGCTCGTACGACTGCGCTCTGTGGAAGAGCTTTCGCTTCTGGAGGAGGAGGAGGGTCGAACGCCTACAGCCAACTGTTTCCTATACCATGGGCTAGGCAGCACTGTCCCACCACCGCTGTCCCCTGTGGACCCTGCATCCACCACATTAACCCAGTGCGCAGTGATGGACACGTAACGGCCCTGGCCATGCCGACTGGACCATGCATCAGTTGTGAGGTGCACCTTTCCGCTCACTGACTGCTTGAGTGCATGGACAATGCGGTCTTTCACATGATGGTGGAGGGCTGGGATGGCTTTGCGAGAGAAGAAGTGGCGACTGGGTAGGTCATAGCGTGGTACTGCATAGGCCATGAGTTCGCGGAAAGCTGTGCTTTCCACCAACCGAAAGGGCATCATCTCAAACGAGATTAGTTTGGCAATGTGGGCGTTCAAACCCAGTGTACGCGGATGAGAGACTGAGTACTTTCTTGACCTACTCATAGTGTCTGGGAGGGTGAGCTGGACTTGAGAGCTGCATATGGTGGAAGTAGCGGTGGACAGGGCGGACTGAGAGAGGGTTGATGATGGTGATGGAGTTGGTGTTCTTTCTGATGGCCTAGAATCAGTCTTTCGTTGATATAACAGTGGTATTCCCTGACTGCTGTGGTCTTGCAACGACACCTCAACATTTGCTGCTGTGCTAACCGGTGGGCTTACAGTGGGGGAAACAATGTAGCGTTGCTGACTACCTTCGTTGTGATCAGTTGCACATGTGGCACTTGAGGTTTGGTGTTGTGTCCACGCTTGCAAGTGCATGCTGGTTAAATGTCTAAGCATGCAACTGGTATTCAAATTTTTCATTTTTTTCCCTCGGCTAAAGGTCTTTGCGCACTTCTTACAGATAACCTTGGCCTGATCATGAGGATTTTGTTCAAAATAATGCCACACTGCACTCTTCCTACTTTGGCAGACATTTTGTGGCCTAGCACGCTGTGATCTTTTGACCCTCTGGACAAGCTGTCCAGCAACTCTTTTGATGTTTGGAACCTGTCTTTGGAGTGCTCCGGGCCTGCCAGATAACAGCTGTTGCGATGTCGATGTCTGCTGTGGATGCTCCTCATCTGAGCTATTGGAAGCAGCACCCTCTTCCCCCAATGGATGCCAATCTGGGTCAACAACTGGGTCATCCATCACCTCCTCTTCAATGTCATGTGCACCTTCCTCTGTGTCACCGTGTATGGTGGTATAGTGTGCGGGAAGGGGCACCTGAGTCTCATCAGGGTCAGAATCTGGCTCTGTACACTGCGAGGACAATGTTGTGCTCTGAGTGAATGTACCAGCAGAATCATCCATCAGCGGCTGTGCATCAGTGCACTCCATGTCAGATTCATCTTGGCCTGGGTAATTCACCATTTCACTTGATAATCCAGGCATGGTATGTGAAAACAGCTCCATGGAGTAATCAGTAGTATGGCCTGCGTCATCCTTCAATCTTGGTTGGGGTGAAGGACACAAGGAAAGGTGTGGTTCATGAACATGAGCCTCCAATGACGACTCAGTGCTTTTACTTTTTACAACTGAAGAAGAGGAGGCGATAGAGCTGGAGGCTGAGTCAGCAATGTAAGACAAAACTTTTTCCTGATGCTCTGGCTTTAAAAGCGGTTTGCCAACTCCTAGAAAACTAAGCGTTCGAGGCCTTATGTAGCCAGACGATGACGCAGGGTCAGCACCTCCTGCATTAGGTCCTATTTTGCTCTTGCCACTACCATCATATCCACCACCAACACCATCATTACCAGCTGGCAACCCCCGCCCAATTCCACGGCCTCTTCCACCAGCCTTCCTCATTTTTGGTAGAAATGTAGACAAAATCCAACAAACTATATAGTAATGTAAAACAAGGTACAAGGTGTCTATAGGACAGGGGAGATTTTGAATTTCTGCACACACTTTTGGACACTGGACACTTTTGGATTGTGTGAGGCCCAATGAATATCTGAGCGCTATGTGACAGGCTCGATGGCACAGCTGTGACCAAAGTGACTAGAGGATAAGGGAGATTTTGAATCTCTGCACACACTTTTGGACACTGGACACTTTTGGATTGTGTGAGGCCCACTGATATCTGAGCGCTATGTGACAGGCTCGATGGCACAGCTGTGACCAAAGTGACTAGAGGATAAGGGAGATTTTGAATCTCTGCACACACTTTTGGACACTGGACACTTTTGGATTGTGTGAGGCCCACTGATATCTGAGCGCTATGTGACAGGCTCGATGGCACAGCTGTGACAAAAGTGACTAGAGGATAAGGGAGATTTTGAATCTCTGCACACACTTTTGGACACTGGATGGACACTTTTGGATTGTGTGAGGCCCACTGACATCTGAGCGCTATGTGACAGGCTCGATGGCACAGCTGTGACCAAAGTGACTAGAGGATAAGGGAGATTTTGAATCTCTGCACACACTTTTGGACACTGGACACTTTTGGATTGTGTGAGGCCCACTGATATCTGAGCGCTATGTGACAGGCACGATGGCACAGCTGTGACCAAAGTGACTAGAGGATAAGGGAGATTTTGAATTTCTGCACACACTTTTGGACATTGGACACTTTTGGATTGTGTGAGGCCCACTGATATCTGAGCGCTATGTGACAGGCTCGATGGCACAGCTGTGACCAAAGTGACTAGAGGATAAGGGAGATTTTGAATCTCTGCACACACTTTTGGACACTGGACACTTTTGGATTGTGTGAGGCCCACTGATATCTGAGCGCTATGTGACAGGCTCGATGGCACAGCTGTGACAAAAGTGACTAGAGGATAAGGGAGATTTTGAATCTCTGCACACACTTTTGGACACTGGATGGACACTTTTGGATTGTGTGAGGCCCACTGATATCTGAGCGCTATGTGACAGGCTCGATGGCACAGCTGTGACCAAAGTGACTAGAGGATAAGGGAGATTTTGAATCTCTGCACACACTTTTGGACACTGGATGGACACTTTTGGATTGTGTGAGGCCCACTGATATCTGAGCGCTATGTGACAGGCTCGATGGCACGGCTGTGACAAAAGTGACTAGAGGATAAGGGAGATTTTGAATCTCTGCACACACTTTTGGACACTGGATGGACACTTTTGGATTGTGTGAGGCCCACTGATATCTGAGTGCTATGTGACAGGCTCGATGGCACAGCTGTGACCAAAGTGACTAGAGGATAAGGGAGATATTGAATCTCTGCACACACTTTTGGACACTGGACACTTTTGGATTGTGTGAGGCCCACTGATATCTGAGCGCTATGTGACAGGCTCGATGGCACAGCTGTGACCAAAGTGACTAGAGGATAAGGGAGATTTTGAATCTCTGCACACACTTTTGGACACTGGATGGACACTTTTGGATTGTGTGAGGCCCACTGATATCTGAGCGCTATGTGACAGGCTCGATGGCACAGCTGTGACCAAAGTGACTAGAGGATAAGGGAGATTTTGAATCTCTGCACACACTTTTGGACACTGGACACTTTTGGATTGTGTGAGGCCCACTGATATCTGAGCGCTATGTGACAGTCTCGATGGCACAGCTGTGACCAAAGTGACTAGAGGATAAGGGAGATTTTGAATCTCTGCACACACTTTTGGACACTGGATGGACACTTTTGGATTGTGTGAGGCCCACTGATATCTGAGCGCTATGTGACAGGCTCGATGGCACAGCTGTGACCAAAGTGACTAAAGGATAAGGGAGATTTTGAATCTCTGCACACACTTTTGGACACTGGACACTTTTAAGGATTGTGTGAGGCCCACTGATATCTGAACGCTATGTGACAGGCTCGATGGCACAGCTGTGACCAATGTGACTAGAGGATAAGGGAGATTTTGAATCTCTGCACACACTTTTGGACACTGGGACACTTTTGGATTGTGTGAGGCCCAATGAATATCTGAGCGCTATGTGACAGGCTCGATGGCACAGCTGTGACAAAAGTGACTAGAGGACAAGGGAGATTGGATTGCTTTTAAAAAAGCAGTTTGCGGAGCAGTGGGTAAACAGCAATGCAGGAATGTCAGGAAGCCTTAGAAGGCAGCCCAACAACCAACACCACTGATACACCACTATATAGCCTCCCCTTGCACTGCACACACAGTGACTGGTGTGTTGTGCAGGCCAAATTGCTAGCAGCAGAAGCAGTTTTTTTTTCTTCTCAGCAGGACAAAAAAAAAAATTGGGATTGCTTTTAAAAAAGCAGTTTGCGGAGCAGTGGGTAAACAGCAATGCAGTAATATCAGGAAGCCTTAGAAGGCAGCCCAACAACCAACACCACTAATACACCACTATATAGCCTCCCCTTGCACTGCACACACAGTGACTGGTGTGTTGTGCAGGCCAAATCGCTAGCAGCAGAAGCAGTTTTTTTGTCTTCTTCCCTGCCTAACGCTCTCCCTACAGAATCAGCAGCAACCTCTCCCTATACTAAGATCGGCAGAAGTAAGATGGCGGTCGGCGTGCACGCCCTTTTATACCCCCTGTGACGCCTACCAAAGCAAGCCAATCACTTGCATGCCCTTCTGAAAGATGGTGGTGACCCCTGCCTATGTCATCACGTTGCCCACAGTGTCCGTGGATCCTGATTGGCTGAAAAAGAGTGCAAAACAAACTTTTGAAACGCGACTTTGGCGCGTAAGTCGCCGACCTCGTGGCCGACCTCATCCTAGGGTCGGGTTTCGTTTCATGAAACCCGACTTTGCCAAAAGTCGGCGACTTTTGAATTTTTTCGACCCGTTTCGCTCAACTCTAGTAGACACGAAAGGTGGGTGGTAACAGTTGCCCTGATTGTATGGACCAGCCATAATGTTAAGTGTGTAACGGTACAGACACAGAGGGCTAATGGCTGCATAAAGCATGTGGGAACATGATGAAGGGAACCTGGTTATGGTAAAACTTTTGTCTAATAGATTAGGGATAGATTAGGTTAATGTGTTGAGGCGATAGGCCAGTCTGAATAAATGCGTTTTCAGGGCGCGCTTAAAATTGTGGGGATTTGGGACAAATCGTATTGACCTGGGAAGTGCACTCCAAAGAATTGGCGCAGCACGTGTAAAGTCTTGGAGATGGGAGTGGGAGGTTCTGATTATTGAGGATGCTAACCTCAGGTCATCAGCAGAACGGAGGGCGCAGGTAGGGTGGTATACTGAAACAAGGGAGGAGATGTAGGGTGGTGCTGAGCCATGGAGGGCTTTGTGGGTGAGGGTAATAAGTTTATACTGAATTCTGGAGTGGAGGGGTAGCCAGTGTAATGACTGGAACAAGGTAGAGGCATCGGTGTAACAATTGGTGAGGAATATGATCCTGGCTGCAGCATTCAAGACAGATTGGAGAGGGGAGAGTTTGGTAAGAGGGAGACCGATGAGAAGAGAGTTACAATAGTCGAGACGAGAATGAATAAGAGAAACAGTAAGAGTTTTTGCAGAGTCAAAAGTAAGAAAAGGTCGATTTCTAGAAATGTTTTTGAGGTGCAGATGACAAGAGCGAGCCAGTGATCGAATGTGGGGGGCAAAGGAAATCTCGGAGTCGAGTATGACCCCAAGACAGCAGGCATGTTGCTGGGGAGTAATAGTGGAACCACACACAGAAATAGCAATGTCAGGTATAGGTACATTAGTAGAGGAGGAAACACAAGGAGTTCAGTCTTTGACAGGTTCAGTTTCAGATATAGTGAGGACATGATGTTAGACACAGCGTTTAGACAATCGCTGGTGTTTTCTAGAAAGGCAGGCGTGATGTCAGGAGAAGAAGCATATAATTGGGTGTCATAAGCATAGAGATGGTACTGGAAATCAAATCTACTGATTGTTTGACCAATAGGGGCAGTGTACAAGGAGAAGAGGAGGGGGCCTAGAACCGATCCTTGAGGAACCCCAACAGTAAGGGGAAGGTGAGAGGAGGAGGAACCGGCAAAAAATACAGTAAAGGAGCGGTCAGAGAGATAGGAGGAGAACCAGGAGAGAACGGTGTCCTTGAGGCCAATGGAATGGAGCATAGTGAGGAGGAGCTGATGATCCACAGTGTCGAGTGCTGCAGAGAGATCCAAGAGAATTAGCATGGAGTAATGACCATTTGATTTAGCTGTTAGTAGATCATTAGAGACTTTAGTGAGGGCAGTTTCAGTAGAGTGTGAAGAGCGGAAACCGGATTGGAGATGGTCGAGAAGAGAGTTATCAAAGCGATAGCGGATAAGACGGGAGTGGACCAGGCATTTCAGGAGTTTAGAGATGAAGGGAAGATTAGAGACAGGTCTATAGTTAGCGGCACAGTTTTGGTCGAGGGATGGTTTTTTAAGTAGTGGATGTATGATGGCATGCTTAAATGAGGAGGGAAAGATACCAGAAGAGAGAGAGAGGTTAAATATCTTAGTTAGGTGAGGGGTGACAGCAGGGGAAAGGGACTGGAGGAGATGTGATGGAAATGGGTCACAGGTGCAAGTGGTTGGGTGAGAAGATGCAAGGAGCCTGCTTACTTCTTCTTCTGTGACTGGTTCAAAATCAAAGAGTGAGCTAAATGCAGTGGGGGAGGGGGGACAGTGCATGGTATGAGGTGATTGGGAGATAATTTCCTGTCGAATCTGGTCAATTTTTTCTTTGAAGTAATTGGCCAGATCGTCAGCTCGAAGCTCCGTGGTTGGGGCCTGTACTCTTGGGTTGAGTAGAGAATGAAAAGTCTCAAAGAGACGTTTCGGGTTATTGGACAGTGAGGTGATGAGGGTGTAGAAATAGGTTTGTTTGGAGAGGTGAAGGGCAGTGTTGTATGTTTTAAGCATAAACTTATAATGGATGATCATTACAACTTTTTATCACCGCCATTTGCATTGAAATCATGGGCCTTTTCATGCTAAACTAATACTTCAGGCGATGTTAAAGTCTGCAACATTTCTGAGCATGCATAAGGTCGCGATATGATGTGTATGCATGCGCAGAAAATTCCTTGGTCTCATTACAGCCGGAAGTCCTGGCATAGTGTGAAGATGAGTGGGATTTTAACACAAGCGGCGATGATAAGAAGATGCACAGAGGACCGAATGGGTGCCAGTGATGAGTGGAAGGGCCAGAGAGGTAAGTAAAGAAATTTTTTTTAATAAATTAGACACATTCAATAACTTCAGTGTAAATCAAATTTCCCAGGATAATGAACACAAGCTGGCGAATACAAATTTTGACAGAGCTCATCTCTAGAAAAGAAAAATTGTCTTGTTATACAAATAATAACAAAGAGTGTAAATGAAACTCACAATCCCTGTGCACAAAACAATGACAGCCAAAGTGTCCCTCAAAACAGTGGCAACAACAATGGACTTATAACATTGACAAACTTTGTTTTTCTACATTAGGGAAGCCTTAGTGTTAACCACCACTTACTATCCTTAAAAGTCATTGCCACTGCATAAGTGACAACTGCATTGACTCTCATAGCAGTGACCATCAGGGATATCACACGTTATGCAACTCTGTCCTAGAAACCCATGACTGGTTTTTAAATGTACTGTAAGACAGCAATGTAAAATATAACATAATTATTCAGTTCCTGGTCAAAGTGTGAAAGGAACAATTAGCAGAATCAGTTAAAGGGAATCTGTCACATCTAAAAAATAAAAAATGTTACTAATCTGCAACTATGGGGTTAATCTGCAGGTTAATAGCCTTCTAAAGCTGTGTGATTGTAGAACTGAAAGCCCAGCTATGGGGAGAAATTGAACTTCATTCCTCCAGGCAACCTCTGGCTTTCAGTCATAGAGGCACGGCTGACATGGTTTCCGTCCCTGCTCAGCACATAGTGATCGACGGCTATAATCCTGCCCTTGACTGACAGCCGACTCAGCATTGATGTACTGCAAGGCTAGCTGTCAGTCAGTGATGGGGCATGTCTATAGCTGCCAATCACTATGTACTGACTGAACTGAAGCCACGCCGGTCGCACCTCTACGACTAAAAGCCTGAGGCTGCCGAGAGCAGTAAAAATCATTTCCTATCAGTAGCCGGACTCTCAGTACAGTGTCCGCACAACTTTAGAATGGTATTAACCTACAGATTAATCCCATATATTCAGGGAAATAGTGTTTGGAGACATGACAGGTTCCATTTAAATATGCACTACAAAGCAGATACGTTAATATCCTGTATATGTTGACTTGATTAATGTAGATAACTTTATAGCATGTGTATCCAGTTGCAGTCAGTATGTCCTAATTTGAACCCAGATGCCCCAGAGCTGCTTCAGCTCAGAACAATATCAAATTCCGGTATAAATTGTGAGTCACATCTCTGAATCCTTTACTCATAGGGTTGTTTATAAAATGAGCAACTTCTGCAGAAATTCAGGTTAGCTGTCATTCTTCATCTATGTTATAAGATTAAAATGCCAAAGAAAAATAGCACTTTGGCTCAGATTTAACATTTATGGGATTTTTTAAAGAGACTTTTCAGGCCTGATTCATCTTTTGTCATCTTTTGATTTTTTCAAAGTCACTTTTCTTTAATTGTTTTGCCATTTGTTTTGCCACCAAATACTTCAAAACAGCCCATGAAGCTTCATGAATTTTTCACTCTTACATGCTCTTTATTTTGCCATTTTACCCGTTTAGTGACTTTTACATGTTTCGCTAAATGACGCATAATTTGCTCAAAAAATAACTGGTATACATAAAAGTTCTCTATGGGGAAATTGTCTTGAACTATTTTAATGGCTTTTGATATTTATTGTCATTTTTTGGGATACATTTTTCAAAACGGCGCATCTGAGTTAATGAATTTAGTTAATGTCTGTTATCTTGTTTGCTCTTAAAATGTCTTGCTTTAATATCCACCTGCGCAAAAATAAAATTAGACAGATTTTACACTCCACAGAGTGAAACTGTACAATTGTGCTAAAATACTGAAACATTTTGAAAAGTCGCAAACATATGGAAAAGGAAAACCACACTCACTTTGTTAAGCAGAAAAGTTTTTAGACAAAAGCCAAGTTAACTTAGAGCAAGGAGAAAATTAAATAAGGAATAAATAAAAAACAGAAAAGTCACAAATACATTTTTTTTAATTCCAGACAACGATGAATCAGAGGAGTCTATAACAATAGTTTCTGGCTGCTGGAAGAGAGGATCGAGAACCTCTGACTTTCCAGGATCTCAGATCCAACTTTTGATTATTTGGGCTAGGGTGAAGTCATCTGTGTATCATCTTGCAATAATGATGTCACATAAACCCGACTAATCAAAAGCTGCTCCTGGAAAACCGGAAGGAAAAACATTCACAATCCTTGTATTCAGCAACCAGAGTCTACTGATAGATTGGAGCCCTGTGACTCAATTATCCCATCTCTAGTGAACACAAATTTATAAAATACACCAACAGTGGCATAACTAGTGTTCCATGGACCCTGGTGTAAAGTTTGGTCAGCTAATTAAGAGCCATTGTAGCCTTATAGATAATATAAAGAAGCGATAATAATGTCCTGCATCCTGTCCACTTTCTGTAATAATACCTCCCATCCTGTCCCCCATCTTGTAATAATGTCTGGCATCCTAGGCCCCTGCTTCTTATACTAAACCCTATCCTGAGCCTCTTCCTGTTAAAATGTCTCCCATCCTGTGTCCCTTTCTGGTATAATTGTCCCCTTTACTGATATAATGTCACCCCTCATGGCCCCTATCTGATATAATGTGAGACATTGTAAAATATCTTCTATCATATAATAATGTCCGCCTACCTATGCCTCTTTCTGATATAATGACCCACATTCTAGACCACACTCTGGTATAATGACCCCCATCCTGGAAGTCATTCTGGTTAGAGTTGAGCGAAACGGGTCAAAAAATTTCAAAACTCGCCGACTTTTGGTAAAGTCGGGTTTCGTGAAACGAAACCCGACCCTAGGGTGAGGTCGGCCATGAGCTCGGCGACTTTAGCGCCAAAGTCGTGTTTCAAAAGTTTGTTTTCCGCCCTTTTTCAGCCAATCAGGATCCACGGACACTGTGGGCAACATGATGACATAGGCAGGGGTCACCATGCAAGTGATGGGCTTGCTTTGGGGGGCGTGACAGGGGGTATAAAAGGGCGTGCACACTGACCGCCATGTTACTCATGCTGATCTCAGAATAGGGAGAGCTGCTGCTGCTGATTCTGTAGGGCGAGCGTTAGGCAGGGAAGAAGACACCAAAAACTGTTCTGCTGCTAGCGATTTTGCCTGTACAACACACCAGTTACTGTGCAGTGCAAGTGGAGGCTATATTTTACTGGATCAGCTGTGTTGGTTGTTAGGCTGCCTTAAAAGGCTTCCTGATAGCTGCATTGCTGTTTTTCCACTGCTCTGCAAACTGCTTTTTTAAAAGCAATCCCAATTTTTTTTTGTCCTGGTGAGGTACTGAGTGTGCATTTTTCCACACCATACAGCGGTGTACGCTCCTCACACAGTACCATGTAATGGCTGTTATCACAGCCACAGTGAAGCTATCTGTGTGTGACTCTGTAAGAATAAGTCGAGGACATGTTCCGTTCTTACAGACCTCCACCTTCAAGTTTTGTCTGTTTTTCAAACAGCTAAGTAGATTTGCTGTTTGATCACATTCAAAACTATAGAGAGACAGCGTGTGTCAGTCCGTATACTTAAAAAACACGGAGCTTGACAATTTTACGGACACCGGACAGCGGTGTACGTGCACGCTCCTCTCTCAGTACCATGTAACGGCTGTTATCACGGCCACAGTGAAGCTATCTGTGTGTGACTCTGTAAGAATAAGTCGAGGACATGTTCCGTTCTTACAGACCTCCACCTTCTAGTTTTGTCTGTTTTTCAAACAGTTAAGTAGATTTGCTGTTTGATCACATTCAAAACTATAGAGAGAGAGCGTGTGTCAGTCCGTATACTTAAAAAACATGGAGCTTGACAATTTTGCGGACACCGTACAGCGGTGTACATGCACGCTCCTCTCTCAGTACCATGTAACGGCTGTTATCACGGCCACAGTGAAGCTATCTGTGTGTGACTCTGTAAGAATAAGTCGAGGACATGTTCCGTTCTTACAGACCTACACTCTAGGGAGATTCCTATTCTGCCCCATTCTATATACACCTTGTAGTTTGTCATACACTAGCCAATTTCTGCCTGTGACATAGCAGTGTGATATTCACTGGGCCTCACACAATCCAACAGTGTCCACAAGTGTGTTCAAAAATTCTACATCTCCCCTGACCTATAGTGACATTTTTCACACCTGCGACATTGAGCCTGTGAAGTAGCAGTGTGATATTCACTGGGCCTCACACAATCCAACAGTGTCCACAAGTGTGTTCAGAAATTCTACATCTGCCCTGTCCTATAGTGACATTTTTCACACCTGCGACACTGAGCCTGTGACATAGCTGTGTGATATTCACTGGGCCTGACACAATCCAACAGTGTCCACAAGTGTGTTCAGAAATTCTACATCTGCCCTGTCCTATAGTGACATTTTTCACACCTGCAACATTGAGCCTGTGACATAGCGGTGTGATATTCACTGGGCCTCACACAATCCAACAGGGTCCACAAGTGTGTTCAGAAATTCTACATCTGCCCTGTCCTATAGTGACATTTTTCACACCTGCGACATTGAGCCTGTGACATAGCGCTGTGATATTCACTGGGCCTCACACAATCCAACAGTGTCCACAAGTGTGTTCAGAAATTCTACATCTGCCCTGTCCTATAGTGACATTTTTCACACCTGCGACATTGAGCCTGTGACATAGCTGTGTGATATTCACTGGGCCTCACACAATCCAACAGTGTCCACAAGTGTGTTCAGAAATTCTACATCTGCCCTGTCCTATAGTGACATTTTTCACACCTGCGACATTGAGCCTGTGACATAGCGGTGTGATATTCACTGGGCCTCACACAATCCAACAGTGTCCTCAAGTGTGTTCAGAAATTCTACATCTCCCCTGTCCTATATACACCTTGTACCTTGTTTTACATTACTATATAGTTTGTGGGATTTTGTGTACATTTTTACCAAAAATGAGGAAGGCTGGTGGAAGAGGCAGTGGAATTGGGCGGGGGTTGCCAGCTGGTAATGATGGTGTTGGTGGTGAATCTGATAGTAGTGGCAAAAGAAAAATACGACCGAATGCAGGAGGTATTGAGCCTGCGTCATCGTTTGGCTACACAAGGCCTCGAAGGCTTAGTTTTCTAGGAGTTGGCAAACCGCTTTTAAAGCCAGAGCTTCAGGAAAAAGTTTTGGCTTACATTGCTGCCTCATCCTCCAGCTCTATCGCCTCCTCTTCTGAAGTTGTAAAAAATAAAAGCACTGAGTCATCATTGGAGGCTCATGTTCATGAACCACACCTTTCCTTGTGTCCTTCACCCAAACCAAGATTGAAGGATGACGCAGGCCATACAACTGATTACTCCATGGAGCTGTTTTCACATACCATGCCTGGGTTATCAAGTGAAATGGTGAATTACCCAGGCCAAGATGAATCTGACATAGAGTGCACTGATGCACAGCCACTGATAGATGATTCTGCTGGTACATTCAGTCAGAGCACTACATTGTCCTCGCAGTGTAATGAGCCAGATTCTGACCCTGATGAGACTCAGGTGCCCCTTCCCGCATACTATATCACCATACACGGTGACACAGAGGAAGGTGCACATGACATTGAAGAGGAGGTGATCGATGACCCAGTTCTTGACCAAGATTGGCATCCATTGGGGGAAGAGGGTGCTGCTTCCAATAGCTCAGATGAGGAGGAGGAGCATCCACAGCAGACATCGACATCGCAACAGCTGTTATCTGGCAGGCCCGGAGCACTCCAAAGACAGGTTCCAAAAATCAAAAGAGTTGCTGGACAGCTTGTCCAGACGGTCAAAATAGCACATCGTGCTAGGCCGCAAAATGTCTGCCAAAGTAGGAAGAGTGCAGTGTGGCATTTTTTTTAACAAAATCCTCATGATCAGGCCAAGGTTATCTGTAAGAAGTGCGCAAAGACCTTTAGCAGAGGGAAAAATCTGAAAAATTTGAATACCAGTTGCATGCTTAGACATTTAACCAGCATGCACTTGCAAGCGTGGACACAACACCAAACCTCAAGTACCACATGTGCAACTGATCACAAAGAAGGTAGTCAGCAACACTACATTGCTTCCCCCACTGTAAGCCCACCGGTTAGCACAGCAGCAAATGTTGAGGTGTCGTTGCAAGGCCAAAGCAGTCAGGGAATCCCACTATTATATCAACGAAAGACTGAATCTAGGCCATCAGAAAGAACACCAACTCCATCACCATCATCAACCCTCTCTCAATCCGCCCTGTCCACCGCTAGTTCCACCATATACAGCTCTCAAGTCCAGCTCACCCTCCCAGAGACTATGAGTAGGTCATGAAAGTACTCAGTCTCTCATCCGCGTACACTGGGTTTGAACGCCCACATTGCCAAACTAATCTCGTTAGAGATGATGCCCTATGGGTTGGTGGAAAGTGCAGCTTTCCGCGAACTCATGGCCTATGCAGTACCACGCTATGACCTACCCAGTCGCCACTTCTTCTCTCGCAAAGCCATCCCAGCCCTCCACCATCATGTGAAAGACCGCATTGTCCATGCACTCAAGCAGTCAGTGAGTGGAAAGGTGCACCTCACAACTGATGCATGGTCCAGACGGCATGGCCAGGGCCATTACGTGTCCATCACTGCGCACTGGGTTAATGTGGTGGATGCAGGGTCCACAGGGGACAGCCGTGGTGGGACAGTGCTGCCTAGCCCACGGTATAGGAAACAGTTGGCTGTAGGCGTTCGACCCTCCTCCTCCTCCTCCAGAAGCGAAAGCTTGTCCACAGAGCGCAGTCGTACGAGCACTTCATCTGCAGCTGTCACTGTTGCACACGAGGTGTCCCCCTATCGAGCAGCTAGTGGAAAGCGTCAGCAGGCTGTGTTGCAGATGATGTGTTTGGGCGACAGACACACCGCCGAGGTGCTGGCCGAGTACTTTCAGCAACAAACTGAGTCATGGCTGGGTAGTATACATCTTGAGGCAGGCAAGGTAGTTAGTGATAACGGCCGTAATTTTGTGGCAGCCATAGCCCTTTCAAAACTCAGCCACATACCTTGCTTGGCTCACACCTTGAACCTGGTGCTGTAGTGCTTCCTCAACAATTATCCGGAGTTAACAGCCCTGCTCCAGAAGGTGCGAAGACTGTGCGCGCACATCCGCCGGTCGCCTGTACACTCCATTCGTATGCAGAAGCTGCAGCGATTGCTCCACCTTCCCAACCACCGCCTCATTATTGACATTGCAACAAGGTGGAACTCCACCCTGCACATGGTTGAGCGGCTGTGCAAACAGAGGCAGGCCATAATGCATTTGTGGGAGGATACACGGCCAGGCACTTTGAGAGCAGACATGGAGTTGACAGGTGTGCAGTGGTCGAAGCTGAAAGACCTCTGTAAAGTCCTTCAGTGTTTTGAGGAATGCACATGGCTGGTAAGCGCAGACGACGCCATCCTAAGCATGAGCATCCCACTTATGCATCTGCTCATGCAAAGTTTGACGCACCTTAAGGAGCAGGCATCTGCAGCCAATGTTGACGAGGAGGAAGAGGAGGAGGGAATCCTTGATGACATTCAGCCATTGTCTACTCAGGGACCTCTCCTGGACAAGGTGGAGGAAGAAGAGGAGGAGGAGGATGATGATGGGGATGATTACTTAGGGGAGGAGGATGCATCTCGTGGGGCAAGTAAAAATGTTGGCGTGGCAAGGTCTGGTACAGGGTTTGTGCGTGACTGGAGGCATGTGGATTTGCCAGAAAGGACTCCTCCAACCAGCACTTGCAGTGCATCATTGACACCGGGAACATTGGCCCACATGTCAGATTATGCCTTGCAGATCCTAAAAAGGGACCCCCGCATTGCCAAAATGATGAACGATGACGACTACTGGTTGGCCAGCATCCTGGATCCACGCTATAAAGGCAAATTACAAAACATCATGACACACGAGAACCTTGACCTAATATTGACTAATAAACAAGCAACTCTGGCAAACCGGTTGGTTGAGGCATTACCAGCACACAGCAGCGGTGATGGTTCTCACACGAGCCGTACGGGCCGGGGGCAGCTTGGCAGAGGTGTTCGTGGTGCACACAGCAGAAGTGGCGTTGGAGACAGGGGTTTCATGACAATGTTGTGGACTGATTTTTCCAGTACCGCTCACACAACTGGTAATACTGCATCGATGGAAAGTGACAGGAGACAGCAGTTGTCAACTATGGTTACAAACTACTATTCCTCCCATATCGATGTTCTCCTGCACAGGTCATTCCCCTTTGACTATTGGGCCGCTAAACTGGACACCTGGCCTGAATTGGCACACTATGCCTTACAGGAGCTCGCTTGCCCAGCTGCAAGTGTGCTATCTGAAAGAGTCTTCAGTGCAGCTGGATCAATCCTGACAGAAAAAAGGACCCGTCTGTCAACCCAAAATGTGGATGATCTAACCTTCATTAAAATGAACCATGCATGGGTTTCCAAGGATTTTGTCCCACCTTCCCTTGATGACACATAGGTTGCCAGATAAATGGCTTGCTTTGGTCCTCCTCCTATTCCGCAAACTTGACCTATTTCGCCTTTTGCAGCAGCTGAATGTCCCACATCAACATATGCCACTTTGTAAACCGCCCTAACTGGGCTGCCCCCCATGGCCGGGGTCACCACCTAGCGCACGAAACCGTGTGAGTGCCGTTGCCCTGGACAGGTGGGTAGGCTGACTCTTGGTCGCGGACACCGGAACAGGGTCCCTCATAGTGCAATCAAGTGTCTCTGACGGTGGTGGTGCACACCCGCCGTCAGACACACCGCCGTACTATGAGGGGCCCAGTGCCAGTACCGACGCCCACAAGTGTGCCACCCTTGCTTGGGCAGGGCCCCAGCATTTGCAATGTTTACCTCTCCCTGCTCCTCTGCTGTGTAGTCTGGGCTGTCAAATCCTTCACTGGGAGTGCCACTACAAATTGATTGAACTGAAAGATGATGGTTAAGATGTAGCTATGCCCTGTCCTGCTGGCCGGGCTCTAGCTCCAGATGATCAATGGCTTCCATTTCTTATGGACGTCGACTCACAATGACATGCAGTGGTGGTTTATCATCAGCTTTCACAGTTTTCCTACTCACAAACGTGTGACATTCCGGCACACATTTTAAAATGTGCCCTCTCATGCCAATCAAATAGAATCGCCTACGGCCTGTGGCTTCTGTCTTTTGCACTACAAAGTTACGTGACAGATCATGATAGCCAGTGAGCACCATGTTTACATCACTCCCTGTGATAAAAATTTGATTAAGATGAGTAACAGTGATGGAATCAACGGAAGTGCGATACAGCAAGACTTTATTCACAAAAAAATGTTTTCACTGTCGCAACACACAAATTAATTGAGGGTCAGCATCACCTATGAGAATTGTGATGGAAGTTTTTCCCGTGAATAGTAATTCCTAGATTTCTGCAATCACTAGCCTTTATGTCAGTAATTGTATGCATCTCATTTCCTATTGCGGAGAGGCTGGACTGTATTACTGAGACAGAAAAATATATGAAGATTTAAAAATAACACCAAAAGTATATAGTTGTGTACGCCTCAAATGTATTTCCTTTTTTCCACTTTTTAGATTGCTGTGTAATCCATACTGAGAACACGTAGATTTTACTTGTTTAAACTATGCTATATATACCTTCTATCCAGTGATAAAGTACCCTTTCTCAACTTTGTACAATCTGGTCAAATCCATACTGGGCCTGAGAACATCTGAGTCTGCCTCCTGATCTATAGACATATATTTTTAATGTGTAAACTAGGCTACATATCTACATGTTATCCGGTGAAACGGTACCCTTTATCAACTTTCTACGATGTTGTTGAATCCATACTGGGCCTGAGAACGGCTGCCAAGCTGTTAAGCAAGCTACAGGACCTGTGGTTTGGACACGTAATTTTTTCAGAAATGATGGTTAGGCCTAACTCCGGAATTGCGGTTGACCTGAACTTACTGGGAAATCATCGCTTGTTCGTGGGGAATAATCTGAATCCCAGATCCCCATCACTAACGGAGTTCAGCAGGTTATCTGCACCTGTAAGTGACAAAAGCTGGTCCTTTCAGTGAAGCGTGCATGCAGCCCTGGACATGTACGGGAATGCTAGACCTGTTATTGCTCGATCTCACGTGCCAGAGCCTCGCTTATCCCTCTAGTAAGCTTGACGCGTACTGCGGGGGCATGCTGGAGTCTCGGTTGTTAACGGAATAAAGCTGAGAAATTGCTAGCACAACTACAAACACACATACCACACCACACACTGAATCGACACAGCTTTCAAAGTGTGCATCTTTTCTTTAGGTGGCATGGTTGTGGTTTCCCGGGTGGAGTCCAATTAAGCCACAGGCTCCACTCCTGGTGGTGCCCTTTTGTGCATTCCTTTAAGGTTCAGCTTTGCAATCATACTGCCCCCGGAAACCAAAAACTTTGTCTTCATGGACGCTGTTTGGAGGTTCGTGGGAATAGCGCCGCCCGATCAGCAGTCGGCATATGGGTCGCCCTCCCAGGGCTGTGGGGTACTCGGTACCGGGCCGGTGTCAGTGGGATGTGTCACAGCAGCGGTGACCCGGACAGTGGCCCTGGGCGCCCTGGTAAATGGCATGGTATAATGGTAAAGAGTTTATATAGATAGTTTGACGCCACCTGTGGTGTTCGGCAACATAGATGTTAGGCCGACGCTGCATGCAGATCCTCTGGGACTGAAGGTGTTGTGCAGCAAAGATGGTAAAGCTCCCCACAGGTGGAGCTGGAGTCCCAGGGAAGTGTAGATGTAGTGATGGGGGAAAGGCACAGGCGGTGTAGGTGCTGGTACCCAGATGTAGCAGTGCTGGAATAACTGTAGGACACCAGAGCGTGCATTTCCAAAGCTTTACTCACAGTCTGCAGGTTACACAGATGCCTGCCTCCGTGCTGTGTCCTCCGGGTCAGGACCTCAGCCAACCTCCGGGACCAAAATGGAAAGCTCCCTTCCAACACTCCGCCAACATGTACCTTCCTGAACGTCTCCTTTCTAGCGCTTGTGGGGGAAGCACTCACAGGACCGTGGTTCACTGAAGCGCCTCCTGTCTAACAGATGTTCCTCAGACTTTACTTGTATGGCAGACAGCTGTAGCCTTTTCCTTCTGGCTCCCACACGTCGATGCTGGGGCCTCCGAGCCTTAGTTGGGTACAGAGCATTTATAGCTGCTACTTCCCCCCGGTTTCTGCTGCAGGAACGTCAGTGTCCCTACAAACTCAGAGACCGGAATCGGGACCATGCGCTCAAGCTAGGAGTGAGCCTTAACTCTGCTCATCCTCCAGCTCCCCTTCTCACGTCCACACACTTCCCCTTCCCTGCACAGAGTGCCCTAACTTACCTCCTCCCGACCACAGAGAGCAGCTCCTCAGCAGTCAGGTTCAGAGGTCTCCCTGCTAGCCTGGAGTGGGAAATGTGTTGGGTGTTGGTTTTACTGCTAGAGAGATCCGTCGTTGCTCCCAAGCTTGACAACACACTCTCTAGGAGGAAGGTAATGCCACAGTGGCAACCATACTATTGGGGACGCCACAAGTGCACTGAGGCCCAGCCACTGCTGGATGATGCTGCTGGTACATTGACCCAGACCACTACATTCCCCTCGAACTCTATACTGCCAAAATCTGACCCAGAGGAAACTCAGGTTCCCCTTCCCACATACTATACCACCTTACACGGTGACAAAGAGAAAGGTGCAGATGAAAGTGCAGTTTCCTTGAGCAGGTGGGGGGGGCATACTCATGGGCGATGGCACTGGCACAGGGCACCGCATAGTACGCAAATGTGTCTCTGCCGGTGGGAGGGCCTAAACAGCCAAGTGCAGTGAGATGGAAGATGGGGACGACAAGGAGTTCAGAGTAGTGCTGGGATTCCCTAGCAAGGAGACTTATTTCATTGTTTTCAATGTTGGGACAGCAATTTTTGGGGAGCACTATACTCTGGTGAATGATATATGGGGCCCACCCTACACTGGAGCATTCCAAAGGTGGACATCAGACACTGGAGCAGCATTTACAGGGCCCATTATACACTAGAGCAGTAGAAATGGGGCCCATTATATATGGAACATTATTTGGGCCCATAAGACAGTGGAGCTTCATCCATTGGGACCAACATATACTATAGCATTATGTGGAGCTCATCATATACGGTTTGAAACATTATATGGGATCAATGATTCCATATGGAGAAATATATGGGCCTCATTACTCTGTACAGCGCACTAAGCGCTGGCCATAATACTGTATGGAGTTATATACTGTCCGTTTTTGGAGGTATTGGAAAATTTAAAATGGATATCAGTCATGAGATGTAAGAAGTGAAGTATTTTTCACTGCACTATACTGCTATTTCTCTGCCGTATCGGAGCATCATGAGTTGTGGTATGTGTTAAAGGGGCGCTCTTTGGCCCTGGGCCCACGAAAACCTGGAGCCAGCCCTACCCCCCCACAACTGCAGCCAAATAACCCCCATTTTTCAGTGCGTAACTAGTATTATGAAGTAAATTAAGGTTGACAAGCTTAAGTAATAAGAATTGATGCTTTTGGCATTCAAATGGGCACTGTAGGTGTGTTTCCTGTCCTCCTCTCACTGCCGACTTTAATTCCCCATTGACTTACATTGGGTTTCGTGTTTCGGTCGGACCCCCGACTTTTCCCTATAGTCGGCCGATTTTGCTCGACCCGACTTTTGGAGAAGTCGGGTTTCATGAAATGAAACTCGACCCTAAAAAACCAAAAGTCGCTCAACTCTAATTCTGGTACAATGACCCCCACTCTGGGCCCCTTCCTTGTGGAGCGGCCCGCAGGACCTTAGGTTACTCGGTAACGGGCTGGTCAGGTTCTTTAAAGGGGCCAGTCCATGGTCCTGGGCAACCAGTAAAGATGGATGTTTAATGAAGGATGATGGATGATAATGGGGGAAGATGATGGGAAAATGGTAGGGAAATGGGGAGTTTGTCGTGACGCCACCCGTGGTATTTGGCAAGGGCAGCCGACTCTGCAATGCAGATCCTCTGGGATGGTGTTAGGGCAGCAGAGATGATGAAGCTCTCCACAGGTAGAGCTGTGTCCCAGGGTAGTTAAGGTGGTAACAGGTGAGTTGGTGACTGTGATGGTGCATGCGGTATGGAGCAGGCGAGACGCAAATGACACGAAGGACACAGCGGGGTGCAGTTTCAGTGTTTTTACTCACAATTCTTGTGTACACGGTGACCCACTTGGCACTGTGTCCTCCTGGGGAGGGGTCCAGCCAACTCCCAGGTAGATTAGGAACACCTTTTCAGGACTCCCCTTGATGTTTTTGCTTTATTTATTGTATTGTTAATGTTGTTACTTATGACTTGTGCTTTGAAACGGTTAAACTGTAAAGCGCTGCGGAATATGTTGGCGCTATATAAATAAAGATTATTATTATTATGTTCACCTTTCTAGGCTGCCTCACTGCGCTGATTTCCACCTCTCCTGCCCTGCGCCTTCACAAGCAGTGTCCCCGAGTCGGCAGCCACGGACCCTGTCGGGTGACGTTCTCAGAGTCCCCTAGCTCCTATCTGGCTGCCTTTTTGGGGAATAATTGTGGTTGCGGCTGAGGCACTTGAAATTACCTCAGCCTCCGGCTTGCTAGCTGAGCCTCCTTTGCTATTCTCCACTAGACTTAGGGGCTGGTTCCCCCACTGTGGCCTGGTCCTTCCATGTCTGGATACGGGCCCCATGGGTGGCTTTCTGCACTACCCATGCACCTAGGACCCCTTCTGTCCTTCCAGAAGCTTCCTTCAGCTCTTCTCACTCCTTCTCTCTCCCCTGCAACTGACTGACTCCTCCATTGTCCCATCACCAACTGACTCTTTCTAGAATCATCTCCCTTTTACCTCAGTCTTAACTCCGCCCATCAACTGTCACTGATTGGATACCCTCTCTCACACTACCTCATAAGCTCTTCCCCTTCTACCTACCTTTCCCCACTCACCTACCAATACCCTTTATTCCCCAGACATGCATGAGGCCTTTCTCTCCATGGGTACATCCAGATTCCCTGACTGAACTGGTGTGTGTTTTGTGCGAGTGTTGGAGTCCTGGGTGGTGCTCCCTCCTTACCTGAGGGTGGGATACCACACATCTGGATGAGGTGCAGTACCTCTGTGGCGACTGGACCCTCAGTGATGCCACACTTGCATAATAATCCCCATCCTAGAACCCTTCCTTTCATAATGACCCACATCCTGGACCTCGTCCTGGTATAATGACTCCCATTATGGAATGCTTCTTGGTATAATAAACACCTTCCTGGGTCACATTTTGGCATAATGACCCCCATCCTGGGCCACTTCCTTGTATAATAACCCCCATCCTTGTATAATGACCCCCATCCTGAACCCCATTCTGGCATAATTACCCCCATTCTGGTATGATGACCCCCATCCCGAACCCTTTTCTTGTAAAATGTCCATTTTATTTTCAAAAGCATAAAAAAGATTCCTTTTAGATTACGTCGCTCCCATGACATGAGGTGTCCTCCTCTTCTGTAGCTGGCAGCTGACTTCAGCATGCAGGCACGGACAGTGCATATTGTCACTGTCATGTGCCACTCGTGACTGGCATATTGATGTCAGCCGCATGCCTTTAATTGGCTGGCAGCATGTATTGGAGCGGAGGGAGCCAGGAGATCCCTGCACTGCAACACATTTCACTTTAATGTGGATCTGAGGATGCACATCCAACTGAAGTAGGTATAAGCATCAGCGGGCCTCTTCCCACAACTGTATGGAGAGCGAGACTGTGCCCACTGGCCAGGGGTATGTATAAATCATACATACCCTCCATTCCCAGGATTGAAACTGGCGAATCCCCGCAGCATACAGTGCATGCCTTGGGGGGATTCATAAGTCTGCAGAGTGACTACAGACTTACTGGTTTTGACCGAACAACTAGAGTTGAGCGACTTTTGGTTTTTTAGGGTCGCGTTTCGTTTCGTGAAACCCGACTTTTCCAAAAGTCGGGTCGAGCAAGATCGTCCGATTATAGGGAAAAGTCGGGGTCGTCCCGAAACACGAAACCCAATGTAAGTCAATGGGGAATAAAAGTCGGCAGTGAAAGGAGGACAGGAAACACACCAACAGTGCCCATTTGAATGCCAAAAGCATCAATTCTTCTTACTTAAGCTTGTCAACCTTAATTAACTTCATAATACAAGTTACGCACTGAAAAATGGGGGTTATTTGGCTACAGACTGTGGGGGGGGAGGGCTGGCTCCAGGTTTTCATGTGCCCTGGGCGAAAGAGCGCCCCTTTAACACATACCACAACTCATCATGCTCCGATACGGCAGAGAAATAGCGGTATAGTACAATGAAAAATACCTCACTTTTTACATCTCATGACGAGGCCCATCTATTTCTCCATACAGAATCATTGGTCCCATATAATGTTTGAAACAGTATATGATGAGCTCCACATAATGCTACAGTATATGTTGGTCCCCATGGATGAAGCTCTACTGTCTTATGGGCCCAAATAATGCTCCAAACATAATGGGCCCCATTTCTAATGCTCTAGTGTATAATGGGCCCTGTAAATGCTGCTCCAGTGTCTGATGTCCACCTTTGGAATGTTCCAGTGTATGGTGGGCCCCATCTATCATTCTCAGACGGTGTTAGGCCCAGTATGGATTGCACGTGATTGCACAAAGGTTAGAAAGGGTACCGTATCCCCGGATAACATGTATGGATAGCGTACACATTCAAAATATATGTCTCAGGAGGCAGGCTCAGACGGTGTTAGGCCCAGTATGGATTGCACGTGATTGCACAAAGGTTAGAAAGGGTACCGTATCCCCGGATAACATGTATGGATAGCGTACGCATTCAAAATATATGTCTCAGGAGGCAGGCTCAGACGGTGTTAGGCCCAGTATGGATTGCACGTGATTGCACAAAGGTTAGAAAGGGTACCGTTTCCCCGGATAACATGTATGGATAGCGTACACATTCAAAATATATGTCTCAGGAGGCAGGCTCAGACGGTGTTAGGCCCAGTATGGATTGCACGTGATTGCACAAAGGTTAGAAAGGGTACCGTATCCCCGGATAACATGTATGGATAGCGTACACATTCAAAATATATGTCTCAGGAGGCAGGCTCAGACGGTGTTAGGCCCAGTATGGATTGCACGTGATTGCACAAAGGTTAGAAAGGGTACCGTATCCCCGGATAACATGTATGGATAGCGTACACATTCAAAATATATGTCTCAGGAGGTAGGCTCAGACGGTGTTAGGCCCAGTATGGATTGCACGTGATTGCACAAAGGTTAGAAAGGGTACCGTATCCCCGGATAACATGTATGGATAGCGTACACATTCAAAATATATGTCTCAGGAGGCAGGCTCAGACGGTGTTAGGCCCAGTATGGATTGCACGTGATTGCACAAAGGTTAGAAAGGGTACCGTATCCCCGGATAACATGTATGGATAGCGTACAAATTCAAAATATATGTCTCAGGAGGCAGGCTCAGACGGTGTTAGGCCCAGTATGGATTGCACGTGATTGCACAAAGGTTAGAAAGGGTACCGTTTCCCCGGATAACATGTATGGATAGCGTACACATTCAAAATATATGTCTCAGGAGGCAGGCTCAGACGGTGTTAGGCCCAGTATGGATTGCACGTGATTGCACAAAGGTTAGAAAGGGTACCGTATCCCCGGAAAACATGTATGGATAGCGTACACATTCAAAATATATGTCTCAGGAGGCAGGCTCAGACGGTGTCAGGAACAGTATGGATTTGACGGCCCAGATTACACAGCGGAGGAGCAGGGAGAGGTAAAGATTGCAAATGCTGGGGCCCTGCCCAAGCAAGGGGGGCCCACTCGTGGGCGTCGGTACTGGCACTGGGCCCCTCATTGTACAGCGGTGTGTCTGACGGCGGGTGTGCACCACCACCGTCAGAGACACTTGATTGCACTATGAGGGACCCTGTGCCAGTGCCCGCGCCCAAGAGTCGGCCTACCCACCTGTCCAGGGCAACGGCACTCGCACGGTGTCGTGCGCTAGGTGGTGACCCCGGCCATGGGGGGGAGGCAGCACAGTTAGGGAGTTTTAGAAAGTGGCATATGTTGATGTTGGACATTCAGCTGATGCAAAAGGCGAAATAGGTGAAGTACCAGGAAGAGGTGGACCAAAGCAAGCCATTTTTCTGTCACCCTATGTGTCATCAGGGGAAGGTGGGACAAAATCCTTGGAAACCCATGCGTGGTTCATTTTAATGAAGGTTAGATCATCCACATTTTGGGTTGACAGACGGGTCCTTTTTTCTGTCAGGATTGATCCAGCTGCACTGAAGACTCTTTCCGATAGCACACTTGCAGCTGGGCAAGCGAGCTCCTGTAAGGCATATTGGGCCAATTCAGGCCAGGTGTCCAGTTTAGCGGCCCAATAGTCAAAGGGGAATGACCTGTGTGGGAGAACATCGATATGGGAGGAAAAGTAGTTTGTAACCATAGTTGACAACTGCTGTCTCCTGTCACTTTCCATCGATGCAGTATTACCAGTTGTGTGAGCGGTATTTGAAAAATCAGTCCACAACATTGTCATGAAACCCCTGTCTCCAATGCCACTTCTGCTGTGTGCACCACGAACACCTCTGCCAAGCTGCCCCCGGCCCGTACGGCTCGTGTGAGAACCATCACCGCTGCTGTGTGCTGGGAATGCCTCAAGCAACCGATTTACCAGAGTTGCTTGTTTATTAGCCAATATTAGGTCAAGGTTCTCCTGTGGCATGATGTTTTGTAATTTGCCTTTATAGCGTGGATCCAGGATGCTGGCCAACCAGTAGTCGTCATCGTTCATCATTTTGGCAATGCGGGGGTCCCTTTTTAGGATCCGCAAGGCATAATCTGACATGTGGGCCAATGTTCCCGGTGTCAATGATGCACTGCGAGTGCTGGGTGGAGGAGCACTTTCTGGCAAATCCACATCCCTCCAGTCACGCACAAACCCTGTACCAGACCTTGCCACGCCAACATTTTCACTTGCCCCACGAGATGCATCCTCCTCCCCTAAGTAATCATCCCCATCATCATCCTCCTCCTCCTCTTCTTCCTCCACCTCGTCCAGGAGAGGTCCCTGAGCAGACAATGGCTGAATGTCATCAAGGATTCCCTCCTCCTCTTCCTCCTCATCAACATTGGCTGCAGACGCCTGCTCCTTAAGGTGCGTCAAAGTTTGCATGAGCAGACGCATAAGTGGGATGCTCATGCTTAGGATGGCGTCGTCTGCGCTTACCAGCCGTGTGCATTCCTCAAAACACTAAAGGACTTTACAAAGGTCTTTCAGCTTCGACCACTGCACACCTGTCAACTCCATGTCTGCTCTCAAAGTGCCTGGCCGTGTATCCTCCCACAAATGCATTATGGCCTGCCTCTGCTCGCACAGCCGCTCCACCATGTTCAGGGTGGAGTTCCACCTTGTTGCAATGTCGATAATGAGGCGGTGGTTGGGAAGGTGGAGCAATCACTGCAGCTTCTGCATACGAATGGAGTGTACAGGCGACCGGCGGATGTGCGTGCACAGTCTTCGCACCTTCTGGAGCAGGGCTGTTAACTCCGGATAATTTTTGAGGAAGCACTGCACCACCAGGTTCAAGGTGTGAGCCAAGCAAGGTATGTGGCTGAGTTTTGAAAGGGCTATGGCTGCCACAAAATTACGGCCGTTATCACTAACTACCTTGCCTGCTTCAAGATGTACACTGCCCAGCCATGACTCAGTTTGTCGCTTCAAGTACTCGGCCAGCACCTCGGCGGTGTGTCTGTCGCCCAAACACATCATCTGCAACACAGCCTGCTGATGCTTTCCACTAGCTGCTCGATAGGGGGACAAATCGTGTGCAACAGTGGCAGCTGCAGATGGAGTGCTCGTACGACTGCGCTCTGTGGACGAGCTTTCGCTTCTGGAGGAGGAGGAGGAGGGTCGAACGCCTACAGCCAACTGTTTCCTATACCGTGGGCTAGGCAGCACTGTCCCACCACCGCTGTCCCCTGTGGACCCTGCATCCACCACATTAACCCAGTGTGCAGTGATGGACACGTAACAGCCCTGGCCATGCCGACTGGACCATGCATCAGTTGTGAGGTGCACCTTTCCGCTCACTGACTGCTTGAGTGCATGGACAATGCGGTCTTTCACATGATGGTGGAGGGCTGGGATGGCTTTGCGAGAGAAGAAGTGGCGACTGGGTAGGTCATAGCGTGGTACTGCATAGGCCATGAGTTCGCGGAAAGCTGTGCTTTCCACCAACTGAAAGGGCATCATCTCAAACGAGATTAGTTTGGCAATGTGGGCGTTCAAACCCAGTGTACGCGGATGAGAGACTGAGTACTTTCTTGACCTACTCATAGTGTCTGGGAGGGTGAGCTGGACTTGAGAGCTGCATATGGTGGAAGTAGCGGTGGACAGGGCGGACTGAGAGAGGGTTGATGATGGTGATGGAGTTGGTGTTCTTTCTGATGGCCCAGAATCAGTCTTTCGTTGATATAACAGTGGGATTCCCTGACTGCTGTGGTCTTGCAACGACACCTCAACATTTGCTGCTGTGCTAACCGGTGGGCTTACAGTGGGGGAAACAATGTAGCGTTGCTGACTACCTTCGTTGTGATCAGTTGCACATGTGGCACTTGAGGTTTGGTGTTGTGTCCACGCTTGCAAGTGCATGCTGGTTAAATGTCTAAGCATGCAACTGGTATTCAAATTTTTCAGATTTTTCCCTCGGCTAAAGGTCTTTGCGCACTTTTTACAGATAACCTTGGCCTGATCATGAGGATTTTGTTCAAAAAAGTGCCACACTGCACTCTTCCTACTTTGGCAGATATTTTGCTCCGAGCCTGCCAGATAACAGCTGTTGCGATGTCGATGTCTGCTGTGGATGCTCCTCATCTGAGCTATTGGAAGCAGCACCCTCTTCCCCCAATGGATGCCAATCTGGGTCAACAACTGGGTCATCCATCACCTCCTCTTCTATGTCATGTGCACCTTCCTCTGTGTCACCGTGTATGGTGGTATAGTGTGCGGGAAGGGGCACCTGAGTCTCATCAGGGTCAGAATCTGGCTCTGTACACTGCGAGGACAATGTTGTGCTCTGAGTGAATGTACCAGCAGAATCATCCATCAGCGGCTGTGCATCAGTGCACTCCATGTCAGATTCATCTTGGCCTGGGTAATTCACCATTTCACTTGATAATCCAGGCATGGTATGTGAAAACAGCTCCATGGAGTAATCAGTAGTATGGCCTGCGTCATCCTTCAATCTTGGTTGGGGTGAAGGACACAAGGAAAGGTGTGGTTCATGAACATGAGCCTCCAATGACGACTCAGTGCTTTTACTTTTTACAACTGAAGAAGAGGAGGCGATAGAGCTGGAGGCTGAGTCAGCAATGTAAGACAAAAATTTTCCTGATGCTCTGGCTTTAAAAGCGGTTTGCCAACTCCTAGAAAACTAAGCGTTCGAGGCCTTATGTAGCCAGACGATGACGCAGGGTCAGCACCTCCTGCATTCGGTCCTATTTTGCTCTTGCCACTACCATCAGATCCACCACCAACACCATCATTACCAGCTGGCAACCCCCGCCCAATTCCACGGCCTCTTCCACCAGCCTTCCTCATTTTTGGTAGAAATGTAGACAAAATCCAACAAACTATATAATAATGTAAAACAAGGTACAAGGTGTCTATAGGACAGGGGAGATTTTGAATTTCTGCAGACACTTGTGGACACTGGACACTTTTGGATTGTGTGAGGCCCACTGATATCTGAGCGCTATGTGACAGGCTCGATGGCACAGCTGTGACCAAAGTGACTAGAGGATAAGGGAGATTTTGAATCTCTGCACACACTTTTGGACACTGGACACTTTTGGATTGTGTGAGGCCCAATGAATATCTGAGCGCTATGTGACAGGCTCGATGGCACAGCTGTGACAAAAGTGACTAGAGGATAAGGGAGATTTTGAATCTCTGCACACACTTTTGGACACTGGACACGTTTGGATTGTGTGAGGCCCAATGAATATCTGAGCGCTATGTGACAGGCTCGATGGCACAGCTGTGACCAAAGTGACTAGAGGATAAGGGAGATTTTGAATCTCTGCACACACTTTTGGACACTGGACACTTTTGGATTGTGTGAGGCCCAATGAATATCTGAGCGCTATGTGACAGGCTCGATGGCACAGCTGTGACAAAAGTGACTAGAGGATAAGGGAGATTTTGAATCTCTGCATACACTTTTGGACACTGGACACTTTTGGATTGTGTGAGGCCCAATGATTATCTGAGCGCTATGTGACAGGCTCGATGGCACAGCTGTGACAAAAGTGACTAGAGGATAAGGGAGATTTTGAATCTCTGCACACACTTTTGGACACTGGACACTTTTGGATTGTGTGAGGCCCAATGAATATCTGAGCGCAATGTGACAGGCTCGATGGCACAGCTGTGACAAAAGTGACTAGAGGATAAGAGAGATTTTGAATCTCTGCACACACTTTTGGACACTGGACACTTTTGGATTGTGTGAGGCCCAATGAATATCTGAGCGCTATGTGACAGGCTCGATGGCACAGCTGTGACAAAAGTGACTAGAGGATAAGGGAGATTTTGAATCTCTGCACACACTTTTGGACACTGGACACTTTTGGATTGTGTGAGGCCCAATGAATATCTGAGCGCTATGTGACAGGCTCGATGGCACAGCTGTGACAAAAGTGACTAGAGGATAAGGGAGATTTTGAATCTCTGCACACACTTTTGGACACTGGACACTTTTGGATTGTGTGAGGCCCAATGAATATCTGAGCGCTATGTGACAGGCTCGATGGCACAGCTGTGACAAAAGTGACTAGAGGATAAGGGAGATTTTGAATCTCTGCACACACTTTTGGACACTGGACACGTTTGGATTGTGTGAGACCCAATGAATATCTGAGCGCTATGTGACAGGCTCGATGGCACAGCTGTGACAAAAGTGACTAGAGGATAAGGGAGATTTTGAATCTCTGCACACACTTTTGGACACTGGACACTTTTGGATTGTGTGAGGCCCAATGAATATCTGAGCGCTATGTGACAGGCTCGATGGCATAGCTGTAACAAAAGTGACTAGAGGATAAGGGAGATTTTGAATCTCTGCACACACTTTTGGACACTGGACACTTTTGGATTGTGTGAGGCCCAATGAATATCTGAGCGCTATGTGACAGGCTCGATGGCACAGCTGTGACAAAAGTGACTAGAGGATAAGGGAGATTTTGAATCTCTGCACACACTTTTGGACACCGGACACGTTTGGACTGTGTGAGGCCCAATGAATATCTGAGCGCTATGTGACAGGCTCGATGGCACAGCTGTGACAAAAGTGACTAGAGGATAAGGGAGATTTTGAATCTCTGCACACACTTTTGGACACTGGACACTTTTGGATTGTGTGAGGCCCAATGAATATCTGAGCGCTATGTGACAGGCTCGATGGCACAGCTGTGACAAAAGTGACTAGAGGATAAGGGAGAATTGAATCTCTGCACACACTTTTGGACACTGGACACTTTTGGATTGTGTGAGGCCCAATGAATATCTGAGCGCTATGTGACAGGCTCGATGGCACAGCTGTGACAAAAGTGACTAGAGGATAAGGGAGATTTTGAATCTCTGCACACACTTTTGGACACTGGACACTTTTGGATTGTGTGAGGCCCAATGAATATCTGAGCGCTATGTGACAGGCTCGATGGCACAGCTGTGACAAAAGTGACTAGAGGATAAGGGAGATTTTGAATCTCTGCACACACTTTTGGACACTGGACACTTTTGGATTGTGTGAGGCCCAATGAATATATGAGCGCTATGTGACAGGCTCGATGGCACAGCTGTGACAAAAGTGACTAGAGGATAAGGGAGATTTTGAATCTCTGCACACACTTTTGGACACTGGACACTTTTGGATTGTGTGAGGCCAAACGAATATCTGAGCGCTATGTGACAGGCTCGATGGCACAGCTGTGACAAAAGTGACTAGAGGATAAGGGAGATTTTGAATCTCTGCACACACTTTTGGACACTGGACACTTTCGGATTGTGTGAGGCCCAATGAATATCTGAGCGCTATGTGACAGGCTCGATGGCACAGCTGTGACAAAAGTGACTAGAGGATAAGGGAGATTTTGAATCTCTGCACACACTTTTGGACACTGGACACTTTTGGATTGTGTGAGGCCCAATGAATATCTGAGCGCTATGTGACAGGCTCGATGGCACAGCTGTGACAAAAGTGACTAGATGATAAGGGAGATTTTGAATCTCTGCACACACTTTTGGACACTGGACACTTTTGGATTGTGTGAGGCCCAATGAATATCTGAGCGCTATGTGACAGGCTCGATGGCACAGCTGTGACAAAAGTGACTAGAGGATAAGGGAGATTTTGAATCTCTGCACACACTTTTGGACACTGGACACTTTTGGATTGTGTGAGGCCCAATGAATATATGAGCGCTATGTGACAGGCTCGATGGCACAGCTGTGACAAAAGTAACTAGAGGATAAGGGAGATTTTGAATCTCTGCACACACTTTTGGACACTGGACACTTTTGGATTGTGTGAGGCCCAATGAATATCTGAGCGCTATGTGACAGGCTCGATGGCACAGCTGTGACAAAAGTGACTAGAGGATAAGGGAGATTTTGAATCTCTGCACACACTTTTGGACACTGGACACTTTTGGATTGTGTGAGGCCCAATGAATATCTGAGCGCTATGTGACAGGCTTGATGGCACAGCTGTGACAAAAGTGACTAGAGGATAAGGGAGATTTTGAATCTCTGCACACACTTTTGGACACTGGACACGTTTGGATTGTGTGAGGCCCAATGAATATCTGAGCGCTATGTGACAGGCTCGATGGCACAGCTGTGACAAAAGTGACTAGAGGATAAGAGAGATTTTGAATCTCTGCACACACTTTTGGACACTGGACACTTTTGGATTGTGTGAGGCCCAATGAATATCTGAGCGCTATGTGACAGGCTCGATGGCACAGCTGTGACAAAAGTGACTAGATGATAAGGGAGATTTTGAATCTCTGCACACACTTTTGGACACTGGACACTTTTGGATTGTGTGAGGCCCAATGAATATCTGAGCGCTATGTGACAGGCTCGATGGCACAGCTGTGACAAAAGTGACTAGAGGATAAGGGAGATTTTGAATCTCTGCACACACTTTTGGACACTGGACACGTTTGGATTGTGTGAAGCCCAATGAATATCTGAGCGCTATGTGACAGGCTCGATGGCACAGCTGTGACAAAAGTGACTAGAGGATAAGGGAGATTGGATTGCTTTTAAAAAAGCAGTTTGCGGAGCAGTGGGTAAACAGCAATGCAGGAATGTCAGGAAGCCTTAGAAGGCAGCCCAACAACCAACACCACTGATACACCACTATATAGCCTCCCCTTGCACTGCACACACAGTGACTGGTGTGTTGTGCAGGCCAAATTGCTAGCAGCAGAAGCAGTTTTTTTGTCTTCTCAGCAGGACAAAAAAAAAAATTGGGATTGCTTTTAAAAAAGCAGTTTGCGGAGCAGTGGGTAAACAGCAATGCAGGAATGTCAGGAAGCCTTAGAAGGCAGCCCAACAACCAACACCACTGATACACCACTATATAGCCTCCCCTTGCACTGCACACACAGTGACTGGTGTGTTGTGCAGGCCAAATCGCTAGCAGCAGAAGCAGTTTTTTTGTCTTCTTCCCTGCCTAACGCTCTCCCTACAGAATCAGCAGCAACCTCTCCCTATACTAAGATCGGCAGAAGTAAGATGGCGTTCGGCGTGCACGCCCTTTTATACCCCCTGTGACGCCCACCAAAGCAAGCCAATCACTTGCATGCCCTTCTGAAAGATGGTGGTGACCCGTACCTATGTCATCACGTTGCCCACAGTGTCCGTGGATCCTGATTGGCTGAAAAAGAGCGCAAAACAAACTTTTGAAACGCGACTTTGGCGCGTAAGTCGCCGACCTCGTGGCCGACCTCATCCTAGGGTCGGGTTTCGTTTCATGAAACCCGACTTTGCCAAAAGTCGGCGACTTTTGAATTTTTTCGACTCGTTTCGCTCAACTCTACGAACAACCACTTTAAATGGAGGCTAGGGAGTGAGGAAAGCAAATGTCTAATTCCTAGGGAGAGAGTACATTGCTTTCTTTTTTTCATTCTAAAAAAAGAAACATAAAACAGAACCAAAAGATCTACCCATGGAGAGTAAGTGTTCAAGCCTCCCAACCATCCCTGATACAGCGGGACAGTCCCGATTTTTACAGTCTGCCCCACTGTCCTTGCCGTGAGTTTACTTTTCCCGCAGTGCACTGATAAGCTGCCATGCCCCCTCCCATGCACCGACCCCATCCATTCCTTGCCCTCCCATAGAGACCCACCTCAGCCCCTCACTGCTAATAAATCCCAGCAATGACATCGCTAGGCTGTACTGTGCACACAGGACCTGTTATGAGGTCACAGGAGGGGAGGAGTCAGGGTCACATGATCAGGGGTTTCAGCGTGTGCAGGACTCTGCTGTGCTGTTGTCATGGTGCTGGATGAGGGGAAGTTTATGGGTAGGGTCAGGAGGAGTTTACAGTGTAGGTGTAGCAAAGTTGTGTGTACGAGGTGTACGGAGTGGAGCTGTGTGTGTATGAGGTGTACAGAGCGAAGCCACATGTGTATGGGGTGTGTGGAGCAGAGCCGCGTGTGTACAAAGTGTACGGAGTGGAGCCGTGTGTGTACTTGGTGTATGGAGTGGAGCTGTGGGTACAGGAGGTGTAAAGAATGGAGCTATGTGTGTATGAAGTGTACGGAGCCGTGTGTGTACGGGGTGTACGGAGCAGAGCCGCGTGTATACCGGGTGTACAAAACGAAGCCCTGTGTGTATGAAGTGTACGGAGCTGGGCCGTGTGTGTACGGTGCGGAGCAGAGCCATGTTTGAACGAGGTTTGCGAAGTGAAACCATGTGTGTACTGAGTGTAGGTGTGTGTGTGCAAGGTGTACAGAGTAGAGCCATGTGTGTATGAGGCATACAAAGCGGAACTGTGTGTATGAGGTGTGCGGATCCATGAGTGTACAAGGTGTACGGTGGGGAGCGTTCATACCTCCCAACCATCTCGGATCCAGCGGGACAGTTAGGATTTTGAGAGTCTGCCCCACTGTCCCGGCTGGGAGCTTACTTTTCCTGAGGACACAGGAGTACACGGCAGAGCCCTGAGTAGCACTTTAAAACTCGCACATGATGTTCTGGAAGCTGACCGGAAATTAGGTAATTTCGGGAGAAGATTGTGACAGAACCATGGAGGCACTTCAGGGACTGCTTTAGATCCATCACCGTGTCCTCCTCTGACAGCTCGGACAGCGGGATCGCCTTGGAATTGGGGATGCCGGTCATGTGAGTGGATCATGATATGTCCTGCAACGAGAGGCTCAGGTGCGCACTACAATGGGAGCCGGGCTGCTATAGAATCTTTATAGAACCTTTTTTTCTCTCTCTGTTTCTTTCTCTCTCTCTGTTCTTTCTTTCCCTCTTTAATCTTTCTTTCGCTCTCTGTTTCTTTCTTTCTCTGTTCTTTCTTTCTAACTGTTTCTTTCTCTCTCTGTTTCTTTCTCTCTTTCTCTGGTCTTTCTTTCCCTCTCTAATCTTTCTTTCTCTCTCTCTCTGTTCTTTCTTTCTCTCTCTAATCTTTTTTTCTCTCTCTCTGTTCTTTCGTTCTCTCTCTCTGTTCTTTCTTTCTTTCTCTCTGTTCTTTCTTTCCCCTCTTTCTTTCCTTCTTTTTATCCTTTTTTCTTTCTTTCTTTCTCTCTCTTTTCACTTTCTTTCTTACTTTCTCTCTGTTCTTTCTTTATCTCTCTCTGTTCTTTCTCTCTCTCTGTTCTTTCTTTCCCCTCTGTTATGATTGAGTCACCGTAGGAGGCAAAAACAGAAATGCTAGCTAAGTCTAGAAAACCAGAGAGGTTGGCAGCTATCGGATTGCAGACCCCTGATCCTATCCACAACAACTAACAGTAGCCGTGGGAGGTTCCTACGATGCCCTAGACCCCTCGATCACAGCCGGAGAATTAAATAGGCCTAAAGAAAGAAAGGGGAAATCTAAACTGCCCCAGAGCAGACCCCAAAGCAATAGGCAGCCCCCAACATATAATGACGGTGAAGCAAGATGAAAACACTAACACAGACAGAAAGATAGACTGAGCAAAGACGGGGCCCAAGCTAACTAGATAGGAAAGGACAGGAAGGCTGCTGTCTGCAATCCGTGAAAAACCCTATGAAAATAAGAGCCAACAGACTGGCAGTGAAAAAGGTCCTGAAGACGCTAGGCTTCAAAAAAGCTATGTCAGTACTCAGGAATATTCTGAAGACAGAGCAACCGGCAAAAGGAGATACAGCTCACCCCAGCAGGGAATGGCAGAATCCAGAAAAGCAAGGAAAACAAAAACAAAGCACAAATGCTAACAGGCAAAGCAGAAAACTTAGCTTTAGAGGAGCAGGAATCAGACTGGTGTCCTAGAAGTCCACAGAGAAATCACCCGCAGGGCAGAAGGGCGTCGGCAGCCTTATATCCAGTCCGTGACTCCACTCAGCCAGTCATCCTCATTAGGCTCAGGTGCCTGATAATCAGGCTCATTACCTTCCTTTACCAGAATAGGGAGTTCACCAGACCTCAGTGACGAAGGGGAAAATGAACTCACAACAGTACCTCCCCCTTGAGGAGGGGTCACCGAACCCTCAACCACGCCACCAGGGTGATCAGGGTGAGCCCGATGAAAGGCACGAACCAATCTTTTGGCATGAATATCAGAGGCAGAGACTAAGGAATTATCCTCCTGACCATAACCCTTCCACTTAACCAAATACTGGAGTCTCCGTCTAGCCAGACGGGAATCCAGTATTTTCTCTACCTCATATTCCATATTACCTTCAACTAATACAGGGTCTGGAGGTGCCACCCCAGAAACAACTGGTTCAACAAACCTCTTCAACAAGGACTTATGGAACACATTATGGATTTTAAATGTGACAGGAAGAGCCAAACGAAAAGAGACCGGATTAATAATCTCCAAAATCTTGTAAGGTCCAATAAATCTAGGCTTAAACTTAGGAGAAGCCACCTTCATAGCAATATTTTTTGATGATAATCACACCATATCACCAATCTTAAACTGGGGACCAATGGTCCTATGTCGATTGGAAAACCGCTGGGCCTTTTCCTGGGAGAGAGATAACTTATCCACCACTTGGTCCCAGATCTGGTGCATTCTCTCCACCACAGTGTCAACACCTGGGCAGGCAGAAGGCTTCACCTGCCCTGAAGAAAATCGAGGATGAAACCCAAAGTTACAAAAAAAAAGGTGACATCAAAGTGGCAGAACTAGCTCTATTATTTAAAGCAAATTCGGCCAAGGGCAAAAATGAAACCCAATCATCCTGATCAGCGGAAATAAAACATCTCAAATATGACTCCAAGGTCTGGTTTGTTCTCTCTGTCTGCCCATGGGTCTGAGGGTGAAAAGCAGAGGAGAAGGACAACTGAATTCCCAGCTTGGAACAGAAGGTCCTCCAAAATCTAGACACAAACTGAACTCCTCTGTCAGATACAATGTTCTCAGGAATCCCGTGTAAGCGAACCACCTGTTGCAAAAACAGGGGCACCAACTCAGAGGAAGATGGCAACTTAGGGAGTGGTACAAGATGAACCATCTTAGAGAACCTATCACAAATCACCCAAATAACAGTCATTCTTTGAGAGACCGGCATCTCAGAGATCAAATCCATTGAAATATGGGTCCATGGCCTCCTGGGGACCGGCAAAGGCATCAACAACCCACTAGAGCGAGAACAAGATTTAGACCGGGAGCAAGTCCCACAGGACTGCACAAAATTCCTGACATCATGAGACAAGGTGGCCCACCAAAAAGAGCGACTCACCAGATCTCTAGTACCAAAAATACCTGGATGACCAGCCAATGCAGAGCAATGAACTTCAGACATCACTCTCTTCTTCCACTGGTCAGGAACATACAACTTTCCACTGGGACAACGCTCAGGTTTGTCCTCCTGGAACTCTTGCAGAGCAAGTTTCAAATCGGGCGAGATGGCAGAAAGAACTACCCCTTCACCTAAAATGGTAGCAGGCTTAGTCACCACAGGAGAATCAGCAAAGAAACTCCTAGAGAGGGCATCTGCCTTGACATTCTTAGTTCCAGGAAGAAAAGAGACCACAAAATCAAAACGTGTAAAAAACAAGGCCCACCTAGCCTGTCTAGGGTTCAAGCGTTTAGCCGACTCTAGGTAAATCAAATTCTTGTGGTCAGTGAGGACCACAACTTGATGCTTAGCTCCCTCCAACCGATGTCTCCACTCCTCAAATGCCCATTTCATGGCCAACAGTTCCCGATTCCCCACATCATAGTTACGTTCAGATGGAGAGAACTTTTGGGAAAAAAAAGCACAGGGATTCATTTTAGATGTTACAGGATCCTTTTGGGACAAAACAGCTCCTGCACCAATCTCAGAAGCATCCACCTCTACCTAGAACGGGAGTGAGACATCAGGTTGCCGCAAAACCGGGGCGGAGGTAAATCTTCGCTTCAGCTCCTGAAAGGAAGCAACAGCCTCCGGAGACCAATTCAACACATCAGCACCCTTCTTAGTCAGATCAGTCAGTGGCTTGGCAATACTAGAAAATTTTGCTATAAATTTCCGATAAAAATTAGCAAAACCCAAAAACTTCTGGAGGGCCTTCAAAGAAGTGGGCTGAACCCAATCATAAATGGCCTTTACCTTGGCCGGGTCCATTTCAATAGTTGACGGAGACAAAATAAATCACAAAAATGAAATCCTCTGTACTCCAAAAAGGCATTTCGATCCTTTGACATACAGGGAATTCTCCCTCAAGATCCGGAACACAGTCCGAATATGTTCCACATGAGAATCCCAATCCTTGGAGAAGATCAAAATATCATCCAGATAGATAATCAACAATTTATCGACAAAGTCTCGGAAAATATCGTTCATGAAGCACTGGAAGACAGAAGGGGCATTAGTGAGCCCAAAAGGCATCACCAGGTACTCAAAATGTCCCTCCGGAGTATTAAACGCCGTGTTCCATTTATCCCCCTGCTTAATGCGGATAAGATTATACGCCCCCCCTGAGGTCAAGCTTGGTAAACCAGCAAGCACCTCTAACTCTAGAGAATAGATCCGAAATCAGGGGTAACGGATACTGATATTTAATAGTAATTTTATTGAGGGCACGATAATCAATACAAGGCCTTAAAGAACCATCCTTTTTGGCCACAAAAAAAAAAAACGGCACCTAAGGGTGAATAGGATGGTCTAATATGACCCTTCTCCAACGCCTCCTTAATATAGGACCGCATAGCCTCGTGCTCGGGTACAGATAAATTGAAGAGCCGACCCTTGGGAAATTTACACCCCGGGCTTAGTTCAATTGCACAGTCATAACTCCTATGAGGAGGCGAGGACGCAGACTCATTCTCACTAAATACATCATAAAAGTCCGCCAAATAGTCAGGAACATCATGCGACTGAGGAGAGGTGGAAAAAACCGGAGCCTCACTAAAGGCACACTGACAACCCCAACTCACCACAGACACAGATTTCCAATCCAAAACTGGTTTATGAATTTGCAACCAGGGAAACCCCAGAACAACGGCATCATGCAGACCATGCAACACCAAAAATCTGCAATTTTCTTGATGGTCTGGGGTGACCCGCATGACCACCTGGGTCCAAAACTGAGGTTTATTTTTAGCCAAAGGAGTAGCATCAATCCCCCTCAAAGGGATAGGCGTCTGCAGAGGTGTCATCGGAAATCCACAACGTTTAGCAAAATCCAAGTCCATTAGGTTTAGCGCTGCTCCCGAATCCACAAAAGCCTTGGCGGAAAATGTGGACAGGGAGCAGATCAGAGTAATTGCCAGAAGAAACTTAGGTTGAACACCACCCACAGAAAACGTGTGTGCAAAGCGTTTCTCTCGTTTAGGACAAACAGAAATAATATGCGAGGCATCTCCACAGAAAAAACACAGCTTATTACGCCTTCTGAACTCCTGACGTTGCGCCTTAGACAAAACTCTATCACATTGCATAGGTTCAGACGTCTGTTCAACCGGTGGCAACACCTCTCGTGCAATCCTGCGTTCACGTAAACGCCGATCAACCTGAATGGCTAATGACATAGAATCGTCCAGACCAGAGGGAACAGGAAATCCCACCATAGTATCTTTTATGGCTTCTGACAAACCCTTCCGAAAGAGAGCAGCCAAGGCATTATCATTCCAGGTAGAAAGGACCGCCCACTTTCGGAACTTTTGAAAGTACAACTCTGCAGAATCTCGACCCTGGTTCAATGCCAACAGGGTCTTTTCAGCCTGATCAATAGCATTAGGTTCATCATACAACAACCCCAAAGCTTGAAAGAATGCGTTCACATTAGTCAGAATAGGATCATCTGGTTTCAAAGAAAACGCCCAATCCTGGGGATCGCCACGCAGCAAAGAGATGACAATTTTAACCTGCTGCGCGGAGCTCCCTGACGAGTTAGGCTTCAAGGCAAAAAATAATTTCCAATTATTTTTGAAACGCAAAAATTTAGATCGATTCCCAAAAAATACATCAGGTGTAGGGATATTTGGTTCAACAGCATGCGAACGAGCAAGGTAGGCGGAAATTCCCCGCACTTCCACAGCGAGCTGCTCCACACGATCAGACAATTGCTTTATCTCCATTGAGAGAAAAAAAAATTCCCCATACGGCCTCAGAGATATAGAGGAAAGAATATACACACACTTTTTTTTTTTTTTTTTAAACACAATTCTTTCCTGCTATTGAGTACCCTAGGATCTGCGGTATGGCGGGTGATTCTGTTATGATTGAGTCACCGTAGGAGGCAAAAACAGAAATGCTAGCTAAGTCCAGAAAACCAGAGAGGTTGGCAGCTATCGGATTGCAGACCCCTGATCCTATCCACAACAACTAACAGTAGCCGTGGGAGGTTCCTACGACATCCTAGACCCCTCGATCACAGCCGGAGAATTATATAGGCCTAAAGAAAGAAAGGGGAAATCTAAACTGCCCCAGAGCAGACCCCAAAGCAATAGGCAGCCCCCAACATATAATGACGGTGAAGCAAGATGAAAACACTAACACAGACAGAAAGATAGACTGAGCAAAGACGGGGCCCAAGCTAACTAGATAGGAAAGGACAGGAAGGCTGCTGTCTGCAATCCGTGAAAAACCCTATGAAAATAAGAGCCAACAGACTGACAGTGAAAAAGGCCCTGAAGACGCTAGGCTTCAAAAAAGCTATGTCAGTACTCAGGAATATTCTGAAGACAGAGCAACCGGCAAAAGGAGATACAGCTCACCCCAGCAGGGAATGGCAGAATCCAGAAAAGCAAGGAAAACAAAACACAAATGCTAACAGGCAAAGCAGAAAACTTAGCTTTAGAGGAGCAGGAATCAGACTGGTGTCCTAGAAGTCCACAGAGAAATCACCCGCAGGGCAGAAGGGCGTCGGCAGCCTTATATCCAGTCCGTGACTCCACTCAGCCAGTCATCCTCATTAGGCTCAGGTGCCTGATAATCAGGCTCATTACCTTCCTTTACCAGAATAGGGAGTTCACCAGACCTCAGCGACGAAGGGGAAAATGAACTCACAACACCCCTCTTTCTTTCTCTCTATCTCTCTGTTCTTTCTTTCTCTGTCTGTTCTTTCTTTCCCCTCTTTCGCTCTTTCTATATTTCTCTCTGTTCTTTCTTTCCCCTCTTTCTTTCTCTCTCCCTCTCTGTTCCTTCTTTCTTTCCCCTCTTTCTGTCTTTCTCTCTCTGTTCTTATTTTCTGACCCCTCTTTCTTTCTTTATCTGTTCTTTCTTTCTCTCTCTGTTCTTTCTTTCTTTGTTTCTTTCTTTTTTCTTTCTTTCTTTCTCTCTGTTCTCTTTCTTTCTTTCTCTCTCTCTCTCTGTTCTTTCTTTGTTTCTTTCTTTCCCCTCTTTCTATCTCTCTCTCTGGTCTTTCTTTCTCTCTTTGTTCTTTCTTTCTCTCTCTGTTCTTTCTTTCTTTTTCTCTTTCTTTCTTTCTCTCTCTCTCTTCTTTCTTTCCCCTCTTTCTTTATTTATTTCCCCTCTTTCTCTCTATTCTTCTTCTTCTCTCTCTGTTATTTCATTCTTTCTCTCTCTGTTCTTTCGCTCTGTCCTTTCTTTCTCTCTGTTCTTTCTTTCTCTCTCTGTTCTCTTTCTTTCTTTCTCTCTGTTCTTTCTTTCTCTCCCTCTGTTCTTTTATTACCCTCTTTCTTTTTGTCCTTATTTCCCCTCTTTTTCTCTCTGCTCTTTCTTCTTTCTCTCTCTGTTCTTTCTCTCTGTTCTTTCTTTCCCCTCTTTCTTTCTTCCCCTCTTTCTTTCTTTCTCTCTATTCTTTTTCTTTCTCTCTCTATTCTTTCTCCCTCTCCCTTCTTTCTTTCTTTTTAGTTCTTTCTCTCTGTTTTTTCTTTTTCATCTTTCTTTCTCTCTCTCTGTTCTTTATTTCCTTTCTTTCTTTATTTCTCTTGCTGTTCCTTTTTTTGTCCCCTCTTTCTTTCTCTCTGTTATTTCTTTCTGTCTCTGTCTGTTCTTTCTCTCTGTGTTCTTTCTTTCTTCCCCTCTTTCTTTCTCGCTCTGTTCTTTCTTTCTTTGTTTTTTTCTTTCTTTCTCTCTGTTCTTTCTTTGCCCTCTTTCTTTCTCTCTCTGTTTTTTCTTTCACTTTCTGTTCTTTCTCTCTCCTTTCTTTTTTTTTCTCTCTCTCTTTTCTTTCTTTCCCTTCTTTCTTTATTTCCCCTCTTTCTCTCTCTAGTCTTTCTTTCTCTATTCTTTCTTTCTCTCTATGTTTATTCTTTCTTTCTCTTTCTATTCTTTCTTTCTCTCTCCCTCTTTATTCTTTCTTTCTCTTTATTTCTTTCTCTCTCTGTTCTTTCTTTCTCCTCTTTCTTTCTCTCTCTGTTCTTTCTTTCCCTTCTTTCTGTCTTTCTATGCTCCTTTTTTCTGTCCCTTCTTTCTTTTTTCTCTGTCTGTTCTTTCTTTCTCTTTCTGTTCTTTCTTTCTTCCCCTCATTCTTTCTCTCTCTCTGTTCTTTCTTTCCCCTTTTTCTTTCATTTTTTCTTTCTTTATTTCCCCTCTTTCTCGCTCTGTTCTTTCTTCTTTCTCTCTCTCTGTTCTTTCTCTCTCTGCTATTTTTCTCTGTTCTTTTTTTCTCTATCTGTTCTTTCTTTCGCTCTGTTCTTTCATTCTTTCTCTCTGCTCTTTCCTTCTCTCTCTGTTCTTTCTTTCCCCTCTTACTTTTTGTCTTTATTTCCCTTCTTTCTCTCTCTCTGTTCTTTCTTCTTTCTCTCTCTATTCTTTTTCTCTGTTTTCTTTCATCCACTCTTTCTTTCTCTCTCACTATTCTTTCTCTTTCTTTCTCTCTCTTTAATCTTTCTCTCTCCCCCTCTTCTTTCTTTCTCTTTATTTCTTTCTCTCTCTATTCTTTCTTTCTCCTCTTTCTTTCTCTCTCTCTGTTCTTTCTTTCGCTCTCTATTCTTTCTTTCTTTCTGTTTTTCTTTCTCTCGCTCCTTTCTTTCGCTCTCTCTCTGTTTTCTTTTCTCTCTCTCTGTTCTTTCTTTCCCCTCTTTCTTTCTTTATTTCCCCTCTTTCTCTCTCTGTTCTTTCTCTCTCTGTTCTTTCTTTCTCTCTTTGTTCTTTCTTACTTACCCTTGTTCTTTCTCTCTATTCTCTTTCTTTCTCTCTCTTTCTTTCTTTCTCTCTCCCTCTCTATTCTTTCTTTCTCTTTACAGTCATATGTTAAAGTCTGGGCACCCCTATTAATGTTAACCTTTTTTCTTTATAACAATTTTGGTTTTTGCAACAGCTATTTCAGTTTCATATATCTAATAACTGATGGACTCAGTTATATTTCTGGATTCAAATGAGGTTTATTGTACTAACAGAAAATGTGCAATCTGCATTTAAACAAAATTTGACCAGTGCAAAAGTATGGGCACCCTTATCATTTTCTTGATTTGAACACTCCTAACTACTTTTTACTGACTTCCTGAAGCACTAAATTGGTTTTGTAACCTCATTGAGCTTTGAACTTCATAGCCAGGTGTATCAAATCACGAGAAAAGGTATTTAAGGTGGCCACTTGCAAGTAGTTCTCCTATTTGATTCTCCTATGAAGAGTGGCATCATGCGCTCCTCAAAACAACTCTCAAATGATCTGAAAACAAAGATTATTCAACAGCTTTTCAGGGGAAGGATACAAAAAGTTGTCTCAGAGATTTAACCTGTCAGTTTCCACTGTGAGGAACATAGTAAGGAAATGGAAGAACACAGGTACAGTTCTTGTTAAGCCCAGAAGTGGCAGGCGAAGAAAAATATCAGAAAGGCAGAGAAGAATGGTGAGAACAGTCAAGGACAATCTACAGACCACCTCCAAAGACCTGCAGCATCATCTTGCTGCAGATGGTGTCACTGTGCATCGGTCAACAATACAGCGCACTTTGCACAACGAGAAGCTGTATGGGAGAGTGATGCGAAAGAAGCCGTTTCTGCAAGCACGCCACAAACAGAGTCGCCTGAGGTATGCAAAAGCAGATTTGGACAAGCCAGTTACATTTTGGAAGAAGGTCCTGTGGACTGATGAAACAAAGATTGAGTTGTTTGGTCATACAAAAAGGCGTTATGCATGGAGGCTAAAAAACACAGCATTCCAAGAAAAACACTTGCTACCCACAGTAAAATTTGGTGGAGGTTCCATCATGCTTTGGGGCTGTGTGGCCAATGCCGGCACCGGGAATCTTGTTAAAGTTGAGGGTCGCATGGATTCAACTCAGTATCAGCAGATTCTTGACAATAATTTGCAAGAATCTGTGACGAAGTTGAAGTTACGCAGGGGATGGATATTTCAGTAAGACAATGATCCAAAACACCACTCCAAATCTACTCAGGCATTCATGCAGAGGAACAATTACAATGTTCTGGAATGGCCATCCCAGTCCCCAGACCTGAATATCATTGAACATCTGTGGGATGATTTGAAGCGGGCTGTCCATGCTCGGCGACCATCAAACTTAACTGAACTGGAATTGTTTTGTAAACTGGAATGGTCACAAATACCTTCATCCAGGATCCAGGAACTCATTAATAGCTTCAGGAAGTGACTAGAGGCTGTTATGTTTGCAAAAGGAGGACATACAAAATATTAATGTCACTTTTATGTTGAGGTGCCCATACTTTTGCACCGGTCAAATTTTGTTTAAATGCAGATTGCACATTTTCTGTTAGTACAATAAACCTCATTTGAATCCAGAAAAGCCAAAATTGTTATAAAGAAAAAAGGTTAACATTAATAGGGGTGCCCAAACTTTAACATATGACTGTATTTCTTTCTCTCGCTGTTCTTTTTTTCTCCTCTTTCTTTCTCTCTCTCTGTTTTTCTTTCCCTTCTTTCTTTCTTTCTTTTGTGGTTCTTTTTTTTCTGTCCCCTCTTTCTTTCTCTCTGTCTGTTCTTTCTTTCTCTTTCTGTTCTTTATTTCTTTCCCCTCTTTCTCTCTCTGTTCTTTCTTTCTTTGCCCTCTTTCTTTCTCTCTCTGTTTTTTTTTGCACTCTGTTCTTTCTTTCTCTCTCTGTTCTTTCTTTCTCTCTCTCCTTTCTTTCTCTCTCTCTGTTTTCTTTTTTCTCTCTCTGTTCTTTCTTTCGTTTCCTCAGTACCAGTCAGTGTGACCACAGTTCCAGCTGCTGTGCCCATAATACCAGCCACTGTGCCCTCTGTACCAGTCAGTGTGATCAGCAGTGCTAAATGGGTGCAGTGGGAGTGTGGACATGGGTGTGACTAGTTGTGAAATGGGCATGGTCAGGGCGTGGCCTGAAATTTGCCACGGCCTGCTGCGCACGCCACAGCCTTTGTCCATCTTTCCCTTCTTTAAAAGTTGGGAGGTATGAGTGTGGTGTGTCATCATGTGATAGGGTTTCTGGTGCCTTTAAAGGGAACCTGTCACCAGAAAAGATGCTATTAACCTGCAGAAATGTGAATAATCTGCAGGCTAATAGCGTTGCTATCCTTCCTGATGCCTGCATGTAGCTGATCGTTGGCGGAGAATTCAAACTTTATTCCCACTGGCAACGTTCGGGTTTTAGTCACTGGCACGATGCCGGTGTGGGTTCAGTCAGTTCTCTGAGACACTGACTGATACTGGCTCTGCATTGGGGCCGGCTGTCAGTCAGGGCCAGTGATGCAGTTACAGCCGCCGCTCTCAATACTCAGAGCAGTGACTGCGTTTGTGCTGGCGCCGCCCCCATGACTGAAACCCAAACGCTGCAAGATGAATAGAGTTAATTTTCTCCCTGCAGCATTCGGCTAAGAGCAGCCATCGGGCAGGTTAATAACCTGCAGATTAATCCCACATCTGCAGGGTAATAATATTTTCATGGTAAGAGGTTCCCTTTAAGTCCACTATGCACAATATTAAGGGTATGTGCACACATTGCGGATTTGTTGCGGATTCGCAGCGGATTTGTTGCTGCAGATCCGCTGCAGATTTCTTAGAGATTTACAGTACAATGTTAACGTATGGGAAATAAAAACTGCTTTGCAAATGCTGCGGAAAAATCGGGGCAGAAACTCAGCGGTTTATTTTCCACAGCATGTCACTTCTTTGTGCGGATTCTGCAGGGGTTTTACACCCATTCCATTCTAGGAATCCACAGGTGTAAAAACGCATGCCAAATCAGCACAAAATCCACAATAAATACGCAGGTAATCCGCAGGAAAAACGCGCGGATTTTGACCTGCGGATTCTGCCAAAATATGCAAAAATCCGCACAGCAATCCGCAACATGTGCACATACCCTTAAGGTTCTTGCAGTAGATCAATCTCTTCATCTTTACCATTCCATTAACATCTGTGCTTTTTTCATTAAACTTCCTGCAGCTTCCATATTTGTATTGTTCTTCTAGAATGTCGCATTTTATAATGCATAAGTAGCATTGTGCATGTTTACTGTTTTCTTTATTAAATGGGTTATCCAGGCTTGGAACAAAAGTCTGCAGACTTCTGAATCATGACAGAGTTCATTGCTTATGCTGTCATGATTCTACGGTTTTGCTGATGCAAGCGAGACATCATGTGACCCGAATACTTGAGGTCATATGCTGACTAGACTCATTCTCTTCACTTCTAGTGGGCAAGTGACTGGAACTATGCAAATAACGTATAAGTGGTCATGTGGCCACCCGCTCGCATTGGCAATACCAGGGAATCGTGACAGCATGCACATTGCACACTGTCATGACTCAGCAGGCTGCAGTCACATAGAACAACTTTTATTCTAAGACTGTGCGATCCCTTTAAATGTGTCCAATACAAGGTACAATGTTGCAATATCTAGCACTGCAAGAGGTTAAAATATTTTTCTGAATATGTGCCATCACAGTCAGCCTGTCTCCTCAAGAAAAACCGCCTAGTACAAAGTCCTGTGCATTTATTCATGCAGACATAATTTAAGAAGTACTCTCTAGTTATTCCCTTAGGAAGGCACAAGATTTTTATCTTCTGGTACGTGAAAAATGAAATGAACTGAAATAGGTCAGCCAGAAAGAGAAGTGTCCTTATATGCTCATACTGGCCTGTAATGCTCGTCAGACATGATATTTGCTTTTCTGTCCTAATATAACCTGACTTTTATTTTAATTAGTTACCATGCACTGTTATATATTTTGTTGTGTATTAAAGGGATTGTTTCATAATCATCACTAATCACCTGTGCACAGAATATATGATAAATGAATAACCGCAAGGGTTACAATCATAGCGTACCTGACATAAAAGGGTATTTTACGAGTAGAGAGCGCATTTCCCATGTAAGGATGACCTTTCATTTTGGTATTCAAGAAGTTGTAATAATACTGTATATTCGTCCTTCAATATGATTTTACTCATTAGTCCACCCTTTAAATACATTGTAATTAACACTTCTGTTTTCACTTTATTGTTCTCCTAACTTGACTTGAGCTGATTCCTGTAAGGTCATTTTGAGGGACCCTGTCATGTGATTCATGCTGCCCAAGCCACACGCAACAGGTACTATAGCCTGGCTGCATGATTGGAGCCAGGTATGTTATTATTTTTCAAGTAGTGCAGAATATCTACTCAATCAAATGATTGTATTTTCATGTACCATAGTGGGACTAATTAATACTGTAAAAAATGCTTAAAATGTTTGTAAATGTTTAAAAAAATGTACAAAGCAAAAAAACTATGAAAACAATTAAATTTTTCAAAATAAAAAGTTGTTTAATCCTAAGAGATACAAATGCACCTAAAAGACATATATCAGGTTTTCTCATGTCTGTGATCATCAGCACAATAAAATTTATCATTATTCATTCTTCATGATGAATGCCACAAAAAAAATATTTCAAAAACTATGCAGGAATTGCCATTTGCGAGAATCGTCACAATTTAGGCCGTGCCAACTAGTACTAAATATGAAAAAGCATCAGGGTCACGTGGGTAAAGGGGGATGTTATTGCACACGCCGCCCCTTCCGGATTTATCAGTACAGCTGTTGGTCACCCAACTTTTGAATCCTAATAATAATAATTATACCGTATCTTTATTTCTATGGCGCCGACATATTCTGCAGCACTATACATTTTAGAAGGGACGTCTGCATACAATAAATATTACAGCATAACAATAAACACATAGATCAAAACAGATACCAAGAGGAATGAGAGCCATGCTCGCAAGCTTACAATCTATGAGGAAAAGGGGAGACACAAAACTCTGGAACGCTTCCATGGATCCCGGTGATTCTGACATTGTTTTCTCGTGACATATTGTACTTCATGTTAGTGGTAAAATTTCATTCAATTAACTTGCATTTATTTGTGAAAAAAACTGAAATTTGGCGAAAATTTTGAAAATTTCGCAATTTTCCAACTTTGAATTTTTATGCCCTTAAATCACAGAGATATGGCACACAAAAAACTTAATAAGTAACATTTCCCACATGTTTACTTTACATCAGCACAATTTTGGAACCAACATTTTTTTTTGTTAGAAAGTTATAAGGGTTAAAAGCTGACCAGCGATTTCTCATTTTTGCAACACCATTTTATTTTTACGGACCACATCACATTTGAAGTCACTTTAAAGGGTCTATATGATAGAAAATACCCAAAAGTGACACCATTCTAAAAACTGCACCCCTTAAGGTCCTCAAAACCACATTCAAGGAGTTTATTAACCCTTCAGGTGCTTCACAGGAATTTTTTGAATATTTAAAAAAAATGAACATTTAACTTTTTTTCACAAAAAAATAATTTAGGTTCAATTTTTTTTATTTTACCAAGGGTAACAGGAGAAATTGGACTGCAAAAATTATTGTGCAATTTGTCCTGAGTACGCTGATACCTGATATGTGGGGGGAACCATTGTTTCGGCGCATGGCAGAGCTCAGAATGGAAGGAGCGCCGTTTGACTTTTACAATGCAAAATTGGCTGGAATTCAGATCGGACGCCATGTCACGTTTGGAGAGTCCCTGATGTACCTAAACAGTGGAAACCCCCCACAAGTGACCCCATTTTGGAAACTAGACCCCCAAAGGAACTTATCCAGAGATATGGTGAGAACTTTGAACCCACAAGGGCTTCACAGAAGTTTATAACGTACAGCGGTACAATTAAAAAAATCATATTTTTTCCACAAAATGATCTTTTCACCCCCAATTTTTATTTTCCCAAGGGTAACAGGACCCTAAAAGTTATTGTGCAATTTGTCCTGAGTACGCTGATACCCCATATGTGGGTGTAAATGACTATTTGGGCGCATGGCAGAGCTCGGAAGGGAAGCACCGCCATTTGACTTTTTTGGCTGGAATTGAGATCGGACACCATGTCGCGTTTGAAAAACCCCTGATGTACCAAAACAGTGGAATCTCCCCACAAATGACACCATTTTGGAAATTAGACCCCCCCAAGGAACTTATCTAGATGTGTGGTGATAACTTTGAACCCCCAAGTGCTTCACAGAAGTTTATAACGCCCAGGCGTGAAAATAAAAAAATCATATTTTTTTTCCACAAACATGATATTTTTGCCCCCAATTTTTTATTTTCCTAAGGGCAACAGGAGAAATAGGACCCCAAAAGTTGTTTTGCAAATTGTCCTGAGTAGACTGATACCCCATATGAGGGGGTAAAACACTGTTTGGGTGCAAGGCAGAGCTTGGAAAGGAAGGAGCACCATTTGACTTTTTCAATGCAGAATTGGCTGGAATTGAGATCAGACGCCATGTTGCGTTTGGAGAGCACCTGATGTGCGCAAATAGTGGAAACCCCCAAATCTAACTCCAACCCTAACCCCAACACACCCCTAACCCTAACCCTAGCCCTAACCTTAGCCCTAGCCCTAGCCCTAGCCCTAACCCTTATGGGAAAATGGAAATAAATACATTTTTTTAATTTTATTATTTTTCCCTAACTAAGGGGGTGATAACGGGGGGGTTTGATTTACTATTTATGGCGGTATTTATATTTGGCAGCTGTCACACACTAAAAGATGCTTTTTATTGTGAAAATAGTTTTTGCATCACCACATATTGAGAGCTATAATTTTTCCATATTTTGACCCACCGAGTCATGTGAGGTCTTATTTTTTGCGGGACGAGTTGACGTTTTTATTGGTACCATGTTCGGGCATGTGACATTTTTTGATCACTTTTTATTTCGTTTTTGGAACGCAGAATTTACAAAAACCAGCATTTCATGAATTTCTTTTGGGGGCTGCGTTTATGCCGTTCTGCGTGTGATAAAATTGATAAAGCAGTTTTCATCTTCGGGTCAGTACGGTTACAGCGATACCTCATTTATGTCATTTTTTTATGTTTTGGCGCTTTTATGCGATGAAAACAATTTTATATAAAAAATAATTATTTTTGCATCGCTTTATTCTGCGAGCTATAACTTTTTTATTTTTTCGCTGATGATGCTGTATGATGGCTTGCTTTTTGCGGGACAAGATGACATTTTCAGCGGTGCCATGGATATTTATATGCGTCTTTTTGATCGCGCGTAATTGCACTTTTTGTTCGGCAGTATGATAATAAATCATTATTTTTTGCTTCGTTTTTTATTTTTATTTTTTAAGGGGTTCGCTTAAGGGGTTAACTAATGGGACAGTTTTATAGGGCGGGTCGTTACGGACGCGGTAATACCAAATATGTGTACTTTTATCGTTTTTGGTTTTTTATTTCCAAAAAATGAATTTATTGGGGAATATTTTTTTTTTATTTATTTAGCCATTTTTTAAAAATTATTTTTACACTTTTTTTATTTTTTTTTACTTTATTACAATGTCCCAGGGGGGACATAACTGTCATGTGACAGATCGCTGATCTGTCACATCACAGATCGCTGTGACAGATCAGCGATCTGTCACAGGCACTGCTGCAGGCTTCCTCATGCCCGCGCTCTGCGGGCAGTGAGGAAGCCAGCTTCCTGCAGGCCCCCCGAAGGTCCCCGCCGCCATATTGGATCTGGAGACCTGCAGGAAAGGAGCCCCCCACAGCAGCGCTGCACGTTGCACTGCCGTGGGGGGCTCAGGGAAGCATGGAGGGAGCACCCTCCCTGCCGATGCTTCCCTTTAACCCCGGTACACCGCGATCGTGTTTGATCGCGGTGTACAAGGGGTTAACGTGTCGAGGGCGGTCCGTGACCACCCCTGACACATTGTACCGGGTGTCAGCTATGATAATTAGCTGACACCCGGCCGCGATAAGCGGCGCTCACCACGTGGGCACCGCTTATCGCTATGACGTAATATTCCGTCCATGGTAATTAGGGCCCAGGGCACATAGACGGAATATTACGTCCAATGAAGGAAAAGGGTTAATGCTTTGAGACAGTAGGCCAGTCTGAACAAATGCATTTTTAGGGCAAGCTTAAAACTGTGGGGTATAGGGATTAATTGTATTAATCTGGGTAGTGCATTCCAAAGAATTGGTGCAGCACGTGAAAAGTCTTGGAGATGGGAGTGGAGATTCTGATTATTGAGGATACTAACCTCAGGTCATTAGCAGAATGGAGGGCATGGGTAGGGTGGTATACTGAGACGAGGGATGAAATTAAAGTGGTTCTGAGCCATGGAGTGCTTTGTGGGTGAGGGTAATAAGTTTGTACTGGATTCTGGAGTGGATGGGTAACCAGTGTAATGACTGGCTCAAGGTAGAGGAATCGGTGTTACGATTGGTGAGGAATATGATCCTGGCTGCAGCATTCCAAACGGATTGGAGAGGGGAGAATTTGGTAAGAGGGAGACCAATTAGTCCAGATGAGAATGAATAAGAGAAACAGTAAGAGTTTTACAGAGTTGAAAGTAAGTAAGTAAGTCACAAAGGGTCAAATAATAGAAATGTTTTTGAGGTGCAGATAACAAGAGCTAGCCAGTGATCGTATGTGAGGAGTAAATAAAAGCTCGGGATCAAGTATGACCCCAAGAAAGCAGGCATGTTGCTGGGGAGTAATGGTGGAACCACACACAGAAATAGCAATGTCGGGCATAGGTACATTAGTAGAGGGAGGAAACACAAGGAGTTTAGTTTTTGGCAGGTTCAGTTTCAGATAGAGGGAGGACATGATGTTAGAGACAGTGGTAAGACAATTACTGGTGTTTTCTGAAAAGGCAGGCATGATATCAAAAGATACAGTGAAGGAGCAGTCAGAGAGATAGGAGGAGAACCAGGAGAGAATGGTCTCCTTAAGGCCAATGGACCGGAGCATAGTGAGAAGCTGATGATCCACAGTGTCGAATGCTGGAGAGAGATTCAAGAGCATTAGCATGGTGTAGTCACCATCAGATTTAGCGGTTAGTAGATATTAGAGACTTTAGTAAGGGCAGTTTCAATAGAGTGTAAAGAGCAGAAACCGCCTTTTAGAGGGTCGAGAAGAGAGTTATCTGAGAGATAGTGAATAAGACGGGAGTGGATCAGGCATTATAGGAGTTTAGAGATGAAGGAAAGATTACAGACAGGTCTACAGTTAGCGGCTCAGTTTTGTTCAAGGGTTGTTTTTTAAGTAATGGATGTATGATGGCATGCTTAAATGAGGAGGGAAAGATACCAGAAGAGAGAGGTTGAATATTTTGTTAGGTGAGCGGTGACAGCAGAGGAAAGGGACTGGGGGTGATGTGATGGAATGGGGTCACTTGTGCAAGTGGTCGGGTGATAAGATGCAAGGAGCCCGATTACTTCTTCTGTGACTGGTTCAAAGTCAGAGAGTGAGCTAGATGCAGTGGTGGAGGGAGGACAATGCATGGTATGAGGGGATTGGGAGATAATTTCCTGTCTGATATGGTCAATTTTTTATTTGAAATAATTGGTCAGATCGTCAGCACGGAGATCTGTGGTTGGGTCTTGCACTCTTGGGTTCTAGGGAATGAAAATTGTCAAAGAGACGTTTGGGGTTATTGGATAGTGAGGTGATGAGGGTGTTGAAATAGGTTTGTTTGGAGAGGTGAAGGGCAGTGTTGTGTGTTTTAAGCATAAACTTATAAAGGATTAAATCTTCGTGCAGATTGGATTTTCTCCACAGACTTTCGGCGCACCTGGAGCACCGCTGCAGGAAATGGGTATGGAGCGTGAGCAAGGGTTGTCGCTGTCTGTGCCATATTGTTCTATGTATAGGAGGTGCAGTTTCATCCATGGCATGTTGCAGTGTTTCATTGTAATGCTTCAGTGCAGAATCAGGACATGACAGGGAGGAGATAGGAGCCAATGATGACTGCAAGTTCTTCATAAGTTTCTGGGTGTTAATGACCTGTATATTTCTATAAGTGTGGAAAGTAGGGGTGACCTGAGCAGCATGACAGTTCTTGATAGAGAATGAAAGAAGGTTGTGGTCAGAGAGCGGGAGAGGGGAGTTTGTGAAATCATCCACTGAGCAAAGTTGGGAGAAGACCAAGTCGAGGGAGTTTCTGTTTTCCTCCATTGGAGAGTTATTAAGCTGTGAAAGGCTAAAGGAGGAGGTTAGAGATAAAAAGTGAGTAGCAGATGGGGAGAGGAGAAAAGCAATGGGGATGTTGAAATCACCCATGATGAGGGAGGGGATATCACAGGAGGGAAAGTGTGGAAGCCAGATGGCAAAGTGACCCAGGAACTGGAGGGGCCCAGAGAACAATACTCCACCGCCACTCGCATGGAGAAGGGGATGCAGAGTCTGACAGCATGGACCTCAAAAGACGGGAAGATAAGTGAGGGTACTTGAAGGATAACCTGAAAGTTACATTTGGTTGATAGGAGCAGTCCAATGCCTCCACCTGCTCTGTTGTCTGATCTGGGGGTAAGAGAGAAGTGTAGTCCACCATATGAGAGAGCAGCAGCAGCAGTGGTGTCTGACTGCTGGATCCAGGTTTCAGTAAGAGCCACAAGGTTAAGAGAATTAGAAAGGAAGAAGTCATGGATGCAGGAGCGTTCATTACACACTGAGTGAGAACTTCAAAGGGCACAATTGAAAGAGACAGAAGGCATGCAGAGAATATTAATAAGATTAGAGGGGTTTCTGAGTGGAGCAGTTGGGGGTTTGACTTACTATAACATGGGGGGCTGGGGTTAGGAGAGATATTGTCACGCACGGTAAGGGAAAACCAAGTGTAACATAAATGGAAATGGGAAAGGGGGCCCAGACACTAAGGAAGGGATTTGGAGACCCTTAGGCTAGATCTAATCTCTCCCTAGAACTCCTACCGAGTCCCTATATTGGTTAGTCACCAATCGCCGAGCCGGAACCTGTGGCCCTGAATCTCACTGGGGCCTAGTCCTCAATAGGGAACGAGAGGGAGATGCGCGCTAGGCAGTCTCATCTAAACTAAAGATGGTAAGGTGAGACAAACAGAGGAACACTTAGCTGAATTGCCAGATACGGATACCAGAAGAGGGATTCCAGACACCAAACTGGAGTACTCTCAGAAGGTCCAACAGTCTAGCAAGCAGAAGTAGAAATGAAGCTATTACCCGCACTGGATCACAGCTGAGCCACTAACTAAATAGATCCAAACTTCTCAGGGCAGGAGGAGGTCGACGCTGGGTCCTAGAGGCAGATGGTTCAGGGAGCAGTCTGTATGGACAGGCGCTCAGACCTTCTGAGGTCTGATGCAGGATGATAGCCTGTCACCTCCGAAGCGCTCATGACAGATATCTACTGCGACTAGGAGGAGGATAGAAAGAGTGATTACATGGTTAAGTGATTTATGAGGGCATCTCTTGTGTTGGATGGTGGGACTGAATGGATCTGTGCAGTTTAGCAATGTGAAAAGAGCATGAATGCTGTACATAGGAGAGGAGTGAAGGGCTGATATGGATGGAGTATAAAGAGCTAATGCAAGGACAGTGCATGTGAGTGAATGCAGCAGCCAGGATATAAATTAAACAAATGCATATGGTAAATATTTCAAGGAAAAGGAACAGAAGCGCAAAAACCAGTGCACACACAGCCCAAAAGTGAGGCCGTACTAGGCCGCAGGCCATAAGAGGGAGGCCAGTATAGAAAGAACACCGTGAGCACAACTCAAGATGGTGCTAAGGTTAGGTTCCCAAACCGTTAAAGCAACAAATATGAACTTAGCACTCAACTTAAAGGTATTTGTAAGGCGGTTTATTGTAGTACACGAAAAAAGACGTTTCGGTCAATGTGACCTTCTTCAGTTACGTGTGGTATATAGATTGTGTAGAGCTTATAGGCATCTATCAGAAAGGACGATGATGCTTTAGGCATTGAGGAGAATGTGGACACCGCATCTGGAGGCACGTTTGCCCCTCTCCTATATACTGACAAGCTCATTACCTTAGAGAGATCATTCTCCTCAATGCCTAAAGCATCATCGTCCTTTCTGATAGATGCCTATAAGCTCTACACAATCTATATACCACACGTAACTGAAGAAGGTCACATTGACCGAAACGTCTTTTTTCGTGTACTACAATAAACCGCCTTACAAATACCTTTAAGTTGAGTGCTAGGTTCATATTTGTTGTAAGAGGGAGGCCGACATGACAGGGTAGAGAGGGAAGTAGATACGGAGGTGGTTGGTGATGGGAAGAGAGAATTAGGGGTTAATTTTAGGTGCTGGAATAGATGGGCTGGGCTAAGACGTGGGAGGATCACATGGTATGGGGGGGACATGGGCTGTTAGTATAAAAAGGGGAAGCCATTTTAGAGGGACAACCATTTTGGGTACACATTTAGCAGCAATAGGAATCTCCCACCCACCCTCCCCTTTTTTGTTTCGATCCGGTATATGATTGTAAGTAGGTGTACTCAAACCATTTCATTGTTTGTAAATTCATGTCATGGCAGTCGGGTGTGGGGGTGGTCCTCAAAGTTGGTGAGGCTGGACACTCTGGGGGGGATCGGAGTGGGGTCCTGGACTCCCTCCAGAGCAGGCTTAAGTGGACGACCATTTTAGGTATCCCGAGGATGGAAAAAGGATCTTGGAAGAGGCTAATGGTTCTGGACAGGCGGGTTGTTTTGGTGCCTCTGAGCTGGTGCTTTACGGCTGGAGGTAAAGAACTCGACCTGGGGCCATATGGGTTGGTTAACATCTTGGAATTTTGGTTTCTGGCTTCGAGGACCGCCCCTCTGGGTCGTGATTTACTGTAATGTTTGTTTTTGTTTAAATAAATGGCTGCTGTGGCCAAATTATCCAACATCCTCAAGTCGGTTTTTATTTTATTATAGGGGGGGCAATGAGATGGAGTTGAACTAAGGGGCTTGGATTGTGGGGATAAGTATAGGATCTATGAGGAATCTTGAATACCCCCTTTGTCATGTACAATACAAAAAAGCTTTTATACTTTTTGCATATCGAATACCGGAATCGCAAGTTCCCATAATGCTATGAGCCAGTTTGATTTGATTCAGCCAATGAGGAATCCTAAGAAGTGTGGGCACATCCTGTTAGGCATGTAGGCATGTTAACTAATGGCATGGTTGTGATTGGCTGCGAGCAGACCACCCAGCTGCTCCTCCCCCAGACACACGCTGAACAGTGATCTATGGAAAGTGAAACTAGTGAGGAGGAAACGACAAGTTCTCTTTTCAATGCCAGAACACACCCCCCTGGACGTTTATCTTAGAAGCAAGAGATGATATCTTGGAAACCGTGCAGACTAGCCACAGAAGGTAAATTACTTATTGTCAGCATTCTGCAGCCTAGATATGCACTGAGATTATGTGAAAAGCCCGGACAACCTGTTCTGTTATGTATTTCCAAGTTGCATCGCCCGCCAGGGCTGGTGGGGTACTTGGTACCGGGCCCGTTGGTTTCAATGGGATATGTCACGGTAGCTGTGACCCGGTCCGTGGCCCTGGGCGTCCATTGTAAAAGGGAAATGTTGAACGTGTGGATGATGATTAAAGTTTATGAGTGAATGATTCGTGACGCCACCTGTGGTGTTCGGCAATGAAGATGTTAAGCCGATGCTGCAGACAGGTCCTCTGGGACAGATGGTGTGGTGCAGAAATGATGTTGTGGCCCTCCATAGGTAGGGCTGTAGTCCCAGGGCAGTGTAGATGGAGAGGTAGTGAAGAGACGTAGATGGTTCAGTGCCAGGCACAGAGATGTAGCAGTGCTGAGTGTGTTGGCGCAGGAATAACTGGAGGACACCAGGGCATGTAGTTCCAAAGCTTTACTCACAGTCTGTTGTGCATACAGGTGCTCGCATCCGTGCCGTGTCCTCCGGGTCAGGGGCTCAGTCAACCTCCAAACTAGATGAAGCACTCCGTTCCAACACTCTGCCAACATATGCCTTCTCTGAACGTCTCCCTCTATTGCTACACAACCCCTTTAACAGTCAATATCTTTGTAACTCCGAACGTCTTAAAAAAAAAATAATTCCTGCTATTCCATTTGATTGGGCTAAACCTCTATGCCTTTGATGTCTCCTCCACCTCCCCCAATACATTCTACATTATTCTTAGTTGTTTTCCTTCATGTAGAATTAACCTATAAGGAAAGAAAGGGTTTATTTTAATTCCTATATTTCTGTCCCATTGACTTACATTGGTTTCCGATATCGGAATCGGTGATATCCGATACTTTTTGGGTATCAGTCCGATCCAATCCGATCCTATATTTCCCGATATCGGAAAGTATCACTCAACACTACTCGTTAGCAATCAATCAAACTAAGTTGAGACAGCAGGACACAATAATGTAGTGAACAGATAAACAAGTATCCAGGCCTACATGGATCATAAACCACTTTGCAATAGTTACTTGACCTCACAGCATAGGGGGACAAGCAGAGTAAGTTGAAATAGCTATATACCATTACATATACTTGCTAGCTAAGATGAATAGCAATGGCTGGACACATGCAGGATTCAGTGCAGGAGATTGAATAAGTTAAATACCTTTACATATACTTGATAAGATGGATAGCAATGGCTGGAAGCATGCAGGATTCAGTGTTCCTGAGGTCAAATGGAGAAGGTTAGTGGGAAACACCATTTCCTCAGCAGGCCAGGCTTTATGCCAGCAGAGAGGTGTCATGAGTAGAGTTGAGCGACTTTTGGTTTTTTAGGGTCGTGTTTCGTTTCGTGAAACCCGACTTTTCCAAAAGTCGGGTCGAGCAAGATCGGCCGATTATAGGGAAAAGTCGGGGTCGTCCCGAAACACGAAACCCAATGTAAGTCAATGGGGAATAAAAGTCGGCAGTGAGAGGAGGACAGGAAACACACCTACAGTGCCCATTTGAATGCCAAAAGCATCAATTCTTCTTACTTAAGCTTGTCAACCTTAATTAACTTCATAATACAAGTTACGCACTGAAAAATGGGGGTAATTTGTCTACAGACTGTGGGGGGGAGGGCTGGCTCCAGGTTTTCATGTGCCCTGGGCGAAAGAGCGCCCCTTTAACACATACCACAACTCATCATGCTCCGATACGGCAGAGAAATAGCGGTATAGTACAATGAAAAATACTTCACTTTTTACATTTCATGACGAGGCCAATCTATTTCTCCATACAGAATCATTGGTCCCATATAATGTTTGAAACAGTATATGATGAGCTCCACATAATGCTACAGTATATGTTGGTCCCCATGGATGAAGCTCCACTGTCTTATGGGCCCAAATAATGCTCCAAACATAATGGGCCCCATTTCTAATGCTCTAGTGTATAATGGGCCCTGTAAATGCTGCTCCAGTATCTGATGTCCACCTTTGGAATGTTCCAGTGTATGGTGAGCCCCATCTATCATTCTCCAGAGTATAGTGCTCCCCAAAAAATACTGTCCCAACATTGAAAACAATCAAATAAGTCTCCTCGCTAGGGAATCCCTGTACTTGTCTGGACTCCTCGTCGTCCCCATCTTCCATCTCACTGCACAGTATTTCAACTTTGCAAGTGATGTGATCCTGAGCAAGCAGGGGGGGCCCACTCGTTGGCGACGGCACTGGCACAGGGCCCCTAATAGTACGGTGGTGTGTCTGATGGCGGGTGGGCCGAACCTGCACTTTCATCTGCAGCTTCCTCTTTGTCACCGTGTAAGATGGAACTGTATATGGGAAGGGTAACCTGAGTTTCATCAGGGTCAGATTCAGGCCGTGTAGCGTGCGAGGGGAATGTAGTGGTCTGGGTCAATGTACCAGCAGATTCATCGAGCAGTGGCTGGGCATCAGTGCACTTGTGTCACCCCCAGGAGTACGGTCGCCACAGTGGCATTACCTTCTTCCTAGGGAGTGTGATGTCATGCTTGGGAGCAACGAACGATCTCTCTAGCAGGTTAACTGATTGGGCGGCGTTATTCCCACGAGTCATGACCCTCCAAACAGCGTTCATGAAGGCAAAGTGTTTGTTTTACGTGGGCAGTATGGTTGCAAAGCTGAACCTTAAAGGAATGTCCAGAAGGGCACCACCAGGAGTGGAGCCTATGGTTAAATTCGACTCCACCTGAGAAACCTCAACCATGCCAGCTACAGAACAGATGCACACATTGCAAGCTTAATTCCGTTAACGAACGAGACTTCGTCATGCCCCGTGGTCCGAGTCCGGCTTACTAGAGGGACACGTGAGGCTCTGGCACATGAGATTGGCCAATAACTGGAGTGTCATGCCCTTACATGTCCGTGGCTGCATGTGAGCTACATTGAAAAGGCCAGCGTTTGTCGCTTACAGGTGCAGATAACCCGCTGAACAACGTTAGTGATGGGGATCACTGACTACAATTATTACCCACGAACAATGATTTCCCAGTAAGTGCAGGTCAACCGCAGTTCCGGAATAAGGCCTAACCGTCATTCCTGAAAAAATGAAAAACTTACGTGTGCAAACCACAGGTGCTGTAGCTTGCTTAACAGCTCGCCAGCCGTTCTCACGCCCAGTATGGATTACACGTGATTGCACAAAGGTGAGAAAGGGTACCGTATCCCCAGATAACATGTATGGATAGCGTACACATTCAAAATATATGTCTATACATCAGGAGGCAGGCTCAGACGGTGTTAGGCCCAGTATTGATTGCACGTGATTGCACAAAGGTTAGAAAGGGTACCGTATCCCCAGATAACATGTATGGATAGCGTACACATTCAAAATATATGTCTATACATCAGGAGGCAGGCTCAGACGGTGTTAGGCCCAGTATGGATTGCACGTGATTGCACAAAGGTTAGAAAGGGAACCGTATCCCCAGATAACATGTATGGATAGCGTACACATTCAAAATATATGTCTATACATCAGGAGGCAGGCTCAGACGGTGTTAGGCCCAGTATGGATTGCACGTGATTGCACAAAGGTTAGAAAGGGTACCGTATCCCCAGATAACATGTATGGATAGCGTACACATTCAAAATATATGTCTATACATCAGGAGGCAGGCTCAGACAGTGTTAGGCCCAGTTTGGATTGCACATGATTGCACAAAGGTTAGAAAGGGAACCTTATCCCCAGATAACATGTATGGATACCGTACACATTCAAAATATATGTCTATATACATCAGGAGGCAGGCTCAGACAGTGTTAGGCCCAGTTTGGATTGCACATGATTGCACAAAGGTTAGAAAGGGAACCTTATCCCCAGATAACATGTATGGATACCGTACACATTCAAAATATATGTCTATATACATCAGGAGGCAGGCTCAGACGGTGTTAGGCTCAGTATGGATTGCACGTGATTGCACAAAGGTTAGAAAGGGTACCGTATCCCCAGATAACATGTATGGATAGCGTACACATTCAAAATATATGTCTATACATCAGGAGGCAGGCTCAGACGGTGTTAGGCCAGTATGGATTGCACGTGATTGCACAAAGGTTAGAAAGGGAACCGTATCCCCAGATAACATGTATGGATAGCGTACACATTCAAAATATATGTCTATACATCAGGAGGCAGGCTCAGACGGTGTTAGGCCCAGTATGGATTGCATGTGATTGCACAAAGGTTAGAAAGGGAACGTATCCCCAGATAACATGTATGGATAGCATACACATTCAAAATATATGTCTATACATCAGGAGGCAGGCTCAGACGGTGTTAGGCCCAGTATGGATTGCACGTGATTGCACAAAGGTTAGAAAGGGAACCGTATCCCCAGATAACATATATGGATAGCGTACACATTCAAAATATATGTCTATACATCAGGAGGCAGGCTCAGACTGTGTTAGGCCCAGTATGGATTGCACGTGATTGCACAAAGGTTAGAAAGGGTACCGTATCCCCAGATAACATGTATGGATAGCGTACACATTCAAAATATATGTCTATACATCAGGAGGCAGGCTCAGACGGTGTTAGGCCCAGTATGGATTGCACGTGATTGCACAAAGGTTAGAAAGGGAACCGTATCCCCAGATAACATGTATGGATAGCGTGCACATTCAAAATATATGTCTATACATCAGGAGGCAGGCTCAGACGGTGTTAGGCCCAGTATGGATTGCACGTGATTGCACAAAGGTTAGAAAGGGAACCGTATCCCCAGATAACATGTATGGATAGCGTACACATTCAAAATATATGTCTATACATCAGGAGGCAGGCTCAGACGGTGTTAGGCCCAGTATGGATTGCACGTGATTGCACAAAGGTTAGAAAGGGAACCGTATCCCCAGATAACATGTATGGATAGCGTACCCATTCAAAATATATGTCTATACATCAGGAGGCAGGCTCAGAGTGTGTTAGGCCCAGTATGGATTGCACGTGATTGCACAAAGGTTAGAAAGGGTACCGTATCCCCGGATAACATGTATGGATAGCGTACACATTCAAAATATATGTCTATACATCAGGAGGCAGGCTCAGACGGTGTTAGGCCCAGTATGGATTGCACGTGATTGCACAAAGGTTAGAAAGGGAACCGTATCCCCAGATAACATGTATGGATAGCGTGCACATTCAAAATATATGTCTATACATCAGGAGGCAGGCTCAGACGGTGTTAGGCCCAGTATGGATTGCACGTGATTGCACAAAGGTTAGAAAGGGAACCGTATCCCCAGATAACATGTATGGATAGCGTACACATTCAAAATATATGTCTATACATCAGGAGGCAGGCTCAGACGGTGTTAGGCCCAGTATGGATTGCACGTGATTGCACAAAGGTTAGAAAGGGAACCGTATCCCCAGATAACATGTATCGATAGCGTACACATTCAAAATATATGTCTATACATCAGGAGGCAGGCTCAGACGGTGTTAGGCCCAGTATGGATTGCACGTGATTGCACAAAGGTTAGAAAGGGAACCGTATCCCCAGATAACATGTATTGATAGCGTACACATTCAAAATATATGTCTATATACATCAGGAGGCAGGCTCAGACGGTGTTAGGCCCAGTATGGATTGCACGTGATTGCACAAAGGTTAGAAAGGGTAACGTATCCCCAGATAACATGTATGGATAGCGTACACATTCAAAATATATGTCTATACATCAGGAGGCAGGCTCAGACGGTGTTAGGCCCAGTATGGATTGCACGTGATTGCACAAAGGTTAGAAAGGGAACCGTATCCCCAGATAACATGTATGGATAGCGCACACATTCAAAATATATGTCTATATACATCAGGAGGCAGGCTCAGACGGTGTTAGGCCCAGTATGGATTGCACGTGATTGCACAAAGGTTAGAAAGGGTACCGTATCCCCAGATAACATGTATGGATAGCGTACACATTCAAAATATATGTCTATACATCAGGAGGCAGGCTCAGACAGTGTTAGGCCCAGTATGGATTGCACGTGATTGCACAAAGGTTAGAAAGGGAACCGTATCCCCAGATAACATGTATGGATAGCGTACACATTCAAAATGTATGTCTATACATCAGGAGGCAGGCTCAGACGGTGTTAGGCCCAGTATGGATTGCACGTGATTGCGCAAAGGTTAGAAAGGGAACCGTATCCCCAGATAACATGTATGGATAGCGTACAAATTCAAAATATATGTCTATACATCAGGAGGCAGGCTCAGACGGTGTTAGGCCCAGTATGGATTGCACGTGATTGCACAAAGGTTAGAAAGGGTACCGTATCCCCAGATAACAAGTATGGATAGCGTACACATTCAAAATATATGTCTATACATCAGGAGGCAGGCTCAGACGGTGTTAGGCCCAGTATGGATTGCACGTGATTGCACAAAGGTTAGAAAGGGAACCGTATCCCCAGATAACATGTATGGATAGCGTACACATTCAAAATATATGTCTATATACATCAGGAGGCAGGCTCAGACGGTGTTAGGCCCAGTATGGATTGCACGTGATTGCACAAAGGTTAGAAAGGGTACCGTTTCCCCGGATAACATGTATGGATAGCGTACACATTCAAAATATATGTCTATACATCAGGAGGCAGGCTCAAACGGTGTCAGGCACAGTATGGATTTGACGGCCCAGACTACACAGCGGAGGAGCAGGGAGAGGTAAAGATTGCAAATGCTGGGGCCCTGCTCAAGCAAGGGGGGCCCACTCGTGGGCGTCGGTACTGGCACTGGGCCCCTCATAGTACGGCGGTGTGTCTGACGGCGGGTGTGCACCACCACCGTCAGAGACACTTGATTGCACTATGAGGGACCCTGTGCCAGTGCCCGCGCCCAAGAGTCGGCCTACCCACCTGTCCAGGGCAACGGCACTCGCACGGTGTCGTGCGCTAGGTGGTGACCCCGGCCATGGGGGGGGAGGCAGCACAGTTAGGGAGTTTTAGAAAGTGGCATATGTTGATGTTGGACATTCAGCTGATGCAAAAGGTGAAATAGGTCAAGTCCCAGGAAGAGGTGGACCAAAGCAAGCCATTTTTCTGTCACCCTATGTGTCATCAGGGGAAGGTGGGACAAAATCCTTGGAAACCCATGCGTGGTTCATTTTAATGAAGGTTAGATCATCCACATTTTGGGTTGACAGACGGGTCCTTTTTTCTGTCAGGATTGATCCAGCTGCACTGAAGACTCTTTCCGATAGCACACTTGCAGCTGGGCAAGCGAGCTCCTGTAAGGCATATTGTGCCAATTCAGGCCAGGTGTCCAGTTTAGCGGCCCAATAGTCAAAGGGGAATGACCTGTGTGGGAGAACATCGATATGGGAGGAAAAGTAGTTTGTAACCATAGTTGACAACTGCTGTCTCCTGTCACTCTCCATCGATGCAGTATTACCAGTTGTGTGAGCGGTACTTGAAAAATCAGTCCACAACATTGTCATGAGACCCCTGTCTCCAACGCCACTTCTGCTGTGTGCACCACGAACACCTCTGCCAAGCTGACCCCGGCCCGTACGGCTCGTGTGAGAACCATCACCGCTGCTGTGTGCTGGGAATGCCTCAAGCAACCGATTTACCAGAGTTGCTTGTTTATTAGCCAATATTAGGTCAAGGTTCTCCTGTGGCATGATGTTTTGTAATTTGCCTTTATAGCGTGGATCCAGGATGCTGGCCAACCAGTAGTCGTCATCGTTCATCATTTTGGCAATGCGGGGGTCCCTTTTTAGGATCTGCAAGGCATAATCTGACATGTGGGCCAATGTTCCCGGTGTCAATGATGCACTGCGAGTGCTGGTTGGAGGAGCACTTTCTGGCAAATCCACATCCCTCCAGTCACGCACAAACCCTGTACCAGACCTTGCCACGCCAACATTTTCACTTGCCCCACGAGATGCATCCTCCTCCCCTAAGTAATCATCCCCATCATCCTCCTCCTCCTCCTCTTCCTCCACCTCGTCCAGGTGAGGTCCCTGAGCAGACAATGGCTGAATGTCATCAAGGATTCCCTCCTCCTCTTCCTCCTCATCAACATTGGCTGCAGAAGCCTGCTCCTTAAGGTGCATCAAAGTTTGCATGAGCAGACGCATAAGTGGGATGCTCATACTTAGGATGGTGTCGTCTGCGCTTACCAGCCGTGTGCATTCCTCAAAACACTGAAGGACTTTACAGAGGTCTTTCAGCTTCGACCACTGCACACCTGTCAACTCCATGTCTGCTCTCAAAGTGCCTGGCCGTGTATCCTCCCACAAATGCATTATGGCCTGCCTCTGCTCGCACAGCCGCTCCACCATGTGCAGGGTGGAGTTCCACCTTGTTGCAATGTCGATAATGAGGCGGTGGTTGGGAAGGTGGAGCAATCGCTGCAGCTTCTGCATACGAACGGAGTGTACAGGCGACCGGCGGATGTGCGCGCACAGTCTTCGCACCTTCTGGAGCAGGGCTGTTAACTCCGGATAATTTTTGAGGAAGCACTGCACCACCAGGTTCAAGGTGTGAGCCAAGCAAGGTATGTGGCTGAGTTCTGAAAGGGCTATGGCTGCCACAAAATTACGGCCGTTATCACTAACTACCTTGCCTGCCTCAAGATGTACACTGCCCAGCCATGACTCAGTTTGTCGCTTCAAGTACTCGGCCAGCACCTCGGCGGTATGTCTGTCGCCCAAACACATCATCTGCAACACAGCCTGCTGACGCTTTCCACTAGCTGCTCGATAGGGGGACACCTCGTGTGCAACAGTGGCAGCTGCAGATGAAGTGCTCGTATGACTGCGCTCTGTGGACGAGCTTTCGCTTCTGGAGGAGGAGGAGGAGGAGGAGGAGGGTCGAACGCCTACAGCCAACTGTTTCCTATACCGTGGGCTAGGCAGCACTGTCCCACCACCGCTGTCCCCTGTGGACCCTGCATCCACCACATTAACCCAGTGCGCAGTGATAGACACGTAACGGCCCTGGCCATGCCGACTGGGCCATGCATCAGTTGTGAGGTGCACCTTTCCGCTCACTGACTGCTTGAGTGCATGGACAATGCGGTCTTTCACATGATGGTGGAGGGCTGGGATGGCTTTGCGAGAGAAGAAGTGGCGACTGGGTAGGTCATAGCGTGGTACTGCATAGGCCATGAGTTCGCGGAAAGCTGCGCTTTCCACCAACCGATAGGGCATCATCTCAAACGAGATTAGTTTGGCAATGTGGGCGTTCAAACCCAGTGTACGCGGATGAGAGACTGAGTACTTTCTTGACCTACTCATAGTGTCTGGGAGGGTGAGCTGGACTTGCGAGCTGCATATGGTGGAAGTAGCGGTGGACAGGGCGGACTGAGAGAGGGTTGATGATGGTGATGGAGTTGGTGTTCTTTCTGATGGCCTAGAATCAGTCTTTCGTTGATATAACAGTGGGATTCCCTGACTGCTGTGGTCTTGCAACGACACCTCAACATTTGCTGCTGTGCTAACCGGTGGGCTTACAGTGGGGGAAACAATGTAGCGTTGCTGACTACCTGCGTTGTGATCAGTTGCACATGTGGCACTTGAGGTTTGGTGTTGTGTCCACGCTTGCAAGTGCATGCTGGTTAAATGTCTAAGCATGCAACTGGTATTCAAATTTTTCAGATTTTTCCCTCGGCTAAAGGTCTTTGCGCACTTCTTACAGATAACCTTGGCCTGATCATGAGGATTTTGTTCAAAAAAGTGCCACACTGCACTCTTCCTACTTTGGCAGACATTTTGCGGCCTAGCACGCTGTGATCTTTTGACCCTCTGGACAAGCTGTCCAGCAACTCTTTTGATTTTTGGAACCTGTCTTTGGAGTGCTCCGGGCCTGCCAGAAAACAGCTGTTGCGATGTCGATGTCTGCTGTGGATGCTCCTCATCTGAGCTATTGGAAGCAGCACCCTCTTCCCCCAATGGATGCCAATCTGGGTCAACAACTGGGTCATCCATCACCTCCTCTTCAATGTCATGTGCACCTTCCTCTGTGTCACCATGTATGGTGGTATAGTGTGCGGGAAGGGGCACCTGAGTCTCATCAGGGTCAGAATCTGGCTCTGTACACTGCGAGGACAATGTAGTGCTCTGAGTGAATGTACCAGCAGAATCATCCATCAGCGGCTGTGCATCAGTGCACTCCATGTCAGATTCATCTTGGCCTGGGTAATTCACCATTTCACTTGATAATCCAGGCATGGTATGTGAAAACAGCTCCATGGAGTAATCAGTAGTATGGCCTGCGTCATCCTTCAATCTTGGTTGGGGTGAAGGACACAAGGAAAGGTGTGGTTCATGAACATGAGCCTCCAATGACGACTCAGTGCTTTTACTTTTTACAACTGAAGAAGAGGAGGCGATAGAGCTGGAGGCTGAGTCAGCAATGTAAGACAAAACTTTTTCCTGATGCTCTGGCTTTAAAAGCGGTTTGCCAACTCCTAGAAAACTAAGCCTTCAAAGCCTTATGGAGCCAGACGATGACACAGGCTCAACACCTCCTGCATTCGGTCCTATTTTACTCTTGCCACTACCATCAGATCCACCACCAACACCATCATTACCAGCTGCCAACCCCCGCCCAATTCCACGGCCTCTTCCACCAGCCTTCCTCATTTTTGGTAGAAATGTAGACAAAATCCAACAAACTATATAGTAATGTAAAACAAGGTACAAGGTGTCTATAGGACAGGGGAGATTTTGAATTTCTGCTCACACTAGTGGACACTGGACACTTTTGGATTGTGTGAGGCCCACTGAATATCTGAGCGCTATGTCACAGGCTCGATGGCACAGCTGTGACCAAAGTGACTAGAGCATAAGTGAGATTTTGAATTTCTGTTCACACTAGTGGACACTGGACACTTTTGGATTGTGTGAGGCCCACTGAATATCTGAGCGCTATGTCACAGGCTCGATGGCACAGCTGTGACCAAAGTGACTAGAGGATAAGGGAGATTTTGAATTTCTGCAGACACATGTGGACACTGGACACTTTTGGATTGTGTGAGGCCCACTGAATATCTGAGCGCTATGTCACAGGCTCGATGGCACAGCTGTGCAGGGCCGGCGTTATGGGCAGGCAGACCAGGCAGCTGCCTAGGGCCCCCGCTCCTCCAGGGGCCCCCAGCCAGCGGCACTTCACACAGCCACCATGGGGCCCCTGTGAGGCAGGAGGGCCCGCCTGCCCCCAGCGCCGACTCCCGCCGCCACACTGAAGGAGGCAGTGATGGGGGAGAGAGCGTCAGCTGACGCTCCCTCTCCCATCATTCCCCACTCTGCCTCTGACACAGCGGGGGCGCAATGACGTCATCGCGCTCTCACTGTGTGCAGGAGGAGACAGGAGCAGCCAGCAGCGCGGGCATGAGGAGAAGGTGAGGAGTGTTGTTTTTTTTTTTTTTTTTTTTTTTTTTAAATCAGTGCGAGTACTAGACTGTGGGGCCACTTTGGGGGGACTATATACCATGCTGGGGGGTGCTATATACCATGCTGGGGGGCTATATACCATGCTGGGAGGGCCATATACCATGCAGGGCTGTATTATACCATGCTGGGGGGACTATATGTATACCATGCTCGGCTGTATCATACCATGCTGGGGGGCTATATACCATGCTGGGCTGTATTATACCATGCTGGGGGGGCTATATACCATGCTGGGCTGTATTATACCAGGCTGGGGGGGCTATATACAATGCTGGGCTGTATTATACCATGCTGGGGGGCTATATACCATGCTGGGGGGGCTATATACCATGCTGGGCTGTATTATACCAGGCTGGGGGGGGGCTATATACAATGCTGGGCTGTATTATACCGTGCTGGGGGCTATATACCATGCTGGGCTGTATTATACCATTCTGGTGGGGCTATATACCATGCTGGGCTGTATTATACCGTGCTGGGCTGTATTATACCATTCTGGGGGGCTATATACCATGCTGGGCTGTATTATACCATTTTGGGGGGCTATATACCATGCTGGGCTGTATTATACCATTCTGGGGGCACTATATACCATGCTCGGCTGTATCATACCATGCTGGGGGGGGGGCTATATACCATGCTGGGCTGTATTACACCATTCTGGGGGGACTATATACCATGCTCGGCTGTATCATACCATGCTCGGCTGTATTGTACCATGCTGGGGGGGGCTATATACCATACTGGGCTGTATTATACCAGGCTGGGGGGGCTATATACAATGCTGGGCTATATTATACCATGCTGGGCTGTATTATACCATCTTGGGGGGCTATATACCATGCAGGGCTGTATTATACCATTCTGGGGGGGCTATATACCATGCAGGGCTGTATTATACCATGCTGGGCGGTATTATACCGTCCTGGGCTGTATTATACCATTTTGGGGGGGCTATATACCATGCTGGGCTGTATTATACCATTCTGTGGGGGGATATATACCATGCTAGGCTGTATTATACCATGCTGGCCTGTATTACACCATTCTGGGGGGTGCTATATACCGTGCTAGGCTGTATCATACCATGCTGGGGGGCTATATGCCATGCTGGGCTGTATTATACCGTGCTGGGCTGTATCATACCGTGCTGGGGGGCTATATACCATGCTGGCCTGTATTACACCATTCTTGGGGGTGCTATATACCGTGCTGGGCTGTATCATACCATGCTGGGGGGCTATATGCCATGCCGGGCTGTATTATACCGTGCTGGGCTGTATCATACCGTGCTGAGGGGCTATATACCATGCTGGGCTGTATTATACCATTTTGGGGGGCTATATACCTTGCTGGGCTGTATTATACCATGCTGGGCTGTATAATACCATTCTGGGGGGGCTATATACCATGCTGGGCTGTATTATACCATTTTGGGGGGGCTATATACCATGCAGGGCTGTATTATACCATACTGGGCTGTATTATTCCATTCTGGGGTGCTATATACCATGCTGGGCTGTATTATACCATTCTGGGGGGGGCTATATACCATGCTGGGCTGTATTATACCATTCTGGGGGGGCTATATACCACGCTGGGCTGTATTATACCATTCTGGGGGGGGCTATATACCATGCTGGCCTGTATTACACCATTCTGGGGGGGGGGCTATATACAGTACCATGCTGGGCTGTATTATACCATACTGGGCTGCATTATTCCATTCTGGGGTGCTATATATCATGCTGGGCTGTATTATACCATGCTGGGGGGATATATACCATGCTGGGCTGTATTATACCATACTGGGCTGTATTATTCCATTCTGGGGTGCTATATACCATGCTGGGCTGTATTATACCATGCTGGCCTGTATTACACCATTCTGGGGGGGGGCTATATACAGTACCATGCTGGGCTGTATTATACCATACTGGGCTGTATTATTCCATTCTGGGGTGCTATATATCATGCTGGGCTGTATTATACCATGCTGGGGGGATATATACCATGCTGGGCTGTATTATACCATACTGGGCTGTATTATTCCATTCTGGGGTGCTATATACCATGCTGGGCTGTATTATACCATGCTGGGCTGTATTATACCATGCTGGGCTGTATTATACCATGCTGGGCGGGCTATATTATACAATGCTGGGCTGTATTATACAGCCTGTATACCATGGTGGGCTGTATACCATGGTGGGCTGGGCTGTATACTATGCGGTGTGTTATATACCATGTAGGGTACATTTTACACTATATTCTATAGGGGGAGGCTGTGTTAAATAATATGAAGGGCTACATTATATTCTATGGGGAGGTGGGCTGTATTATATTATATGGGGGACGCTGTATTATAGTTATTATATGAGGAGGGCTACATTGTATTCTATGGAAGGGCTACATTATACTATATAAGGGGTTTCATTATATCCCATGAGGGGGTTGCCATATATTCTATGGAGGGGCTGCATTATACTATATGGGGGGTGGGACTGCATTATATACTATGGGGAGTTACATTATATTCTGTGGAGTGGCTGCATTATATTCTATGGGGGTTACATTATATTGTATGGCGGGGCTGCATTATACTCTGTGGGGTGGCTGCATTATACTATTTGTGGGCTGCATTATGCTGTATCGAGGACTATGGGGAATACATTATATGAAGAACTATGGGGTGCATTATGCTATGGGAAGTGATTTGTACTACATGGGTGACTATGGAGGTGCATTATACTATATGGAGTGTATTATACGGAGGACTGAGCAGTGTACTTTAATATATGGAGGGCTATGAGGAGTGTAGTATACTATATGGAGGACTGAGCAGTGTATTTTAATATATGGAGAGCTATAAGGAGTGTATTATACTATATGGAGGACTTTGGGGCAGATTATATTATATGGAGGACTATGGGGTGTAAACTGTAGATGTCCTGCTGATAACATGATACTGTATGGTGATCTGTTAGGGTGGTTTCACATTAACGTTGCAGGCCGCTAAGCCCCCCGCTCTCTGCCGCACCTCCTTCGGTAGCTCCGCCTACGGGCGCATGACGCTTTAGCACTGGGGACGCACACGGCCGCCGCTAAGCCCCGCCACCTGCCGCGCCTCCTCTGGTAGCTCCGCCTATGTATGTGTCCTGCATCCCCTATCTTTAGCACTGGGGACGCAGGCTGTGCGCAGGTATGTGTTTGGCGGTGCATGCGTCCTTTTGACGGTGCGCCGAGCGCACCAAATTGCAACAGGTTGCGTTTGGCGCTGGTCGGCGCACCGTCAAAAGGACGCATGCGCCGCCAAACGCATATCTGCGCACGGCCTGCGTCCCCAGTGCTAAAGATAGGGGACGCAGGACGCATGCAGCGTCATGCGCCCGTAGGCGGAGCTACCGGAGGAGGCGCGGCAGGTGGCGGGGCTTAGCGGCGGCCGTGTGCAGGCCGATGCTGCAGCCTGAAACGCTAATGTGAAACCACCCTTAGGGTGTGTGCACACGTTGCGGATTAGTCTGCGGATTTTTCTGCAGAGAATCCATATCTCTTGGCAGAAACTGCAGGGTAAAACACATGCATTTTTTCTGCGGATTCCTAGCATGTGTACAGCGGATTTGATGCAGGTTCTAGTGCGGTTTGGCAGTGTGAATGAGAGAGAGAGAGTAGAGTTGAGCGAAACGGGTCGAAAAAATTCAAAAGTCGCTGACTTTTGGCAAAGTCGGGTTTCATGAAACGAAACCCGACCCTAGGATGGGGTCGGCCACGAGGTCGGCGAATTACGCGCCAAAGTCGCGTTTCAAAAGTTTGTTTTGCGCTCTTTTTCAGCCAATCAGGATCCACGGACACTGTGGGCAACGTGATGACATAGGCACGGGTCACCACCATCTTTCAGAAGGGCATGCAAGTGATTGGCTTGCTTTGGTGGGCGTCACAGGGGGTATAAGAGGGCGTGCACGCCGACCGCCATCTTACTTCTGCCGATCTTAGTATAGGGAGAGGTTGCTGCTGATTCTGTAGGGAGAGCGTTAGGCAGGGAAGAAGACAAAAAAACTGCTTCTGCTGCTAGAGATTTGGCCTGCACAACACACCAGTCACTGTGTGTGCAGTGCAACGGGAGGCTATATAGTGGTGTATCAGTGGTGTTGGTTGTTGAGCTGCCTTTTAAGGCTTCCTGACAGGCTGGCATTGCTGTTTACCCACTGCTCCGCAAACTGCTTTTTTAAAAGCAATCCCAATTTTTTTTTTTTGTCCTGCTGAGAAGAAAAAAAAACTGCTTCTGCTGCTAGCAATTTGGCCTGCACAACACACCAGTCACTGTGTGTGCAGTGCAAGGGGAGGCTATATAGTGGTGTATCAGTGGTGTTGGTTGTTGGGCTGCCTTCTAAGGCTTCCTGACAGGCTGGCATTGCTGTTTACCCACTGCTCCGCAAACTGCTTTTTTAAAAGCAATCCAATCTCCCTTATCCTCTAGTCACTTTTGTCACAGCTGTGCCATCGAGCCTGTCACATAGCGCTCAGATATTCATTGGGCCTCACACAATAAAAAAGTGTCCAGTGTCCAAAAGTGTGTGCAGAGATTCAAAATCTCCCTTATCCTCTAGTCACTTTTGTCACAGCTGTGCCATCGAGCCTGTCACATAGCGCTCAGATATCAGTGGGCCTCACACAATCCAAAAGTGTCCACTGTCCACAAGTGTGTGCAGAAATTCAAAATCTCCCTTATCCTCTAGTCACTTTTGTCACAGCTATGCCATCGAGCCTGTCACATAGGGCTCAGATATCAGTGGGCCTCACACAATCCAAAAGTGTCCACTGTCCACAAGTGTGTGCAGAAATTCAAAATCTCCCTTATCCTCTAGTCACTTTGGTCACAGCTGTGCCATCGAGCCTGTCACATAGCGCTCAGATATCAGTGGGCCTCACACAATCCAAAAGTGTCCACTGTCCACAAGTGTGTGCAGAAATTCAAAATCTCCCTTATCCTCTAGTCACTTTTGTCACAGCAGTGCCATCGAGCCTGTCACATAGCGCTCAGATATCAGTGGGCCTCACACAATCCAAAAGTGTCCAGTGTCCAAAAGTGTGTGCAGATATTCAAAATCTCCCTTATCCTCTAGTCACTTTTGTCACAGCAGTGCCATCGAGCCTGTCACATAGCGCTCAGATATCAGTGGGCCTCACACAATCCAAAAGTGTCCACTGTCCACAAGTGTGTGCAGATATTCAAAATCTCCCTTATCCTCTAGTCACTTTTGTCACAGCAGTGCCATCGAGCCTGTCACATAGCGCTCAGATATCAGTGGGCCTCACACAATCCAAAAGTGTCCACTGTCCACAAGTGTGTGCAGAAATACAAAATCTCCCTTATCCTCTAGTCACTTTTGTCACAGCTGTGCCATCGAGCCTGTCACATAGCGCTCAGATATCAGTGGGCCTCACACAATCCAAAAGTGTCCACTGTCCACAAGTGTGTGCAGAAATTCAAAATCTCCCTTATCCTCTAGTCACTTTTGTCACAGCTGTGCCATCGAGCCTGTCACATAGCGCTCAGATATCAGTGGGCCTCACACAATCCAAAAGTGTCCACTGTCCACAAGTGTGTGCAGAAATTCAAAATCTCACTTATCCTCTAGCCACTTTTGTCACAGCAGTGCCATCGAGCCTGTCACATAGCGCTTAGATATCAGTGGGCCTCACACAATCCAAAAGTGTCCACTGTCCACAAGTGTGTGCAGAAATTCAAAATCTCCCTTATCCTCTAGTCACTTTTGTCACAGCAGTGCCATCGAGCCTGTCACATAGCGCTCAGATTTCAGTGGGCCTCACACAATCCAAAAGTGTCCACTGTCCACAAGTGTGTGCAGAAATTCAAAATCTCCCTTATCCTCTAGTCACTTTTGTCACAGCAGTGCCATCGAGCCTGTCACATAGCGCTCAGATATCAGTGGGCCTCACACAATCCAAAAGTGTCCACTGTCCACAAGTGTGTGCAGAAATTCAAAATCTCCCTTATCCTCTAGTCACTTTTGTCACAGCAGTGCCATCGAGACTGTCACATAGCGCTCAGATATCAGTGGGCCTCACACAATCCAAAAGTGTCCACTGTCCACAAGTGTGTGCAGAAATTCAAAATCTCCCTTATCCTCTAGTCACTTTTGTCACATCTGTGCCATCGAGCTTGTCACATAGCGCTCAGATATCAGTGGGCCTCACACAATCCAAAAGTGTCCACTGTCCACAAGTGTGTGCAGAAATTCAAAATCTCCCTTATCCTCTAGTCACTTTTGTCACAGCAGTGCCATCGAGCCTGTCACATAGCGCTCAGATATCAGTGGGCCTCACACAATCCAAAAGTGTCCAGTGTCCAAAAGTTTGTGCAGATATTCAAAATCTCCCTTATCCTCTAGTCACTTTTGTCACAGCAGTGCCATCGAGCCTGTCACATAGCGCTCAGATATCAGTGGGCCTCACACAATCCAAAAGTGTCCACTGTCCACAAGTGTGTGCAGAAATTCAAAATCTCCCTTATCCTCTAGTCACTTTTGTCACAGCTGTGCCATCGAGCGTGTCACATAGCGCTCAGATATCAGTGGGCCTCACACAATCCAAAAGTGTCCACTGTCCACAAGTGTGTGCAGAAATTCAAAATCTCCCTTATCCTCTAGTCACTTTTGTCACAGCTGTGCCATCGAGCCTGTCACATAGCGCTCAGATATCAGTGGGCCTCACACAATCCAAAATTGTCCACTGTCCACAAGTGTGTGCAGAAATTCAAAATCTCCCTTATCCTCTAGTCACTTTTGTCACAGCAGTGCCATCGAGCCTGTCACATAGCGCTCAGATATCAGTGGGCCTCACACAATCCAAAAGTGTCCACTGTCCACAAGTGTGTGCAGAAATTCAAAATCTCCCTTATCCTCTAGTCACTTTTGTCACAGCTGTGCCATCGAGCCTGTCACATAGCGCTCAGATATCAGTGGGCCTCACACAATCCAAAAGTGTCCACTGTCCACAAGTGTGTGCAGAAATTCAAAATCTCCCTTATCCTCTAGTCACATTTGTCACAGCAGTGCCATCGAGCCTGTCACATAGAGCTCAGATATCAGTGGGCCTCACACAATACAAAAGTGTCCACTGTCCACAAGTGTGTGCAGAAATTCAAAATCTCCCTTATCCTCTAGTCACTTTTGTCACAGCTGTGCCATCGAACCTGTCACATAGCGCTCAGATATCAGTGGGCCTCACACAATCCAAAAGTGTCCACTGTCCACAAGTGTGTGCTGAAATTCAAAATCTCCCTTATCCTCTAGTCACTTTTGTCACAGCAGTGCCATCGAGCCTGTCACAGAGCGCTCAGATATCAGTGGGCCTCACACAATCCAAAAGTGTCCATTGTCCACAAGTGTGTGCATAAATTCAAAATCTCCCTTATCCTCTAGTCACTTTTGTCACAGCTGTGCCATCGAGCCTGTCACATAGCGCTCAGATATCAGTGGGCCTCACACAATCCAAAAGTGTCCACTGTCCACAAGTGTGTGCAGAAATTCAAAATCTCCCTTATCTTTTAGTCACTTTTGTCACAGCAGTGCATCGAGCCTGTCACATAGCGCTCAGATATCAGTGGGCCTCACACAATCCAAAAGTGTCCACTGTCCACAAGTGTGTGCAGAAATTCAAAATCTCCCTTATCCTCTAGTCACTTTTGTCACAGCTGTGCCATCGAGCCTGTCACATAGCGCTCAGATATCAGTGGGCCTCACACAATCCAAAAGTGTCCACTGTCCACAAGTGTGTGCTGAAATTCAAAATCTCCCTTATCCTCAAGTCACTTTTGTCACAGCAGTGCCATCGAGCCTGTCACATAGCGCTCAGAAATCAGTGGGCCTCACACAATCCAAAAGTGTCCACTGTCCACAAGTGTGTGCAGAAATTCAAAATCTCCCTTATCCTCTAGTCACTTTTGTGACAGCTGTGCCATCGAGCCTGTCACATAGCGCTCAGATATCAGTGGGCCTCACACAATCCAAAAGTGTCCACTGTCCACAAGTGTGTGCAGAAATTCAAAATCTCCCTTACCCTATAGTCACTTTTGTCACAGCTGTGCCATCGAGCCTGTCACATAGCGCTCAGATATCAGTGGGCCTCACACAATCCAAAAGTGTCCACTGTCCACAAGTGTGTGCAGAAATTCAAAATCTCACTTATCCTCTAGTCACTTTTGTCACAGCAGTGCCATCGAGCCTGTCACATAGCGCTCAGATATCAGTGGGCCTCACACAATCCAAAAGTGTCCAGTGTCCAAAAGTGTGTGCAGATATTCAAAATCTCCCTTATCCTCTAGTCACTTTTGTCACAGCAGTGCCATCGAGCCTGTCACATAGCGCTCAGATATCAGTGGGCCTCACACAATCCAAAAGTGTCCACTGTCCACAAGTGTGTGCAGAAATTCAAAATCTCCCTTATCCTCTAGTCACTTTTGTCACAGCTGTGCCATCGAGCCTGTCACATAGCGCTCAGATATCAGTGGGCCTCACACAATCCAAAAGTGTCCACTGTCCACAAGTGTGTGCAGAAATTCAAAATCTCACTTATCCTCTAGCCACTTTTGTCACAGCAGTGCCATCGAGCCTGTCACATAGCGCTTAGATATCAGTGGGCCTCACACAATCCAAAAGTGTCCACTGTCCACAAGTGTGTGCAGAAATTCAAAATCTCCCTTATCCTCTAGTCACTTTTGTCACAGCAGTGCCATCGAGCCTGTCACATAGCGCTCAGATATCAGTGGGCCTCACACAATCCAAAAGTGTCCACTGTCCACAAGTGTGTGCAGATATTCAAAATCTCCCTTATCCTCTAGTCACTTTTGTCACAGCAGTGCCATCGAGCCTGTCACATAGCGCTCAGATATCAGTGAGCCTCACACAATCCAAAAGTGTCCACTGTCCACAAGTGTGTGCAGAAATTCAAAATCTCCCTTATCCTCTAGTCACTTTTGTCACAGCAGTGCCATCGAGCCTGTCACATAGCGCTCAGATATCAGTGGGCCTCACACAATCCAAAAGTGTCCACTGTCCACAAGTGTGTGCAGAAATTCAAAATCTCCCTTATCCTCTAGTCACTTTTGTCACATCTGTGCCATCGAGCTTGTCACATAGCGCTCAGATATCAGTGGGCCTCACACAATCCAAAAGTGTCCACTGTCCACAAGTGTGTGCAGAAATTCAAAATCTCCCTTATCCTCTAGTCACTTTTGTCACAGCAATGCCATCGAGCCTGTCACATAGCGCTCAGATATCAGTGGGCCTCACACAATCCAAAAGTGTCCAGTGTCCAAAAGTTTGTGCAGATATTCAAAATCTCCCTTATCCTCTAGTCACTTTTGTCACAGCAGTGCCATCGAGCCTGTCACATAGCGCTCAGATATCAGTGGGCCTCACACAATCCAAAAGTGTCCACTGTCCACAAGTGTGTGCAGAAATTCAAAATCTCCCTTATCCTCTAGTCACTTTTGTCACAGCTGTGCCATCGAGCGTGTCACATAGCGCTCAGATATCAGTGGGCCTCACACAATCCAAAAGTGTCCACTGTCCACAAGTGTGTGCAGAAATTCAAAATCTCCCTTATCCTCTAGTCACTTTTGTCACAGCTGTGCCATCGAGCCTGTCACATAGCGCTCAGATATCAGTGGGCCTCACACAATCCAAAATTGTCCACTGTCCACAAGTGTGTGCAGAAATTCAAAATCTCCCTTATCCTCTAGTCACTTTTGTCACAGCAGTGCCATCGAGCCTGTCACATAGCGCTCAGATATCAGTGGGCCTCACACAATCCAAAAGTGTCCACTGTCCACAAGTGTGTGCAGAAATTCAAAATCTCCCTTATCCTCTAGTCACTTTTGTCACAGCTGTGCCATCGAGCCTGTCACATAGCTCTCAGATATCAGTGGGCCTCACACAATCCAAAAGTGTCCACTGTCCACAAGTGTGTGCAGAAATTCAAAATCTCCCTTATCCTCTAGTCACATTTGTCACAGCAGTGCCATCGAGCCTGTCACATAGCGCTCAGATATCAGTGGGCCTCACACAATACAAAAGTGTCCACTGTCCACAAGTGTGTGCTGAAATTCAAAATCTCCCTTATCCTCTAGTCACTTTTGTCACAGCAGTGCCATCGAGCCTGTCACAGAGCGCTCAGATATCAGTGGGCCTCACACAATCTAAAAGTGTCCATTGTCCACAAGTGTGTGCATAAATTCAAAATCTCCCTTATCCTCTAGTCACTTTTGTCACAGCTGTGCCATCGAGCCTGTCACATAGCGCTCAGATATCAGTGGGCCTCACACAATCCAAAAGTGTCCACTGTCCACAAGTGTGTGCAGAAATTCAAAATCTCCCTTATCTTTTAGTCACTTTTGTCACAGCAGTGCATCGAGCCTGTCACATAGCGCTCAGATATCAGTGGGCCTCACACAATCCAAAAGTGTCCACTGTCCACAAGTGTGTGCAGAAATTCAAAATCTCCCTTATCCTCTAGTCACTTTTGTCACAGCTGTGCCATCGAGCCTGTCACATAGCGCTCAGATATCAGTGGGCCTCACACAATCCAAAAGTGTCCACTGTCCACAAGTGTGTGCTGAAATTCAAAATCTCCCTTATCCTCAAGTCACTTTTGTCACAGCAGTGCCATCGAGCCTGTCACATAGCGCTCAGAAATCAGTGGGCCTCACACAATCCAAAAGTGTCCACTGTCCACAAGTGTGTGCAGAAATTCAAAATCTCCCTTATCCTCTAGTCACTTTTGTGACAGCTGTGCCATCGAGCCTGTCACATAGCGCTCAGATATCAGTGGGCCTCACACAATCCAAAAGTGTCCACTGTCCACAAGTGTGTGCAGAAATTCAAAATCTCCCTTACCCTATAGTCACTTTTGTCACAGCTGTGCCATCGAGCCTGTCACATAGCGCTGAGATATCAGTGGGCCTCACACAATCCAAAAGTGTCCACTGTCCACAAGTGTGTGCAGAAATTCAAAATCTCACTTATCCTCTAGTCACTTTTGTCACAGCAGTGCCATCGAGCCTGTCACATAGCGCTCAGATATCAGTGGGCCTCACACAATCCAAAAGTGTCCAGTGTCCAAAAGTGTGTGCAGATATTCAAAATCTCCCTTATCCTCTAGTCACTTTTGTCACAGCAGTGCCATCGAGCCTGTCACATAGCGCTCAGATATCAGTGGGCCTCACACAATCCAAAAGTGTCCACTGTCCACAAGTGTGTGCAGATATTCAAAATCTCCCTTATCCTCTAGTCACTTTTGTCACAGCAGTGCCATCGAGCCTGTCACATAGCGCTCAGATATCAGTGGGCCTCACACAATCCAAAAGTGTCCACTGTCCACAAGTGTGTGCAGAAATTCAAAATCTCCCTTATCCTCTAGTCACTTTTGTCACAGCTGTGCCATCGAGCCTGTCACATAGCGCTCAGATATCAGTGGGCCTCACACAATCCAAAAGTGTCCACTGTCCACAAGTGTGTGCAGAAATTCAAAATCTCCCTTATCCTCTAGTCACTTTTGTCACAGCTGTGCCATCGAGCCTGTCACATAGCGCTCAGATATCAGTGGGCCTCACACAATCCAAAAGTGTCCACTGTCCACAAGTGTGTGCAGAAATTCAAAATCTCACTTATCCTCTAGCCACTTTTGTCACAGCAGTGCCATCGAGCCTGTCACATAGCGCTTAGATATCAGTGGGCCTCACACAATCCAAAAGTGTCCACTGTCCACAAGTGTGTGCAGAAATTCAAAATCTCCCTTATCCTCTAGTCACTTTTGTCACAGCAGTGCCATCGAGCCTGTCACATAGCGAACAGATATCAGTGGGCCTCACACAATCCAAAAGTGTCCACTGTCCACAAGTGTGTGCAGATATTCAAAATCTCCCTTATCCTCTAGTCACTTTTGTCACAGCAGTGCCATCGAGCCTGTCACATAGCGCTCAGATATCAGTGAGCCTCACACAATCCAAAAGTGTCCACTGTCCACAAGTGTGTGCAGAAATTCAAAATCTCCCTTATCCTCTAGTCACTTTTGTCACAGCAGTGCCATCGAGCCTGTCACATAGCGCTCAGATATCAGTGGGCCTCACACAATCCAAAAGTGTCCACTGTCCACAAGTGTGTGCAGAAATTCAAAATCTCCCTTATCCTCTAGTCACTTTTGTCACATCTGTGCCATCGAGCTTGTCACATAGCGCTCAGATATCAGTGGGCCTCACACAATCCAAAAGTGTCCACTGTCCACAAGTGTGTGCAGAAATTCAAAATCTCCCTTATCCTCTAGTCACTTTTGTCACAGTAATGCCATCGAGCCTGTCACATAGCGCTCAGATATCAGTGGGCCTCACACAATCCAAAAGTGTCCAGTGTCCAAAAGTTTGTGCAGATATTCAAAATCTCCCTTATCCTCTAGTCACTTTTGTCACAGCAGTGCCATCGAGCCTGTCACATAGCGCTCAGATATCAGTGGGCCTCACACAATCCAAAAGTGTCCACTGTCCACAAGTGTGTGCAGAAATTCAAAATCTCCCTTATCCTCTAGTCACTTTTGTCACAGCTGTGCCATCGAGCGTGTCACATAGCGCTCAGATATCAGTGGGCCTCACACAATCCAAAAGTGTCCACTGTCCACAAGTGTGTGCAGAAATTCAAAATCTCCCTTATCCTCTAGTCACTTTTGTCACAGCTGTGCCATCGAGCCTGTCACATAGCGCTCAGATATCAGTGGGCCTCACACAATCCAAAATTGTCCACTGTCCACAAGTGTGTGCAGAAATTCAAAATCTCCCTTATCCTCTAGTCACTTTTGTCACAGCAGTGCCATCGAGCCTGTCACATAGCGCTCAGATATCAGTGGGCCTCACACAATCCAAAAGTGTCCACTGTCCACAAGTGTGTGCAGAAATTCAAAATCTCCCTTATCCTCTAGTCACTTTTGTCACAGCTGTGCCATCGAGCCTGTCACATAGCTCTCAGATATCAGTGGGCCTCACACAATCCAAAAGTGTCCACTGTCCACAAGTGTGTGCAGAAATTCAAAATCTCCCTTATCCTCTAGTCACATTTGTCACAGCAGTGCCATCGAGCCTGTCACATAGCGCTCAGATATCAGTGGGCCTCACACAATACAAAAGTGTCCACTGTCCACAAGTGTGTGCAGAAATTCAAAATCTCCCTTATCCTCTAGTCACTTTTGCACAGCTGTGCCATCGAACCTGTCACATAGCGCTCAGATATCAGTGGGCCCCACACAATCCAAAAGTGTCCACTGTCCACAAGTGTGTGCTGAAATTCAAAATCTCCCTTATCCTCTAGTCACTTTTGTCACAGCAGTGCCATCGAGCCTGTCACAGAGCGCTCAGATATCAGTGGGCCTCACAGAATCCAAAAGTGTCCATTGTCCACAAGTGTGTGCATAAATTCAAAATCTCCCTTATCCTCTAGTCACTTTTGTCACAGCTGTGCCATCGAGCCTGTCACATAGCGCTCAGATATCAGTGGGCCTCACACAATCCAAAAGTGTCCACTGTCCACAAGTGTGTGCAGAAATTCAAAATCTCCCTTATCCTCTAGTCACTTTTGTCACAGCAGTGCATCGAGCCTGTCACATAGCGCTCAGATATCAGTGGGCCTCACACAATCCAAAAGTGTCCACTGTCCACAAGTGTGTGCAGAAATTCAAAATCTCCCTTATCCTCTAGTCACTTTTGTCACAGCTGTGCCATCGAGCCTGTCACATAGCGCTCAGATATCAGTGGGCCTCACACAATCCAAAAGTGTCCACTGTCCACAAGTGTGTGCTGAAATTCAAAATCTCCCTTATCCTCAAGTCACTTTTGTCACAGCAGTGCCATCGAGCCTGTCACATAGCGCTCAGAAATCAGTGGGCCTCACACAATCCAAAAGTGTCCACTGTCCACAAGTGTGTGCAGAAATTCAAAATCTCCCTTATCCTCTAGTCACTTTTGTCACAGCTGTGCCATCGAGCCTGTCACATAGCGCTCAGATATCAGTGGGCCTCACACAATCCAAAAGTGTCCACTGTCCACAAGTGTGTGCAGAAATACAAAATCTCCCTTATCCTCTAGTCACTTTTGTCACAGCAGTGCCATCGAGCCTGTCACATATCGCTCAGATATCAGTGGGCCTCACACAATCCAAAAGTGTCCACTGTCCACAAGTGTGTGCAGAAATTCAAAATCTCCCTTATCCTCTACTCACTTTTGTCACAGCAGTGCCATCGAGCTTGTCACATAGCGCTCAGATATCAGTGGGCCTCACACAATCCAAAAGTGTCCAGTGTCCACAAGTGTGTGCAGAAATACAAAATCTCCCTTATCCTCTAGTCACTTTTGTCACAGCTGTGCCATCGAGCCTGTCACATAGCGCTCAGATATCAGTGGGCCTCACACAATCCAAAAGTGTCCACTGTCCACAAGTGTGTGCAGAAATTCAAAATCTCCCTTATCCTCTAGTCACTTTTGTCACAGCTGTGCCATCGAGCCTGTCACATAGCGCTCAGATATCAGTGGGCCTCACACAATCCAAAAGTGTCCACTGTCCACAAGTGTGTGCAGAAATTCAAAATCTCCCTTATCCTCTAGTCACTTTTGTCACAGCTGTGCCATCGAGCCTGTCACATAGCGCTCAGATATCAGTGGGCCTCACACAATCCAAAAGTGTCCACTGTCCACAAGTGTGTGCAGAAATACAAAATCTCCCTTATCCTCTAGTCACTTTTGTCACAGCAGTGCCATCGAGCCTGTCACATAGCGCTCAGATATCAGTGGGCCTCACACAATCCAAAAGTGTCCACTGTCCACAAGTGTGTGCAGAAATTCAAAATCTCCCTTATCCTCTACTCACTTTTGTCACAGCTGTGCCATCGAGCCTGTCACATAGCGCTCAGATATCAGTGGGCCTCACACAATCCAAAAGTGTCCACTGTCCACAAGTGTGTGCAGAAATTCAAAATCTCCCTTATCCTCTAGTCACTTTTGTCACAGCTGTGCCATCGAGCCTGTCACATAGCGCTCAGATATCAGTGGGCCTCTCACAATCCAAAAGTGTCCACTGTCCACAAGTGTGTGCAGAAATTCAAAATCTCCCTTATCCTCTAGTCACTTTTGTCACAGCTGGGCCATCGAGCCTGTCACATAGCGCTCAGATATCAGTGGGCCTCACACAATCCAAAAGTGTCCACTGTCCACAAGTGTGTGCAGAAATTCAAAATCTCCCTTATCCTCTAGTCACTTTTGTCACAGCAGTGCCATCGAGCCTGTCACATAGCGCTCAGATATCAGTGGGCCTCACACAATCCAAAAGTGTCCACTGTCCACAAGTGTGTGCAGAAATTCAAAATCTCCCTTATCCTCTAGTCACTTTTGTCACAGCAGTGCCATCGAGCCTGTCACATAGCGCTCAGATATCAGTGGGCCTCACACAATCCAAAAGTGTCCACTGTCCACAAGTGTGTGCAGAAATTCAAAATTTCTCTTATCCTCTAGTCACTTTTGTCACAGCAGTGCCATCGAGCCTGTCACATAGCGCTCAGATATCAGTGGGCCTCACACAATCCAAAAGTGTCCACTGTCCACAAGTGTGTGCAGAAATTCAAAATCTCCCTTTTCCTCTAGTCACTTTTGTCACAGCTGTGCCATCGAGCCTGTCACATAGCGCTCAGATATCAGTGGGCCTCACACAATCCAAAAGTGTCCACTGTCCACAAGTGTGTGCTGAAATTCAAAATCTCCCTTATCCTCTAGTCACTTTTGTCACAGCAGTGCCATCGAGCCTGTCACATATCGCTCAGATATCAGTGGGCCTCACACAATCCAAAAGTGTCCACTGTCCACAAGTGTGTGCAGAAATTCAAAATCTCCCTTATCCTCTAGTCACTTTTGTCACAGCTGTGCCATCGAGCCTGTCACATAGCGCTCAGATATCAGTGGGCCTCACACAATCCAAAAGTGTCCACTGTCCACAAGTGTGTGCAGAAATTCAAAATCTCCCTTATCCTCTACTCACTTTTGTCACAGCTGTGCCATCGAGCCTGTCACAGAGCGCTCAGATATCAGTGGGCCTCACACAATCCAAAAGTGTCCACTGTCCACAAGTGTGTGCAGAAATTCAAAATCTTCCTTATCCTCTAGTCACTTTTGTCACAGCTGTGCTATCGAGCCTGTCACAAAGCGCTCAGATATCAGTGGGCCTCACACAATCCAAAATTGTCCACTGTCCACAAGTGTGTGCAGAAATTCAAAATCTCACTTATCCTCTAGTCACTTTTGTCACAGCAGTGCCATCGAGCCTGTCACATAGCGCTCAGATATCAGTGGGCCTCACACAATCCAAAAGTGTCCACTGTCCACAAGTGTGTGCATAAATTCAAAATCTCCCTTATCCTCTAGTCACTTTTGTCACAGCTGTGCCATCGAGCCTATCACATAGCGCTCAGATATCAGTGGGCCTCACACAATCCAAAAGTGTCCACTGTCCACAAGTGTGTGCAGAAATTCAAAATCTCCCTTATCCTCTAGTCACATTTGTCACAGCAGTGCCATCGAGCCTGTCACATAGCGCTCAGATATCAGTGGGCCTCACACAATACAAAAGTGTCCACTGTCCACAAGTGTGTGCAGAAATTCAAAATCTCCCTTATCCTCTAGTCACTTTTGTCACAGCTGTGCCATCGAACCTGTCACATAGCGCTCAGATATCAGTGGGCCTCACACAATCCAAAAGTGTCCACTGTCCACAAGTGTGTGCTGAAATTCAAAATCTCCCTTATCCTCTAGTCACTTTTGTCACAGCAGTGCCATCGAGCCTGTCACAGAGCGCTCAGATATTAGTGGGCCTCACACAATCCAAAAGTGTCCATTGTCCACAAGTGTGTGCATAAATTCAAAATCTCCCTTATCCTCTAGTCACTTTTGTCACAGCTGTGCCATTGAGCCTGTCACATAGCGCTCAGATATCAGTGGGCCTCACACAATCCAAAAGTGTCCACTGTCCACAAGTGTGTGCAGAAATTCAAAATCTCCCTTATCCTCTAGTCACTTTTGTCACAGCAGTGCATCGAGCCTGTCACATAGCGCTCAGATATCAGTGGACCTCACACAATCCAAAAGTGTCCACTGTCCACAAGTGTGTGCAGAAATTCAAAATCTCCCTTATCCTCTAGTCACTTTTGTCACAGCTGTGCCATCGAGCCTGTCACATAGCGCTCAGATATCAGTGGGCCTCACACAATCCAAAAGTGTCCACTGTCCACAAGTGTGTGCTGAAATTCAAAATCTCCCTTATCCTCAAGTCACTTTTGTCACAGCAGTGCCATCGAGCCTGTCACATAGCGCTCAGAAATCAGTGGGCCTCACACAATCCAAAAGTGTCCACTGTCCACAAGTGTGTGCAGAAATTCAAAATCTCCCTTATCCTCTAGTCACTTTTGTCACAGCTGTGCCATCGAGCCTGTCACATAGCGCTCAGATATCAGTGGGCCTCACACAATCCAAAAGTGTCCACTGTCCACAAGTGTGTGCTGAAATTCAAAATCTCCCTTATCCTCAAGTCACTTTTGTCACAGCAGTGCCATCGAGCCTGTCACATAGCGCTCAGAAATCAGTGGGCCTCACACAATCCAAAAGTGTCCACTGTCCACAAGTGTGTGCAGAAATTCAAAATCTCCCTTATCCTCTAGTCACTTTTGTCACAGCTGTGCCATCGAGCCTGTCACATAGCGCTCAGATATCAGTGGGCCTCACACAATCCAAAAGTGTCCACTGTCCACAAGTGTGTGGAGAAATACAAAATCTCCCTTATCCTCTAGTCACTTTTGTCACAGCAGTGCCATCGAGCATGTCACATAGCGCTCAGATATCAGTGGGCCTCACACAATCCAAAATTGTCCACTGTCCACAAGTGTGTGCAGAAATTCAAAATCTCCCTTATCCTCTACTCACTTTTGTCACAGCAGTGCCATCGAGCCTGTCACATAGCGCTCAGATATCAGTGGGCCTCACACAATCCAAAAGTGTCCAGTGTCCACAAGTGTGTGCAGAAATTCAAAATCTCCCTTATCCTCTAGTCACTTTTGTCACAGCTGTGCCATCGAGCCTGTCACATAGCGCTCAGATATCAGTGGGCCTCACACAATCCAAAAGTGTCCACTGTCCACAAGTGTGTGCAGAAATTCAAAATCTCCCTTATCCTCTAGTCACTTTTGTCACAGCTGTGCCATCGAGCCTGTCACATAGCGCTCAGATATCAGTGGGCCTCACACAATCCAAAAGTGTCCACTGTCCACAAGTGTGTGCAGAAATTCAAAATCTCCCTTATCCTCTAGTCACTTTTGTCACAGCTGTGCCATCGAGCCTGTCACATAGCGCTCAGATATCAGTGGGCCTCACACAATCCAAAAGTGTCCACTGTCCACAAGTGTGTGCAGAAATACAAAATCTCCCTTATCCTCTAGTCACTTTTGTCACAGCAGTGCCATCGAGCCTGTCACATAGCGCTCAGATATCAGTGGGCCTCACACAATCCAAAAGTGTCCACTGTCCACAAGTGTGTGCAGAAATTCAAAATCTCCCTTATCCTCTACTCACTTTTGTCACAGCAGTGCCATCGAGCCTGTCACATAGCGCTCAGATATCAGTGGGCCTCACACAATCCAAAAGTGTCCACTGTCCACAAGTGTGTGCTGAAATTCAAAATCTCCCTTATCCTCTAGTCACTTTTGTCACAGCAGTGCCATCGAGCCTGTCACATAGCGCTCAGATATCAGTGGGCCTCACACAATCCAAAAGTGTCCACTGTCCACAAGTGTGTGCAGAAATTCAAAATCTCCCTTATCCTCTAGTCACTTTTGTCACAGCTGTGCCATCGAACCTGTCACATAGCGCTCAGATATCAGTGGGCCTCACACAATCCAAAAGTGTCCACTGTCCACAAGTGTGTGCTGAAATTCAAAATCTCCCTTATCCTCTAGTCACTTTTGTCACAGCAGTGCCATCGAGCCTGTCACAGAGCGCTCAGATATTAGTGGGCCTCACACAATCCAAAAGTGTCCATTGTCCACAAGTGTGTGCATAAATTCAAAATCTCCCTTATCCTCTAGTCACTTTTGTCACAGCTGTGCCATTGAGCCTGTCACATAGCGCTCAGATATCAGTGGGCCTCACACAATCCAAAAGTGTCCACTGTCCACAAGTGTGTGCAGAAATTCAAAATCTCCCTTATCCTCTAGTCACTTTTGTCACAGCAGTGCATCGAGCCTGTCACATAGCGCTCAGATATCAGTGGACCTCACACAATCCAAAAGTGTCCACTGTCCACAAGTGTGTGCAGAAATTCAAAATCTCCCTTATCCTCTAGTCACTTTTGTCACAGCTGTGCCATCGAGCCTGTCACATAGCGCTCAGATATCAGTGGGCCTCACACAATCCAAAAGTGTCCACTGTCCACAAGTGTGTGCTGAAATTCAAAATCTCCCTTATCCTCAAGTCACTTTTGTCACAGCAGTGCCATCGAGCCTGTCACATAGCGCTCAGAAATCAGTGGGCCTCACACAATCCAAAAGTGTCCACTGTCCACAAGTGTGTGCAGAAATTCAAAATCTCCCTTATCCTCTAGTCACTTTTGTCACAGCTGTGCCATCGAGCCTGTCACATAGCGCTCAGATATCAGTGGGCCTCACACAATCCAAAAGTGTCCACTGTCCACAAGTGTGTGCTGAAATTCAAAATCTCCCTTATCCTCAAGTCACTTTTGTCACAGCAGTGCCATCGAGCCTGTCACATAGCGCTCAGAAATCAGTGGGCCTCACACAATCCAAAAGTGTCCACTGTCCACAAGTGTGTGCAGAAATTCAAAATCTCCCTTATCCTCTAGTCACTTTTGTCACAGCTGTGCCATCGAGCCTGTCACATAGCGCTCAGATATCAGTGGGCCTCACACAATCCAAAAGTGTCCACTGTCCACAAGTGTGTGGAGAAATACAAAATCTCCCTTATCCTCTAGTCACTTTTGTCACAGCAGTGCCATCGAGCATGTCACATAGCGCTCAGATATCAGTGGGCCTCACACAATCCAAAATTGTCCACTGTCCACAAGTGTGTGCAGAAATTCAAAATCTCCCTTATCCTCTACTCACTTTTGTCACAGCAGTGCCATCGAGCCTGTCACATAGCGCTCAGATATCAGTGGGCCTCACACAATCCAAAAGTGTCCAGTGTCCACAAGTGTGTGCAGAAATTCAAAATCTCCCTTATCCTCTAGTCACTTTTGTCACAGCTGTGCCATCGAGCCTGTCACATAGCGCTCAGATATCAGTGGGCCTCACACAATCCAAAAGTGTCCACTGTCCACAAGTGTGTGCAGAAATTCAAAATCTCCCTTATCCTCTAGTCACTTTTGTCACAGCTGTGCCATCGAGCCTGTCACATAGCGCTCAGATATCAGTGGGCCTCACACAATCCAAAAGTGTCCACTGTCCACAAGTGTGTGCAGAAATTCAAAATCTCCCTTATCCTCTAGTCACTTTTGTCACAGCTGTGCCATCGAGCCTGTCACATAGCGCTCAGATATCAGTGGGCCTCACACAATCCAAAAGTGTCCACTGTCCACAAGTGTGTGCAGAAATACAAAATCTCCCTTATCCTCTAGTCACTTTTGTCACAGCAGTGCCATCGAGCCTGTCACATAGCGCTCAGATATCAGTGGGCCTCACACAATCCAAAAGTGTCCACTGTCCACAAGTGTGTGCAGAAATTCAAAATCTCCCTTATCCTCTACTCAATTTTGTCACAGCAGTGCCATCGAGCCTGTCACATAGCGCTCAGATATCAGTGGGCCTCACACAATCCAAAAGTGTCCACTGTCCACAAGTGTGTGCAGAAATTCAAAATCTCCCTTATCCTCTAGTCACTTTTGTCACAGCTGTGCCATCGAGCCTGTCACATAGCGCTCAGATATCAGTGGGCCTCACACAATCGAAAAGTGTCCACTGTCCACAAGTGTGAGCAGAAATTCAAAATCTCCCTTATCCTCTAGTCACTTTTGTCACAGCTGTGCCATCGAGCCTGTCACATAGCGCTCAGATATCAGTGGGCCTCACACAATCCAAAAGTGTCCACTGTCCACAAGTGTGTGCAGAAATTCAAAATCTCCCTTATCCTCTAGTCACTTTTGTCACAGCTGTGCCATCGAGCCTATCACATAGCGCTCAGATATCAGTGGGCCTCACACAATCCAAAAGTGTCCACTGTCCACAAGTGTGTGCAGAAATTCAAAATCTCCCTTATCCTCTAGTCACTTTTGTCACAGCAGTGCCATCGAGCCTGTCACATAGCGCTCAGATATCAGTGGGCCTCACACAATCCAAAAGTGTCCACTGTCCACAAGTGTGTGCAGAAATACAAAATCTCCCTTATCCTCTAGTCACTTTTGTCACAGCAGTGCCATCGAGCCTGTCACATAGCGCTCAGATATCAGTGGGCCTCACACAATCCAAAAGTGTCCACTGTCCACAAGTGTGTGCAGAAATTCAAAATCTCCCTTATCCTCTAGTCACTTTTGTCACAGCAGTGCCATCGAGCCTGTCACATAGCGCTCAGATATCAGTGGGCCTCACACAATCCAAAAGTGTCCACTGTCCACAAGTGTGTGCAGAAATTCAAAATCTCCCTTTTCCTCTAGTCACTTTTGTCACAGCTGTGCAATCGAGCCTGTCACATAGCGCTCAGATATCAGTGGGCCTCACACAATCCAAAAGTGTCCACTGTCCACAAGTGTGTGCTGAAATTCAAAATCTCCCTTATCCTCTAGTCACTTTTGTCACAGCAGTGCCATCGAGCCTGTCACATAGCGCTCAGATATCAGTGGGCCTCACAAAATCCAAAAGTGTCCACTGTCCACAAGTGTGTGCAGAAATTCAAAATCTCCCTTATCCTCTAGTCACTTTTGTCACAGCTGTGCCATCGAGCCTGTCACATAGCGCTCAGATATCAGTGGGCCTCACACAATCCAAAAGTGTCCACTGTCCACAAGTGTGTGCAGAAATTCAAAATCTCCCTTATCCTCTAGTCACTTTTGTCACAGCAGTGCCATCGAGCCTGTCACATAGCGCTCAGATATCAGTGGGCCTCACACAATCCAAAAGTGTCCACTGTCCACAAGTGTGTGCAGAAATTCAAAATCTCCCTTATCCTTTAGTCACTTTTGTCACAGCAGTGCCATCGAGCCTGTCACATAGCGCTCAGATATCAGTGGGCCTCACACAATCCAAAAGTGTCCACTGTCCACAAGTGTGTGCAGAAATTCAAATTCTCCCTTATCCTCTAGTCACTTTTGTCACAGCTGTGCCATCGAGCCTGTCACATAGCGCTCAGATATCAGTGGGCCTCGCACAATCCAAAAGTGTCTACTGTCCACAAGTGTGTGCAGAAATTCAAAATCTCCCTTATCCTCTAGTCACTTTTGTCACAGCAGTGCCATTGAGCCTGTCACATAGCGCTCAGATATCAGTGGGCCTCACACAATCCAAAAGTGTCAACTGTCCACAAGTGTGTGCAGAAATTCAAAATCTCCCTTATCCTCTAGTCACTTTTGTCACAGCAGTGCCATCGAGCCTGTCACATAGCGCTCAGATATCAGTGGGCCTCACACAATCCAAAAGTGTCCACTGTCCACAAGTGTGTGCAGAAATTCAAAATCTCCCTTATCCTCTAGTCACTTTTGACACAGCAGTGCCATCGAGCCTGTCACATAGCGCTCAGATATCAGTGGGCCTCACACAATCCAAAAGTGTCCACTGTCCACAAGTGTGTGCAGAAATTCAAAATCTCCCTTATCCTCTAGTCACTTTTGTCACAGCAGTGCCATCGAGCCTGTCACATAGCGCTCAGATATCAGTGGGCCTCACACAATCCAAAAGTGTCCACTGTCCACAAGTGTGTGCAGAAATTCAAAATCTCCCTTTTCCTCTAGTCACTTTTGTCACAGCTGTGCCATCGAGCCTGTCACATAGCGCTCAGATATCAGTGGGCCTCACACAATCCAAAAGTGTCCACTGTCCACAAGTGTGTGCTGAAATTCAAAATCTCCCTTATCCTCTAGTCACTTTTGTCACAGCAGTGCCATCGAGCCTGTCACATAGTGCTCAGATATCAGTGGGCCTCACACAATCCAAAAGTGTCCACTGTCCACAAGTGTGTGCAGAAATTCAAAATCTCCCTTATCCTCTAGTCACTTTTGTCACAGCAGTGCCATCGAGCCTGTCACATAGCGCTCAGATATCAGTGGGCCTCACACAATCCAAAAGTGTCCACTGTCCACAAGTGTGTGCAGAAATTCAAAATCTCCCTTATCCTCTAGTCACTTTTGTCACAGCAGTGCCATCGAGCCTGTCACATAGCGCTCAGATATCAGTGGGCCTCACACAATCCAAAAGTGTCCACTGTCCACAAGTGTGTGCAGAAATTCAAAATCTCCCTTATCCTCTAGTCACTTTTGTCACAGCAGTGCCATCGAGCCTGTCACATAGCGCTCAAATATCAGTGGGCCTCACACAATCCAAAAGTGTCCACTGTCCACAAGTGTGTGCAGAAATTCAAAATCTCCCTTATCCTCTAGTCACTTTTGTCACATCTGTGCCATCGAGCTTGTCACATAGCGCTCAGATATCAGTGGGCCTCACACAATCCAAAAGTGTCCACTGTCCACAAGTGTGTGCCGAAATTCAAAATCTCCCTTATCCTCTAGTCACTTTTGTCACAGCTGTGCCATCGAGCCTGTCACATAGCGCTCAGATATCAGTGGGCCTCACACAATCCAAAAGTGTCCAGTGTCCACAAGTGTGTGCAGATATTCAAAATCTCCCTTATCCTCTAGTCACTTTTGTCACAGCAGTGCCATCGAGCCTGTCACATAGCGCTCAGATATCAGTGGGCCTCACACAATCCAAAAGTGTCCATTGTCCACAAGTGTGTGCATAAATTCAAAATCTCCCTTATCGTCTAGTCACTTTTGTCACAGCTGTGCCATCGAGCCTGTCACATAGCGCTCAGATATCAGTGGGCCTCACACAATCCAAAAGTGTCCACTGTCCACAAGTGTGTGCAGAAATTCAAAATCTCCCTTATCCTCTAGTCACTTTTGTCACAGCAGTGCATCGAGCCTGTCACATAGCGCTCAGATATCAGTGGACCTCACACAATCCAAAAGTGTCCACTGTCCACAAGTGTGTGCAGAAATTCAAAATCTCCCTTATCCTCTAGTCACTTTTGTCACAGCTGTGCCATCGAGCCTGTCACATAGCGCTCAGATATCAGTGGGCCTCACACAATCCAAAAGTGTCCACTGTCCACAAGTGTGTGCTGAAATTCAAAATCTCCCTTATCCTCAAGTCACTTTTGTCACAACAGTGCCATCGAGCCTGTCACATAGCGCTCAGAAATCAGTGGGCCTCACACAATCCAAAAGTGTCCACTCTCCGCAAGTGTGTGCAGAAATTCAAAATCTCCCTTATCCTCTAGTCACTTTTGCCACAGCTGTGCCATCGAGCCTGTCACATAGCGCTCAGATATCATTGGGCCTCACACAATCCAAAAGTGTCCACTGTCCACAAGTGTGTGCAGAAATACAAAATCTCCCTTATCCTCTAGTCACTTTTGTCACAGCAGTGCCATCGAGCCTGTCACATAGCGCTCAGATATCAGTGGGCCTCACACAATCCAAAAGTGTCCAGTGTCCACAAGTGTGTGCAGAAATTCAAAATCTCCCTCATCCTCTAGTCACTTTTGTCACAGCAGTGCCATCGAGCCTGTCACATAGCGCTCAGATATCAGTGGGCCTCACACAATCCAAAAGTGTCCACTGTCCACAAGTGTGTGCAGAAATTCAAAATCTCCCTTATCCTCTAGTCACTTTTGTCACAGCTGTGCCATCGAGCCTGTCACATAGCGCTCAGACATCAGTGGGCCTCACACAATCCAAAAGTGTCCACTGTCCACAAGTGTGTGCAGAAATTCAAAATCTCCCTTATCCTCTAGTCACTTTTGTCACAGCAGTGCCATCGAGCCTGTCACATAGCGCTCAGATATCAGTGGGCCTCACACAATCCAAAAGTGTCCAGTGTCCAAAAGTGTGTGCAGATATTCAAAATCTCCCTTATCCTCTAGTCACTTTTGTCACAGCAGTGTCATCGAGCCTGTCACATAGCGCTCAGATATCAGTGGGCCTCACACAATCCAAAAGTGTCCAGTGTCCAAAAGTGTGTGCAGATATTCAAAATCTCCCTTATCCTCTTGTCACTTTTGTCACAGCAGTGCCATCGCGCATGTCACATAGCGCTCAGATATCAGTGGGCCTCACACAATCCAAAAGTGTCCACTGTCCACAAGTGTGTGCAGAAATTCAAAATCTCCCTTATCCTCTAGTCACTTTTGTCACAGCTGTGCCATCGAGCCTGTCACATAGCGCTCAGATATCAGTGGGCCTCACACAATCCAAAAGTGTCCACTGTCCACAAGTGTGTGCAGAAATTCAAAATCTCCCTTATCCTCTAGTCACTTTTGTTACAGCTGTGCCATCGAGCCTGTCACATAGCGCTCAGATATCAGTGGGCCTCACACAATCCAAAAGTGTCCACTGTCCACAAGTGTGTGCAGAAATTCAAAATCTCCCTTATCCTCTAGTCACTTTTGTCACAGCTGTGCCATCGAGCCTGTCACATAGCGCTCAGATATCAGTGGGCCTCACACAATCGAAAAGTGTCCACTGTCCACAAGTGTGTGCAGAAATTCAAAATCTCCCTTATCCTCTAGTCACTTTTGTCACAGCAGTGCCATCGAGCCTGTCACATAGCGCTCAGATATCAGTGGGCCTCACACAATCCAAAAGTGTCCACTGTCCACAAGTGTGTGCAGAAATTCAAAATCTCCCTTATCCTCTAGTCACTTTTGTCACAGCTGTGCCATCGAGCCTGTCACATAGCGCTCAGATATCAGTGGGCCTCACACAATCCAAAAGTGTCCACTGTCCACAAGTGTGTGCAGAAATTCAAAATCTCCCTTATCCTCTAGTCACTTTTGTCACAGCTGTGCCATCGAGCCTGTCACATAGCGCCCAGATATCAGTGGGCCTCACACAATCCAAAAGTGTCCACTGTCCACAAGTGTGTGCTGAAATTCAAAATCTCCCTTATCCTCTAGTCACTTTTGTCACAGCAGTTCCATCGAGCCTGTCACATAGCGCTCAGATATCAGTGGGCCTCACACAATCCAAAAGTGTCCACTGTCCACAAGTGTGTGCAGAAATTCAAAATCTCCCTTATCCTCTAGTCACTTTTGTCAGAGCTGTGCCATCGAGCCTGTCACATAGCGCTCAGATATCAGTGGGCCTCACACAATCCAAAAGTGTCCACTGTCCACAAGTGTGTGCAGAAATTCAAAATCTCCCTTATCCTCTAGTCACTTTTGTCACAGCAGTGCCATCGAGCCTGTCACATGGCGCTCAGATATCAGTGGGCCTCACACAATCCAAAAGTGTCCAGTGTCCAAAAGTGTGTGCAGATATTCAAAATCTCCCTTATCCTCTAGTCACTTTTGTCACAGCAGTGCCATCGAGCCTGTCACATAGCGCTCAGATATCAGTGGGCCTCACACAATCCAAAAGTGTCCAGTGTCCAAAAGTGTGTGCAGATATTCAAAATCTCCCTTATCCTCTTGTCACTTTTGTCACTGCAGTGCCATCGAGCCTGTCACATAGCGCTCAGATATCAGTGGGCCTCACACAATCCAAAAGTGTCCACTGTCCACAAGTGTGTGCTGAAATTCAAAATCTCCCTTATCCACTAGTCACTTTTGTCACAGCAGTGCCATCGAGCCTGTCACATAGCGCTCAGATATCAGTGGGCCTCACACAATCCAAAAGTGTCCACTGTCCACAAGTGTGTGCAGAAATTCAAAATCTCCCTTATCCTCTAGTCACTTTTGTCACAGCTGTGCCATCGAGCCTGTCACATAGCGCTCAGATATCAGTGGGCCTCACACAATCCAAAAGTGTCCACTGTCCACAAGTGTGTGCAGAAATTCAAAATCTCCCTTATCCTCTAGTCACTTTTGTCACAGCAGTGCCATCGATCCTGTCACATAGCGCTCAAATATCAGTGGGCCTCAAACAATCCAAAAGTGTCCACTGTCCACAAGTGTGTGCAGAAATTCAAAATCTCCCTTATCCTCTAGTCACTTTTGTCACAGCAGTGCCATCGAGCCTGTCACATAGCGCTCAGATATCAGTAGGCCTCACACAATCCAAAAGTGTCCACTGTCCACAAGTGTGTGCAGAAATTCAAAATCTCCCTTATCCTCTAGTCACTTTTGTCACAGCAGTGCCATCGAGCCTGTCACATAGCGCTCAGATATCAGTGGGCCTCACACAATCCAAAAGTGTCCACTGTCCACAAGTGTGTGCAGAAATTCAAAATCTCCCTTATCCTCTAGTCACTTTTGTCACAGCTGTGCCATCGAGCTTGTCACATAGCACTCAGATATCAGTGGGCCTCACACAATCCAAAAGTGTCCACTTTCCACAAGTGTGTGCAGAAATTCAAAATCTCCCTTATCCTCTAGTCACTTATGTCACAGCAGTGCCATCGAGCCTGTCACATAGCGCTCAGATATCAGTGGGCCTCACACAATCCAAAAGTGTCCAGTGTCCAAAAGTGTGTGCAGATATTCAAAATCTCCCTTATCCACTACTCACTTTTGTCACAGCAGTGCCATCGAGCCTGTCACATAGCGCTCAGATATCAGTGGGCCTCACACAATCCAAAAGTGTCCACTGTCCACAAGTGTGTGCAGAAATTCAAAATCTCCCTTATCCTCTAGTCACTTTTGTCACAGCTGTGCCATCGAGCCTGTCACATAGCGCTCAGATATCAGTGGGCCTCACACAATCCAAAAGTGTCCACTGTCCACAAGTGTGTGCAGAAATTCAAAATCTCCCTTATCCTCTAGTCACTTTTGTCACAGCTGTGCCATCGAGCCTGTCACATAGCGCTCAGATATCAGTGGACCTCACACAATCCAAAAGTGTCCACTGTCCACAAGTGTGTGCAGAAATTCAAAATCTCCCTTATCCTCTAGTCACTTTTGTCACAGCAGTGCCATCGAGCCTGTCACATAGCGCTCAGATATCAGTGGGCCTCACACAATCCAAAAGTGTCCACTGTCCACAAGTGTGTGCAGAAATTCAAAATCTCCCTTATCCTCTAGTCACTTTTGTCACAGCTGTGCCATCTAGCCTGTCACATAGCGCTCAGATATCAGTGGGCCTCACACAATCCAAAAGTGTCCAATGTCCACAAGTGTGTCCAGAAATTCAAAATCTCCCTTATCCTCTAGTCACTTTTGTCACAGCAGTGCCATCGAGCCTGTCACATAGCGCTCAGATATCAGTGGGCCTCACACAATCCAAAAGTGGCCACTGTCCACAAGTGTGTGCAGAAATTCAAAATCTCCCTTATCCTCTAGTCACTTTTGTCACAGCAGTGCCATCGAGCCTGTCACATAGCGGTCAGATATCAGTGGGCCTCACACAATCCAAAAGTGTCCACTGTCCACAAGTGTGTGCAGAAATTCAAAATCTCCCTTATCCTCTAGTCACTTTTGTCACAGCAGTGCCATCGAGCCTGTCACATAGCGCTCAGATATCAGTGGGCCTCACACAATCCAAAAGTGTCCACTGTCCACAAGTGTGTGCAGAAATTCAAAATCTCTCTTATCCTCTAGTCACTTTTGTCACAGCTGTGCCATCGAGCTTGTGACATAGCGCTCAGATATCAGTGGGCCTCACACAATCCAAAAGTGTCCACTGTCCACAAGTGTGTGCAGAAATTCAAATTCTCCCTTATCCTCTAGTCACTTATGTCACAGCAGTGCCATCGAGCCTGTCACATAGAGCTCAGATATCAGTGGGCCTCACACAATCCAAAAGTGTCCAGTGTCCAAAAGTGTGTGCAGATATTCAAAATCTCCCTTATCCACTAGTCACTTTTGTCACAGCAGTGCCATCGAGCCTGTCACATAGCGCTCAGATATCAGTGGGCCTCACACAATCCAAAAGTGTCCACTGTCCACAAGTGTGTGCAGAAATTCAAAATCTCCCTTATCCTCTAGTCACTTTTGTCACAGCTGTGCCATCGAGCCTGTCACATAGCGCTCAGATATCAGTGGGCCTCACACAATCCAAAAGTGTCCACTGTCCACAAGTGTGTGCAGAAATTCAAAATCTCCCTTATCCTCTAGTCACTTTTGTCACAGCTGTGCCATCGAGCCTGTCACATAGCGCTCAGATATCAGTGGGCCTCACACAATCCAAAAGTGTCCACTGTCCACAAGTGTGTGCAGAAATTCAAAATCTCCCTTATCCTCTAGTCACTTTTGTCACAGCAGTGCCATCGAGCCTGTCACATAGCGCTCAGATATCAGTGGGCCTCACACAATCCAAAAGTGTCCACTGTCCACAAGTGTGTGCATAAATTCAAAATCTCCCTTATCCTCTAGTCACTTTTGTCACAGCAGTGCCATCGAGCCTGTCACATAGCGCTCAGATATCAGTGGGCCTCACACAATCCAAAAGTGTCCACTGTCCACAAGTGTGTGCAGAAATTCAAAATCTCCCTTTTCCTCTAGTCACTTTTGTCACAGCAGTGCCATCGAGCCTGTCACATAGCACTCAGATATCAGTGGGCCTCACACAATCCAAAAGTGTCCAGTGTCCACAAGTGTTTGCAGAAATTCAAAATCTCCCTCATCCTCTAGTCACTTTTGTCACAGCAGTACCATCGAGCCTGTCACATAGCGCTCAGATATCAGTGGGCCTCACACAATCCAAAAGTGTCCACTGTCCACAAGTGTGTGCAGAAATTCAAAATCTCCCTTATCCTCTAGTCACTTTTGTCACAGCAGTGCCATCGCGCATGTCACATAGCGCTCAGATATCAGTGGGCCTCACACAATCCAAAAGTGTCCACTGTCCACAAGTGTGTGCAGAAATTCAAAATCTCCCTTATCCTCTAGTCACTTTTGTCACAGCTGTGCCATCGAGCCTGTCACATAGCGCTCAGATATCAGTGGGCCTCACACAATCCAAAAGTGTCCACTGTCCACAAGTGTGTGCAGAAATTCAAAATCTCCCTTATCCTCTAGTCACTTTTGTTACAGCTGTGCCATCGAGCCTGTCACATAGCGCTCAGATATCAGTGGGCCTCACACAATCCAAAAGTGTCCACTGTCCACAAGTGTGTGCAGAAATTCAAAATCTCCCTTATCCTCTAGTCACTTTTGTCACAGCTGTGCCATCGAGCCTGTCACATAGCGCTCAGATATCAGTGGGCCTCACACAATCGAAAAGTGTCCACTGTCCACAAGTGTGTGCAGAAATTCAAAATCTCCCTTATCCTCTAGTCACTTTTGTCACAGCAGTGCCATCGAGCCTGTCACATAGCGCCCAGATATCAGTGGGCCTCACACAATCCAAAAGTGTCCACTGTCCACAAGTGTGTGCAGAAATTCAAAATCTCCCTTATCCTCTAGTCACTTTTGTCACAGCTGTGCCATCGAGCCTGTCACATAGCGCTCAGATATCAGTGGGCCTCACACAATCCAAAAGTGTCCACTGTCCACAAGTGTGTGCAGAAATTCAAAATCTCCCTTATCCTCTAGTCACTTTTGTCACAGCTGTGCCATCGAGCCTGTCACATAGCGCTCAGATATCAGTGGGCCTCACACAATCCAAAAGTGTCCACTGTCCACAAGTGTGTGCTGAAATTCAAAATCTCCCTTATCCTCTAGTCACTTTTGTCACAGCAGTTCCATCGAGCCTGTCACATAGCGCTCAGATATCAGTGGGCCTCACACAATCCAAAAGTGTCCACTGTCCACAAGTGTGTGCAGAAATTCAAAATCTCCCTTATCCTCTAGTCACTTTTGTCAGAGCTGTGCCATCGAGCCTGTCACATAGCGCTCAGATATCAGTGGGCCTCACACAATCCAAAAGTGTCCACTGTCCACAAGTGTGTGCAGAAATTCAAAATCTCCCTTATCCTCTAGTCACTTTTGTCACAGCAGTGCCATCGAGCCTGTCACATAGCGCTCAGATATCAGTGGGCCTCACACAATCCAAAAGTGTCCAGTGTCCAAAAGTGTGTGCAGATATTCAAAATCTCCCTTATCCTCTAGTCACTTTTGTCACAGCAGTGCCATCGAGCCTGTCACATAGCGCTCAGATATCAGTGGGCCTCACACAATCCAAAAGTGTCCAGTGTCCAAAAGTGTGTGCAGATATTCAAAATCTCCCTTATCCTCTTGTCACTTTTGTCACTGCAGTGCCATCGAGCCTGTCACATAGCGCTCAGATATCAGTGGGCCTCACACAATCCAAAAGTGTCCACTGTCCACAAGTGTGTGCTGAAATTCAAAATCTCCCTTATCCACTAGTCACTTTTGTCACAGCAGTGCCATCGAGCCTGTCACATAGCGCTCAGATATCAGTGGGCCTCACACAATCCAAAAGTGTCCACTGTCCACAAGTGTGTGCAGAAATTCAAAATCTCCCTTATCCTCTAGTCACTTTTGTCACAGCTGTGCCATCGAGCCTGTCACATAGCGCTCAGATATCAGTGGGCCTCACACAATCCAAAAGTGTCCACTGTCCACAAGTGTGTGCAGAAATTCAAAATCTCCCTTATCCTCTAGTCACTTTTGTCACAGCAGTGCCATCGATCCTGTCACATAGCGCTCAAATATCAGTGGGCCTCAAACAATCCAAAAGTGTCCACTGTCCACAAGTGTGTGCAGAAATTCAAAATCTCCCTTATCCTCTAGTCACTTTTGTCACAGCAGTGCCATCGAGCCTGTCACATAGCGCTCAGATATCAGTAGGCCTCACACAATCCAAAAGTGTCCACTGTCCACAAGTGTGTGCAGAAATTCAAAATCTCCCTTATCCTCTAGTCACTTTTGTCACAGCAGTGCCATCGAGCCTGTCACATAGCGCTCAGATATCAATGGGCCTCACACAATCCAAAAGTGTCCACTGTCCACAAGTGTGTGCAGAAATTCAAAATCTCCCTTATCCTCTAGTCACTTTTGTCACAGCTGTGCCATCGAGCTTGTCACATAGCACTCAGATATCAGTGGGCCTCACACAATCCAAAAGTGTCCACTTTCCACAAGTGTGTGCAGAAATTCAAAATCTCCCTTATCCTCTAGTCACTTATGTCACAGCAGTGCCATCGAGCCTGTCACATAGCGCTCAGATATCAGTGGGCCTCACACAATCCAAAAGTGTCCAGTGTCCAAAAGTGTGTGCAGATATTCAAAATCTCCCTTATCCACTACTCACTTTTGTCACAGCAGTGCCATCGAGCCTGTCACATAGCGCTCAGATATCAGTGGGCCTCACACAATCCAAAAGTGTCCACTGTCCACAAGTGTGTGCAGAAATTCAAAATCTCCCTTATCCTCTAGTCACTTTTGTCACAGCTGTGCCATCGAGCCTGTCACATAGCGCTCAGATATCAGTGGGCCTCACACAATCCAAAAGTGTCCACTGTCCACAAGTGTGTGCAGAAATTCAAAATCTCCCTTATCCTCTAGTCACTTTTGTCACAGCTGTGCCATCGAGCCTGTCACATAGCGCTCAGATATCAGTGGACCTCACACAATCCAAAAGTGTCCACTGTCCACAAGTGTGTGCAGAAATTCAAAATCTCCCTTATCCTCTAGTCACTTTTGTCACAGCAGTGCCATCGAGCCTGTCACATAGCGCTCAGATATCAGTGGGCCTCACACAATCCAAAAGTGTCCACTGTCCACAAGTGTGTGCAGAAATTCAAAATCTCCCTTATCCTCTAGTCACTTTTGTCACAGCTGTGCCATCGAGCCTGTCACATAGCGCTCAGATATCAGTGGGCCTCACACAATCCAAAAGTGTCCAATGTCCACAAGTGTGTCCAGAAATTCAAAATCTCCCTTATCCTCTAGTCACTTTTGTCACAGCAGTGCCATCGAGCCTGTCACATAGCGCTCAGATATCAGTGGGCCTCACACAATCCAAAAGTGGCCACTGTCCACAAGTGTGTGCAGAAATTCAAAATCTCCCTTATCCTCTAGTCACTTTTGTCACAGCAGTGCCATCGAGCCTGTCACATAGCGGTCAGATATCAGTGGGCCTCACACAATCCAAAAGTGTCCACTGTCCACAAGTGTGTGCAGAAATTCAAAATCTCCCTTATCCTCTAGTCACTTTTGTCACAGCAGTGCCATCGAGCCTGTCACATAGCGCTCAGATATCAGTGGGCCTCACACAATCCAAAAGTGTCCACTGTCCACAAGTGTGTGCAGAAATTCAAAATCTCTCTTATCCTCTAGTCACTTTTGTCACAGCTGTGCCATCGAGCTTGTGACATAGCGCTCAGATATCAGTGGGCCTCACACAATCCAAAAGTGTCCACTGTCCACAAGTGTGTGCAGAAATTCAAATTCTCCCTTATCCTCTAGTCACTTATGTCACAGCAGTGCCATCGAGCCTGTCACATAGAGCTCAGATATCAGTGGGCCTCACACAATCCAAAAGTGTCCAGTGTCCAAAAGTGTGTGCAGATATTCAAAATCTCCCTTATCCACTAGTCACTTTTGTCACAGCAGTGCCATCGAGCCTGTCACATAGCGCTCAGATATCAGTGGGCCTCACACAATCCAAAAGTGTCCACTGTCCACAAGTGTGTGCAGAAATTCAAAATCTCCCTTATCCTCTAGTCACTTTTGTCACAGCTGTGCCATCGAGCCTGTCACATAGCGCTCAGATATCAGTGGGCCTCACACAATCCAAAAGTGTCCACTGTCCACAAGTGTGTGCAGAAATTCAAAATCTCCCTTATCCTCTAGTCACTTTTGTCACAGCTGTGCCATCGAGCCTGTCACATAGCGCTCAGATATCAGTGGGCCTCACACAATCCAAAAGTGTCCACTGTCCACAAGTGTGTGCAGAAATTCAAAATCTCCCTTATCCTCTAGTCACTTTTGTCACAGCAGTGCCATCGAGCCTGTCACATAGCGCTCAGATATCAGTGGGCCTCACACAATCCAAAAGTGTCCACTGTCCACAAGTGTGTGCATAAATTCAAAATCTCCCTTATCCTCTAGTCACTTTTGTCACAGCTGTGCCATCGAGCCTGTCACATAGCGCTCAGATATCAGTGGGCCTCACACAATCCAAAAGTGTCCACTGTCCACAAGTGTGTGCAGAAATTCAAAATCTCCCTTTTCCTCTAGTCACTTTTGTCACAACAGTGCCATCGAGCCTGTCACATAGCACTCAGATATCAGTGGGCCTCACACAATCCAAAAGTGTCCAGTGTCCACAAGTGTTTGCAGAAATTCAAAATCTCCCTCATCCTCTAGTCACTTTTGTCACAGCAGTACCATCGAGCCTGTCACATAGCGCTCAGATATCAGTGGGCCTCACACAATCCAAAAGTGTCCACTGTCCACAAGTGTGTGCAGAAATTCAAAATCTCCCTTATCCTCTAGTCACTTTTGTCACAGCTGTGCCATCGAGCCTGTCACATAGCGCTCAGACATCAGTGGGCCTCACACAATCCAAAAGTGTCCACTGTCCACAAGTGTGTGCAGAAATTCAAAATCTCCCTTATCCTCTAGTCACTTTTGTCACAGCAGTGCCATCGAGCCTGTCACATAGCGCTCAGATATCAGTGGGCCTCACACAATCCAAAAGTGTCCAGTGTCCAAAAGTGTGTGCAGATATTCAAAATCTCCCTTTTCCTCTAGTCACTTTTGTCACAGCAGTGCCATCGAGCCTGTCACATAGCGCTCAGATATCAGTGGGCCTCACACAATCCAAAAGTGTCCAGTGTCCACAAGTGTGTGCAGAAATTCAAAATCTCCCTCATCCTCTAGTCACTTTTGTCACAGCAGTGCCATCGAGCCTGTCACATAGCGCTCAGATATCAGTGGGCCTCACACAATCCAAAAGTGTCCACTGTCCACAAGTGTGTGCAGAAATTCAAAATCTCCCTTATCCTCTAGTCACTTTTGTCACAGCAGTGCCATCGAGCCTGTCACATAGCGCTCAGATATCAGTGGGCCTCACACAATCCAAACGTGTCCACTGTCCACAAGTGTGTCCAGAAATTCAAAATCTCCCTTATCCTCTAGTCACTTTTGTCACAGCAGTGCCATCGAGCCTGTCACATAGCGCTCAGATATCAGTGGGCCTCACACAATCCAAAAGTGGCCACTGTCCACAAGTGTGTGCAGAAATTCAAAATCTCCCTTATCCTCTAGTCACTTTTGTCACAGCAGTGCCATCGAGCCTGTCACATAGCGCTCAGATATCAGTGGGCCTCACACAATCCAAAAGTGTCCACTGTCCACAAGTGTGTGCAGAAATTCAAAATCTCCCTTATCCTCTAGTCACTTTTGTCACAGCAGTGCCATCGAGCCTGTCACATAGCGCTCAGATATCAGTGGGCCTCACACAATCCAAAAGTGTCCACTGTCCACAAGTGTGTGCAGAAATTCAAAATCTCCCTTATCCTCTAGTCACTTTTGTCACAGCTGTGCCATCGAGCTTGTCACATAGCGCTCAGATATCAGTGGGCCTCACACAATCCAAAAGTTTCCACTGTCCACAAGTGTGTGCAGAAATTCAAATTCTCCCTTATCCTCTAGTCACTTATGTCACAGCAGTGCCATCGAGCCTGTCACATAGCGCTCAGATATGAGTGGGCCTCACACAATCCAAAAGTGTCCAGTGTCCAAAAGTGTGTGCAGATATTCAAAATCTCCCTTATCCACTAGTCACTTTTGTCACAGCAGTGCCATCGAGCCTGTCACATAGCGCTCAGATATCAGTGGGCCTCACACAATCCAAAAGTGTCCACTGTCCACAAGTGTGTGCAGAAATTCAAAATCTCCCTTATCCTCTAGTCACTTTTGTCACAGCTGTGCCATCGAGCCTGTCACATAGCGCTCAGATATCAGTGGGCCTCACACAATCCAAAAGTGTCCACTGTCCACAAGTGTGTGCAGAAATTCAAAATCTCCCTTATCCTCTAGTCACTTTTGTCACAGCTGTGCCATCGAGCCTGTCACATAGCGCTCAGATATCAGTGGGCCTCACACAATCCAAAAGTGTCCACTGTCCACAAGTGTGTGCATAAATTCAAAATCTCCCTTATCCTCTAGTCACTTTTGTCACAGCTGTGCCATCGAGCCTGTCACATAGCGCTCAGATATCAGTGGGCCTCACACAATCCAAAAGTGTCCACTGTCCACAAGTGTGTGCAGAAATTCAAAATCTCCCTTTTCCTCTAGTCACTTTTGTCACAGCAGTGCCATCGAGCCTGTCACATAGCGCTCAGATATCAGTGGGCCTCACACAATCCAAAAGTGTCCAGTGTCCACAAGTGTGTGCAGAAATTCAAAATCTCCCTCATCCTCTAGTCACTTTTGTCACAGCAGTGCCATCGAGCCTGTCACATAGCGCTCAGATATCAGTGGGCCTCACACAATCCAAAAGTGTCCACTGTCCACAAGTGTGTGCAGAAATTCAAAATCTCCCTTATCCTCTAGTCACTTTTGTCACAGCTGTGCCATCGAGCCTGTCACATAGCGCTCAGACATCAGTGGGCCTCACACAATCCAAAAGTGTCCACTGTCCACAAGTGTGTGCAGAAATTCAAAATCTCCCTTATCCTCTAGTCACTTTTGTCACAGCAGTGCCATCGAGCCTGTCACATAGCGCTCAGATATCAGTGGGCCTCACACAATCCAAAAGTGTCCAGTGTCCAAAAGTGTGTGCAGATATTCAAAATCTCCCTTTTCCTCTAGTCACTTTTGTCACAGCAGTGCCATAGAGCCTGTCACATAGCGCTCAGATATCAGTGGGCCTCACACAATCCAAAAGTGTCCAGTGTCCACAAGTGTGTGCAGAAATTCAAAATCTCCCTCATCCTCTAGTCACTTTTGTCACAGCAGTGCCATCGAGCCTGTCACATAGCGCTCAGATATCAGTGGGCCTCACACAATCCAAAAGTGTCCACTGTCCACAAGTGTGTGCAGAAATTCAAAATCTCCCTTATCCTCTAGTCACTTTTGTCACAGCTGTGCCATCGAGCCTGTCACATAGCGCTCAGACATCAGTGGGCCTCACACAATCCAAAAGTGTCCACTGTCCACAAGTGTGTGCAGAAATTCAAAATCTCCCTTATCCTCTAGTCACTTTTGTCACAGCAGTGCCATCGAGCCTGTCACATAGCGCTCAGATATCAGTGGGCCTCACACAATCCAAAAGTGTCCAGTGTCCAAATGTGTGTGCAGATATTCAAAATCTCCCCTATCCTCTAGTCACTTTTGTCACAGCAGTGCCATCGAGCCTGTCACATAGCGCTCAGATATCAGTGGGCCTCACACAATCCAAAAGTGTCCAGTGTCCAAAAGTGTGTGCAGATATTCAAAATCTCCCTTATCCTCTTGTCACTTTTGTCACAGCAGTGCCATCGAGCCTGTCACATAGCGCTCAGATATCAGTGGGCCTCACACAATCCAAAAGTGTCCACTGTCCACAAGTGTGTGCAGAAATTCAAAATCTCCCTTATCCTCTAGTCACTTTTGTCACAGCTGTGCCATCGAGCCTGTCACATAGCGCTCAGATATCAGTGGGCCTCACACAATCCAAAAGTGTCCACTGTCCACAAGTGTGTGCATAAATTCAAAATCTCCCTTATCCTCTAGTCACTTTTGTCACAGCTGTGCCATCGAGCCTGTCACATAGCGCTCAGATATCAGTGGGCCTCACACAATCCAAAAGTGTCCACTGTCCACAAGTGTGTGCAGAAATTCAAAATCTCCCTTTTCCTCTAGTCACTTTTGTCACAGCAGTGCCATCGAGCCTGTCACATAGCGCTCAGATATCAGTGGGCCTCACACAATCCAAAAGTGTCCAGTGTCCACAAGTGTGTGCAGAAATTCAAAATCTCCCTCATCCTCTAGTCACTTTTGTCACAGCAGTGCCATCGAGCCTGTCACATAGCGCTCAGATATCAGTGGGCCTCACACAATCCAAAAGTGTCCACTGTCCACAAGTGTGTGCAGAAATTCAAAATCTCCCTTATCCTCTAGTCACTTTTGTCACAGCTGTGCCATCGAGCCTGTCACATAGCGCTCAGACATCAGTGGGCCTCACACAATCCAAAAGTGTCCACTGTCCACAAGTGTGTGCAGAAATTCAAAATCTCCCTTATCCTCTAGTCACTTTTGTCACAGCTGTGCCATCGAGCCTGTCACATAGCGCTCAGATATCAGTGGGCCTCACACAATCCAAAAGTGTCCAGTGTCCAAAAGTGTGTGCTGAAATTCAAAATCTCCCTTATCCACTAGTCACTTTTGTCACAGCAGTGCCATCGAGCCTGTCACATAGCGCTCAGATATCAGTGGGCCTCACACAATCCAAAAGTGTCCACTGTCCAAAAGTGTGTGCAGAAATTCAAAATCTCCCTTATCCTGTAGTCACTTTTGTCACAGCAGTGCCATCGAGCCTGTCACATAGCGCTCAGATATCAGTGGGCCTCACACAATCCAAAAGTGTCCACTGTCCACAAGTGTGTGCAGAAATTCAAAATCTCCCTTATCCTCTAGTCACTTTTGTCACAGCTGTGCCATCGAGCCTGTCACATAGCGCTCAGATATCAGTGGGCCTCACACAATCCAAAAGTGTCCACTGTCCACAAGTGTGTGCTGAAATTCAAAATCTCCCTTATCCTCTAGTCACTTTTGTCACAGCAGTGCCATCGAGCCTGTCACATAGCGCTCAGATATCAGTGGGCCTCACACAATCCAAAAGTGTCCACTGTCCACAAGTGTGTGCAGAAATTCAAAATCTCCCTTATCCTCTAGTCACTTTTGTCACAGCTGTGCCATCGAGCCTGTCACATAGCGCTCAGATATCAGTGGGCCTCAAACAATCCAAAAGTGTCCACTGTCCACAAGTGTGTGCAGAAATTCAAAATCTCCCTTATCCTCTAGTCACTTTTGTCACAGCAGTGCCATCGAGCCTGTCACATAGCGCTCAGATATCAGTGGGCCTCACACAATCCAAAAGTGTCCACTGTCCACAAGTGTGTGCAGAAATTCAAAATCTCCCTTATCCTCTAGTCACTTTTGTCACAGCTGTGCCATCGAGCCTGTCACATAGCGCTCAGATATCAGTGGGCCTCACACAATCCAAAAGTGTCCAATGTCCACAAGTGTGTGCAGAAATTCAAAATCTCCCTTATCCTCTAGTCACTTTTTTCACAGCTGTGCCATCGAGCCTGTCACATAGCGCTCAGATATCAGTGGGCCTCACACAATCCAAAAGTGTCCAGTGTCCAAAAGTGTGTGCAGAAATTCAAAATCTCCCTTATCCTCTAGTCACTTTTGTCACAGCTGTGCCATCGAGCCTGTCACATAGCGCTCAGATATCAGTGGGCCTCACACAATCCAAAAGTGTCCACTGTCCACAAGTGTGTGCAGAAATTCAAAATCTCCCTTATCCTCTAGTCACTTTTGTCACAGCTGTTCCATCGAGCGTGTCACATAGCGCTCAGATATCAGTGGGCCTCACACAATCCAAAAGTGTCCAATGTCCACAAGTGTGTGCAGAAATTCAAAATCTCCCTTATCCTCTAGTCACTTTTGTCACAGCTGTGCCATCGAGCCTGTCACATAGCGCTCAGATATCAGTGGGCCTCACACAATCCAAAATTATCCACTGTCCACAAGTGTGTGCAGAAATTCAAAATCTCCCTTATCCTCTAGTCACTTTTGTCACAGCAGTGCCATCGAGCCTGTCACATAGCGCTCAGATATCAGTGGGCCTCACACAATCCAAAAGTGTCCACTGTCCACAAGTGTGTGCAGAAATTCAAAATCTCCCTTATCCTCTAGTCACTTTTGTCACAGCTGTGCCATCGAGCCTGTCACATAGCGCTCAGATATCAGTGGGCCTCACACAATCCAAAAGTGTCCACTGTCCACAAGTGTGTGCAGAAATTCAAAATCTCCCTTATCCTCTAGTCACGTTGTCACAGCAGTGCCATCGAGCCTGTCACATAGCGCTCAGATATCAGTGGGCATCACACAATCCAAAAGTGTCCACTGTCCACAAGTGTGTGCAGAAATTCAAAATCTCCCTTATCCTCTAGTCCCTTTGTCACAGCTGTGCCATTGAACCTGTCACATAGCGCTCAGATATCAGTGGGCCTCACACAATCCAAAAGTGTCCACTGTCCACAAGTGTGTGCTGAAATTCAAAATCTCCCTTATCCTCTAGTCACTTTTGTCACAGCAGTGCCATCGAGCCTGTCACATAGCGCTCAGATATCAGTGGGCCTCACACAATCCAAAAGTGTCCACTGTCCACAAGTGTGTGCAGAAATTCAAAATCTCCCTTATCCTCTAGTCACTTTTGTCACAGCTGTGCCATCGAGCCTGTCACATAGCGCTCAGATATCAGTGGGCCTCACACAATCCAAAAGTGTCCACTGTCCACAAGTGTGTGCAGAAATTCAAAATCTCCCTTATCCTCTAGTCACTTTTGTCACAGCAGTGCCATCGAGCCTGTCACATAGCGCTCAGATATCAGTGGGCCTCACACAATCCAAAAGTGTCCACTGTCCACAAGTGTGTGCAGAAATTCAAAATCTCCCTTATCCTCTAGTCACTTTTGTCACAGCAGTGCCATCGAGCCTGTCACATAGCGCTCAGATATCATTGGGCCTCACACAATCCAAAAGTGTCCACTGTCCACAAGTGTGTGCAGAAATTCAAAATCTCCCTTATCCTCTAGTCACTTTTGTCACAGCTGAGGCATCGAGACTGTCACATAGCGCTCAGATATCAGTGGGCCTCACACAATCCAAAAGTGTCCACTGTCCACAAGTGTGTGCAGAAATTCAAAATCTCCCTTATCCTCTAGTCACTTTTGTCACAGCAGTGCCATCGAGCGTGTCACATAGCGCTCAGATATCAGTGGGCCTCACACAATCCAAAAGTGTCCACTGTCCACAAGTGTGTGCAGAAATTCAAAATCTCCCTTATCCTCTAGTCACTTTTGTCACAGCAGTGCCATCGAGCCTGTCACATAGCGCTCAGATATCAGTGGGCCTCACACGATCCAAAAGTGTCCACTGTCCACAAGTGTGTGCAGAAATTCAAAATCTCCCTTATCCTCTAGTCACTTTTGTCACAGCTGTGCCATCGAGCTTGTCACATAGCGCTCAGATATCAGTGGGCCTCACACAATCCAAAAGTTTCCACTGTCCACAAGTGTGTGCAGAAATTCAAAATCTCCCTTATCCTCTAGTCACTTATGTCACAGCAGTGCCATCGAGCCTGTCACATAGCGCTCAGATATCAGTGGGCCTCACACAATCCAAAAGTGTCCAGTGTCCAAAAGTGTGTGCTGATATTCAAAATCTCCCTTATCCACTAGTCACTTTTGTCACAGCAGTGCCATCGAGCCTGTCACATAGCGCTCAGATATCAGTGGGCCTCACACAATCCAAAAGTGTCCACTGTCCACAAGTGTGTGCAGAAATTCAAAATCTCCCTTATCCTCTAGTCACTTTTGTCACAGCTGTGCCATCGAGCCTGTCACATAGCGCTCAGATATCAGTGGGCCTCACACAATCCAAAAGTGTCCACTGTCCACAAGTGTGTGCAGAAATTCAAAATCTCCCTTATCCTCTAGTCACTTTTGTCACAGCAGTGCCATCGAGCCTGTCACATAGCGCTCAGATATCAGTGGGCCTCACACAATCCAAAAGTGTCCACTGTCCACAAGTGTGTGCAGAAATTCAAAATCTCCCTTATCCTCTAGTCACTTTTGTCACAGCTGTGCCATCGAGCCTGTCACATAACGCTCAGATATCAGTGGGCCTCACACAATCCAAAAGTGTCCACTGTCCACAAGTGTGTCCAGAAATTCAAAATCTCCCTTATCCTCTAGTCACTTTTGTCACAGCAGTGCCATCGAGTCTGTCACATAGCGCTCAGATATCAGTGGGCCTCACACAATCCAAAAGTGGCCACTGTCCACAAGTGTGTGCAGAAATTCAAAATCTCCCTTATCCTCTAGTCACTTTTGTCACAGCTGTGCCATCGAGCCTGTCACATAGCGCTCAGATATCAGTGGGCCTCACACAATCCAAAAGTGTCCACTGTCCACAAGTGTGTGCAGAAATTGAAAATCTCCCTTATCCTCTAGTCACTTTTGTCACAGCATTGCCATCGAGCCTGTCACATAGCGCTCAGATATCAGTGGGCCTCACACAATCCAAAAGTGTCCAGTGTCCACAAGTGTGTGCAGAAATTCAAAATCTCCCTTATCCTCTAGTCACTTTTGTCACAGCTGTGCCATCGAGCCTGTCACATAGCGCTCAGATATCAGTGGGCATCACACAATCCAAAAGTGTCCAGTGTCCAAAAGTGTGTGCAGATATTCAAAATCTCCCTTATCCTCTAGTCACTTTTGTCACAGCAGTGCCATCGAGCCTGTCACATAGCGCTCAGATATCAGTGGGCCTCACACAATCCAAAAGTGTCCACTGTCCAAAAGTGTGTGCAGAAATTCAAAATCTCCCTTATCCTGTAGTCACTTTTGTCACAGCAGTGCCATCGAGCCTGTCACATAGCGCTCAGATATCAGTGGGCCTCACACAATCCAAAAGTGTCCACTGTCCACAAGTGTGTGCAGAAATTCAAAATCTCCCTTATCCTCTAGTCACTTTTGTCACAGCTGTGCCATCGAGCCTGTCACATAGCGCTCAGATATCAGTGGGCCTCACACAATCCAAAAGTGTCCACTGTCCACAAGTGTGTGCTGAAATTCAAAATCTCCCTTATCCTCTAGTCACTTTTGTCACAGCAGTGCCATCGAGCCTGTCACATATCGCTCAGATATCAGTGGGCCTCACACAATCCAAAAGTGTCCACTGTCCACAAGTGTGTGCAGAAATTCAAAATCTCCCTTATCCTCTAGTCACTTTTGTCACAGCTGTGCCATCGAGCCTGTCACATAGCGCTCAGATATCAGTGGGCCTCACACAATCCAAAAGTGTCCACTGTCCACAAGTGTGTGCAGAAATTCAAAATCTCCCTTATCCTCTAGTCACTTTTGTCACAGCAGTGCCATCGAGCCTGTCACATAGCGCTCAGATATCAGTGGGCCTCACACAATCCAAAAGTGTCCACTGTCCACAAGTGTGTGCAGAAATTCAAAATCTCCCTTATCCTCTAGTCACTTTTGTCACAGCTGTGCCATCGAGCCTGTCACATAGCGCTCAGATATCAGTGGGCCTCACACAATCCAAAAGTGTCCACTGTCCACAAGTGTGTGCAGAAATTCAAAATCTCCCTTATCCTCTAGTCACTTTTGTCACAGCAGTGCCATCGAGCCTGTAACATAGCGCTCAGATATCAGTGGGCCTCACACAATCCAAAAGTGTCCAGTGTCCAAAAGTGTGTGCAGAAATTCAAAATCTCCCTTATCCTCTAGTCACTTTTGTCACAGCTGTGCCATCGAGCCTGTCACATAGCGCTCAGATATCAGTGGGCCTCACACAATCCAAAAGTGTCCACTGTCCACAAGTGTGTGCAGAAATTCAAAATCTCCCTTATCCTCTAGTCACTTTTGTCACAGCTGTGCCATCGAGCGTGTCACATAGCTCTCAGATATCAGTGGGCCTCACACAATCCAAAAGTGTCCAATGTCCACAAGTGTGTGCAGAAATTCAAAATCTCCCTTATCCTCTAGTCACTTTTGTCACAGCTGTGCCATCGAGCCTGTCACATAGCGCTCAGATATCAGTGGGCCTCACACAATCCAAAATTATCCACTGTCCACAAGTGTGTGCAGAAATTCAAAATCTCCCTTATCCTCTAGTCACTTTTGTCACAGCAGTGCCATCGAGCCTGTCACATAGCGCTCAGATATCAGTGGGCCTCACACAATCCAAAAGTGTCCACTGTCCACAAGTGTGTGCAGAAATTCAAAATCTCCCTTATCCTCTAGTCACTTTTGTCACAGCTGTGCCATCGAGCCTGTCACATAGCGCTCAGATATCAGTGGGCCTCACACAATCCAAAAGTGTCCACTGTCCACAAGTGTGTGCAGAAATTCAAAATCTCCCTTATCCTCTAGTCACGTTGTCACAGCAGTGCCATCGAGCCTGTCACATAGCGCTCAGATATCAGTGGGCATCACACAATCAAAAAGTGTCCACTGTCCACAAGTGTGTGCAGAAATTCAAAATCTCCCTTATCCTCTAGTCCCTTTGTCACAGCTGTGCCATTGAACCTGTCACATAGCGCTCAGATATCAGTGGGCCTCACACAATCCAAAAGTGTCCACTGTCCACAAGTGTGTGCTGAAATTCAAAATCTCCCTTATCCTCTAGTCACTTTTGTCACAGCAGTGCCATCGAGCCTGTCACATAGCTCTCAGATATCAGTGGGCCTCACACAATCCAAAAGTGTCCACTGTCCACAAGTGTGTGCAGAAATTCAAAATCTCCCTTATCCTCTAGTCACTTTTGTCACAGCTGTGCCATCGAGCCTGTCACATAGCGCTCAGATATCAGTGGGCCTCACACAATCCAAAAGTGTCCACTGTCCACAAGTGGGTGCAGAAATTCAAAATCTCCCTTATCCTCTAGTCACTTTTGTCACAGCAGTGCCATCGAGCCTGTCACATAGCGCTCAGATATCAGTGGGCCTCACACAATCCAAAAGTGTCCACTGTCCACAAGTGTGTGCAGAAATTCAAAATCTCCCTTATCCTCTAGTCACTTTTGTCACATCAGTGCCATCGAGCCTGTCACATAGCGCTCAGATATCAGTGGGCCTCACACAATCCAAAAGTGTCCACTGTCCACAAGTGTGTGCAGAAATTCAAAATCTCCCTTATCCTCTAGTCACTTTTGTCACAGCTGTGGCATCGAGACTGTCACATAGCGCTCAGATATCAGTGGGCCTCACACAATCCAAAAGTGTCCACTGTCCACAAGTGTGTGCAGAAATTCAAAATCTCTCTTATCCTCTAGTCACTTTTGTCACAGCAGTGCCATCGAGACTGTCACATAGCGCTCAGATATCAGTGGGCCTCACACAATCCAAAAGTGTCCACTGTCCACAAGTGTGTGCAGAAATTCAAAATCTCCCTTATCCTCTAGTCACTTTTGTCACAGCAGTGCCATCGAGCCTGTCACATAGCGCTCAGATATCAGTGGGCCTCACACGATCCAAAAGTGTCCACTGTCCACAAGTGTGTGCAGAAATTCAAAATCTCCCTTATCTTCTAGTCACTTTTGTCACAGCTGTGCCATCGAGCTTGTCACATAGCGCTCAGATATCAGTGGGCCTCACACAATCCAAAAGTGTCCACTGTCCACAAGTGTGTGCAGAAATTCAAAATCTCCCTTATCCTCTAGTCACTTATGTCACAGCAGTGCCATCGAGCCTGTCACATAGCGCTCAGATATCAGTGGGCCTCACACAATCCAAAAGTGTCCAGTGTCCAAAAGTGTGTGCAGATATTCAAAATCTCCCTTATCCACTAGTCACTTTTGTCACAGCAGTGCCATCGAGCCTGTCACATAGCGCTCAGATATCAGTGGGCCTCACACAATCCAAAAGTGTCCACTGTCCACAAGTGTGTGCAGAAATTCAAAATCTCCCTTATCCTCTAGTCACTTTTGTCACAGCTGTGCCATCGAGCCTGTCACATAGCGCTCAGATATCAGTGGGCCTCACACAATCCAAAAGTGTCCACTGTCCACAAGTGTGTGCAGAAATTCAAAATCTCCCTTATCCTCTAGTCACTTTTGTCACAGCAGTGCCATCGAGCCTGTCACATAGCGCTCAGATATCAGTGGGCCTCACACAATCCAAAAGTGTCCACTGTCCACAAGTGTGTGCAGAAATTCAAAATCTCCCTTATCCTCTAGTCACTTTTGTCACAGCTGTGCCATCGAGCCTGTCACATAGCGCTCAGATATCAGTGGGCCTCACACAATCCAAAAGTGTCCACTGTCCACAAGTGTGTCCAGAAATTCAAAATCTCCCTTATGCTCTAGTCACTTTTGTCACAGCAGTGCCATCGAGCCTGTCACATAGCGCTCAGATATCAGTGGGCCTCACACAATCCAAAAGTGGCCACTGTCCACAAGTGTGTGCAGAAATTCAAAATCTCCCTTATCCTCTAGTCACTTTTGTCACAGCTGTGCCATCGAGCCTGTCACATAGCGCTCAGATATCAGTGGGCCTCACACAATCCAAAAGTGTCCACTGTCCACAAGTGTGTGCAGAAATTCAAAATCTCCCTTATCCTCTAGTCACTTTTGTCACAGCAGTGCCATCGAGCCTGTCACATAGCGCTCAGATATCAGTGGGCCTCACACAATCCAAAAGTGTCCACTGTCCACAAGTGTGTGCAGAAATTCAAAATCTCCCTTATCCTCTAGTCACTTTTGTCACAGCTGTGCCATCGAGCTTGTCACATAGCGCTCAGATATCAATGGGCCTCACACAATCCAAAAGTGTCCACTGTCCACAATTGTGTGCAGAAATTCAAATTCTCCCTTATCCTCTAGTCACTTATGTCACAGCAGTGCCATCGAGCCTGTCACATAGCGCTCAGATATCAGTGGGCCTCACACAATCCAAAAGTGTCCAGTGTCCACAAGTGTGTGCAGAAATTCAAAATCTCCCTTATCCTCTAGTCACTTTTGTCACAGCTGTGCCATCGAGCCTGTCACATAGCGCTCAGATATCAGTGGGCCTCACACAATCCAAAAGTGTCCACTGTCCACAAGTGTGTGCAGAAATTCAAAATCTCCCTTATCCTCTAGTCACTTTTGTCACAGCTGTGCCATCGAGCCTGTCACATAGCGCTCAGATATCAGTGGGCCTCACACAATCCAAAAGTGTCCACTGTCCACAAGTGTGTGCAGAAATTCAAAATCTCCCTTATCCTCTAGTCACTTTTGTCACAGCAGTGCCATCGAGCCTGTCACATAGCGCTCAGATATCAGTGGGCCTCACACAATCCAAAAGTGTCCACTGTCCACAAGTGTGTGCAGAAATTCAAAATCTCCCTTATCCTCTAGTCACTTTTGTCACAGCTGTGCCATCGAGCCTGTCACATAGCGCTCAGATATCAGTGGGCCTCACACAATCCAAAAGTGTCCACTGTCCACAAGTGTGTCCAGAAATTCAAAATCTCCCTTATCCTCTAGTCACTTTTGTCACAGCAGTGCCATCGAGCCTGTCACATAGCGCTCAGATATCAGTGGGCCTCACACAATCCAAAAGTGGCCACTGTCCACAAGTGTGTGCAGAAATTCAAAATCTCCCTTATCCTCTAGTCACTTTTGTCACAGCTGTGCCATCGAGCCTGTCACATAGCGCTCAGATATCAGTGGGCCTCACACAATCCAAAAGTGTCCACTGTCCACAAGTGTGTGCAGAAATTCAAAATCTCCCTTATCCTCTAGTCACTTTTGTCACAGCAGTGCCATCGAGCCTGTCACATAGCGCTCAGATATCAGTGGGCCTCACACAATCCAAAAGTGTCCACTGTCCACAAGTGTGTGCAGAAATTCAAAATCTCCCTTATCCTCTAGTCACTTTTGTCACAGCTGTGCCATCGAGCTTGTCACATAGCGCTCAGATATCAATGGGCCTCACACAATCCAAAAGTGTCCACTGTCCACAATTGTGTGCAGAAATTCAAATTCTCCCTTATCCTCTAGTCACTTATGTCACAGCAGTGCCATCGAGCCTGTCACATAGCGCTCAGATATCAGTGGGCCTCACACAATCCAAAAGTGTCCAGTGTCCACAAGTGTGTGCAGAAATTCAAAATCTCCCTTATCCTCTAGTCACTTTTGTCACAGCTGTGCCATCGAGCCTGTCACATAGCGCTCAGATATCAGTGGGCCTCACACAATCCAAAAGTGTCCACTGTCCACAAGTGTGTGCAGAAATTCAAAATCTCCCTTATCCTCTAGTCACTTTTGTCACAGCTGTGCCATCGAGCCTGTCACATAGCGCTCAGATATCAGTGGGCCTCACACAATCCAAAAGTGTCCACTGTCCACAAGTGTGTGCAGAAATTCAAAATCTCCCTTATCCTCTAGTCACTTTTGTCACAGCAGTGCCATCGAGCCTGTCACATAGCGCTCAGATATCAGTGGGCCTCACACAATCCAAAAGTGTCCACTGTCCACAAGTGTGTGCAGAAATTCAAAATCTCCCTTATCCTCTAGTCACTTTTGTCACAGCTGTGCCATCGAGCTTGTCACATAGCGCTCAGATATCAATGGGCCTCACACAATCCAAAAGTGTCCACTGTCCACAATTGTGTGCAGAAATTCAAATTCTCCCTTATCCTCTAGTCACTTATGTCACAGCAGTGCCATCGAGCCTGTCACATAGCGCTCAGATATCAGTGGGCCTCACACAATCCAAAAGTGTCCAGTGTCCACAAGTGTGTGCAGAAATTCAAAATCTCCCTTATCCTCTAGTCACTTTTGTCACAGCTGTGCCATCGAGCCTGTCACATAGCGCTCAGATATCAGTGGGCCTCACACAATCCAAAAGTGTCCACTGTCCACAAGTGTGTGCAGAAATTCAAAATCTCCCTTATCCTCTAGTCACTTTTGTCACAGCTGTGCCATCGAGCCTGTCACATAGCGCTCAGATATCAGTGGGCCTCACACAATCCAAAAGTGTCCACTGTCCACAAGTGTGTGCAGAAATTCAAAATCTCCCTTATCCTCTAGTCACTTTTGTCACAGCTGTGCCATCGAGCCTATCACATAGCGCTCAGATATCAGTGGGCCTCACACAATCCAAAAGTGTCCACTGTCCACAAGTGTGTGCAGAAATTCAAAATCTCCCTTATCCTCTAGTCACTTTTGTCACAGCAGTGCCATCGAGCCTGTCACATAGCGCTCAGATATCAGTGGGCCTCACACAATCCAAAAGTGTCCACTGTCCACAAGTGTGTGCAGAAATTCAAAATCTCCCTTATCCTCTAGTCACTTTTGTCACAGCAGTGCCATCGAGCCTGTCACATAGCGCTCAGATATCAGTGGGCCTCACACAATCCAAAAGTGTCCACTGTCCACAAGTGTGTGCAGAAATTCAAAATCTCCCTTATCCTCTAGTCACTTTTGTCACAGCAGTGCCATCGAGCCTGTCACATAGCGCTCAGATATCAGTGGGCCTCACACAATCCAAAAGTGTCCACTGTCCACAAGTGTGTGCAGAAATTCAAAATCTCCCTTTTCCTCTAGTCACTTTTGTCACAGCTGTGCCATCGAGCCTGTCACATAGCGCTCAGATATCAGTGGGCCTCACACAATCCAAAAGTGTCCACTGTCCACAAGTGTGTGCTGAAATTCAAAATCTCCCTTATCCTCTAGTCACTTTTGTCACAGCAGTGCCATCGAGCCTGTCACATAGCGCTCAGATATCAGTGGGCCTCACACAATCCAAAAGTGTCCACTGTCCACAAGTGTGTGCAGAAATTCAAAATCTCCCTTATCCTCTAGTCACTTTTGTCACAGCTGTGCCATCGAGCCTGTCACATAGCGCTCAGATATCAGTGGGCCTCACACAATCCAAAAGTGTCCACTGTCCACAAGTGTGTGCAGAAATTCAAAATCTCCCTTATCCTCTAGTCACTTTTGTCACAGCAGTGCCATCGAGCCTGTCACATAGCGCTCAGATATCAGTGGGCCTCACACAATCCAAAAGTGTCCACTGTCCACAAGTGTGTGCAGAAATTCAAAATCTCCCTTATCCTTTAGTCACTTTTGTCACAGCAGTGCCATCGAGCCTGTCACATAGCGCTCAGATATCAGTGGGCCTCACACAATCCAAAAGTGTCCACTGTCCACAAGTGTGTGCAGAAATTCAAAATCTCCCTTATCCTCTAGTCAATTTTGTCACAGCTGTGCCATCGAGCCTGTCACATAGCGCTCAGATATCAGTGGGCCTCGCACAATCCAAAAGTGTCCACTGTCCACAAGTGTGTGCAGAAATTCAAAATCTCCCTTATCCTCTACTCACTTTTGTCACAGCAGTGCCATTGAGCCTGTCACATAGCGCTCAGATATCAGTGGGCCTCACACAATCCAAAAGTGTCCACTGTCCACAAGTGTGTGCAGAAATTCAAAATCTCCCTTATCCTCTAGTCACTTTTGTCACAGCAGTGCCATCGAGCCTGTCACATAGCGCTCAGATATCAGTGGGCCTCACACAATCCAAAAGTGTCCACTGTCCACAAGTGTGTGCAGAAATTCAAAATCTCCCTTATCCTCTAGTCACTTTTGTCACAGCAGTGCCATCGAGCCTGTCACATAGCGCTCAGATATCAGTGGGCCTCACACAATCCAAAAGTGTCCACTGTCCACAAGTGTGTGCAGAAATTCAAAATCTCCCTTATCCTCTAGTCACTTTTGTCACAGCAGTGCCATCGATCCTGTCACATAGCGCTCAAATATCAGTGGGCCTCAAACAATCCAAAAGTGTCCACTGTCCACAAGTGTGTGCAGAAATTCAAAATCTCCCTTATCCTCTAGTCACTTTTGTCACATCTGTGCCATCGAGACTGTCACATAGCGCTCAGATATCAGTGGGCCTCACACAATCCAAAAGTGTCCACTGTCCACAAGTGTGTGCCGAAATTCAAAATCTCCCTTATCCTCTAGTCACTTTTGTCACAGCTGTGCCATCGAGCCTGTCACATAGCGCTCAGATATCAGTGGGCCTCACACAATCCAAAAGTGTCCAGTGTCCAAAAGTGTGTGCAGATATTCAAAATCTCCCTTATCCTCTAGTCACTTTTGTCACAGCAGTGCCATCGAGCCTGTCACATAGCGCTCAGAAATCAGTGGGCCTCACACAATCCAAAAGTGTCCACTGTCCACAAGTGTGTGCAGAAATTCAAAATCTCCCTTATCCTCTAGTCACTTTTGTCACAGCTGTGCCATCGAGCGTGTCACATAGCGCTCAGATATCAGTGGGCCTCACACAATCCAAAAGTGTCCAATGTCCACAAGTGTGTGCAGAAATTCAAAATCTCCCTTATCCTCTAGTCACTTTTGTCACAGCTGTGCCATCGAGCCTGTCACATAGCGCTCAGATATCAGTGGGCCTCACACAATTCAAAATTGTCCACTATCCACAAGTGTGTGCAGAAATTCAAAATCTCCCTTATCCTCTAGTCACTTTTGTCACAGCAGTGCCATCGAGCCTGTCACATAGCGCTCAGATATCAGTGGGCCTCACACAATCCAAAAGTGTCCACTGTCCACAAGTGTGTGCAGAAATTCAAAATCTCCCTTATCCTCTAGTCACTTTTGTCACAGCTGTGCCATCGAGCCTGTCACATAGCGCTCAGATATCAGTGGGCCTCACACAATCCAAAAGTGTCCACTGTCCACAAGTGTGTGCAGAAATTCAAAATCTCCCTTATCCTCTAGTCACGTTGTCACAGCAGTGACATCGAGCCTGTCACATAGCGCTCAGATATCAGTGGGCCTCACACAATCCAAAAGTGTCCACTGTCCACAAGTGTGTGCAGAAATTCAAAATCTCCCTTATCCTCTAGTCCCTTTGTCACAGCTGTGCCATCGAACCTGTCACATAGCGCTCAGATATCAGTGGGCCTCACACAATCCAAAAGTGTCCACTGTCCACAAGTGTGTGCTGAAATTCAAAATCTCCCTTATCCTCTAGTCACTTTTGTCACAGCAGTGCCATCGAGCCTGTCACATAGCGCTCAGATATCAGTGGGCCTCACACAATCCAAAAGTGTCCACTGTCCACAAGTGTGTGCAGAAATTCAAAATCTCCCTTATCCTCTAGTCACTTTTGTCACAGCTGTGCCATCGAGCCTGTCACATAGCGCTCAGATATCAGTGGGCCTCACACAATCCAAAAGTGTCCACTGTCCACAAGTGTGTGCAGAAATTCAAAATCTCCCTTATCCTCTAGTCACTTTTGTCACAGCAGTGCCATCGAGCCTGTCACATAGCGCTCAGATATCAGTGGGCCTCACACAATCCAAAAGTGTCCACTGTCCACAAGTGTGTGCAGAAATTCAAAATCTCCCTTATCCTCTAGTCACTTTTGTCACAGCTGTGGCATCGAGACTGTCACATAGCGCTCAGATATCAGTGGGCCTCACACAATCCAAAAGTGTCCACTGTCCACAAGTGTGTGCAGAAATTCAAAATCTCCCTTATCCTCTAGTCACTTTTGTCACAGCAGTGCCATCGAGCCTGTCACATAGCGCTCAGATATCAGTAGGCCTCACACAATCCAAAAGTGTCCACTGTCCACAAGTGTGTGCAGAAATTCAAAATCTCCCTTATCCTCTAGTCACTTTTGTCACAGCAGTGCCATCGAGCCTGTCACATAGCGCTCAGATATCAGTGGGCCTCACACAATCCAAAAGTGTCCACTGTCCACAAGTGTGTGCAGAAATTCAAAATCTCCCTTATCCTCTAGTCACTTTTGTCACAGCTGTGCCATCGAGCTTGTCACATAGCACTCAGATATCAGTGGGCCTCACACAATCCAAAAGTGTCCACTTTCCACAAGTGTGTACAGAAATTCAAAATCTCCCTTATCCTCTAGTCACTTATGTCACAGCAGTGCCATCGAGCCTGTCACATAGCGCTCAGATATCAGTGGGCCTCACACAATCCAAAAGTGTCCAGTGTCCAAAAGTGTGTGCAGATATTCAAAATCTCCCTTATCCACTAGTCACTTTTGTCACAGCAGTGCCATCGAGCCTGTCACATAGCGCTCAGATATCAGTGGGCCTCACACAATCCAAAAGTGTCCACTGTCCACAAGTGTGTGCAGAAATTCAAAATCTCCCTTATCCTCTAGTCACTTTTGTCACAGCTGTGCCATCGAGCCTGTCACATAGCGCTCAGATATCAGTGGGCCTCACACAATCCAAAAGTGTCCACTGTCCACAAGTGTGTGCAGAAATTCAAAATCTCCCTTATCCTCTAGTCACTTTTGTCACAGCAGTGCCATCGAGCCTGTCACATAGCGCTCAGATATCAGTGGGCCTCACACAATCCAAAAGTGTCCACTGTCCACAAGTGTGTGCAGAAATTCAAAATCTCCCTTATCCTCTAGTCACTTTTGTCACAGCTGTGCCATCGAGCTTGTCACATAGCACTCAGATATCAGTGGGCCTCACACAATCCAAAAGTGTCCACTTTCCACAAGTGTGTACAGAAATTCAAAATCTCCCTTATCCTCTAGTCACTTATGTCACAGCAGTGCCATCGAGCCTGTCACATAGCGCTCAGATATCAGTGGGCCTCACACAATCCAAAAGTGTCCAGTGTCCAAAAGTGTGTGCAGATATTCAAAATCTCCCTTATCCACTAGTCACTTTTGTCACAGCAGTGCCATCGAGCCTGTCACATAGCGCTCAGATATCAGTGGGCCTCACACAATCCAAAAGTGTCCACTGTCCACAAGTGTGTGCAAAAATTCAAAATCTCCCTTATCCTCTAGTCACTTTTGTCACAGCTGTGCCATCGAGCCTGTCACATAGCGCTCAGATATCAGTGGGCCTCACACAATCCAAAAGTGTCCACTGTCCACAAGTGTGTGCAGAAATTCAAAATCTCCCTTATCCTCTAATCACTTTTGTCACAGCTGTGCCATCGAGCCTTTCACATAGCGCTCAGATATCAGTGGGCCTCACACAATCCAAAAGTGTCCACTGTCCACAAGTGTGTGCAGAAATTCAAAATCTCCCTTATCCTCTAGTCACTTTTGTCACAGCAGTGCCATCGAGCCTGTCACATAGCGCTCAGATATCAGTGGGCCTCACACAATCCAAAAGTGTCCACTGTCCACAAGTGTGTGCAGAAATTCAAAATCTCCCTTATCCTCTAGTCACTTTTGTCACAGCTGTGCCATCGAGCCTGTCACATAGCGCTCAGATATCAGTGGGCCTCACACAATCCAAAAGTGTCCACTGTCCACAAGTGTGTCCAGAAATTCAAAATCTCCCTTATCCTCTAGTCACTTTTGTCACAGCAGTGCCATCGAGCCTGTCACATAGCGCTCAGATATCAGTGGGCCTCACACAATCCAAAAGTGGCCACTGTCCACAAGTGTGTGCAGAAATTCAAAATCTCCCTTATCCTCTAGTCACTTTTGTCACAGCAGTGCCATCGAGCCTGTCACATAGCGCTCAGATATCAGTGGGCCTCACACAATCCAAAAGTGTCCACTGTTCACAAGTGTGTGCAGAAATTCAAAATCTCCCTTATCCTCTAGTCACTTTTGTCACAGCAGTGCCATCGAGCCTGTCACATAGCGCTCAGATATCAGTGGGCCTCACACAATCCAAAAGTGTCCACTGTCCACAAGTGTGTGCAGAAATTCAAAATCTCCCTTATCCTCTAGTCACTTTTGTCACAGCTGTGCCATCGAGCTTGTCACATAGCGCTCAGATATCAGTGGGCCTCACACAATCCAAAAGTGTCCACTGTCCACAAGTGTGTGCAGAAATTCAAATTCTCCCTTATCCTCTAGTCACTTATGTCACAGCAGTGCCATCCAGCCTGTCACATAGCGCTCAGATATCAGTGGGCCTCACACAATCCAAAAGTGTTCCGTGTCCAAAAGTGTGTGCAGATATTCAAAATCTCCCTTATCCACTAGTCACTTTTTTCACAGCAGTGCCATCGAGCCTGTCACATAGCGCTCAGATATCAGTGGGCCTCACACAATCCAAAAGTGTCCACTGTCCACAAGTGTGTGCAGAAATTCAAAATCTCCCTTATCCTCTAGTCACTTTTGTCACAGCTGTGCCATCGAGCCTGTCACATAGCGCTCAGATATCAGTGGGCCTCACACAATCCAAAAGTGTCCACTGTCCACAAGTGTGTGCAGAAATTCAAAATCTCCCTTATCCTCTAGTCACTTTTGTCACAGCTGTGCCATCGAGCCTGTCACATAGCGCTCAGATATCAGTGGGCCTCACACAATCCAAAAGTGTCCACTGTCCACAAGTGTGTGCAGAAATTCAAAATCTCCCTTATCCTCTAGTCACTTTTGTCACAGCAGTGCCATCGAGCCTGTCACATAGCGCTCAGATATCAGTGGGCCTCACACAATCCAAAAGTGTCCACTGTCCACAAGTGTGTGCATAAATTCAAAATCTCCCTTATCCTCTAGTCACTTTTGTCACTGCAGTGCCATCGAGCCTGTCACATAGCGCTCAGATATCAGTGGGCCTCACACAATCCAAAAGTGTCCACTGTCCACAAGTGTGTGCAGAAATTCAAAATCTCCCTTTTCCTCTAGTCACTTTTGTCACAGCAGTGCCATCGAGCCTGTCACATAGCGCTCAGATATCAGTGGGCCTCACACAATCCAAAAGTGTCCAGTGTCCACAAGTGTGTGCAGAAATTCAAAATCTCCCTCATCCTCTAGTCACTTTTGTCACAGCAGTGCCATCGAGCCTGTCACATAGCGCTCAGATATCAGTGGGCCTCACACAATCCAAAAGTGTCCACTGTCCACAAGTGTGTGCAGAAATTCAAAATCTCCCTTATCCTCTAGTCACTTTTGTCACAGCTGTGCCATCGAGCCTGTCACATAGCGCTCAGACATCAGTGGGCCTCACACAATCCAAAAGTGTCCACTGTCCACAAGTGTGTGCAGAAATTCAAAATCTCCCTTATCCTCTAGTCACTTTTGTCACAGCAGTGCCATCGAGCCTGTCACATAGCGCTCAGATATCAGTGGGCCTCACACAATCCAAAAGTGTCCAGTGTCCAAAAGTGTGTGCAGATATTCAAAATCTCCCTTTTACTCTAGTCACTTTTGTCCCAGCAGAGCCATCGAGCCTGTCACATAGCGCTCAGATATCAGTGGGCCTCACACAATCCAAAAGTGTCCAGTGTCCACAAGTGTGTGCAGAAATTCAAAATCTCCCTCATCCTCTAGTCACTTTTGTCACAGCAGTGCCATCGAGCCTGTCACATAGCGCTCAGATATCAGAGGGCCTCACACAATCCAAAAGTGTCCACTGTGCACAAGTGTGTGCAGAAATTCAAAATCTCCCTTATCCTCTAGTCACTTTTGTCACAGCTGTGCCATCGAGCCTGTCACATAGCGCTCAGACATCAGTGGGCCTCACACAATCCAAAAGTGTCCACTGTCCACAAGTGTGTGCAGAAATTCAAAATCTCCCTTATCCTCTAGTCACTTTTGTCACAGCAGTGCCATCGAGCCTGTCACATAGCGATCAGATATCAGTGGGCCTCACACAATCCAAAAGTGTCCAGTGTCCAAAAGTGTGTGCAGATATTCAAAATCTCCCTTATCCTCTAGTCACTTTTGTCACAGCAGTGCCATTGAGCCTGTCACATAGCGCTCAGATATCAGTGGGCCTCACACAATCCAAAAGTGTCCAGTGTCCAAAAGTGTGTGCAGATATTCAAAATCTCCCTTATCCTCTTGTCACTTTTGTCACAGCAGTGCCATCGAGCCTGTCACATAGCGCTCAGATATCAGTGGGCCTCACACAATCCAAAAGTGTCCACTGTCTACAAGTGTGTGCAGAAATTCAAAATCTCCCTTATCCTCTAGTCACTTTTGTCACAGCTGTGCCATCGAGCCTGTCACATAGCGCTCAGATATCAGTGGGCCTCACACAATCCAAAAGTGTCCACTGTCCACAAGTGTGTGCAGAAATTCAAAATCTCCCTTATCCTCTAGTCACTTTTGTTACAGCTGTGCCATCGAGCCTGTCACATAGCGCTCAGATATCAGTGGGCCTCACACAATCCAAAAGTGTCCACTGTCCACAAGTGTGTGCAGAAATTCAAAATCTCCCTTATCCTCTAGTCACTTTTGTCACAGCTGTGCCATCGAGCCTGTCACATAGCGCTCAGATATCAGTGGGCCTCACACAATCCAAAAGTGTCCACTGTCCACAAGTGTGTGCAGAAATTCAAAATCTCCCTTATCCTCTAGTCACTTTTGTCACAGCAGTGCCATCGAGCCTGTCACATAGCGCTCAGATATCAGTGGGCCTCACACAGTCCAAAAGTGTCCACTGTCCACAAGTGTGTGCAGAAATTCAAAATCTCCCTTATCCTCTAGTCACTTTTGTCACAGCTGTGCCATCGAGCCTGTCACATAGCGCTCAGATATCAGTGGGCCTCACACAATCCAAAAGTGTCCACTGTCCACAAGTGTGTGCAGAAATTCAAAATCTCCCTTATCCTCTAGTCACTTTTGTCACAGCTGTGCCATCGAGCCTGTCACATAGCGCCCAGATATCAGTGGGCCTCACACAATCCAAAAGTGTCCACTGTCCACAAGTGTGTGCTGAAATTCAAAATCTCCATTATCCTCTAGTCACTTTTGTCACAGCAGTGCCATCGAGCCTGTCACATAGCGCTCAGATATCAGTGGGCCTCACACAATCCAAAAGTGTCCAGTGTCCACAAGTGTGTGCAGAAATTCAAAATCTCCCTTATCCTCTAGTCACTTTTGTCACAGCTGTGCCATCGAGCCTGTCACATAGCGCTCAGATATCAGTGGGCCTCACACAATCCAAAAGTGTCCACTGTCCACAAGTGTGTGCTGAAATTCAAAATCTCCCTTATCCTCTAGTCACTTTTGTCACAGCAGTGCCATCGAGCCTGTCACATAGCGCTCAGATATCAGTGGGCCTCACACAATCCAAAAGTGTCCACTGTCCACAAGTGTGTGCAGAAATTCAAAATCTCCCTTATCCTCTAGTCACTTTTGTCACAGCTGTGCCATCGAGCCTGTCACATAGCGCTCAGATATCAGTGGGCCTCACACAATCCAAAAGTGTCCACTGTCCACAAGTGTGTGCAGAAATTCAAAATCTCCCTTATCCTCTAGTCACTTTTGTCACAGCAGTGCCATCGAGCCTGTCACATAGCGCTCAGATATCAGTGGGCCTCACACAATCCAAAAGTGTCCAGTGTCCAAAAGTGTGTGCAGATATTCAAAATCTCCCTTATCCTCTAGTCACTTTTGTCACAGCAGTGCCATCGAGCCTGTCACATAGCGCTCAGATATCAGTGGGCCTCACACAATCCAAAAGTGTCCAGTGTCCAAAAGTGTGTGCAGATATTCAAAATCTCCCTTATCCTCTTGTCACTTTTGTCACTGCAGTGCCATCGAGCCTGTCACATAGCGCTCAGATATCAGTGGGCCTCACACAATGCAAAAGTGTCCACTGTCCACAAGTGTGTGCTGAAATTCAAAATCTCCCTTATCCACTAGTCACTTTTGTCACAGCAGTGCCATCGAGCCTGTCACATAGCGCTCAGATATCAGTGGGCCTCACACAATCCAAAAGTGTCCACTGTCCACAAGTGTGTGCAGAAATTCAAAATCTCCCTTATCCTCTAGTCACTTTTGTCACAGCTGTGCCATCGAGCCTGTCACATAGCGCTCAGATATCAGTGGGCCTCACACAATCCAAAAGTGTCCACTGTCCACAAGTGTGTGCAGAAATTCAAAATCTCCCTTATCCTCTAGTCACTTTTGTCACAGCAGTGCCATCGATCCTGTCACATAGCGCTCAAATATCAGTGGGCCTCAAACAATCCAAAAGTGTCCACTGTCCACAAGTGTGTGCAGAAATTCAAAATCTCCCTTATCCTCTAGTCACTTTTGTCACAGCAGTGCCATCGAGCCTGTCACATAGCGCTCAGATATCAGTGGGCCTCACACAATCCAAAAGTGTCCACTGTCCACAAGTGTGTGCAGAAATTCAAAATCTCCCTTATCCTCTAGTCACTTTTGTCACAGCAGTGCCATCGAGCCTGTCACATAGCGCTCAGATATCAGTGGGCCTCACACAATCCAAAAGTGTCCACTGTCCACAAGTGTGTGCAGAAATTCAAAATCTCCCTTATCCTCTAGTCACTTTTGTCACAGCTGTGCCATCGAGCTTGTCACATAGCACTCAGATATCAGTGGGCCTCACACAATCCAAAAGTGTCCACTTTCCACAAGTGTGTGCAGAAATTCAAAATCTCCCTTATCCTCTAGTCACTTATGTCACAGCAGTGCCATCGAGCCTGTCACATAGCGCTCAGATATCAGTGGGCCTCACACAATCCAAAAGTGTCCAGTGTCCAAAAGTGTGTGCAGATATTCAAAATCTCCCTTATCCACTAGTCACTTTTGTCACAGCAGTGCCATCGAGCCTGTCACATAGCGCTCAGATATCAGTGGGCCTCACACAATCCAAAAGTGTCCACTGTCCACAAGTGTGTGCAGAAATTCAAAATCTCCCTTATCCTCTAGTCACTTTTGTCACAGCTGTGCCATCGAGCCTGTCACATAGCGCTCAGATATCAGTGGGCCTCACACAATCCAAAAGTGTCCACTGTCCACAAGTGTGTGCAGAAATTCAAAATCTCCCTTATCCTCTAGTCACTTTTGTCACAGCTGTGCCATCGAGCCTGTCACATAGCGCTCAGATATCAGTGGGCCTCACACAATCCAAAAGTGTCCACTGTCCACAAGTGTGTGCAGAAATTCAAAATCTCCCTTATCCTCTAGTCACTTTTGTCACAGCAGTGCCATCGAGCCTGTCACATAGCGCTCAGATATCAGTGGGCCTCACACAATCCAAAAGTGTCCACTGTCCACAAGTGTGTGCAGAAATTCAAAATCTCCCTTATCCTCTAGTCACTTTTGTCACAGCTGTGCCATCGAGCCTGTCACATAGCGCTCAGATATCAGTGGGCCTCACACAATCCAAAAGTGTCCACTGTCCACAAGTGTGTACAGAAATTCAAATTCTCCCTTATCCTCTAGTCACTTATGTCACAGCAGTGCCATCGAGCCTGTCACATAGCGCTCAGATATCAGTGGGCCTCACACAATCCAAAAGTGTCCAGTGTCCAAAAGTGTGTGCAGATATTCAAAATCTCCCTTATCCACTAGTCACTTTTGTCACAGCAGTGCCATCGAGCCTGTCACATAGCGCTCAGATATCAGTGGGCCTCACACAATCCAAAAGTGTCCACTGTCCACAAGTGTGTGCAGAAATTCAAAATCTCCCTTATCCTCTAGTCACTTTTGTCACAGCTGTGCCATCGAGCCTGTCACATAGCGCTCAGATATCAGTGGGCCTCACACAATCCAAAAGTGTCCACTGTCCACAAGTGTGTGCAGAAATTCAAAATCTCCCTTATCCTCTAGTCACTTTTGTCACAGCTGTGCCATCGAGCCTGTCACATAGCGCTCAGATATCAGTGGGCCTCACACAATCCAAAAGTGTCCACTGTCCACAAGTGTGTGCAGAAATTCAAAATCTCCCTTATCCTCTAGTCACTTTTGTCACAGCAGTGCCATCGAGCCTGTCACATAGCGCTCAGATATCAGTGGGCCTCACACAATCCAAAAGTGTCCACTGTCCACAAGTGTGTGCATAAATTCAAAATCTCCCTTATCCTCTAGTCACTTTTGTCACAGCTGTGCCATCGAGCCTGTCACATAGCGCTCAGATATCAGTGGGCCTCACACAATCCAAAAGTGTCCACTGTCCACAAGTGTGTGCAGAAATTCAAAATCTCCCTTTTCCTCTAGTCACTTTTGTCACAGCAGTGCCATCGAGCCTGTTACATAGCGCTCAGATATCAGTGGGCCTCACACAATCCAAAAGTGTCCAGTGTCCAAAAGTGTGTGCAGATATTCAAAATCTCCCTTTTCCTCTAGTCACTTTTGTCACAGCAGTGCCATCGAGCCTGTCACATAGCGCTCAGATATCAGTGGGCCTCACACAATCCAAAAGTGTCCAGTGTCCACAAGTGTGTGCAGAAATTCAAAATCTCCCTCATCCTCTAGTCACTTTTGTCACAGCAGTGCCATCGAGCCTGTCACATAGCGCTCAGATATCAGTGGGCCTCACACAATCCAAAAGTGTCCACTGTCCACAAGTGTGTGCAGAAATTCAAAATCTCACTTATCCTCTAGTCACTTTTGTCACAGCAGTGCCATCGAGCCTGTCACATAGCGCTCAGATATCAGTGGGCCTCACACAATCCAAAAGTTTCCACTGTCCACAAGTGTGTCCAGAAATTCAAAATCTCCCTTATCCTCTAGTCACTTTTGTCACAGCAGTGCCATCGAGCCTGTCACATAGCGCTCAGATATCAGTGGGCCTCACACAATCCAAAAGTGGCCACTGTCCACAAGTGTGTGCAGAAATTCAAAATCTCCCTTATCCTCTAGTCACTTTTGTCACAGCAGTGCCATCGAGCCTGTCACATAGCGCTCAGATATCAGTGGGCCTCACACAATCCAAAAGTGTCCACTGTCCACAAGTGTGTGCAGAAATTCAAAATCTCCCTTATCCTCTAGTCACTTTTGTCACAGCAGTGCCATCGAGCCTGTCACATAGCGCTCAGATATCAGTGGGCCTCACACAATCCAAAAGTGTCCACTGTCCACAAGTGTGTGCAGAAATTCAAAATCTCCCTTATCCTCTAGTCACTTTTGTCACAGCTGTGCCATCGAGCTTGTCACATAGCGCTCAGATATCAGTGGGCCTCACACAATCCAAAAGTTTCCACTGTCCACAAGTGTGTGCAGAAATTCAAATTCTCCCTTATCCTCTAGTCACTTATGTCACAGCAGTGCCATCGAGCCTGTCACATAGCGCTCAGATATGAGTGGGCCTCACACAATCCAAAAGTGTCCAGTGTCCAAAAGTGTGTGCAGATATTCAAAATCTCCCTTATCCACTAGTCACTTTTGTCACAGCAGTGCCATCGAGCCTGTCACATAGCGCTCAGATATCAGTGGGCCTCACACAATCCAAAAGTGTCCACTGTCCACAAGTGTGTGCAGAAATTCAAAATCTCCCTTATCCTCTAGTCACTTTTGTCACAGCTGTGCCATCGAGCCTGTCACATAGCGCTCAGATATCAGTGGGCCTCACACAATCCAAAAGTGTCCACTGTCCACAAGTGTGTGCAGAAATTCAAAATCTCCCTTATCCTCTAGTCACTTTTGTCACAGCTGTGCCATCGAGCCTTTCACATAGCGCTCAGATATCAGTGGGCCTCACACAATCCAAAAGTGTCCACTGTCCACAAGTGTGTGCATAAATTCAAAATCTCCCTTATCCTCTAGTCACTTTTGTCACAGCTGTGCCATCGAGCCTGTCACATAGCGCTCAGATATCAGTGGGCCTCACACAATCCAAAAGTGTCCACTGTCCACAAGTGTGTGCAGAAATTCAAAATCTCCCTTTTCCTCTAGTCACTTTTGTCACAGCAGTGCCATCGAGCCTGTCACATAGCGCTCAGATATCAGTGGGCCTCACACAATCCAAAAGTGTCCAGTGTCCACAAGTGTGTGCAGAAATTCAAAATCTCCCTCATCCTCTAGTCACTTTTGTCACAGCAGTGCCATCGAGCCTGTCACATAGCGCTCAGATATCAGTGGGCCTCACACAATCCAAAAGTGTCCACTGTCCACAAGTGTGTGCAGAAATTCAAAATCTCCCTTATCCTCTAGTCACTTTTGTCACAGCTGTGCCATCGAGCCTGTCACATAGCGCTCAGACATCAGTGGGCCTCACACAATCCAAAAGTGTCCACTGTCCACAAGTGTGTGCAGAAATTCAAAATCTCCCTTATCCTCTAGTCACTTTTGTCACAGCAGTGCCATCGAGCCTGTCACATAGCGCTCAGATATCAGTGGGCCTCACACAATCCAAAAGTGTCCAGTGTCCAAAAGTGTGTGCAGATATTCAAAATCTCCCTTATCCTCTTGTCACTTTTGTCACAGCAGTGCCATCGAGCCTGTCACATAGCGCTCAGATATCAGTGGGCCTCACACAATCCAAAAGTGTCCACTGTCCACAAGTGTGTGCAGAAATTCAAAATCTCCCTTATCCTCTAGTCACTTTTGTCACAGCTGTGCCATCGAGCCTGTCACATAGAGCTCAGATATCAGTGGGCCTCACACAATCCAAAAGTGTCCACTGTCCACAAGTGTGTGCATAAATTCAAAATCTCCCTTATCCTCTAGTCACTTTTGTCACAGCTGTGCCATCGAGCCTGTCACATAGCGCTCAGATATCAGTGGGCCTCACACAATCCAAAAGTGTCCACTGTCCACAAGTGTGTGCAGAAATTCAAAATCTCCCTTTTCCTCTAGTCACTTTTGTCACAGCAGTGCCATCGAGCCTGTCACATAGCGCTCAGATATCAGTGGGCCTCACACAATCCAAAAGTGTCCAGTGTCCACAAGTGTGTGCAGAAATTCAAAATCTCCCTCATCCTCTAGTCACTTTTGTCACAGCAGTGCCATCGAGCCTGTCACATAGCGCTCAGATATCAGTGGGCCTCACACAATCCAAAAGTGTCCACTGTCCACAAGTGTGTGCAGAAATTCAAAATCTCCCTTATCCTCTAGTCACTTTTGTCACAGCTGTGCCATCGAGCCTGTCACATAGCGCTCAGACATCAGTGGGCCTCACACAATCCAAAAGTGTCCACTGTCCACAAGTGTGTGCAGAAATTCAAAATCTCCCTTATCCTCTAGTCACTTTTGTCACAGCAGTGCCATCGAGCCTGTCACATAGCGCTCAGATATCAGTGGGCCTCACACAATCCAAAAGTGTCCAGTGTCCAAAAGTTTGTGCAGATATTCAAAATCTCCCTTTTCCTATAGTCACTTTTGTCACAGCAGTGCCATCGAGCCTGTCACATAGCGCTCAGATATCAGTGGGCCTCACACAATCCAAAAGTGTCCAGTGTCCACAAGTGTGTGCAGAAATTCAAAATCTCCCTCATCCTCTAGTCACTTTTGTCACAGCAGTGCCATCGAGCCTGTCACATAGCGCTCAGATATCAGTGGGCCTCACACAATCCAAAAGTGTCCACTGTCCACAAGTGTGTGCAGAAATTCAAAATCTCCCTTATCCTCTAGTCACTTTTGTCACAGCTGTGCCATCGAGCCTGTCACATAGCGCTCAGACATCAGTGGGCCTCACACAATCCAAAAGTGTCCACTGTCCACAAGTGTGTGCAGAAATTCAAAATCTCCCTTATCCTCTAGTCACTTTTGTCACAGCAGTGCCATCGAGCCTGTCACATAGCGCTCAGATATCAGTGGGCCTCACACAATCCAAAAGTGTCCAGTGTCCAAAAGTGTGTGCAGATATTCAAAATCTCCCTTATCCTCTAGTCACTTTTGTCACAGCAGTGCCATCGAGCCTGTCACATAGCGCTCAGATATCAGTGGGCCTCACACAATCCAAAAGTGTCCAGTGTCCAAAAGTGTGTGCAGATATTCAAAATCTCCCTTATCCTCTTGTCACTTTTGTCACAGCAGTGCCATCGATCCTGTCACATAGCGCTCAGATATCAGTGGGCCTCACACAATCCAAAAGTGTCCACTGTCCACAAGTGTGTGCAGAAATTCAAAATCTCCCTTATCCTCTAGTCACTTTTGTCACAGCTGTGCCATCGAGCCTGTCACATAGCGCTCAGATATCAGTGGGCCTCACACAATCCAAAAGTGTCCACTGTCCACAAGTGTGTGCAGAAATTCAAAATCTCCCTTATCCTCTAGTCACTTTTGTCACAGCAGTGCCATCGATCCTGTCACATAGCGCTCAAATATCAGTGGGCCTCAAACAATCCAAAAGTGTCCACTGTCCACAAGTGTGTGCAGAAATTCAAAATCTCCCTTATCCTCTAGTCACTTTTGTCACAGCAGTGCCATCGAGCCTGTCACATAGCGCTCAGATATCAGTGGGCCTCACACAATCCAAAAGTGTCCACTGTCCACAAGTGTGTGCAGAAATTCAAAATCTCCCTTATCCTCTAGTCACTTTTGTCACAGCAGTGCCATCGAGCCTGTCACATAGCGCTCAGATATCAGTGGGCCTCACACAATCCAAAAGTGTCCACTGTCCACAAGTGTGTGCAGAAATTCAAAATCTCCCTTATCCTCTAGTCACTTTTGTCACAGCTGTGCCATCGAGCTTGTCACATAGCACTCAGATATCAGTGGGCCTCACACAATCCAAAAGTGTCCACTTTCCACAAGTGTGTGCAGAAATTCAAAATCTCCCTTATCCTCTAGTCACTTATGTCACAGCAGTGCCATCGAGCCTGTCACATAGCGCTCAGATATCAGTGGGCCTCACACAATCCAAAAGTGTCCAGTGTCCAAAAGTGTGTGCAGATATTCAAAATCTCCCTTATCCACTAGTCACTTTTGTCACAGCAGTGCCATCGAGCCTGTCACATAGCGCTCAGATATCAGTGGGCCTCACACAATCCAAAAGTGTCCACTGTCCACAATTGTGTGCAGAAATTCAAAATCTCCCTTATCCTCTAGTCACTTTTGTCACAGCTGTGCCATCGAGCCTGTCACATAGCGCTCAGATATCAGTGGGCCTCACACAATCCAAAAGTGTCCACTGTCCACAAGTGTGTGCAGAAATTCAAAATCTCCCTTATCCTCTAGTCACTTTTGTCACAGCTGTGCCATCGAGCCTGTCACATAGCGCTCAGATATCAGTGGGCCTCACACAATCCAAAAGTGTCCACTGTCCACAAGTGTGTGCATAAATTCAAAATCTCCCTTATCCTCTAGTCACTTTTGTCACAGCAGTGCCATCGAGCCTGTCACATAGCGCTCAGATATCAGTGGGCCTCACACAATCCAAAAGTGTCCACTGTCCACAAGTGTGTGCAGAAATTCAAAATCTCCCTTATCCTCTAGTCACTTTTGTCACAGCTGTGCCATCGAGCCTGTCACATAGCGCTCAGATATCAGTGGGCCTCACACAATCCAAAAGTGTCCACTGTCCACAAGTGTGTCCAGAAATTCAAAATCTCCCTTATCCTCTAGTCACTTTTGTCACAGCAGTGCCATCGAGCCTGTCACATAGCGCTCAGATATCAGTGGGCCTCACACAATCCAAAAGTAGCCACTGTCCACAAGTGTGTGCAGAAATTCAAAATCTCCCTTATCCTCTAGTCACTTTTGTCACAGCAGTGCCATCGAGCCTGTCACATAGCGCTCAGATATCAGTGGGCCTCACACAATCCAAAAGTGTCCACTGTCCACAAGTGTGTGCAGAAATTCAAAATCTCCCTTATCCTCTAGTCACTTTTGTCACAGCAGTGCCATCGAGCCAGTCACATAGCGCTCAGATATCAGTGGGCCTCACACAATCCAAAAGTGTCCACTGTCCACAAGTGTGTGCAGAAATTCAAAATCTCTCTTATCCTCTAGTCACTTTTGTCACAGCTGTGCCATCGAGCTTGTCACATAGCGCTCAGATATCAGTGGGCCTCACACAATCCAAAAGTGTCCACTGTCCACAAGTGTGTGCAGAAATTCAAATTCTCCCTTATCCTCTAGTCACTTATGTCACAGCAGTGCCATCGAGCCTGTCACATAGCGCTCAGATATCAGTGGGCCTCACACAATCCAAAAGTGTCCAGTGTCCAAAAGTGTGTGCAGATATTCAAAATCTCCCTTATCCACTAGTCACTTTTGTCACAGCAGTGCCATCGAGCCTGTCACATAGCGCTCAGATATCAGTGGGCCTCACACAATCCAAAAGTGTCCACTGTCCACAAGTGTGTGCAGAAATTCAAAATCTCCCTTATCCTCTAGTCACTTTTGTCACAGCTGTGCCATCGAGCCTGTCACATAGCGCTCAGATATCAGTGGGCCTCACACAATCCAAAAGTGTCCACTGTCCACAAGTGTGTGCAGAAATTCAAAATCTCTCTTATCCTCTAGTCACTTTTGTCACAGCTGTGCCATCGAGCCTGTCACATAGCGCTCAGATATCAGTGGGCCTCACACAATCCAAAAGTGTCCACTGTCCACAAGTGTGTGCAGAAATTCAAAATCTCCCTTATCCTCTAGTCACTTTTGTCACAGCAGTGCCATCGAGCCTGTCACATAGCGCTCAGATATCAGTGGGCCTCACACAATCCAAAAGTGTCCACTGTCCACAAGTGTGTGCATAAATTCAAAATCTCCCTTATCCTCTAGTTACTTTTGTCACAGCTGTGCCATCGAGCCTGTCACATAGCGCTCAGATATCAGTGGGCCTCACACAATCCAAAAGTGTCCACTGTCCACAAGTGTGTGCAGAAATTCAAAATCTCCCTTTTCCTCTAGTCACTTTTGTCACAGCAGTGCCATCGAGCCTGTCACATAGCGCTCAGATATCAGTGGGCCTCACACAATCCAAAAGTGTCCAGTGTCCACAAGTGTGTGCAGAAATTCAAAATCTCCCTCATCCTCTAGTCACTTTTGTCACAGCAGTGCCATCGAGCCTGTCACATAGCGCTCAGATATCAGTGGGCCTCACACAATCCAAAAGTGTCCACTGTCCACAAGTGTGTGCAGAAATTCAAAATCTCCCTTATCCTCTAGTCTCTTTTGTCACAGCTGTGCCATCGAGCCTGTCACATAGCGCTCAGACATCAGTGGGCCTCACACAATCCAAAAGTGTCCACTGTCCACAAGTGTGTGCAGAAATTCAAAATCTCCCTTATCCTCTAGTCACTTTTGTCACAGCAGTGCCATCGAGCCTGTCACATAGCGCTCAGATATCAGTGGGCCTCACACAATCCAAAAGTGTCCAGTGTCCAAAAGTGTGTGCAGATATTCAAAATCTCCCTTTTCCTCTAGTCACTTTTGTCACAGCAGTGCCATCGAGCCTGTCACATAGCGCTCAGATATCAGTGGGCCTCACACAATCCAAAAGTGTCCATTGTCCACAAGTGTGTGCAGAAATTCAAAATCTCCCTCATCCTCTAGTCACTTTTGTCACAGCAGTGCCATCGAGCCTGTCACATAGCGCTCAGATATCAGTGGGCCTCACACAATCCAAAAGTGTCCACTGTCCACAAGTGTGTGCAGAAATTCAAAATCTCCCTTATCCTCTAGTCACTTTTGTCACAGCAGTGCCATCGAGCCTGTCACATAGCGCTCAGATATCAGTGGGCCTCACACAATCCAAAAGTGTCCACTGTCCACAAGTGTGTCCAGAAATTCAAAATCTCCCTTATCCTCTAGTCACTTTTGTCACAGCAGTGCCATCGAGCCTGTCACATAGCGCTCAGATATCAGTGGGCCTCACACAATCCAAAAGTGGCCACTGTCCACAAGTGTGTGCAGAAATTCAAAATCTCCCTTATCCTCTAGTCACTTTTGTCACAGCAGTGCCATCGAGCCTGTCACATAGCGCTCAGATATCAGTGGGCCTCACACAATCCAAAAGTGTCCACTGTCCACAAGTGTGTGCAGAAATTCAAAATCTCCCTTATCCTCTAGTCACTTTTGTCACAGCAGTGCCATCGAGCCTGTCACATAGCGCTCAGATATCAGTGGGCCTCACACAATCCAAAAGTGTCCACTGTCCACAAGTGTGTGCAGAAATTCAAAATCTCCCTTATCCTCTAGTCACTTTTGTCACAGCTGTGCCATCGAGCTTGTCACATAGCGCTCAGATATCAGTGGGCCTCACACAATCCAAAAGTTTCCACTGTCCACAAGTGTGTGCAGAAATTCAAATTCTCCCTTATCCTCTAGTCACTTATGTCACAGCAGTGCCATCGAGCCTGTCACATAGCGCTCAGATATGAGTGGGCCTCACACAATCCAAAAGTGTCCAGTGTCCAAAAGTGTGTGCAGATATTCAAAATCTCCCTTATCCACTAGTCACTTTTGTCACAGCAGTGCCATCGAGCCTGTCACATAGCGCTCAGATATCAGTGGGCCAAACACAATCCAAAAGTGTCCACTGTCCACAAGTGTGTGCAGAAATTCAAAATCTCGCTTATCCTCTAGTCACTTTTGTCACAGCTGTGCCATCGAGCCTGTCACATAGCGCTCAGATATCAGTGGGCCTCACACAATCCAAAAGTGTCCACTGTCCACAAGTGTGTGCAGAAATTCAAAATCTCCCTTATCCTCTAGTCACTTTTGTCACAGCTGTGCCATCGAGCCTGTCACATAGCGCTCAGATATCAGTGGGCCTCACACAATCCAAAAGTGTCCACTGTCCACAAGTGTGTGCATAAATTCAAAATCTCCCTTATCCTCTAGTCACTTTTGTCACAGCTGTGCCATCGAGCCTGTCACATAGCGCTCAGATATCAGTGGGCCTCACACAATCCAAAAGTGTCCACTGTCCACAAGTGTGTGCAGAAATTCAAAATCTCCCTTTTCCTCTAGTCACTTTTGTCACAGCAGTGCCATCGAGCCTGTCACATAGCGCTCAGATATCAGTGGGCCTCACACAATCCAAAAGTGTCCAGTGTCCACAAGTGTGTGCAGAAATTCAAAATCTCCCTCATCCTCTAGTCACTTTTGTCACAGCAGTGCCATCGAGCCTGTCACATAGCGCTCAGATATCAGTGGGCCTCACACAATCCAAAAGTGTCCACTGTCCACAAGTGTGTGCAGAAATTCAAAATCTCCCTTATCCTCTAGTCACTTTTGTCACAGCTGTGCCATCGAGCCTGTCACATAGCGCTCAGACATCAGTGGGCCTCACACAATCCAAAAGTGTCCACTGTCCACAAGTGTGTGCAGAAATTCAAAATCTCCCTTATCCTCTAGTCACTTTTGTCACAGCAGTGCCATCGAGCCTGTCACATAGCGCTCAGATATCAGTGGGCCTCACACAATCCAAAAGTGTCCAGTGTCCAAAAGTGTGTGCAGATATTCAAAATCTACCTTTTCCTCTAGTCACTTTTGTCACAGCAGTGCCATCGAGCCTGTCACATAGCGCTCAGATATCAGTGGGCCTCACACAATCCAAAAGTGTCCAGTGTCCACAAGTGTGTGCAGAAATTCAAAATCTCCCTCATCCTCTAGTCACTTTTGTCACAGCAGTGCCATCGAGCCTGTCACATAGCGCTCAGATATCAGTGGGCCTCACACAATCCAAAAGTGTCCACTGTCCACAAGTGTGTGCAGAAATTCAAAATCTCCCTTATCCTCTAGTCACTTTTGTCACAGCTGTGCCATCGAGCCTGTCACATAGCGCTCAGACATCAGTGGGCCTCACACAATCCAAAAGTGTCCACTGTCCACAAGTGTGTGCAGAAATTCAAAATCTCCCTTATCCTCTAGTCACTTTTGTCACAGCAGTGCCATCGAGCCTGTCACATAGCGCTCAGATATCAGTGGGCCTCACACAATCCAAAAGTGTCCAGTGTCCAAAAGTGTGTGCAGATATTCAAAATCTCCCTTATCCTCTAGTCACTTTTGTCACAGCAGTGCCATCGAGCCTGTCACATAGCGCTCAGATATCAGTGGGCCTCACACAATCCGAAAGTGTCCAGTGTCCAAAAGTGTGTGCAGATATTCAAAATCTCCCTTATCCTCTTGTCACTTTTGTCACAGCAGTGCCATCGAGCCTGTCACATAGCGCTCAGATATCAGTGGGCCTCACACAATCCAAAAGTGTCCACTGTCCACAAGTGTGTGCAGAAATTCAAAATCTCCCTTATCCTCTAGTCACTTTTGTCACAGCTGTGCCATCGAGCCTGTCACATAGCGCTCAGATATCAGTGGGCCTCACACAATCCAAAAGTGTCCACTGTCCACAAGTGTGTGCATAAATTCAAAATCTCCCTTATCCTCTAGTCACTTTTGTCACAGCTGTGCCATCGAGCCTGTCACATAGCGCTCAGATATCAGTGGGCCTCACACAATCCAAAAGTGGCCACTGTCCACAAGTGTGTGCAGAAATTCAAAATCTCCCTTTTCCTCTAGTCACTTTTGTCACAGCAGTGCCATCGAGCCTGTCACATAGCGCTCAGATATCAGTGGGCCTCACACAATCCAAAAGTGTCCAGTGTCCACAAGTGTGTGCAGAAATTCAAAATCTCCCTCATCCTCTAGTCACTTTTGTCACAGCAGTGCCATCGAGCCTGTCACATAGCGCTCAGATATCAGTGGGCCTCACACAATCCAAAAGTGTCCACTGTCCACAAGTGTGTGCAGAAATTCAAAATCTCCCTTATCCTCTAGTCACTTTTGTCACAGCTGTGCCATCGAGCCTGTCACATAGCGCTCAGACATCAGTGGGCCTCACACAATCCAAAAGTGTCCACTGTCCACAAGTGTGTGCAGAAATTCAAAATCTCCCTTATCCTCTAGTCACTTTTGTCACAGCAGTGCCATCGAGCCTGTCACATAGCGCTCAGATATCAGTGGGCCTCACACAATCCAAAAGTGTCCAGTGTCCAAAAGTGTGTGCAGATATTCAAAATCTCCCTTTTCCTCTAGTCACTTTTGTCACAGCAGTGCCATCGAGCCTGTCACATAGCGCTCAGATATCAGTGGGCCTCACACAATCCAAAAGTGTCCAGTGTCCACAAGTGTGTGCAGAAATTCAAAATCTCCCTCATCCTCTAGTCACTTTTGTCACAGCAGTGCCATCGAGCCTGTCACATAGCGCTCAGATATCAGTGGGCCTCACACAATCCAAAAGTGTCCACTGTCCACAAGTGTGTGCAGAAATTCAAAATCTCCCTTATCCTCTAGTCACTTTTGTCACAGCTGTGCCATCGAGCCTGTCACATAGCGCTCAGACATCAGTGGGCCTCACACAATCCAAAAGTGTCCACTGTCCACAAGTGTGTGCATAAATTCAAAATCTCCCTTATCCTCTAGTCACTTTTGTCACAGCAGTGCCATCGAGCCTGTCACATAGCGCTCAGATATCAGTGGGCCTCACACAATCCAAAAGTGTCCAGTGTCCAAAAGTGTGTGCAGATATTCAAAATCTCCCTTATCCTCTAGTCACTTTTGTCACAGCAGTGCCATCGAGCCTGTCACATAGCGCTCAGATATCAGTGGGCCTCACACAATTCAAAAGTGTCCAGTGTCCAAAAGTGTGTGCAGATATTCAAAATCTCCCTTATCCTCTTGTCACTTTTGTCACAGCAGTGCCATCGATCCTGTCACATAGCGCTCAGATATCAGTGGGCCTCACACAATCCAAAAGTGTCCACTGTCCACAAGTGTGTGCAGAAATTCAAAATCTCCCTTATCCTCTAGTCACTTTTGTCACAGCTGTGCCATCGAGCCTGTCACATAGCGCTCAGATATCAGTGGGCCTCACACAATCCAAAAGTGTCCACTGTCCACAAGTGTGTGCAGAAATTCAAAATCTCCCTTATCCTCTAGTCACTTTTGTTACAGCTGTGCCATCGAGCCTGTCACATAGCGCTCAGATATCAGTGGGCCTCACACAATCCAAAAGTGTCCACTGTCCACAAGTGTGTGCAGAAATTCAAAATCTCCCTTATCCTCTAGTCACTTTTGTCACAGCTGTGCCATCGAGCCTGTCACATAGCGCTCAGATATCAGTGGGCCTCACACAATCCAAAAGTGTCCACTGTCCACAAGTGTGTGCAGAAATTCAAAATCTCCTTTATCCTCTAGTCACTTTTGTCACAGCAGTGCCATCGAGCCTGTCACATAGCGCTCAGATATCAGTGGGCCTCACACAATCCAAAAGTGTCCACTGTCCACAAGTGTGTGCAGAAATTCAAAATCTCCCTTATCCTCTAGTCACGTTTGTCACAGCTGTGCCATCGAGCCTGTCACATAGCGCTCAGATATCAGTGGGCCTCACACAATCCAAAAGTGTCCACTGTCCACAAGTGTGTGCAGAAATTCAAAATCTCCCTTATCCTCTAGTCACTTTTGTCACAGCTGTGCCATCGAGCCTGTCACATAGCGCCCAGATATCAGTGGGCCTCACACAATCCAAAAGTGTCCACTGTCCACAAGTGTGTGCTGAAATTCAAAATCTCCCTTATCCTCTAGTCACTTTTGTCACAGCAGTGCCATCGAGCCTGTCACATAGCGCTCAGATATCAGTGGGCCTTACACAATCCAAAAGTGTCCAGTGTCCACAAGTGTGTGCAGAAATTCAAAATCTCCCTTATCCTCTAGTCACTTTTGTCACAGCTGTGCCATCGAGCCTGTCACATAGCGCTCAGATATCAGTGGGCCTCACACAATCCAAAAGTGTCCACTGTCCACAAGTGTGTGCTGAAATTCAAAATCTCCCTTATCCTCTAGTCACTTTTGTCACAGCAGTGCCATCGAGCCTGTCACATAGCGCTCAGATATCAGTGGGCCTCACACAATCCACAAGTGTCCACTGTCCACAAGTGTGTGCAGAAATTCAAAATCTCCCTTATCCTCTAGTCACTTTTGTCACAGCTGTGCCATCGAGCCTGTCACATAGCGCTCAGATATCAGTGGGCCTCACACAATCCAAAAGTGTCCACTGTCCACAAGTGTGTGCAGAAATTCAAAATCTCCCTTATCCTCTAGTCACTTTTGTCACAGCAGTGCCATCGAGCCTGTCACATAGCGCTCAGATATCAGTGGGCCTCACACAATCCAAAAGTGTCCAGTGTCCAAAAGTGTGTGCAGATATTCAAAATCTCCCTTATCCTCTAGTCACTTTTGTCACAGCAGTGCCATCGAGCCTGTCACATAGCGCTCAGATATCAGTGGGCCTCACACAATCCAAAAGTGTCCAGTGTCCAAAAGTGTGTGCAGATATTCAAAATCTCCCTTATCCTCTTGTCACTTTTGTCACTGCAGTGCCATCGAGCCTGTCACATAGCGCTCAGATATCAGTGGGCCTCACACAATCCAAAAGTGTCCACTGTCCACAAGTGTGTGCAGAAATTCAAAATCTCCCTTATCCTCTAGTCACTTTTGTCACAGCTGTGCCATCGAGCCTGTCACATAGCGCTCAGATATCAGTGGGCCTCACACAATCCAAAAGTGTCCACTGTCCACAAGTGTGTGCAGAAATTCAAAATCTCCCTTATCCTCTAGTCACTTTTGTCACAGCTGTGCCATCGAGCCTGTCACATAGCGCTCAGATATCAGTGGGCCTCACACAATCCAAAAGTGTCCACTGTCCACAAGTGTGTGCAGAAATTCAAAATCTCCCTTATCCTCTAGTCACTTTAGTCACAGCAGTGCCATCGAGCCTGTCACATAGCGCTCAGATATCAGTGGGCCTCACACAATCCAAAAGTGTCCACTGTCCACAAGTGTGTGCAGAAATTCAAAATCTCCCTTATCCTCTAGTCACTTTTGTCACAGCTGTGCCATCGAGCCTGTCACATAGCGCTCAGATATCAGTGGGCCTCACACAATCCAAAAGTGTCCACTGTCCACAAGTGTGTGCAGAAATTCAAAATCTCCCTTATCCTCTAGTCACTTTTGTCACAGCAGTGCCATCGAGCCTGTCACATAGCGCTCAGATATCAGTGGGCCTCACACAATCCAAAAGTGTCCACTGTCCACAAGTGTGTGCAGAAATTCAAAATCTCCCTTATCCTCTAGTCACTTTTGTCACAGCTGTGCCATCGAGCCTGTCACATAGCGCTCAGATATCAGTGGGCCTCACACAATCCAAAAGTGTCCAGTGTCCAAAAGTGTGTGCTGAAATTCAAAATCTCCCTTATCCACTAGTCACTTTTGTCACAGCAGTGCCATCGAGCCTGTCACATAGCGCTCAGATATCAGTGGGCCTCACACAATCCAAAAGTGTCCACTGTCCACAAGTGTGTGCAGAAATTCTAAATCTCCCTTATCCTCTAGTCACTTTTGTCACAGCTGTGCCATCGAGCCTGTCACATAGCGCTCAGATATCAGTGGGCCTCACACAATCCAAAAGTGTCCAGTGTCCAAAAGTGTGTGCAGATATTCAAAATCTCCCTTATCCTCTAGTCACTTTTGTCACAGCAGTGCCATCGAGCCTGTCACATAGCGCTCAGATATCAGTGGGCCTCACACAATCCAAAAGTGTCCACTGTCCAAAAGTGTGTGCAGAAATTCAAAATCTCCCTTATCCTCTAGTCACTTTTGTCACAGCAGTGCCATCGAGCCTGTCACATAGCGCTCAGATATCAGTGGGCCTCACACAATCCAAAAGTGTCCAGTGTCCAAAAGTGTGTGCAGATATTCAAAATCTCCCTTTTCCTCTAGTCACTTTTGTCACAGCAGTGCCATCGAGCCTGTCACATAGCGCTCAGATATCAGTGGGCCTCACACAATCCAAAAGTGTCCAGTGTCCACAAGTGTGTGCAGAAATTCAAAATCTCCCTCATCCTCTAGTCACTTTTGTCACAGCAGTGCCATCGAGCCTGTCACATAGCGCTCAGATATCAGTGGGCCTCACACAATCCAAAAGTGTCCACTGTCCACAAGTGTGTGCAGAAATTCAAAATCTTCCTTATCCTCTAGTCACTTTTGTCACAGCTGTGCCATCGAGCCTGTCACATAGCGCTCAGACATCAGTGGGCCTCACACAATCCAAAAGTGTCCACTGTCCACAAGTGTGTGCATAAATTCAAAATCTCCCTTATCCTCTAGTCACTTTTGTCACAGCAGTGCCATCGAGCCTGTCACATAGCGCTCAGATATCAGTGGGCCTCACACAATCCAAAAGTGTCCAGTGTCCAAAAGTGTGTGCAGATATTCAAAATCTCCCTTATCCTCTAGTCACTTTTGTCACAGCAGTGCCATCGAGCCTGTCACATAGCGCTCAGATATCAGTGGGCCTCACACAATCCAAAAGTGTCCAGTGTCCAAAAGTGTGTGCAGATATTCAAAATCTCCCTTATCCTCTTGTCACTTTTGTCACAGCAGTGCCATCGATCCTGTCACATAGCGCTCAGATATCAGTGGGCCTCACACAATCCAAAAGTGTCCACTGTCCACAAGTGTGTGCAGAAATTCAAAATCTCCCTTATCCTCTAGTCACTTTTGTCACAGCTGTGCCATCGAGCCTGTCACATAGCGCTCAGATATCAGTGGGCCTCACACAATCCAAAAGTGTCCACTGTCCACAAGTGTGTGCAGAAATTCAAAATCTCCCTTATCCTCTAGTCACTTTTGTTACAGCTGTGCCATCGAGCCTGTCACATAGCGCTCAGATATCAGTGGGCCTCACACAATCCAAAAGTGTCCACTGTCCACAAGTGTGTGCAGAAATTCAAAATCTCCCTTATCCTCTAGTCACTTTTGTCACAGCTGTGCCATCGAGCCTGTCACATAGCGCTCAGATATCAGTGGGCCTCACACAATCCAAAAGTGTCCACTGTCCACAAGTGTGTGCAGAAATTCAAAATCTCCTTTATCCTCTAGTCACTTTTGTCACAGCAGTGCCATCGAGCCTGTCACATAGCGCTCAGATATCAGTGGGCCTCACACAATCCAAAAGTGTCCACTGTCCACAAGTGTGTGCAGAAATTCAAAATCTCCCTTATCCTCTAGTCACTTTTGTCACAGCTGTGCCATCGAGCCTGTCACATAGCGCTCAGATATCAGTGGGCCTCACACAATCCAAAAGTGTCCACTGTCCACAAGTGTGTGCAGAAATTCAAAATCTCCCTTATCCTCTAGTCACTTTTGTCACAGCTGTGCCATCGAGCCTGTCACATAGCGCCCAGATATCAGTGGGCCTCACACAATCCAAAAGTGTCCACTGTCCACAAGTGTGTGCTGAAATTCAAAATCTCCCTTATCCTCTAGTCACTTTTGTCACAGCAGTGCCATCGAGCCTGTCACATAGCGCTCAGATATCAGTGGGCCTTACACAATCCAAAAGTGTCCAGTGTCCACAAGTGTGTGCAGAAATTCAAAATCTCCCTTATCCTCTAGTCACTTTTGTCACAGCTGTGCCATCGAGCCTGTCACATAGCGCTCAGATATCAGTGGGCCTCACACAATCCAAAAGTGTCCACTGTCCACAAGTGTGTGCTGAAATTCAAAATCTCCCTTATCCTCTAGTCACTTTTGTCACAGCAGTGCCATCGAGCCTGTCACATAGCGCTCAGATATCAGTGGGCCTCACACAATCCACAAGTGTCCACTGTCCACAAGTGTGTGCAGAAATTCAAAATCTCCCTTATCCTCTAGTCACTTTTGTCACAGCTGTGCCATCGAGCCTGTCACATAGCGCTCAGATATCAGTGGGCCTCACACAATCCAAAAGTGTCCACTGTCCACAAGTGTGTGCAGAAATTCAAAATCTCCCTTATCCTCTAGTCACTTTTGTCACAGCAGTGCCATCGAGCCTGTCACATAGCGCTCAGATATCAGTGGGCCTCACACAATCCAAAAGTGTCCAGTGTCCAAAAGTGTGTGCAGATATTCAAAATCTCCCTTATCCTCTAGTCACTTTTGTCACAGCAGTGCCATCGAGCCTGTCACATAGCGCTCAGATATCAGTGGGCCTCACACAATCCAAAAGTGTCCAGTGTCCAAAAGTGTGTGCAGATATTCAAAATCTCCCTTATCCTCTTGTCACTTTTGTCACTGCAGTGCCATCGAGCCTGTCACATAGCGCTCAGATATCAGTGGGCCTCACACAATCCAAAAGTGTCCACTGTCCACAAGTGTGTGCAGAAATTCAAAATCTCCCTTATCCTCTAGTCACTTTTGTCACAGCTGTGCCATCGAGCCTGTCACATAGCGCTCAGATATCAGTGGGCCTCACACAATCCAAAAGTGTCCACTGTCCACAAGTGTGTGCAGAAATTCAAAATCTCCCTTATCCTCTAGTCACTTTTGTCACAGCTGTGCCATCGAGCCTGTCACATAGCGCTCAGATATCAGTGGGCCTCACACAATCCAAAAGTGTCCACTGTCCACAAGTGTGTGCAGAAATTCAAAATCTCCCTTATCCTCTAATCACTTTAGTCACAGCAGTGCCATCGAGCCTGTCACATAGCGCTCAGATATCAGTGGGCCTCACACAATCCAAAAGTGTCCACTGTCCACAAGTGTGTGCAGAAATTCAAAATCTCCCTTATCCTCTAGTCACTTTTGTCACAGCTGTGCCATCGAGCCTGTCACATAGCGCTCAGATATCAGTGGGCCTCACACAATCCAAAAGTGTCCACTGTCCACAAGTGTGTGCAGAAATTCAAAATCTCCCTTATCCTCTAGTCACTTTTGTCACAGCAGTGCCATCGAGCCTGTCACATAGCGCTCAGATATCAGTGGGCCTCACACAATCCAAAAGTGTCCACTGTCCACAAGTGTGTGCAGAAATTCAAAATCTCCCTTTTCCTCTAGTCACTTTTGTCACAGCTGTGCCATCGAGCCTGTCACATAGCGCTCAGATATCAGTGGGCCTCACACAATCCAAAAGTGTCCAGTGTCCAAAAGTGTGTGCTGAAATTCAAAATCTCCCTTATCCACTAGTCACTTTTGTCACAGCAGTGCCATCGAGCCTGTCACATAGCGCTCAGATATCAGTGGGCCTCACACAATCCAAAAGTGTCCACTGTCCACAAGTGTGTGCAGAAATTCAAAATCTCCCTTATCCTCTAGTCACTTTTGTCACAGCTGTGCCATCGAGCCTGTCACATAGCGCTCAGATATCAGTGGGCCTCACACAATCCAAAAGTGTCCACTGTCCACAAGTGTGTGCAGAAATTCTAAATCTCCCTTATCCTCTAGTCACTTTTGTCACAGCTGTGCCATCGAGCCTGTCACATAGCGCTCAGATATCAGTGGGCCTCACACAATCCAAAAGTGTCCAGTGTCCAAAAGTGTGTGCAGATATTCAAAATCTCCCTTATCCTCTAGTCACTTTTGTCACAGCAGTGCCATCGAGCCTGTCACATAGCACTCAGATATCAGTGGGCCTCACACAATCCAAAAGTGTCCACTGTCCAAAAGTGTTTGCAGAAATTCAAAATCTCCCTTATCCTGTAGTCACTTTTGTCACAGCAGTGCCATCGAGCCTGTCACATAGCGCTCAGATATCAGTGGGCCTCACACAATCCAAAAGTGTCCACTGTCCACAAGTGTGTGCAGAAATTCAAAATCTCCCTTATCCTCTAGTCACTTTTGTCACAGCTGTGCCATCGAGCCTGTCACATAGCGCTCAGATATCAGTGGGCCTCACACAATCCAAAAGTGTCCACTGTCCACAAGTGTGTGCTGAAATTCAAAATCTCCCTTATCCTCTAGTCACTTTTGTCACAGCAGTGCCATCGAGCCTGTCACATAGCGCTCAGATATCAGTGGGCCTCACACAATCCAAAAGTGTCCACTGTCCACAAGTTTGTGCAGAAATTCAAAATCTCCCTTATCCTCTAGTCACTTTTGTCACAGCTGTGCCATCGAGCCTGTCACATAGCGCTCAGATATCAGTGGGCCTCACACAATCCAAAAGTGTCCACTGTCCACAAGTGTGTGCAGAAATTCAAAATCTCCCTTATCCTCTAGTCACTTTTGTCACAGAAGTGCCATCGAGCCTGTCACATAGCGCTCAGATATCAGTGGGCCTCACACAATCCAAAAGTGTCCACTGTCCACAAGTGTGTGCAGAAATTCAAAATCTCCCTTATCCTCTAGTCACTTTTGTCACAGCTGTGCCATCGAGCCTGTCACATAGCGCTCAGATATCAGTGGGCCTCACACAATCCAAAAGTGTCCAATGTCCACAAGTGTGTGCAGAAATTCAAAATCTCCCTTATCCTCTAGTCACTTTTTTCACAGCTGTGCCATCGAGCCTGTCACATAGCGCTCAGATATCAGTGGGCCTCACACAATCCAAAAGTGTCCAGTGTCCAAAAGTGTGTGCAGAAATTCAAAATCTCCCTTATCCTCCAGTCACTTTTGTCACAGCTGTGCCATCGAGCCTGTCACATAGCGCTCAGATATCAGTGGGCCTCACACAATCCAAAAGTGTCCACTGTCCACAAGTGTGTGCAGAAATTCAAAATCTCCCTTATCCTCTAGTCACTTTTGTCACAGCTGTGCCATCGAGCGTGTCACATAGCGCTCAGATATCAGTGGGCCTCACACAATCCAAAAGTGTCCAATGTCCACAAGTGTGTGCAGAAATTCAAAATCTCCCTTATCCTCTAGTCACTTTTGTCACAGCAGTGCCATCGAGCCTGTCACATAGCGCTCAGATATCAGTGGGCCTCACACAATCCAAAAGTGTCCACTGTCCACAAGTGTGTGCAGAAATTCAAAATCTCCCTTATCCTCTAGTCACTTTTGTCACAGCTGTGCCATCGAGCCTGTCACATAGCGCTCAGATATCAGTGGGCCTCACACAATCCAAAAGTGTCCAATGTCCACAAGTGTGTGCAGAAATTCAAAATCTCCCTTATCCTCTAGTCACTTTTTTCACAGCTGTGCCATCGAGCCTGTCACATAGCGCTCAGATATCAGTGGGCCTCACACAATCCAAAAGTGTCCAGTGTCCAAAAGTGTGTGCAGAAATTCAAAATCTCCCTTATCCTCCAGTCACTTTTGTCACAGCTGTGCCATCGAGCCTGTCACATAGCGCTCAGATATCAGTGGGCCTCACACAATCCAAAAGTGTCCACTGTCCACAAGTGTGTGCAGAAATTCAAAATCTCCCTTATCCTCTAGTCACTTTTGTCACAGCTGTGCCATCGAGCGTGTCACATAGCGCTCAGATATCAGTGGGCCTCACACAATCCAAAAGTGTCCAATGTCCACAAGTGTGTGCAGAAATTCAAAATCTCCCTTATCCTCTAGTCACTTTTGTCACAGCTGTGCCATCGAGCCTGTCACATAGCGCTCAGATATCAGTGGGCCTCACACAATCCAAAATTATCCACTGTCCACAAGTGTGTGCAGAAATTCAAAATCTCCCTTATCCTCTAGTCACTTTTGTCACAGCAGTGCCATCGAGCCTGTCACATAGCGCTCAGATATCAGTGGGCCTCACACAATCCAAAAGTGTCCACTGTCCACAAGTGTGTGCAGAAATTCAAAATCTCCCTTATCCTCTAGTCACTTTTGTCACAGCTGTGCCATCGAGCCTGTCACATAGCGCTCAGATATCAGTGGGCCTCACACAATCCAAAAGTGTCCACTGTCCACAAGGGTGTGCAGAAATTCAAAATCTCCCTTATCCTCTAGTCACGTTGTCACAGCAGTGCCATCGAGCCTGTCACATAGCGCTCAGATATCAGTGGGCATCACACAATCCAAAAGTATCCACTGTCCACAAGTGTGTGCAGAAATTCAAAATCTCCCTTATCCTCTAGTCCCTTTGTCACAGCTGTGCCATTGAACCTGTCACATAGCGCTCAGATATCAGTGGGCCTCACACAATCCAAAAGTGTCCACTGTCCACAAGTGTGTGCTGAAATTCAAAATCTCCCTTATCCTCTAGTCACTTTTGTCACAGCAGTGCCATCGAGCCTGTCACATAGCGCTCAGATATCAGTGGGCCTCACACAATCCAAAAGTGTCCACTGTCCACAAGTGTGTGCAGAAATTCAAAATCTCCCTTATCCTCTAGTCACTTTTGTCACAGCTGTGCCATCGAGCCTGTCACATAGCGCTCAGATATCAGTGGGCCTCACACAATCCAAAAGTGTCCACTGTCCACAAGTGTGTGCAGAAATTCAAAATCTCCCTTATCCTCTAGTCACTTTTGTCACAGCAGTGCCATCGAGCCTGTCACATAGCGCTCAGATATCAGTGGGCCTCACACAATCCAAAAGTGTCCACTGTCCACAAGTGTGTGCAGAAATTCAAAATCTCCCTTATCCTCTAGTCACTTTTGTCACAGCAGTGCCATCGAGCCTGTCACATAGCGCTCAGATATCATTGGGCCTCACACAATCCAAAAGTGTCCACTGTCCACAAGTGTGTGCAGAAATTCAAAATCTCCCTTATCCTCTAGTCACTTTTGTCACAGCTGAGGCATCGAGACTGTCACATAGCGCTCAGATATCAGTGGGCCTCACACAATCCAAAAGTGTAAACTGTCCACAAGTGTGTGCAGAAATTCAAAATCTCCCTTATCCTCTAGTCACTTTTGTCACAGCAGTGCCATCGAGCGTGTCACATAGCGCTCAGATATCAGTGGGCCTCACACAATCCAAAAGTGTCCACTGTCCACAAGTGTGTGCAGAAATTCAAAATCTCCCTTATCCTCTAGTCACTTTAGTCACAGCAGTGCCATCGAGCCTGTCACATAGCGCTCAGATATCAGTGGGCCTCACACGATCCAAAAGTGTCCACTGTCCACAAGTGTGTGCAGAAATTCAAAATCTCCCTTATCCTCTAGTCACTTTTGTCACAGCTGTGCCATCGAGCTTGTCACATAGCGCTCAGATATCAGTGGGCCTCACACAATCCAAAAGTTTCCACTGTCCACAAGTGTGTGCAGAAATTCTAAATCTCCCTTATCCTCTAGTCACTTATGTCACAGCAGTGCCATCGAGCCTGTCACATAGCGCTCAGATATCAGTGGGCCTCACACAATCCAAAAGTGTCCAGTGTCCAAAAGTGTGTGCTGATATTCAAAATCTCCCTTATCCACTAGTCACTTTTGTCACAGCAGTGCCATCGAGCCTGTCACATAGCGCTCAGATATCAGTGGGCCTCACACAATCCAAAAGTGTCCACTGTCCACAAGTGTGTGCAGAAATTCAAAATCTCCCTTATCCTCTAGTCACTTTTGTCACAGCTGTGCCATCGAGCCTGTCACATAGCGCTCAGATATCAGTGGGCCTCACACAATCCAAAAGTGTCCACTGTCCACAAGTGTGTGCAGAAATTCAAAATCTCCCTTATCCTCTAGTCACTTTAGTCACAGCAGTGCCATCGAGCCTGTCACATAGCGCTCAGATATCAGTGGGCCTCACACAATCCAAAAGTGTCCACTGTCCACAAGTGTGTGCAGAAATTCAAAATCTCCCTTATCCTCTAGTCACTTTTGTCACAGCTGTGCCATCGAGCCTGTCACATAGCGCTCAGATATCAGTGGGCCTCACACAATCCAAAAGTGTCCACTGTCCACAAGTGTGTCCAGAAATTCAAAATCTCCCTTATCCTCTAGTCACTTTTGTCACAGCAGTGCCATCGAGTCTGTCACATAGCGCTCAGATATCAGTGGGCCTCACACAATCCAAAAGTGGCCACTGTCCACAAGTGTGTGCAGAAATTCAAAATCTCCCTTATCCTCTAGTCACTTTTGTCACAGCTGTGCCATCGAGCCTGTCACATAGCGCTCAGATATCAGTGGGCCTCACACAATCCAAAAGTGTCCACTGTCCACAAGTGTGTGCAGAAATTCAAAATCTCCCTTATCCTCTAGTCACTTTTGTCACAGCATTGCCATCGAGCCTGTCACATAGCGCTCAGATATCAGTGGGCCTCACACAATCCAAAAGTGTCCAGTGTCCACAAGTGTGTGCAGAAATTCAAAATCTCCCTTATCCTCTAGTCACTTTTGTCACAGCTGTGCCATCGAGCCTGTCACATAGCGCTCAGATATCAGTGGGCATCACACAATCCAAAAGTGTCCAGTGTCCAAAAGTGTGTGCAGATATTCAAAATCTCCCTTATCCTCTAGTCACTTTTGTCACAGCAGTGCCATCGAGCCTGTCACATAGCGCTCAGATATCAGTGGGCCTCACACAATCCAAAAGTGTCCACTGTCCAAAAGTGTGTGCAGAAATTCAAAATCTCCCTTATCCTGTAGTCACTTTTGTCACAGCAGTGCCATCGAGCCTGTCACATAGCGCTCAGATATCAGTGGGCCTCACACAATCCAAAAGTGTCCACTGTCCACAAGTGTGTGCAGAAATTCAAAATCTCCCTTATCCTCTAGTCACTTTTGTCACAGCTGTGCCATCGAGCCTGTCACATAGCGCTCAGATATCAGTGGGCCTCACACAATCCAAAAGTGTCCACTGTCCACAAGTGTGTGCTGAAATTCAAAATCTCCCTTATCCTCTAGTCACTTTTGTCACAGCAGTGCCATCGAGCCTGTCACATATCGCTCAGATATCAGTGGGCCTCACACAATCCAAAAGTGTCCACTGTCCACAAGTGTGTGCAGAAATTCAAAATCTCCCTTATCCTCTAGTCACTTTTGTCACAGCTGTGCCATCGAGCCTGTCACATAGCGCTCAGATATCAGTGGGCCTCACACAATCCAAAAGTGTCCACTGTCCACAAGTGTGTGCAGAAATTCAAAATCTCCCTTATCCTCTAGTCACTTTTGTCACAGCAGTGCCATCGAGCCTGTCACATAGCGCTCAGATATCAGTGGGCCTCACACAATCCAAAAGTGTCCACTGTCCACAAGTGTGTGCAGAAATTCAAAATCTCCCTTATCCTCTAGTCACTTTTGTCACAGCTGTGCCATCGAGCCTGTCACATAGCGCTCAGATATCAGTGGGCCTCACACAATCCAAAAGTGTCCACTGTCCACAAGTGTGTGCAGAAATTCAAAATCTCCCTTATCCTCTAGTCACTTTTTTCACAGCTGTGCCATCGAGCCTGTAACATAGCGCTCAGATATCAGTGGGCCTCACACAATCCAAAAGTGTCCAGTGTCCAAAAGTGTGTGCAGAAATTCAAAATCTCCCTTATCCTCTAGTCACTTTTGTCACAGCTGTGCCATCGAGCCTGTCACATAGCGCTCAGATATCAGTGGGCCTCACACAATCCAAAAGTGTCCACTGTCCACAAGTGTGTGCAGAAATTCAAAATCTCCCTTATCCTCTAGTCACTTTTGTCACAGCTGTGCCATCGAGCGTGTCACATAGCTCTCAGATATCAGTGGGCCTCACACAATCCAAAAGTGTCCAATGTCCACAAGTGTGTGCAGAAATTCAAAATCTCCCTTATCCTCTAGTCACTTTTGTCACAGCTGTGCCATCGAGCCTGTCACATAGCGCTCAGATATCAGTGGGCCTCACACAATCCAAAATTATCCACTGTCCACAAGTGTGTGCAGAAATTCAAAATCTCCCTTATCCTCTAGTCACTTTTGTCACAGCAGTGCCATCGAGCCTGTCACATAGCGCTCAGATATCAGTGGGCCTCACACAATCCAAAAGTGTCCACTGTCCACAAGTGTGTGCAGAAATTCAAAATCTCCCTTATCCTCTAGTCACTTTTGTCACAGCTGTGCCATCGAGCCTGTCACATAGCGCTCAGATATCAGTGGGCCTCACACAATCCAAAAGTGTCCACTGTCCACAAGTGTGTGCAGAAATTCAAAATCTCCCTTATTCTCTAGTCACGTTGTCACAGCAGTGCCATCGAGCCTGTCACATAGCGCTCAGATATCAGTGGGCATCACACAATCAAAAAGTGTCCACTGTCCAAAAGTGTGTGCAGAAATTCAAAATCTCCCTTATCCTCTAGTCCCTTTGTCACAGCTGTGCCATTGAACCTGTCACATAGCGCTCAGATATCAGTGGGCCTCACACAATCCAAAAGTGTCCACTGTCCACAAGTGTGTGCTGAAATTCAAAATCTCCCTTATCCTCTAGTCACTTTTGTCACAGCAGTGCCATCGAGCCTGTCACATAGCTCTCAGATATCAGTGGGCCTCACACAATCCAAAAGTGTCCACTGTCCACAAGTGTGTTCAGAAATTCAAAATCTCCCTTATCCTCTAGTCACTTTTGTCACAGCTGTGCCATCGAGCCTGTCACATAGCGCTCAGATATCAGTGGGCCTCACACAATCCAAAAGTGTCCACTGTCCACAAGTGTGTGCAGAAATTCAAAATCTCCCTTATCCTCTAGTCACTTTTGTCACAGCAGTGCCATCGAGCCTGTCACATAGCGCTCAGATATCAGTGGGCCTCACACAATCCAAAAGTGTCCACTGTCCACAAGTGTGTGCAGAAATTCAAAATCTCCCTTATCCTCTAGTCACTTTTGTCACATCAGTGCCATCGAGCCTGTCACATAGCGCTCAGATATCAGTGGGCCTCACACAATCCAAAAGTGTCCACTGTCCACAAGTGTGTGCAGAAATTCAAAATCTCCCTTATCCTCTAGTCACTTTTGTCACAGCTGTGGCATCGAGACTGTCACATAGCGCTCAGATATCAGTGGGCCTCACACAATCCAAAAGTGTCCACTGTCCACAAGTGTGTGCAGAAATTCAAAATCTCCCTTATCCTCTAGTCACTTTTGTCACAGCAGTGCCATCGAGACTGTCACATAGCGCTCAGATATCAGTGGGCCTCACACAATCCAAAAGTGTCCACTGTCCACAAGTGTGTGCAGAAATTCAAAATCTCCCTTATCCTCTAGTCACTTTTGTCACAGCAGTGCCATCGAGCCTGTCACATAGCGCTCAGATATCAGTGGGCCTCACACGATCCAAAAGTGTCCACTGTCCACAAGTGTGTGCAGAAATTCAAAATCTCCCTTATCCTCTAGTCACTTTTGTCACAGCTGTGCCATCGAGCTTGTCACATAGCGCTCAGATATCAGTGGGCCTCACACAATCCAAAAGTGTCCACTGTCCACAAGTGTGTGCAGAAATTCAAAATCTCCCTTATCCTCTAGTCACTTATGTCACAGCAGTGCCATCGAGCCTGTCACATAGCGCTCAGATATCAGTGGGCCTCACACAATCCAAAAGTGTCCAGTGTCCAAAAGTGTGTGCAAATATTCAAAATCTCCCTTATCCACTAGTCACTTTTGTCACAGCAGTGCCATCGAGCCTGTCACATAGCGCTCAGATATCAGTGGGCCTCACACAATCCAAAAGTGTCCACTGTCCACAAGTGTGTGCAGAAATTCAAAATCTCCCTTATCCTCTAGTCACTTTTGTCACAGCTGTGCCATCGAGCCTGTCACATAGCGCTCAGATATCAGTGGGCCTCACACAATCCAAAAGTGTCCACTGTCCACAAGTGTGTGCAGAAATTCAAAATCTCCCTTATCCTCTAGTCACTTTTGTCACAGCAGTGCCATCGAGCCTGTCACATAGCGCTCAGATATCAGTGGGCCTCACACAATCCAAAAGTGTCCACTGTCCACAAGTGTGTGCAGAAATTCAAAATCTCCCTTATCCTCTAGTCACTTTTGTCACAGCTGTGCCATCGAGCCTGTCACATAGCGCTCAGAAATCAGTGGGCCTCACACAATCCAAAAGTGTCCACTGTCCACAAGTGTGTCCAGAAATTCAAAATCTCCCTTATCCTCTAGTCACTTTTGTCACAGCAGTGCCATCGAGCCTGTCACATAGCGCTCAGATATCAGTGGGCCTCACACAATCCAAAAGTGGCCACTGTCCACAAGTGTGTGCAGAAATTCAAAATCTCCCTTATCCTCTAGTCACTTTTGTCACAGCTGTGCCATCGAGCCTGTCACATAGCGCTCAGATATCAGTGGGCCTCACACAATCCAAAAGTGTCCACTGTCCACAAGTGTGTGCAGAAATTCAAAATCTCCCTTATCCTCTAGTCACTTTTGTCACAGCAGTGCCATCGAGCCTGTCACATAGCGCTCAGATATCAGTGGGCCTCACACAATCCAAAAGTGTCCACTGTCCACAAGTGTGTGCAGAAATTCAAAATCTCCCTTATCCTCTAGTCACTTTTGTCACAGCTGTGCCATCGAGCTTGTCACATAGCGCTCAGATATCAATGGGCCTCACACAATCCAAAAGTGTCCACTGTCCACAAGTGTGTGCTACAATTCAAATTCTCCCTTATCCTCTAGTCACTTATGTCACAGCAGTGCCATCGAGCCTGTCACATAGCGCTCAGATATCAGTGGGCCTCACACAATCCAAAAGTGTCCAGTGTCCACAAGTGTGGGCAGAAATTCAAAATCTCCCTTTTCCTCTAGTCACTTTTGTCACAGCTGTGCCATCGAGCCTGTCACATAGCGCTCAGATATCAGTGGGCCTCACACAATCCAAAAGTGTCCACTGTCCACAAGTGTGTGCAGAAATTCAAAATCTCCCTTATCCTCTAGTCACTTTTGTCACAGCTGTGCCATCGAGCCTGTCACATAGCGCTCAGATATCAGTGGGCCTCACACAATCCAAAAGTGTCCACTGTCCACAAGTGTGTGCAGAAATTCAAAATCTCCCTTATCCTCTAGTCACTTTTGTCACAGCTGTGCCATCGAGCCTATCACATAGCGCTCAGATATCAGTGGGCCTCACACAATCCAAAAGTGTCCACTGTCCACAAGTGTGTGCAGAAATTCAAAATCTCCCTTATCCTCTAGTCACTTTTGTCACAGCAGTGCCATCGAGCCTGTCACATAGCGCTCAGATATCAGTGGGCCTCACACAATCCAAAAGTGTCCACTGTCCACAAGTGTGTGCAGAAATTCAAAATCTCCCTTATCCTCTAGTCACTTTTGTCACAGCAGTGCCATCGAGCCTGTCACATAGCGCTCAGATATCAGTGGGCCTCACACAATCCAAAAGTGTCCACTGTCCACAAGTGTGTGCAGAAATTCAAAATCTCCCTTATCCTCTAGTCACTTTTGTCACAGCAGTGCCATCGAGCCTGTCACATAGCGCTCAGATATCAGTGGGCCTCACACAATCCAAAAGTGTCCACTGTCCACAAGTGTGTGCAGAAATTCAAAATCTCCCTTTTCCTCTAGTCACTTTTGTCACAGCTGTGCCATCGAGCCTGTCACATAGCGCTCAGATATCAGTGGGCCTCACACAATCCAAAAGTGTCCACTGTCCACAAGTGTGTGCTGAAATTCAAAATCTCCCTTATCCTCTAGTCACTTTTGTCACAGCAGTGCCATCGAGCCTGTCACATAGCGCTCAGATATCAGTGGGCCTCACACAATCCAAAAGTGTCCACTGTCCACAAGTGTGTGCAGAAATTCAAAATCTCCCTTTTCCTCTAGTCACTTTTGTCACAGCTGTGCCATCGAGCCTGTCACATAGCGCTCAGATATCAGTGGGCCTCACACAATCCAAAAGTGTCCACTGTCCACAAGTGTGTGCAGAAATTCAAAATCTCCCTTATCCTCTAGTCACTTTTGTCACAGCTGTGCCATCGAGCCTGTCACATAGCGCTCAGATATCAGTGGGCCTCACACAATCCAAAAGTGTCCACTGTCCACAAGTGTGTGCAGAAATTCAAAATCTCCCTTATCCTCTAGTCACTTTTGTCACAGCAGTGCCATCGAGCCTGTCACATAGCGCTCAGATATCAGTGGGCCTCACACAATCCAAAAGTGTCCACTGTCCACAAGTGTGTGCAGAAATTCAAAATCTCCCTTTTCCTTTAGTCACTTTTGTCACAGCAGTGCCATCGAGCCTGTCACATAGCGCTCAGATATCAGTGGGCCTCACACAATCCAAAAGTGTCCACTGTCCACAAGTGTGTGCAGAAATTCAAAATCTCCCTTATCCTCTAGTCACTTTTGTCACAGCTGTGCCATCGAGCCTGTCACATAGCGATCAGATATCAGTGGGCCTCGCACAATCCAAAAGTGTCCACTGTCCACAAGTGTGTGCAGGAATTCAAAATCTCCCTTATCCTCTACTCACTTTTGTCACAGCAGTGCCATTGAGCCTGTCACATAGCGCTCAGATATCAGTGGGCCTCACACAATCCAAAAGTGTCCACTGTCCACAAGTGTGTGCAGAAATTCAAAATCTCCCTTATCCTCTAGTCACTTTTGTCACAGCAGTGCCATCGAGCCTGTGACATAGCGCTCAGATATCAGTGGGCCTCACACAATCCAAAAGTGTCCACTGTCCACAAGTGTGTGCAGAAATTCAAAATCTCCCTTATCCTCTAGTCACTTTTGTCACAGCAGTGCCATCGAGCCTGTCACATAGCGCTCAGATATCAGTGGGCCTCACACAATCCAAAAGTGTCCACTGTCCACAAGTGTGTGCAGAAATTCAAAATCTCCCTTATCCTCTAGTCACTTTTGTCACAGCAGTGCCATCGATCCTGTCACATTGCGCTCAAATATCAGTGGGCCTCAAACAATCCAAAAGTGTCCACTGTCCACAAGTGTGTGCAGAAATTCAAAATCTCCCTTATCCTCTAGTCACTTTTGTCACAGCTGTGCCATCGAGCCTGTCACATAGCGCTCAGATATCAGTGGGCCTCACACAATCCAAAAGTGTCCACTGTCCACAAGTGTGTGCAGAAATTCAAAATCTCCCTTATCCTCTAGTCACTTTTGTCACAGCTGTGCCATCGAGATTGTCACATAGCGCTCAGATATCAATGGGCCTCACACAATCCAAAAGTGTCCACTGTCCACAAGTGTGTGCAGAAATTCAAATTCTCCCTTATCCTCTAGTCACTTATGTCACAGCAGTGCCATCGAGCCTGTCACATAGCGCTCAGATATCAGTGGGCCTCACACAATCCAAAAGTGTCCAGTGTCCACAAGTGTGTGCAGAAATTCAAAATCTCCCTTATCCTCTAGTCACTTTTGTCACAGCTGTGCCATCGAGCCTGTCACATAGCGCTCAGATATCAGTGGGCCTCACAAAATCCAAAAGTGTCCACTGTCCACAAGTGTGTGCAGAAATTCAAAATCTCCCTTATCCTCTAGTCACTTTTGTCACAGCTGTGCCATCGAGCCTGTCACATAGCGCTCAGATATCAGTGGGCCTCACACAATCCAAAAGTGTCCACTGTCCACAAGTGTGTGCAGAAATTCAAAATCTCCCTTATCCTCTAGTCACTTTTGTCACAGCTGTGCCATCGAGCCTATCACATAGCGCTCAGATATCAGTGGGCCTCACACAATCCAAAAGTGTCCACTGTCCACAAGTGTGTGCAGAAATTCAAAATCTCCCTTATCCTCTAGTCACTTTTGTCACAGCAGTGCCATCGAGCCTGTCACATAGCGCTCAGATATCAGTGGGCCTCACACAATCCAAAAGTGTCCACTGTCCACAAGTGTGTGCAGAAATTCAAAATCTCCCTTATCCTCTAGTCACTTTTGTCACAGCAGTGCCATCGAGCCTGTCACATAGCGCTCAGATATCAGTGGGCCTCACACAATCCAAAAGTGTCCACTGTCCACAAGTGTGTGCAGAAATTCAAAATCTCCCTTATCCTCTAGTCACTTTTGTCACAGCAGTGCCATCGAGCCTGTCACATAGCGCTCAGATATCAGTGGGCCTCACACAATCCAAAAGTGTCCACTGTCCACAAGTGTGTGCAGAAATTCAAAATCTCCCTTTTCCTCTAGTCACTTTTGTCACAGCTGTGCCATCGAGCCTGTCACATAGCGCTCAGATATCAGTGGGCCTCACACAATCCAAAAGTGTCCACTGTCCACAAGTGTGTGCTGAAATTCAAAATCTCCCTTATCCTCTAGTCACTTTTGTCACAGCAGTGCCATCGAGCCTGTCACATAGCGCTCAGATATCAGTGGGCCTCACACAATCCAAAAGTGTCCACTGTCCACAAGTGTGTGCAGAAATTCAAAATCTCCCTTATCCTCTAGTCACTTTTGTCACAGCTGTGCCATCGAGCCTGTCACATAGCGCTCAGATATCAGTGGGCCTCACACAATCCAAAAGTGTCCACTGTCCACAAGTGTGTGCAGAAATTCAAAATCTCCCTTATCCTCTAGTCACTTTTGTCACAGCAGTGCCATCGAGCCTGTCACATAGCGCTCAGATATCAGTGGGCCTCACACAATCCAAAAGTGTCCACTGTCCACAAGTGTGTGCAGAAATTCAAAATCTCCCTTATCCTTTAGTCACTTTTGTCACAGCAGTGCCATCGAGCCTGTCACATAGCGCTCAGATATCAGTGGGCCTCACACAATCCAAAAGTGTCCACTGTCCACAAGTGTGTGCAGAAATTCAAAATCTCCCTTATCCTCTAGTCACTTTTGTCACAGCTGTGCCATCGAGCCTGTCACATAGCGCTCAGATATCAGTGGGCCTCGCACAATCCAAAAGTGTCCACTGTCCACAAGTGTGTGCAGGAATTCAAAATCTCCCTTATCCTCTACTCACTTTTGTCACAGCAGTGCCATTGAGCCTGTCACATAGCGCTCAGATATCAGTGGGCCTCACACAATCCAAAAGTGTCCACTGTCCACAAGTGTGTGCAGAAATTCAAAATCTCCCTTATCCTCTAGTCACTTTTGTCACAGCAGTGCCATCGAGCCTGTGACATAGCGCTCAGATATCAGTGGGCCTCACACAATCCAAAAGTGTCCACTGTCCACAAGTGTGTGCAGAAATTCAAAATCTCCCTTATCCTCTAGTCACTTTTGTCACAGCAGTGCCATCGAGCCTGTCACATAGCGCTCAGATATCAGTGGGCCTCACACAATCCAAAAGTGTCCACTGTCCACAAGTGTGTGCAGAAATTCAAAATCTCCCTTATCCTCTAGTCACTTTTGTCACAGCAGTGCCATCGATCCTGTCACATAGCGCTCAAATATCAGTGGGCCTCAAACAATCCAAAAGTGTCCACTGTCCACAAGTGTGTGCAGAAATTCAAAATCTCCCTTATCCTCTAGTCACTTTTGTCACATCTGTGCCATCGAGCTTGTCACATAGCGCTCAGATATCAGTGGGCCTCACACAATCCAAAAGTGTCCACTGTCCACAAGTGTGTGCCGAAATTCAAAATCTCCCTTATCCTCTAGTCACTTTTGTCACAGCTGTGCCATCGAGCCTGTCACATAGCGCTCAGATATCAGTGGGCCTCACACAATCCAAAAGTGTCCAGTGTCCAAAAGTGTGTGTAGATATTCAAAATCTCCCTTATCCTCTAGTCACTTTTGTCACAGCAGTGCCATCGAGCCTGTCACATAGCGCTCAGAAATCAGTGGGCCTCACACAATCCAAAAGTGTCCACTGTCCACAAGTGTGTGCAGAAATTCAAAATCTCCCTTATCCTCTAGTCACTTTTGTCACAGCTGTGCCATCGAGCGTGTCACATAGCGCTCAGATATCAGTGGGCCTCACACAATCCAAAAGTGTCCAATGTCCACAAGTGTGTGCAGAAATTCAAAATCTCCCTTATCCTCTAGTCACTTTTGTCACAGCTGTGCCATCGAGCCTGTCACATAGCGCTCAGATATCAGTGGGCCTCACACAATTCAAAATTGTTCACTGTCCACAAGTGTGTGCAGAAATTCAAAATCTCCCTTATCCTCTAGTCACTTTTGTCACAGCAGTGCCATCGAGCCTGTCACATAGCGCTCAGATATCAGTGGGCCTCACACAATCCAAAAGTGTCCACTGTCCACAAGTGTGTGCAGAAATTCAAAATCTCCCTTATCCTCTAGTCACTTTTGTCACAGCTGTGCCATCGAGCCTGTCACATAGCGCTCAGATATCAGTGGGCCTCACACAATCCAAAAGTGTCCACTGTCCACAAGTGTGTGCAGAAATTCAAAATCTCCCTTATCCTCTAGTCACGTTGTCACAGCAGTGACATCGAGCCTGTCACATAGCGCTCAGATATCAGTGGGCCTCACACAATCCAAAAGTGTCCACTGTCCACAAGTGTGTGCAGAAATTCAAAATCTCCCTTATCCTCTAGTCCCTTTGTCACAGCTGTGCCATCGAACCTGTCACATAGCGCTCAGATATCAGTGGGCCTCACACAATCCAAAAGTGTCCACTGTCCACAAGTGTGTGCTGAAATTCAAAATCTCCCTTATCCTCTAGTCACTTTTGTCACAGCAGTGCCATCGAGCCTGTCACATAGCGCTCAGATATCAGTGGGCCTCACACAATCCAAAAGTGTCCACTGTCCACAAGTGTGTGCAGAAATTCAAAATCTCCCTTATCCTCTAGTCACTTTTGTCACAGCTGTGCCATCGAGCCTGTCACATAGCGCTCAGATATCAGTGGGCCTCACACAATCCAAAAGTGTCCACTGTCCACAAGTGTGTGCAGAAATTCAAAATCTCCCTTATCCTCTAGTCACTTTTGTCACAGCAGTGCCACCGAGCCTGTCACATAGCGCTCAGATATCAGTGGGCCTCACACAATCCAAAAGTGTCCACTGTCCACAAGTGTGTGCAGAAATTCAAAATCTCCCTTATCCTCTAGTCACTTTTGTCACAGCTGTGGCATCGAGACTGTCACATAGCGCTCAGATATCAGTGGGCCTCACACAATCCAAAAGTGTCCACTGTCCACAAGTGTGTGCAGAAATTCAAAATCTCCCTTATCCTCTAGTCACTTTTGTCACAGCAGTGCCATCGAGCCTGTCACATAGCGCTCAGATATCAGTAGGCCTCACACAATCCAAAAGTGTCCACTGTCCACAAGTGTGTGCAGAAATTCAAAATCTCCCTTATCCTCTAGTCACTTTTGTCACAGCAGTGCCATCGAGCCTGTCACATAGCGCTCAGATATCAGTGGGCCTCACACAATCCAAAAGTGTCCACTGTCCACAAGTGTGTGCAGAAATTCAAAATCTCCCTTATCCTCTAGTCACTTTTGTCACAGCTGTGCCATCGAGCTTGTCACATAGCACTCAGATATCAGTGGGCCTCACACAATCCAAAAATGTCCACTTTCCACAAGTGTGTGCAGAAATTCAAAATCTCCCTTATCCTCTAGTCACTTATGTCACAGCAGTGCCATCGAGCCTGTCACATAGCGCTCAGATATCAGTGGGCCTCACACAATCCAAAAGTGTCCAGTGTCCAAAAGTGTGTGCAGATATTCAAAATCTCCCTTATCCACTAGTCACTTTTGTCACAGCAGTGCCATCGAGCCTGTCACATAGCGCTCAGATATCAGTGGGCCTCACACAATCCAAAAGTGTCCACTGTCCACAAGTGTGTGCAGAAATTCAAAATCTCCCTTATCCTCTAGTCACTTTTGTCACAGCTGTGCCATCGAGCCTGTCACATAGCGCTCAGATATCAGTGGGCCTCACACAATCCAAAAGTGTCCACTGTCCACAAGTGTGTGCAGAAATTCAAAATCTCCCTTATCCTCTAGTCACTTTTGTCACAGCTGTGCCATCGAGCCTTTCACATAGCGCTCAGATATCAGTGGGCCTCACACAATCCAAAAGTGTCCACTGTCCACAAGTGTGTGCAGAAATTCAAAATCTCCCTTATCCTCTAGTCACTTTTGTCACAGCAGTGCCATCGAGCCTGTCACATAGCGCTCAGATATCAGTGGGCCTCACACAATCCAAAAGTGTCCACTGTCCACAAGTGTGTGCAGAAATTCAAAATCTCCCTTATCCTCTAGTCACTTTTGTCACAGCTGTGCCATCGAGCCTGTCACATAGCGCTCAGATATCAGTGGGCCTCACACAATCCAAAAGTGTCCACTGTCCACAAGTGTGTCCAGAAATTCAAAATCTCCCTTATCCTCTAGTCACTTTTGTCACAGCAGTGCCATCGAGCCTGTCACATAGCGCTCAGATATCAGTGGGCCTCACACAATCCAAAAGTGTCCAGTGTCCACAAGTGTGTGCAGAAATTCAAAATCTCCCTCATCCTCTAGTCAATTTTGTCACAGCAGTGCCATCGAGCCTGTCACATAGCGCTCAGACATCAGTGGGCCTCACACAATCCAAAAGTGTCCACTGTCCACAAGTGTGTGCAGAAATTCAAAATCTCCCTTATCCTCTACTCACTTTTGTCACAGCAGTGCCATTGAGCCTGTCACATAGCGCTCAGATATCAGTGGGCCTCACACAATCCAAAAGTGTCCACTGTCCACAAGTGTGTGCAGAAATTCAAAATCTCCCTTATCCTCTAGTCACTTTTGTCACAGCAGTGCCATCGAGCCTGTGACATAGCGCTCAGATATCAGTGGGCCTCACACAATCCAAAAGTGTCCACTGTCCACAAGTGTGTGCAGAAATTCAAAATCTCCCTTATCCTCTAGTCACTTTTGTCACAGCAGTGCCATCGAGCCTGTCACATAGCGCTCAGATATCAGTGGGCCTCACACAATCCAAAAGTGTCCACTGTCCACAAGTGTGTGCAGAAATTCAAAATCTCCCTTATCCTCTAGTCACTTTTGTCACAGCAGTGCCATCGATCCTGTCACATAGCGCTCAAATATCAGTGGGCCTCAAACAATCCAAAAGTGTCCACTGTCCACAAGTGTGTGCAGAAATTCAAAATCTCCCTTATCCTCTAGTCACTTTTGTCACATCTGTGCCATCGAGCTTGTCACATAGCGCTCAGATATCAGTGGGCCTCACACAATCCAAAAGTGTCCACTGTCCACAAGTGTGTGCCGAAATTCAAAATCTCCCTTATCCTCTAGTCACTTTTGTCACAGCTGTGCCATCGAGCCTGTCACATAGCGCTCAGATATCAGTGGGCCTCACACAATCCAAAAGTGTCCAGTGTCCAAAAGTGTGTGTAGATATTCAAAATCTCCCTTATCCTCTAGTCACTTTTGTCACAGCAGTGCCATCGAGCCTGTCACATAGCGCTCAGAAATCAGTGGGCCTCACACAATCCAAAAGTGTCCACTGTCCACAAGTGTGTGCAGAAATTCAAAATCTCCCTTATCCTCTAGTCACTTTTGTCACAGCTGTGCCATCGAGCGTGTCACATAGCGCTCAGATATCAGTGGGCCTCACACAATCCAAAAGTGTCCAATGTCCACAAGTGTGTGCAGAAATTCAAAATCTCCCTTATCCTCTAGTCACTTTTGTCACAGCTGTGCCATCGAGCCTGTCACATAGCGCTCAGATATCAGTGGGCCTCACACAATTCAAAATTGTTCACTGTCCACAAGTGTGTGCAGAAATTCAAAATCTCCCTTATCCTCTAGTCACTTTTGTCACAGCAGTGCCATCGAGCCTGTCACATAGCGCTCAGATATCAGTGGGCCTCACACAATCCAAAAGTGTCCACTGTCCACAAGTGTGTGCAGAAATTCAAAATCTCCCTTATCCTCTAGTCACTTTTGTCACAGCTGTGCCATCGAGCCTGTCACATAGCGCTCAGATATCAGTGGGCCTCACACAATCCAAAAGTGTCCACTGTCCACAAGTGTGTGCAGAAATTCAAAATCTCCCTTATCCTCTAGTCACGTTGTCACAGCAGTGACATCGAGCCTGTCACATAGCGCTCAGATATCAGTGGGCCTCACACAATCCAAAAGTGTCCACTGTCCACAAGTGTGTGCAGAAATTCAAAATCTCCCTTATCCTCTAGTCCCTTTGTCACAGCTGTGCCATCGAACCTGTCACATAGCGCTCAGATATCAGTGGGCCTCACACAATCCAAAAGTGTCCACTGTCCACAAGTGTGTGCTGAAATTCAAAATCTCCCTTATCCTCTAGTCACTTTTGTCACAGCAGTGCCATCGAGCCTGTCACATAGCGCTCAGATATCAGTGGGCCTCACACAATCCAAAAGTGTCCACTGTCCACAAGTGTGTGCAGAAATTCAAAATCTCCCTTATCCTCTAGTCACTTTTGTCACAGCTGTGCCATCGAGCCTGTCACATAGCGCTCAGATATCAGTGGGCCTCACACAATCCAAAAGTGTCCACTGTCCACAAGTGTGTGCAGAAATTCAAAATCTCCCTTATCCTCTAGTCACTTTTGTCACAGCAGTGCCACCGAGCCTGTCACATAGCGCTCAGATATCAGTGGGCCTCACACAATCCAAAAGTGTCCACTGTCCACAAGTGTGTGCAGAAATTCAAAATCTCCCTTATCCTCTAGTCACTTTTGTCACAGCTGTGGCATCGAGACTGTCACATAGCGCTCAGATATCAGTGGGCCTCACACAATCCAAAAGTGTCCACTGTCCACAAGTGTGTGCAGAAATTCAAAATCTCCCTTATCCTCTAGTCACTTTTGTCACAGCAGTGCCATCGAGCCTGTCACATAGCGCTCAGATATCAGTAGGCCTCACACAATCCAAAAGTGTCCACTGTCCACAAGTGTGTGCAGAAATTCAAAATCTCCCTTATCCTCTAGTCACTTTTGTCACAGCAGTGCCATCGAGCCTGTCACATAGCGCTCAGATATCAGTGGGCCTCACACAATCCAAAAGTGTCCACTGTCCACAAGTGTGTGCAGAAATTCAAAATCTCCCTTATCCTCTAGTCACTTTTGTCACAGCTGTGCCATCGAGCTTGTCACATAGCACTCAGATATCAGTGGGCCTCACACAATCCAAAAGTGTCCACTTTCCACAAGTGTGTGCAGAAATTCAAAATCTCCCTTATCCTCTAGTCACTTATGTCACAGCAGTGCCATCGAGCCTGTCACATAGCGCTCAGATATCAGTGGGCCTCACACAATCCAAAAGTGTCCAGTGTCCAAAAGTGTGTGCAGATATTCAAAATCTCCCTTATCCACTAGTCACTTTTGTCACAGCAGTGCCATCGAGCCTGTCACATAGCGCTCAGATATCAGTGGGCCTCACACAATCCAAAAGTGTCCACTGTCCACAAGTGTGTGCAGAAATTCAAAATCTCCCTTATCCTCTAGTCACTTTTGTCACAGCTGTGCCATCGAGCCTGTCACATAGCGCTCAGATATCAGTGGGCCTCACACAATCCAAAAGTGTCCACTGTCCACAAGTGTGTGCAGAAATTCAAAATCTCCCTTATCCTCTAGTCACTTTTGTCACAGCTGTGCCATCGAGCCTTTCACATAGCGCTCAGATATCAGTGGGCCTCACACAATCCAAAAGTGTCCACTGTCCACAAGTGTGTGCAGAAATTCAAAATCTCCCTTATCCTCTAGTCACTTTTGTCACAGCAGTGCCATCGAGCCTGTCACATAGCGCTCAGATATCAGTGGGCCTCACACAATCCAAAAGTGTCCACTGTCCACAAGTGTGTGCAGAAATTCAAAATCTCCCTTATCCTCTAGTCACTTTTGTCACAGCTGTGCCATCGAGCCTGTCACATAGCGCTCAGATATCAGTGGGCCTCACACAATCCAAAAGTGTCCACTGTCCACAAGTGTGTCCAGAAATTCAAAATCTCCCTTATCCTCTAGTCACTTTTGTCACAGCAGTGCCATCGAGCCTGTCACATAGCGCTCAGATATCAGTGGGCCTCACACAATCCAAAAGTGTCCAGTGTCCACAAGTGTGTGCAGAAATTCAAAATCTCCCTCATCCTCTAGTCAATTTTGTCACAGCAGTGCCATCGAGCCTGTCACATAGCGCTCAGACATCAGTGGGCCTCACACAATCCAAAAGTGTCCACTGTCCACAAGTGTGTGCAGAAATTCAAAATCTCCCTTATCCTCTAGTCACTTTTGTCACAGCAGTGCCATCGAGCCTGTCACATAGCGCTCAGATATCAGTGGGCCTCACACAATCCAAAAGTGTCCAGTGTCCAAAAGTGTGTGCAGATATTCAAAATCTCCCTTTTCCTCTAGTCACTTTTGTCACAGCAGTGCCATCGAGCCTGTCACATAGCGCTCAGATATCAGTGGGCCTCACACAATCCAATAGTGTCCAGTGTCTACAAGTGTGTGCAGAAATTCAAAATCTCCCTCATCCTCTAGTCACTTTTGTCACAGCAGTGCCATCGAGCCTGTCACATAGCGCTCAGATATCAGTGGGCCTCACACAATCCAAAAGTGTCCACTGTCCACAAGTGTGTGCAGAAATTCAAAATCTCCCTTATCCTCTAGTCACTTTTGTCACAGCTGTGCCATCGAGCCTGTCACATAGCGCTCAGATATCAGTGGGCCTCACACAATCCAAAAGTGTCCACTGTCCACAAGTGTGTGCAGAAATTCAAAATCTCCCTTATCCTCTAGTCACTTTTGTCACAGCAGTGCCATCGAGCCTGTCACATAGCGCTCAGATATCAGTGGGCCTCACACAATCCAAAAGTGTCCACTGTCCACAAGTGTGTGCATAAATTCAAAATCTCCCTTATCCTCTAGTCACTTTTGTCACAGCTGTGCCATCGAGCCTGTCACATAGCGCTCAGATATCAGTGGGCCTCACACAATCCAAAAGTGTCCACTGTCCACAAGTGTGTGCAGAAATTCAAAATCTCCCTTTTCCTCTAGTCACTTTTGTCACAGCAGTGCCATCGAGCCTGTCACATAGCGCTCAGATATCAGTGGGCCTCACACAATCCAAAAGTGTCCAGTGTCCACAAGTGTGTGCAGAAATTCAAAATCTCCCTCATCCTCTAGTCACTTTTGTCACAGCAGTGCCATCGAGCCTGTCACATAGCGCTCAGATATCAGTGGGCCTCACACAATCCAAAAGTGTCCACTGTCCACAAGTGTGTGCAGAAATTCAAAATCTCCCTTATCCTCTAGTCACTTTTGTCACAGCTGTGCCATCGAGCCTGTCACATAGCGCTCAGACATCAGTGGGCCTCACACAATCCAAAAGTGTCCACTGTCCACAAGTGTGTGCAGAAATTCAAAATCTCCCTTATCCTCTAGTCACTTTTGTCACAGCAGTGCCATCGAGCCTGTCACATAGCGCTCAGATATCAGTGGGCCTCACACAATCCAAAAGTGTCCAGTGTCCAAAAGTGTGTGCAGATATTCAAAATCTCCCTTTTCCTCTAGTCACTTTTGTCACAGCAGTGCCATCGAGCCTGTCACATAGCGCTCAGATATCAGTGGGCCTCACACAATCCAAAAGTGTCCAGTGTCCACAAGTGTGTGCAGAAATTCAAAATCTCCCTCATCCTCTAGTCACTTTTGTCACAGCAGTGCCATCGAGCCTGTCACATAGCGCTCAGATATCAGTGGGCCTCACACAATCCAAAAGTGTCCACTGTCCACAAGTGTGTGCAGAAATTCAAAATCTCCCTTATCCTCTAGTCACTTTTGTCACAGCAGTGCCATCGAGCCTGTCACATAGCGCTCAGATATCAGTGGGCCTCACACAATCCAAAAGTGTCCACTGTCCACAAGTGTGTCCAGAAATTCAAAATCTCCCTTATCCTCTAGTCACTTTTGTCACAGCAGTGCCATCGAGCCTGTCACATAGCGCTCAGATATCAGTGGGCCTCACACAATCCAAAAGTGGCCACTGTCCACAAGTGTGTGCAGAAATTCAAAATCTCCCTTATCCTCTAGTCACTTTTGTCACAGCAGTGCCATCGAGCCTGTCACATAGCGCTCAGATATCAGTGGGCCTCACACAATCCAAAAGTGTCCACTGTCCACAAGTGTGTGCAGAAATTCAAAATCTCCCTTATCCTCTAGTCACTTTTGTCACAGCAGTGCCATCGAGCCTGTCACATAGCGCTCAGATATCAGTGGGCCTCACACAATCCAAAAGTGTCCACTGTCCACAAGTGTGTGCAGAAATTCAAAATCTCCCTTATCCTCTAGTCACTTTTGTCACAGCTGTGCCATCAAGCTTGTCACATAGCGCTCAGATATCAGTGGGCCTCACACAATCCAAAAGTTTCCACTGTCCACAAGTGTGTGCAGAAATTCAAATTCTCCCTTATCCTCTAGTCACTTATGTCACAGCAGTGCCATCGAGCCTGTCACATAGCGCTCAGATATCAGTGGGCCTCACACAATCCAAAAGTGTCCAGTGTCCAAAAGTGTGTGCAGATATTCAAAATCTCCCTTATCCACTAGTCACTTTTGTCACAGCAGTGCCATCGAGCCTGTCACATAGCGCTCAGATATCAGTGGGCCTCACACAATCCAAAAGTGTCCACTGTCCACAAGTGTGTGCAGAAATTCAAAATCTCCCTTATCCTCTAGTCACTTTTGTCACAGCTGTGCCATCGAGCCTGTCACATAGCGCTCAGATATCAGTGGGCCTCACACAATCCAAAAGTGTCCACTGTCCACAAGTGTGTGCAGAAATTCAAAATCTCCCTTATCCTCTAGTCACTTTTGTCACAGCTGTGCCATCGAGCCTGTCACATAGCGCTCAGATATCAGTGGGCCTCACACAATCCAAAAGTGTCCACTGTCCACAAGTGTGTGCAGAAATTCAAAATCTCCCTTATCCTCTAGTCACTTTTGTCACAGCTGTGCCATCGAGCCTGTCACATAGCACTCAGATATCAGTGGGCCTCACACAATCCAAAAGTGTCCACTGTCCACAAGTGTGTGCAGAAATTCAAAATCTCCCTTTTCCTCTAGTCACTTTTGTCACAGCAGTGCCATCGAGCCTGTCACATAGCGCTCAGATATCAGTGGGCCTCACACAATCCAAAAGTGTCCAGTGTCCACAAGTGTGTGCAGAAATTCAAAATCTCCCTCATCCTCTAGTCAATTTTGTCACAGCAGTGCCATCGAGCCTGTCACATAGCGCTCAGACATCAGTGGGCCTCACACAATCCAAAAGTGTCCACTGTCCACAAGTGTGTGCAGAAATTCAAAATCTCCCTTATCCTCTAGTCACTTTTGTCACAGCAGTGCCATCGAGCCTGTCACATAGCGCTCAGATATCAGTGGGCCTCACACAATCCAAAAGTGTCCAGTGTCCAAAAGTGTGTGCAGATATTCAAAATCTCCCTTTTCCTCTAGTCACTTTTGTCACAGCAGTGCCATCGAGCCTGTCACATAGCGCTCAGATATCAGTGGGCCTCACACAATCCAATAGTGTCCAGTGTCTACAAGTGTGTGCAGAAATTCAAAATCTCCCTCATCCTCTAGTCACTTTTGTCACAGCAGTGCCATCGAGCCTGTCACATAGCGCTCAGATATCAGTGGGCCTCACACAATCCAAAAGTGTCCACTGTCCACAAGTGTGTGCAGAAATTCAAAATCTCCCTTATCCTCTAGTCACTTTTGTCACAGCTGTGCCATCGAGCCTGTCACATAGCGCTCAGACATCAGTGGGCCTCACACAATCCAAAAGTGTCCACTGTCCACAAGTGTGTGCAGAAATTCAAAATCTCCCTTATCCTCTAGTCACTTTTGTCACAGCAGTGCCATCGAGCCTGTCACATAGCGCTCAGATATCAGTGGGCCTCACACAATCCAAAAGTGTCCAGTGTCCAAAAGTGTGTGCAGATATTCAAAATCTCCCTTATCCTCTAGTCACTTTTGTCACAGCAGTGCCATCGAGCCTGTCACATAGCGCTCAGATATCAGTGGGCCTCACACAATCCAAAAGTGTCCAGTGTCCAAAAGTGTGTGCAGATATTCAAAATCTCCCTTATCCTCTTGTCACTTTTGTCACAGCAGTGCCATCGAGCCTGTCACATAGTGCTCAGATATCAGTGGGCCTCACACAATCCAAAAGTGTCCACTGTCCACAAGTGTGTGCAGAAATTCAAAATCTCCCTTATCCTCTAGTCACTTTTGTCACAGCTGTGCCATCGAGCCTGTCACATAGCGCTCAGATATCAGTGGGCCTCACACAATCCAAGTGTCCACTGTCCACAAGTGTGTGCAGAAATTCAAAATCTCCCTTATCCTCTAGTCACTTTTGTTACAGCTGTGCCATCGAGCCTGTCACATAGCGCTCAGATATCAGTGGGCCTCACACAATCCAAAAGTGTCCACTGTCCACAAGTGTGTGCAGAAATTCAAAATCTCCCTTATCCTCTAGTCACTTTTGTCACAGCTGTGCCATCGAGCCTGTCACATAGCGCTCAGATATCAGTGGGCCTCACACAATCCAAAAGTGTCCACTGTCCACAAGTGTGTGCAGAAATTCAAAATCTCCCTTATCCTCTAGTCACTTTTGTCACAGCAGTGCCATCGAGCCTGTCACATAGCGCTCAGATATCAGTGGGCCTCACACAATCCAAAAGTGTCCACTGTCCACAAGTGTGTGCAGAAATTCAAAATCTCCCTTATCCTCTAGTCACTTTTGTCACAGCTGTGCCATCGAGCCTGTCACATAGCGCTCAGATATCAGTGGGCCTCACACAATCCAAAAGTGTCCACTGTCCACAAGTGTGTGCAGAAATTCAAAATCTCCCTTATCCTCTAGTCACTTTTGTCACAGCTGTGCCATCGAGCCTGTCACATAGCGCCCAGATATCAGTGGGCCTCACACAATCCAAAAGTGTCCACTGTCCACAAGTGTGTGCTGAAATTCAAAATCTCCCTTATCCTCTAGTCACTTTTGTCACAGCAGTGCCATCGAGCCTGTCACATAGCGCTCAGATATCAGTGGGCCTTACACAATCCAAAAGTGTCCAGTGTCCACAAGTGTGTGCAGAAATTCCTAATCTCCCTTATCCTCTAGTCACTTTTGTCACAGCTGTGCCATCGAGCCTGTCACATAGCGCTCAGATATCAGTGGGCCTCACACAATCCAAAAGTGTCCACTGTCCACAAGTGTGTGCTGAAATTCAAAATCTCCCTTATCCTCTAGTCACTTTTGTCACAGCAGTGCCATCGAGCCTGTCACATAGCGCTCAGATATCAGTGGGCCTCACACAATCCAAAAGTGTCCACTGTCCACAAGTGTGTGCAGAAATTCAAAATCTCCCTTATCCTCTAGTCACTTTTGTCACAGCTGTGCCATCGAGCTTGTCACATAGCGCTCAGATATCAATGGGCCTCACACAATCCAAAAGTGTCCACTGTCCACAAGTGTGTGCAGAAATTCAAATTCTCCCTTATCCTCTAGTCACTTATGTCACAGCAGTGCCATCGAGCCTGTCACATAGCGCTCAGATATCAGTGGGCCTCACACAATCCAAAAGTGTCCAGTGTCCAAAAGTGTGTGCAGATATTCAAAATCTCCCTTATCCACTAGTCACTTTTGTCACAGCAGTGCCATCGAGCCTGTCACATAGCGCTCAGATATCAGTGGGCCTCACACAATCCAAAAGTGTCCACTGTCCACAAGTGTGTGCAGAAATTCAAAATCTCCCTTATCCTCTAGTCACTTTTGTCACAGCTGTGCCATCGAGCCTGTCACATTGCGCTCAGATATCAGTGGGCCTCACACAATCCAAAAGTGTCCACTGTCCACAAGTGTGTGCAGAAATTCAAAATCTCCCTTATCCTCTAGTCACTTTTGTCACAGCTGTGCCATCGAGCCTGTCACATAGCGCTCAGATATCAGTGTGCCTCACACAATCCAAAAGTGTCCACTGTCCACAAGTGTGTGCAGAAATTCAAAGTCTCCCTTATCCTCTACTCACTTTTGTCACAGCAGTGCCATCGAGTCTGTCACATAGCGCTCAGATATCAGTGGGCCTCACACAATCCAAAAGTGTCCACTGTCCACAAGTGTGTGCAGAAATTCAAAATCTCCCTTATCCTCTAGTCACTTTTGTCACAGCTGTGCCATCGAGCCTGTCACATAGCGCTCAGATATCAGTGGGCCTCACACAATCCAAAAGTGTCCACTGTCCACAAGTGTGTGCAGAAATTCAAAATCTCCCTTTTCCTTTAGTCACTTTTGTCACAGCAGTGCCATCGAGCCTGTCACATAGCGCAAAGATATCAGTGGGCCTCACACAATCCAAAAGTGTCCAGTGTCCACAAGTGTGTGCAGAAATTCAAAATCTCCCTCATCCTCTAGTCACTTTTGTCACAGCAGTGCCATCGAGCCTGTCACATAGCGCTCAGATATCAGTGGGCCTCACACAATCCAAAAGTGTCCACTGTCCACAAGTGTGTGCAGAAATTCAAAATCTCCCTTATCCTCTATTCACTTTTGTCACAGCTGTGCCATCGAGCCTGTCACATAGCGCTCAGACATCAGTGGGCCTCACACAATCCAAAAGTGTCCACTGTCCACAATTGTGTACAGAAATTCAAAATCTCCCTTATCCTCTAGTCACTTTTGTCACAGCTGTGCCATCGAGCCTGTCACATAGCGCTCAGATATCAGTGGGCCTCACACAATCCAAAAGTGTCCACTGTCCACAAGTGTGTGCAGAAATTCAAAATCTCCCTTATCCTCTAGTCACTTTTGTCACAGCAGTGCCATTGAGCCTGTCACATAGCGCTCAGATATCAGTGGGCCTCACACAATCCAAAAGTGTCCACTGTCCACAAGTGTGTGCAGAAATTCAAAATCTCCCTTATCCTCTAGTCACTTTTGTCACAGCAGTGCCATCGAGACTGTCACATAGCGCTCAGATATCAGTGGGCCTCACACAATCCAAAAGTGTCCAGTGTCCAAAAGTGTGTGCAGATATTCAAAATCTCCCTTATCCTCTAGTCACTTATGTCACAGCAGTGCCATCGAGCCTGTCACATAGCGCTCAGATATCAGTGGGCCTCACACAATCCAAAAGTGTCCAGTGTCCAAAAGTGTGTGCAGATATTCAAAATCTCCCTTATCCACTAGTCACTTTTGTCACAGCAGTGCCATCGAGCCTGTCACATAGCGCTCAGATATCAGTGGGCCTCACACAATCCAAAAGTGTCCCCTGTCCACAAGTGTGTGCAGAAATTCAAAATCTCCCTTATCCTCTAGTCACTTTTGTCACAGCTGTGCCATCGAGCCTGTCACATAGCGCTCAGATATCAGTGGGCCTCACACAATGCAAAAGTGTCCAGTGTCCACAAGTGTGTGCAGAAATTCAAAATCTCCCTTATCCTCTAGTCACTTTTGTCACAGCAGTGCCATCGAGCCTGTCACATAGCGCTCAAATATCAGTGGGCCTCACACAATCCAAAAGTGTCCACTGTCCACAAGTGTGTGCAGAAATTCAAAATCTCCCTTATCCTCTAGTCACTTTTGTCACAGCTGTGCCATCGAGCCTGTCACATAGCGCTCAGATATCAGTGGGCCTCACACAATCCAAAAGTGTCCACTGTCCACAAGTGTGTGCAGAAATTCAAAATCTCCCTTATCCTCTTGTCACGTTGTCACAGCAGTGCCATCGAGCCTGTCACATAGCGCTCAGATATCAGTGGGCATCACACAATCAAAAAGTGTCCACTGTCCACAAGTGTGTGCAGAAATACAAAATCTCCCTTATCCTCTAGTCCCTTTGTCACAGCTGTGCCATTGAACCTGTCACATAGCGCTCAGATATCAGTGGGCCTCACACAATCCAAAAGTGTCCACTGTCCACAAGTGTGTGCTGAAATTCAAAATCTCCCTTATCCTCTAGTCACTTTTGTCACAGCAGTGCCATCGAGCCTGTCACATAGCGCTCAGATATCAGTGGGCCTCACACAATCCAAAAGTGTCCACTGTCCACAAGTGTGTTCAGAAATTCAAAATCTCCCTTATCCTCTAGTCACTTTTGTCACAGCTGTGCCATCGAGCCTGTCACATAGCGCTCAGATATCAGTGGGCCTCACACAATCCAAAAGTGTCCACTGTCCACAAGTGTGTGCAGAAATTCAAAATCTCCCTTATCCTCTAGTCACTTTTGTCACAGCAGTGCCATCGAGCCTGTCACATAGCGCTCAGATATCAGTGGGCCTCACACAATCCAAAAGTGTCCACTGTCCACAAGTGTGTGCAGAAATTCAAAATCTCCCTTATCCTCTAGTCACTTTTGTCACATCAGTGCCATCGAGCCTGTCACATAGCGCTCAGATATCAGTGGGCCTCACACAATCCAAAAGTGTCCACTGTCCACAAGTGTGTGCAGAAATTCAAAATCTCCCTTATCCTCTAGTCACTTTTGTCACAGCTGTGGCATCGAGACTGTCACATAGCGCTCAGATATCAGTGGGCCTCACACAATCCAAAAGTGTCCACTGTCCACAAGTGTGTGCAGAAATTCAAAATCTCCCTTATCCTCTAGTCACTTTTGTCACAGCAGTGCCATCGAGACTGTCACATAGCGCTCAGATATCAGTGGGCCTCACACAATCCAAAAGTGTCCACTGTCCACAAGTGTGTGCAGAAATTCAAAATCTCCCTTATCCTCTAGTCACTTTTGTCACAGCAGTGCCATCGAGCCTGTCACATAGCGCTCAGATATCAGTGGGCCTCACACGATCCAAAAGTGTCCACTGTCCACAAGTGTGTGCAGAAATTCAAAATCTCCCTTATCCTCTAGTCACTTTTGTCACAGCTGTGCCATCGAGCTTGTCACATAGCGCTCAGATATCAGTGGGCCTCACACAATCCAAAAGTGTCCACTGTCCACAAGTGTGTGCAGAAATTCAAAATCTCCCTTATCCTCTAGTCACTTATGTCACAGCAGTGCCATCGAGCCTGTCACATAGCGCTCAGATATCAGTGGGCCTCACACAATCCAAAAGTGTCCAGTGTCAAAAAGTGTGTGCAGATATTCAAAATCTCCCTTATCCACTAGTCACTTTTGTCACAGCAGTGCCATCGAGCCTGTCACATAGCGCTCAGATATCAGTGGGCCTCACACAATCCAAAAGTGTCCACTGTCCACAAGTGTGTGCAGAAATTCAAAATCTCCCTTATCCTCTAGTCACTTTTGTCACAGCTGTGCCATCGAGCCTGTCACATAGCGCTCAGATATCAGTGGGCCTCACACAATCCAAAAGTGTCCACTGTCCACAAGTGTGTGCAGAAATTCAAAATCTCCCTTATCCTCTAGTCACTTTTGTCACAGCTGTGCCATCGAGCCTGTCACATAGCGCTCAGATATCAGTGGGCCTCACACAATCCAAAAGTGTCCACTGTCCACAAGTGTGTGCAGAAATTCAAAATCTCCCTTATCCTCTAGTCACTTTTGTCACAGCAGTGCCATCGAGCCTGTCACATAGCGCTCAGATATCAGTGGGCCTCACACAATCCAAAAGTGTCCACTGTCCACAAGTGTGTGCAGAAATTCAAAATCTCCCTTGTCCTCTAGTCACTTTTGTCACAGCTGTGCCATCGAGCCTGTCACATAGCGCTCAGATATCAGTGGGCCTCACACAATCCAAAAGTGTCCACTGTCCACAAGTGTGTCCAGAAATTCAAAATCTCCCTTATCCTCTAGTCACTTTTGTCACAGCAGTGCCATCGAGCCTGTCACATAGCGCTCAGATATCAGTGGGCCTCACACAATCCAAAAGTGGCCACTGTCCACAAGTGTGTGCAGAAATTCAAAATCTCCCTTATCCTCTAGTCACTTTTGTCACAGCTGTGCCATCGAGCCTGTCACATAGCGCTCAGATATCAGTGGGCCTCACACAATCCAAAAGTGTCCACTGTCCACAAGTGTGTGCAGAAATTCAAAATCTCCCTTATCCTCTAGTCACTTTTGTCACAGCAGTGCCATCGAGCCTGTCACATAGCGCTCAGATATCAGTGGGCCTCACACAATCCAAAAGTGTCCACTGTCCACAAGTGTGTGCAGAAATTCAAAATCTCCCTTATCCTCTAGTCACTTTTGTCACAGCTGTGCCATCGAGCTTGTCACATAGCGCTCAGATATCAATGGGCCTCACACAATCCAAAAGTGTCCACTGTCCACAAGTGTGTGCAGAAATTCAAATTCTCCCTTATCCTCTAGTCACTTATGTCACAGCAGTGCCATCGAGCCTGTCACATAGCGCTCAGATATCAGTGGGCCTCACACAATCCAAAAGTGTCCAGTGTCCAAAAGTGTGTGCAGATATTCAAAATCTCCCTTATCCACTAGTCACTTTTGTCACAGCAGTGCCATCGAGCCTGTCACATAGCGCTCAGATATCAGTGGGCCTCACACAATCCAAAAGTGTCCACTGTCCACAAGTGTGTGCAGAAATTCAAAATCTCCCTTATCCTCTAGTCACTTTTGTCACAGCTGTGCCATCGAGCCTGTCACATAGCGCTCAGATATCAGTGGGCCTCACACAATCCAAAAGTGTCCACTGTCCACAAGTGTGTGCAGAAATTCAAAATCTCCCTTATCCTCTAGTCACTTTTGTCACAGCTGTGGCATCGAGCCTGTCACATAGCGCTCAGATATCAGTGGGCCTCACACAATCCAAAAGTGTCCACTGTCCACAAGTGTGTGCAGAAATTCAAAATCTCCCTTATCCTCTAGTCACTTTTGTCACAGCAGTGCCATCGAGCCTGTCACATAGCGCTCAGATATCAGTGGGCCTCACACAATCCAAAAGTGTCCACTGTCCACAAGTGTGTGCAGAAATTCAAAATCTCCCTTATCCTCTAGTCACTTTTGTCACAGCTGTGCCATCAAGCCTGTCACATAGCGCTCAGATATCAGTGGGCCTCACACAATCCAAAAGTGTCCACTGTCCACAAGTGTGTGCAGAAATTCAAAATCTCCCTTTTCCTCTAGTCAGTTTTGTCACAGCAGTGCCATCGAGCCTGTCACATAGCGCAAAGATATCAGTGGGCCTCACACAATCCAAATGTGTCCAGTGTCCACAAGTGTGTGCAGAAATTCAAAATCTCCCTCATCCTCTAGTCACTTTTGTCACAGCAGTGCCATCGAGCCTGTCACATAGCGCTCAGATATCAGTGGGCCTCACACAATCCAAAAGTGTCCACTGTCCACAAGTGTGTGCAGAAATTCAAAATCTCCCTTATCCTCTAGTCACTTTTGTCACAGCTGTGCCATCGAGCCTGTCACATAGCGCTCAGACATCAGTGGGCCTCACACAATCCAAAAGTGTCCACTGTCCACAAGTGTGTACAGAAATTCAAAATCTCCCTTATCCTCTAGTCACTTTTGTCACAGCTGTGCCATCGAGCCTGTCACATAGCGCTCAGATATCAGTGGGCCTCACACAATCCAAAAGTGTCCACTGTCCACAAGTGTGTGCAGAAATTCAAAATCTCCCTTATCCTCTAGTCACTTTTGTCACAGCAGTGCCATTGAGCCTGTCACATAGCGCTCAGATATCAGTGGGCCTCACACAATCCAAAAGTGTCCACTGTCCACAAGTGTGTGCAGAAATTCAAAATCTCCCTTATCCTCTAGTCACTTTTGTCACAGCAGTGCCATCGAGCCTGTCACATAGCGCTCAGATATCAGTGGGCCTCACACAATCCAAAAGTGTCCAGTGTCCAAAAGTGTGTGCAGATATTCAAAATCTCCCTTATCCTCTAGTCACTTATGTCACAGCAGTGCCATCGAGCCTGTCACATAGCGCTCAGATATCAGTGGGCCTCACACAATCCAAAAGTGTCCAGTGTCCAAAAGTGTGTGCAGATATTCAAAATCTCCCTTATCCACTAGTCACTTTTGTCACAGCAGTGCCATCGAGCCTGTCACATAGCGCTCAGATATCAGTGGGCCTCACACAATCCAAAAGTGTCCACTGTCCACAAGTGTGTGCAGAAATTCAAAATCTCCCTTATCCTCTAGTCACTTTTGTCACAGCTGTGCCATCGAGCCTGTCACATAGCGCTCAGATATCAGTGGGCCTCACACAATCCAAAAGTGTCCACTGTCCACAAGTGTGTGCAGATATTCAAAATCTCCCTTATCCACTAGTCACTTTTGTCACAGCAGTGCCATCGAGCCTGTCACATAGCGCTCAGATATCAGTGGGCCTCACACAATCCAAAAGTGTCCACTGTCCACAAGTGTGTGCAGAAATTCAAAATCTCCCTTATCCTCTAGTCACTTTTGTCACAGCAGTGCCATCGAGCCTGTCACATAGCGCTCAGATATCAGTGGGCCTCACACAATCCAAAAGTGTCCAGTGTCCAAAAGTGTGTGCAGATATTCAAAATCTCCCTTATCCTCTAGTCACTTATGTCACAGCAGTGCCATCGAGCCTGTCACATAGCGCTCAGATATCAGTGGGCCTCACACAATCCAAAAGTGTCCAGTGTCCAAAAGTGTGTGCAGATATTCAAAATCTCCCTTATCCACTAGTCACTTTTGTCACAGCAGTGCCATCGAGCCTGTCACATAGCGCTCAGATATCAGTGGGCCTCACACAATCCAAAAGTGTCCACTGTCCACAAGTGTGTGCAGAAATTCAAAATCTCCCTTATCCTCTAGTCACTTTTGTCACAGCTGTGCCATCGAGCCTGTCACATAGCGCTCAGATATCAGTGGGCCTCACACAATCCAAAAGTGTCCACTGTCCACAAGTGTGTGCAGAAATTCAAAATCTCCCTTATCCTCTAGTCACTTTTGTCACAGCTGTGCCATCGAGCCTGTCACATAGCGCTCAGATATCAGTGGGCCTCACACAATCCAAAAGTGTCCACTGTCCACAAGTGTGTGCAGAAATTCAAAATCTCCCTTATCCTCTAGTCACTTTTGTCACAGCAGTGCCATCGAGCCTGTCACATAGCGCTCAGATATCAGTGGGCCTCACACAATCCAAAAGTGTCCACTGTCCACAAGTGTGTGCAGAAATTCAAAATCTCCCTTATCTCTCTAGTTACTTTTGTCACAGCTGTGCCATCGAGCCTGTCACATAGCGCTCAGATATCAGTGGGCCTCACACAATCCAAAAGTGTCCACTGTCCACAAGTGTGTGCAGAAATTCAAAATCTCCCTTATCCTCTAGTCACTTTTGTCACAGCAGTGCCATCGAGCCTGTCACATAGCGCTCAGATATCAGTGGGCCTCACACAATCCAAAAGTGTCCACTGTCCACAAGTGTGTGCAGAAATTCAAAATCTCCCTTATCCTCTAGTCACTTTTGTCACAGCTGTGCCATCGAGCCTGTCACATAGCGCTCAGATATCAGTGGGCCTCACACAATCCAAAAGTGTCCACTGTCCACAAGTGTGTGCAGAAATTCAAAATCTCCCTTATCCTCTAGTCACTTTTTTCACAGCTGTGCCATCGAGCCTGTCACATAGCGCTCAGATATCAGTGGGCCTCACACAATCCAAAAGTGTCCACTGTCCAAAAGTGTGTGCAGAAATTCAAAATCTCCCTTATCCTCTAGTCACTTTTGTCACAGCAGTGCCATCTAGCCTGTCACATAGCGCTCAGATATCAGTGGGCCTCACACAATCCAAAATTGTCCAGTGTCCAAAAGTGTGTGCAGATATTCAAAATCTCCCTTATCCTCTAGTCACTTTTGTCACAGCAGTGCCATCGAGCCTGTCACATAGCACTCAGATATCAGTGGGCCTCACACAATCCAAAAGTGTCCACTGTACACAAGTGTGTGCAGAAATTCAAAATCTCCCCTGTCCTATAGACACCTTGTACCTTGTTTTACATTACTATATAGTTTGTTGGATTTTGTCTACATTTCTACCAAAAATGAGGAAGGCTGGTGGAAGAGGCCGTGGAATTGGGCGGGGGTTGGCAGCTGGTAATGATGGTGTTGGTGGTGGATCTGATGGTAGTGGCAAGAGCAAAATAGGACCGAATGCAGGAGATGCTGACCCTGCGTCATCGTCTGGCTACATAAGGCCTTGAACGCTTAGTTTTCTAGGAGTTGGCAAACCGCTTTTAAAGCCAGAGCATCAGGAAAAAGTTTTGTCTTACATTGCTGACTCAGCCTCCAGCTCTATCGCCTCCTCTTCTTCAGTTGTAAAAAGTAAAAGCACTGAGTCGACATTGGAGGCTCATGTTCATGAACCACACCTTTCCTTGTGTCCTTCACCCCAACCAAGATTGAAGGATGACGCAGGCCATACTACTGATTACTCCATGGAGCTGTTTTCACATACCATGCCTGGATTATCAAGTGAAATGGTGAATTACCCAGGCCAAGATGAATCTGACATGGAGTGCACTGATGCACAGCCGCTGATGGATGATTCTGCTGGTACATTCACTCAGAGCACTACATTGTCCTCGCAGTGTACAGAGCCAGATTCTGACCCTGATGAGACTCAGGTGCCCCTTCCCGCACACTATACCACCATACACGGTGACACAGAGGAAGGTGCACATGACATAGAAGAGGAGGTGATGGATGACCCAGTTGTTGACCCAGATTGGCATCCATTGGGGGAAGAGGGTGCTGCTTCCAATAGCTCAGATGAGGAGCATCCACAGCAGACATCGACATCGCAACAGCTGTTATCTGGCAGGCCCGGAGCACTCCAAAGACAGGTTCCAAACATCAAAAGAGTTGCTGGACAGCTTGTCCAGAGGGTCAAAAGATCACAGCGTGCTAGGCTGCAAAATGTCTGCCAAAGTAGGAGTGCAGTGTGGCACTTTTTTGAACAAAATCCTCATGATCAGGCCAAGGTTATCTGTAAGAAGTGCGCAAAGACCTTTAGCCGAGGGAAAAATCTGAAAAATTTGAATACCAGTTGCATGCTTAGACATTTAACCAGCATGCACTTGCAAGCGTGGACACAACACCAAACCTCAAGTGCCACATGTGCAACTGATCACAACGAAGGTAGTCAGCAACGCTACATTGTTTCCCCCACTGTCAGCCCACCGGTTAGCACAGCAGCAAATGTTGAGGTGTCGTTGCAAGACCACAGCAGTCAGGGAATCTCACTGTTATATCAACGAAAGACTGATTCTAGGCCATCAGAAAGAACACTAACTCCATCACCATCATCAACCCTCTCTCAGTCCGCCCTGTCCACCGCTACTTCCACCATATGCAGCTCTCAAGTCCAGCTCACCCTCCCAGACACTATGAGTAGGTCAAGAAAGTACTCAGTCTCTCATCCGCGTACACTGGGTTTGAACGCCCACATTGCCAAACTAATCTCGTTTGAGATGATGCCCTTTCGGTTGGTGGAAAGCACAGCTTTCCGCGAACTCATGGCCTATGCAGTACCACGCTATGACCTACCCAGTCGCCACTTCTTCTCTCGCAAAGCCATCCCAGCCCTCCACCATCATGTGAAAGACCGCATTGTCCATGCACTCAAGCAGTCAGTGAGCGGAAAGGTGCACCTCACAACTGATGCATGGTCCAGTCGGCATGGCCAGGGCCGTTACGTGTCCATCACTGCGCACTGGGTTAATGTGGTGGATGCAGGGTCCACAGGGGACAGCGGTGGTGGGACAGTGCTGCCTAGCCCACGGTATAGGAAACAGTTGGCTGTAGGCGTTCGACCCTCCTCCTCCTCCACCTCCTCCAGAAGCGAAAGCTCGTCCACAGAGCGCAGTCGTACGAGCACTCCATCTGCAGCTGCCACTGTTGCACACGATGTGTCCCCCTATCGAGCAGCTAGTGGAAAGCGTCAGCAGGCTGTGTTGCAGATGATGTGTTTGGGCGACAGACACACCGCCGAGGTGCTGGCCGAGTACTTGAAGCGACAAACTGAGTCATGGCTGGGCAGTGTACATCTTGAGGCAGGCAAGGTAGTTAGTGATAACGGCCGTAATTTTGTGGCAGCCATAGCCCTTTCAAAACTCAGCCACATACCTTGCTTGGCTCACACCTTGAACCTGGTGGTGCAGTGCTTCCTCAAAAATTATCCGGAGTTAACAGCCCTGCTCCAGAAGGTGCGAAGACTGTGCGCGCACATCCGCCGGTCGCCTGTACACTCCGTTCGTATGCAGATGCTGCAGCGAGTGCTCCACCTTCCCAACCACTGCCTCATTATCGACATTGCAACAAGGTGGAACTCCACCCTGCACATGGTGGAGCGGCTGTGCGAGCAGAGGCAGGCCATAATGCATTTGTGGGAGGATACACGGCCATGCACTTTGAGAGCAGACATGGAGTTGACAGGTGTGCAGTGGTCGAAGCTGAAAGACCTTTGTAAAGTCCTTCAGTGTTTTGAGGAATGCACACGGCTGGTAAGCGCAGATGACGCCATCCTAAGCATGAGCATCCCACTTATGCGTCTGCTCATGCAAACTTTGACGCACCTTAAGGAGCAGGCGTCTGCAGCCAATGTTGATGAGGAGGAAGAGGAGGAGGGAATCCTTGATGACATTCAGCCATTGTCTGCTCAGGGACCTCTCCTGGACGAGGTGGAGGAAGAAGAGGAGGAGGAGGAGGATGATGGGGATGATTACTTAGGGGAGGAGGATGCATCTCGTGGGGCAAGTGAAAATGTTGGCGTGGCAAGGTCTGGTACAGGGTTTGTGCGTGACTGGAGGGATGTGGATTTGCCAGAAAGTGCTCCTCCACCCAGCACTCGCAGTGCATCATTGACACCGGGAACATTGGCCCACATGTCAGATTATGCCTTGCGGATCCTAAAAAGGGACCCCCGCATTGCCAAAATGATGAACGATGACGACTACTGGTTGGCCAGCATCCTGGATCCACGCTATAAAGGCAAATTACAAAACATCATGCCACAGGAGAACCTTGACCTAATATTGACTAATAAACAAGCAACTCTGGTAAATCGGTTGCTTGAGGCATTCCCAGCACACAGCAGCGGTGATGGTTCTCACACGAGCCGTACGGGCCGGGGGCAGCTTGGCAGAGGTGTTCGTGGTGCACACAGCAGAAGTGGTGTTGGAGACAGGGGTTTCATGACAATATTGTGGACTGATTTTTCAAATACCGCTCGCACAACTGGTAATACTGCATCGATGGAAAGTGACAGGAGACAGCAGTTGTCAACTATGGTAACAAACTACTTTTCCTCCCATATCGATGTTCTCCCACACAGGTCATTCCCCTTTGACTATTGGGCCGCTAAACTGGACACCTGGCCTGAATTGGCCCAATATGCCTTACAGGAGCTCGCTTGCCCAGCTGCAAGTGTGCTATCGGAAAGAGTCTTCAGTGCAGCTGGATCAATCCTGACAGAAAAAAAGGACCCGTCTGTCAACCCAAAATGTGGATGATCTAACCTTCATTAAAATGAACCACGCATGGGTTTCCAAGGATTTTGTCCCACCTTCCCCTGATGACACATAGGGTGACAGAAAAATGGCTTGCTTTGGTCCACCTCTTCCTGGTACTTCACCTATTTCGCCTTTTGCATCAGCTGAATGTCCAACATCAACATATGCCACTTTCTAAAACTCCCTAACTGTGCTGCCTCCCCCCCATGGCCGGGGTCACCACCTAGCGCACGACACCGTGCGAGTGCCGTTGCCCTGGACAGGTGGGTAGGCCGACTCTTGGGCGCGGGCACTGGCACAGGGTCCCTCATAGTGCAATCAAGTGTCTCTGACGGTGGTGGTGCACACCCGCCGTCAGACACACCGCTGTACTATGAGGGGCCCAGTGCCAGTACCGACGCCCACGAGTGGGCCCCCCTTGCTTGGGCAGGGCCCCAGCAATTGCAATCTTTACCTCTCCCTGCTCCTCCGCTGTGTAATCTGGGCAGTCAAATCCATACTGTGCCTGACACCGTCTGAGCCTGCCTCCTGAGACATATATTTTGAATGTGTACGCTATCCATACATGTTATCCAGGGATACGGTACCCTTTCTAACCTTTGTGCAATCACGTGCAATCCATACTGGGCTTAACACCATCTGAGCCTGCCTCATGCTGTATAGACATATATTTTGAATGTGTACGCTATCCATACATGTTATCCGGGGATACGGTACCCTTTCTAACCTTTGTGCAATCACGTGCAATCCATACTGGGCCTAACACCGTCTGAGCCTGCCTCCTGAGACATATATTTTGAATGTGTACGCTATCCATACATGTTATCTGGGGATACGGTACCCTTTCTCACCTTTGTGCAATCACGTGTAATCCATACTGGGCGTGAGAACGGCTGGCGAGCTGTTAAGCAAGCTACAGCACCTGTCCAGACAAGTACAGGGATTCCCTAGCGAGGAGACTTATTTGATTGTTTTCAATGTTGGGACAGCAATTTTTGGGGAGCACTATACTCTGGAGAATGATAGATGGGGCCCACCATACACTGGAACATTCCAAAGGTGGACATCAGACACTGGAGCAGCATTTACAGGGCCCATTATACACTAGAGCATTAGAAATGGGGCCCATTATGTTTGGAGCATTATTTGGGCCCATAAGACATTGGAGCTTCATCCATGGGGACCAACATATACTGTAGCATTATGTGGAGCTCATCATATACTGTTTCAAACATTATATGGGACCAATGATTCTGGATGGAGAAATAGATGGGCCTCGTCATGAGATGTAAAAAGTGAGGTATTTTTCATTGTACTATACCGCTATTTCTCTGCCGTATCGGAGCATGATGAGTTGTGGTATGTGTTAAAGGGGCGCTCTTTCACCCAGGGCACATGAAAACCTGGAGCCAGCCCTCCCCCCCCACAGTTTGTAGCCAAATAACCCCCATTTTTCAGTGCGTAACTTGTATTATGAAGTTAATTAAGGTTGACAAGCTTAAGAAAGAAGAATTGATGCTTTTGGCATTCAAATGGGCATTGTAGGTGTGTTCCCTGTCCTCCTCTCACTGCCGACTTTTATTCCCCATTGACTTACATTGGGTTTCGTGTTTCGGGACGACCCCGACTTTTCCCTATAATCGGACGATCTTGCTCGACCCGACTTTTGGAAAAGTCGGGTTTCACGAAACGAAACGCGACCCTAAAAAACCAAAAGTCGCTCAACTCTAAGAGAGAGATTGATTTGTATGTCACGGAACATACACTGCAACTGCGGTCCCGCAAAAAAGACGTAACATGCTGCGGAAAATAAACCGCAGCAAATCGGCGCGGAATTTTCCGCAGCATGTGCACGGCGGATTTGGTTTTCCATAGGTTTACATTGTACTGTAAACTGCATGGAAACTGCGGCGTAACCGCAGCAAAAACCGCAACGTGTGCACACACCCTTAGTGATCGTTCTGTTCCCATCACTCTTTCTCAGATGGTGGAAAGAGGCCGGGAAACATGCATTGAACAACTTCAATTTTGACGATCATTTAGCGGCCTGAACTCAGTGCATGTAAATACAATCGAAATGCTTCTGTGTGATGTGCAGTATGTTAGCATTTGGGGCCCCATTTTAAACTTTGCCTAGGGCCCCACTTTGCCTAAAACCGGCCCTGCAGCTGTGACCAAAGTGACTAGAGGATAAGTGAGATTTTGAATTTCTGCTCACACTAGTGGACACTGGACACTTTTGGATTGTGTGAGGCCCACTGAATATCTGAGCGCTATGTCACAGGCTCGATGGCACAGCTGTGACCAAAGTGACTAGAGGATAAGGGAGATTTTGAATTTCTGCAGACACTTGTGGACACTGGACACTTTTGGATTGTGTGAGGCCCAATGAATATCTGAGCGCTATGTCACAGGCTCGATGGCACAGCTTTGACCAAAGTGACTAGAGGATAAGTGAGATTTTGAATTTCTGCAGACACTGGACACTTTTGGATTGTGTGAGGCCCACTGAATATCTGAGCGCTATGTCACAGGCTCGATGGCACAGCTGTGACCAAAGTGACTAGAGGATAAGTGAGATTTTGAATTTCTGCTCACACTAGTGGACACTGGACACTTTTGGATTGTGTGAGGCCCACTGAATATCTGAGCGCTATGTCACAGGCTCGATGGCACAGCTGTGACCAAAGTGACTAGAGGATAAGGGAGATTTTGAATTTCTGCAGACACTTGTGGACACTGGACACTTTTGGATTGTGTGAGGCCCACTGAATATCTGAGCGCTATGTCACAGGCTCGATGGCACAGCTGTGACCAAAGTGACTAGAGGATAAGTGAGATTTTGAATTTCTGCTCACACTAGTGGACACTGGACACTTTTGGATTGTGTGAGGCCCACTGAATATCTGAGCGCTATGTCACAGGCTCGATGGCACAGCTGTGACCAAAGTGACTAGAGGATAAGGGAGATTTTGAATTTCTGCAGACACTTGTGGACACTGGACACTTTTAGATTGTGTGAGGCCCACTGAATATCTGAGCGCTATGTCACAGGCTCGATGGCACAGCTGTGAACAAAGTGACTAGAGGATAAGTGAGATTTTGAATTTCTGCTCACACTAGTGGACACTGGACACTTTTGGATTGTGTGAGGCCCACTGAATATCTGAGCGCTATGTCACAGGCTCGATGGCACAGCTGTGACCAAAGTGACTAGAGGATAAGGGAGATTTTGAATTTCTGCAGACACTTGTGGACACTGGACACTTTTGGATTGTGTGAGGCCCACTGAATATCTGAGCGGTATGTCACAGGCTCGATGGCACAGCTTTGACCAAAGTGACTAGAGGATAAGTGAGATTTTGAATTTCTGCAGACACTGGACACTTTTGGATTGTGTGAGGCCCACTGAATATCTGAGCGCTATGTCACAGGCTCGATGGCACAGCTGTTACCAAAGTGACTAGAGGATATGTGAGATTTTGAATTTCAGCAGACACTTGTGGACACTGGACACTTTTGGATTGTGTGAGGCCCAATGAATATCTGAGCGCTATGTGACAGGCTCGATGGCACAGCTGTGACCAAAGTGACTAGAGGATAAGTGAGATTTTGAATTTCAGCAGACACTTGTGGACACTGGACACTTTTGGATTGTGTGAGGCCCAATGAATATCTGAGCGCTATGTGACAGGCTCGATGGCACAGCTGTGACCAAAGTGACTAGAGGATAAGTGAGATTTTGAATTTCAGCAGACACTTGTGGACACTGGACACTTTTGGATTGTGTGAGGCCCAATGAATATCTGAGCGCTATGTGACAGGCTCGATGCCACAGCTGTGACCAAAGTGACTAGAGGATAAGTGAGATTTTGAATTTCAGCAGACACTTGTGGACACTGGACACTTTTGGATTGTGTGAGGCCCAATGAATATCTGAGCGCTATGTGACAGGCTCGATGGCACAGCTGTGACCAAAGTGACTAGAGGATAAGTGAGATTTTGAATTTCAGCAGACACTTGTGGACACTGGACACTTTTGGATTGTGTGAGGCCCAATGAATATCTGAGCGCTATGTGACAGGCTCGATGGCACAGCTGTGACCAAAGTGACTAGAGGATAAGTGAGATTTTGAATTTCAGCAGACACTTGTGGACACTGGACACTTTTGGATTGTGTGAGGCCCACTCATATCTGAGCGCTATGTCACAGGCTCGATGGCACAGCTGTGACAAAAGTGACTAGAGGCTAAGGGAGATTGGATTGCTTTTAAAAAAGCAGTTTGCAGAGCAGTGGGTAAACAGCAATGCCAGCCTGTCAGGAAGCCTTAAAAGGCAGCCCAACAACCAACACCACTGATACACCACAATATAACCTCCCCTTGCACTGCACACACAGTGACTGGTGTGTTGTGCAGGCCAAATCGCTAGCAGCAGAAGCAGTTTTTTTGTCTTCTTCCCTGCCTAACGCTCTCCCTACAGAATCAGCAGCAACCTCTCCCTATACTGAGATCGGCAGAAGTAAGATGGCGGTCGGCGTGCACGCCCTTTTATACCCCCTGTGATGCCCACCAAAGCAAGCCAATCACTTGCATGTCCTTCTGAAAGATGGTGGTGACCCGTGCCTATGTCATCACGTTGCCCACAGTGTCCGTGGATCCTGATTGGCTGAAAAAGAGCGCAAAAAAACTTTTGAAACGCGACTTTGGCGAGTAAGTCGCCGACCTCGTGGCCGACCTCATCCTAGGGTCGGGTTTTGTTTCATGAAACCCGACTTTGCCAAAAGTCGGCGACTTTTGAAATTTTTCGACCTGTTTCGCTCAACTCTAGTCATGAGGATACCGAGACAGAGAGGGGCCAGAAGATTGCAGCGTCTGGTCATACAAAATCATGCACTGATTAGAACTGCTTCACCATCTTATGAAACAGTGCAGATTTCCTTGCTCTGTCATTTCAAGGGTTAGTCAGTTCAGTTGATCTCCTGTGGCTCTGCATCCTGAGTTGCCTGAGTTGGCCATCCCCACTGGTATACACTCGCCACTGGCACTTGAATTGCCAGTGATTGTTCTTACTTCCTGGTTAGGTTTTGGAGGAGAAATATAGTGTTTAGAGTAGGTGGTTGGAGAGTTGTTCTGGAGATTTCTGCTTGCAGTTGGTTTGCTCACTTATCCTCATCCTCTCCTATTTAGTTTCTCCTATCTGTCACTCACCTGTGCTCCCCTTTGTGGTTTTGTGAGTATATTTGTGTGATTGTAGTTTTCTTTTGGCCCTGTCTGTCTACCCTTGTCTATCTGGTTAGTGTAATCCTATACACTTTAGCCTCACACCTCCCTTGGTTGGGGAGGGAACAGATAAGGTTAAGATAGGAGCATAGCAAGGTACGTGACCCCGCTGTCGCCATCTTCAGGTATAGAGTAGGGTACCACGTATTTTCAGTGATCAAGTAGGCTTCAACCATCCCTAGTCACTATGTAACATTATCACAGGCCATACCTTTTTTGACCCATTATGGATCCTGTGACTGCTTTGGCAGGCAGATACAACAACTCAGTCTGGATGTGGCAGCCTTGCACTTTGCAGTGCCCATTACCTCCAGGCTTAGGGACCACGGCTCCTGGGCAACCCCTGGTGTAGCCCATTATCATTCTGCTGGATAAGTTCTCTGGGATCAGGATAAGTTTGTAGCTTTCAGGGAGGTCTGCAAACGTAATTTTAGGTTGGGTCCTCACTCCTCGGGTACTGAGGAGCAAAGGGTGGGGATCATAATTTCTCTATCCCAGGGTGACCCTCAAGACTGGAAATTTTCTCTCCCGACTGACTCCCAGTAGTTTCAGATGTGAAGGATTTTTTTCAGGCTCTAAATCTTATCTAGAGCAGGGGGTCCGGCCAATGGAGGAGTTTTTCTTTGAGTTCCATAGGTGATCTACGGATACTAGGTGGAATGACTCCACTCTCCGAAGTCTGTTTATTCAAGGGTTATCTGAAAGGGTTCATGTTCAAGTAAATGACATCCTTTTGCATACTTTTCCAAGAAACGATTTTTCTCCAAGATAAACTATGACATTGGTATTAGGGAACTCTTTGCAACAAAATGGGCCTTTGAGTAGTGGTGTCATTTTTGGAGGGGGCAGTTCATCCAGTCATGATAATCACCGATCGTAAAAATCTTTTGTATTTGGAATCTGCAAAACTTCTGATGCCTACACAGGCAAGATGGTCATTATTCTTTTCCAGATTTAAGTTTTTTGTGACTTATAGGCCGGGGGATAAGATCATTAAGGAGGATGCTTTATCATGGTTTTCCAAGGAGAGGAGGTATTTGCAAGCCGGTTCCTGTATTGCAGAAAGGAGTAGTTATTGCTACTATATGTTCTGATCTGGAGAAGGAGGTTGTAGAGGGTTAGGCTGATGCCCCTGCTGTCTTTGCTTCAGGTAAACTGTTTGCTCCTGTGAATCTCCATCTTAATATTTGGAGTGTACATCACGATTCAGTCTTGGCTGGACATCCTGATAGCAAAGCTGCCAGAGATCTTTTTACGTATTGTTTTTGGTGGTCTGTGATGCACCAGGATGTTTGGGAGTATGTACAGTAGCTGTCTGCAGTACTTTTATGCATTCTACGAACCCACATATTGGTCTGTCTGGGGCTCTTCAACTTTTGGCAATTCCCTATAGACCATGGACTTATTTAATCTGTAGATTTTATCAGTCATCTACTCATATCAGCAGGTAACACTGTGATGGACAGATTCAGCAAGATGACTCGTTTAATTTCATTACTTGTTTTACCGACTTTGGCACAAATTGTTATTAAAGAAGTTGTGAAATTACATGGGATATCATCTGATATTATTTCTGACTGGGAGTTTCAATTTATTTCCAAATTTTGGAAAGCATTTTGTGCTCGCTTAGGGATTCATCTTTCATTCTCATCTACTTTTTTTTCCTCAGTCTAGTGGGCAAACTGAACGAGTGAACGAGAATCTTGAATCATATCTTAGGTGCTTTGTGTCCAACAGTCAGGAGGATTGGGTTTTTTATTTACATCTAGCTGAGTTCACTGTGAATAACCATTGTCTTGAATCTACTGGCAAGTCCCTGTTCTTCGGTCACACAGTTTTCATCCTCAATTCTGCTCTTTCTCTTGGGATTGATCTTCAGGAATACTTGAGGAGGAACGGTTTTCTTCATCTACTACAACAGTGTGGCAAGCTAATTTTAATAATTTGAAGAAGATGGGGTCCAAATATAAGAGTATGGCTGATCAGTGACACTTAGTGGGTACGGACCTATGTGCTGGCGATTTGGTGTGGTTGTCCTCAAAGAACATTAAATTGAAGAATCCTTCTTCTAAATTTTGACATAGGTTAATTGGCCCCTAAAATATAGTTGCCATCATCAATCCATTAGCATTTCGCCTTGCTTTGCCACCCACCCTCTTTTAAAATTCATAATGTACTTCACCGATCACTTCTCAAAAAATACATTGCCTCTTCTGAACCATCTCCAACACAACCTTCCATAGTCATTGTTGATGGGAACTTGGAATTCCATATAGTGAAGGTTGGTCCAGTCTTTTCACGCTTCACATCCTGATAAGTCTGGTTCTTAGGTTCTGAAATACCTCCTTAGGAGGAAGAATACTGTCACGGGAATACTGCGACAGAGAGGGGCCAGAAGATCATAGTCTCTGGTCATATAAAATCCTGCACTGATTAGAATTGCTTCACTCCTGCTAAACAGTGGAGGTTTTCCTTGGTCTGTCACTACATGGGTTAATAATTTCAGTTGACCTAATGGATCTCTCCATCCATAATTTTCTCAGCTGTTCTGTGTTGGCGACTCCCCTTTTGTATATATTCACCACTGGCACTTGGAAATTGCCAGTGATAGTTCTTACTTCCTGGTCAGGTTTTGGAGGAGAAAATCTGTATTTGGATAGTTGTTCAGGAAATTTCTGCTTCGAGTTGGTTTGCATACTTATCCTGGGCATTATTCTGCTGAAGATGGGTCTGACAGCTTGGAGGAATGCAAGATGATACGTGCCTGTGATCCATTGTTCTGGCTCCTATCCATAATCAGCCTGGTGAGTACTATTCTATGTGCACATCTTCGTCTTTTGATTCCCCTGTGATTTCTAATGTATGTACAATGAACAAATGAATGCCATCTTTGCTTAATTTTGGGAGTTTAGCTAATACAGCTGGTCCTAAGATTGCTGGGTACAGGTTACCAAATTAGTACAAGGGTGGATGGCAGGGAGATTGGTTTCACTGTCTCCTTTGTCATTACTAGGTACTGGTATTTCAATAGAAACCACAGTATTAGATTAGACGATGTGGTGAAGTATTTATTTATTTTGAAGTCCGCTTGAGGGTTTATATAAAACAGGAAATTCATGAAAAAAATTGGAAGGATGAATACTTAGAGATTTTTTCCTTACTTTCCTTGGTGCAATGTAATCTTTATTAAGAAAAACCGGATGAAAGTAAGAAGGAGGCAGGAGAAAAAAAACCCATTATTCATTAATACCTCATACCTTTTCAAACTGATTCTAAGCCTTTGCTTTATTAGCCTATCTAATTAGGAAAAAGGCATCACAGAATTGCTCTCCATTATTTAGTTACATGGATTCTATAGATGAAGGCTATATGATTCTGCTTCACTTTACTACGACAAGCAGTTCCGGCAACTAAAGGCCGTCAACATGGGTTTAAGATGGGACCATAAAGAAATTGCATTATGAATTCAACTTATGGTTACTGTCCATTCTACAGGCTTTTTATTCGGCAGCTGGGGGTCAAACATAGGGATCAATACCTCCAGTCAACCAAGAGACCAAGATGTTTCTGGAAGTTTAACTACTTTCAATGCCACTATGGCACCAACTGTTATTTCAGACATGAATGTTGATTCTGTGGAGAGAACCATGACCAATGGCAATGTTTTAAAAAAACAAGGAACACCTTGGTGATGCTAATCAAAAAGAGGCTGACACCGGTGAGAATCGAGGCGATGTTCCCTCATTTAAGACATTATCCACAAAGAGGTAGATTTGTTGAAGGTGGGTTTTACTTTTTGTTGTAAAATTATTTTTTTTTCTGATGCTCCAGATAATCTCAAGTCTGCTTGACTTCATGCACTGGGGATGATGGACAAACTTTCTAAGGATATGGCCCTGTAGCACATGGCTAATCCATTTAAGGAGCTGCCTTGGCCCACTTCCAGGTTTTTCCTTTTGTGGTGCTCACTGAAAAAGAACCCAACACATTTTGTTGAATTACCTGTTTATCCTACCCAGTGCATCAATCAGGGTATGATGATATCGGCAATGATTAATGTTTCAAGTCCTATGTGTCATTTGATATAACATTGGATTAGCTGCACAGTTGTGTGTGTGCAGGGCTTTCATGGCCAAGAAAGATATTAAAGCTGTCTTCTACCTCTTGCCTGTGCACACAAAGAGTTTTCACTTGTTGGATTATGTATGGGAGGGAGATTTTGACTATTGTCTGCCCATGGGTTGTTCCATGTATGTACGTTTAATGGGTGGCAAGGAAGAAGGTGGAATTGCAGTTTGTGCTGTATTGTTTACATGATGTTTTGTATGTTCGTCTGGTAAATTCTATATATGTTTACTTCTCTTGCATAAAATTGAACAGGTGGTTAGGAATTTTGGAATCCTGTTGGCCTCAGATGACACCAAAAGCTCATCCATGTTGATGCATATTCTAGGAATTTAATTGAATTTGATAGCAATGGAATGTAGATTATCCATAGGTAAGGTGCAGATTTTGAGTTTAGAGATTGTCTACCCTGACAGGAATGAAGCTGCATTTCACACACTCTCAGTCTTAGCTTGGGAAACTTAACTTTGTGATTCGCATCATGCCAGTAGGGCGATATTTTTGCCAACGTTCGGCTTGGGAGACTTAGAGGGTTTATCATTCGTTTGTTTTATCAGCTTGTCTTCTAATCACAAATCGAATTTGATGGTAAGGGCATCATTTTTTAAAAGATTGGTCTAATGATAGATCAGTTTTGATGGCGGAATCAATGGACACCTTAGAGTTGGAGCTGTTCATTGAAGCCTCTGGATTTCATGGTTTTGTTGTCTATTTTCAGCGCAAAAAGTTTGTTTATGGCCATATTACTGGTAGAAAGAGCGTTTAATGTGCCACATAGCTCTCCTAGAGTTTTTCCTTATTGTGGCAGTGATTGAAGGGTGAGTAGTTCCAGAACAAAAGGATAAAATCTTACTGTGATAATGTGACGGGGTTATTGCAACAGAAAGGAGCCAGAAGACAGCAGCGTCTGATTGCTCCTACTCCTGCGCTGAAAAGGAGCACTTCACCTTCTTTTTAAACAGTGTAAATTTCTTTTGGCAGTATAGGGGTTATTCGGCCATGTTGAGAGCTAAGGAAGCTAGAGCTCTCAGCTCTCTGCCTCTGGATCTTCACTGCATCCAACAAACTGCACTCCCAATACCTTTTACAGGTCCAGTGTGCTCCAGTCCGATGCTGCATATAATCACCAAACTATTATTCTCTCAGCCACGCAGCATAATCTAGCTCTGACAATGTGTGTCAGTCAGGACCCAGATTATATAGGGGATAGGGCTGATACAGGGGGAGGGGACACAGTCAGTCAGGGATAATACAGGGGGAGAGGGGCTCAGTCAGGCATGATAAAGGAGGAGGTGGCGCAGTCAGGGGTGATACAGAGGGAGGTGGCACAGCCAGGGGTGATACAGGGGCTCAGTCAGGGTGATGCAGAGGGATGTGGAGCAGCCAGGGTTGATACAAAGGCTGGGCATGCAGTCAGGGGTGATACAGGGGGAGGGGACACAGTCAGGGGTAATTCCGGTGGGAAAGAGGCTTAGTCAGGTGTTATACAGGAGGTTGTGGTGCAGTCAGGGGTAATATAGGAGGAGGGGTGATGTCAGGGGTGATACAGGGAGAGGGGGTTCAGCAGGGGTGATATAGGGAGAGGGCTTAAGTCAGTCAGGATTATCCAGAGAGAGGTGGCTCACCCTTGATACAGGAGGAGGGGGTGCAGTTAGAGGTGATACAGGGAGAGGGGGTTCAGTCAGTCAGGGGTGATACAGGGAGAGGTGGCTCAGTCAAGGGTAATACAGGGGTGGAGCTCAGTCAGGGTGATTCCGGGGTGAGGGGGTTCAGAAGGGTGATACGTGGGAGGGGGCTCAGTCAAGGGTGATATAGGGGGAAAGAGTGCAGTCAGTCAGGAGTGAAAGGAGGGATGAGGTAATGTGGCCCTCATTCATCCCTAAGTAACTTAGCCATCTCCCTCTGTCACCCCAGACTAAAGGCCCCCCGTTTACACTTACTCACTTTTAGGCTGGCAGGGGGGCCCTTCTTCAACCATTGCAGCTGTAGCAGGGAGTCATCTATCTCTGCTGCTTACACTGTGGGTGAGGGGAGTGCATGTCATGGATGACAGCAAAGCTGTACAACAGGGGAGAAGAGGACACAAACAAAGCTAGCACTGCGCTGCGCTGTGGCCAATTAATGTTGGCCTTATCAAAAGTTGCTCCTCTCTCCCTGCTTGGTCAATGCAGGGAAGAGTGGTGTTATGATAACAAGTCATCAGGGCACACGAGCACTCTTGTTACTTACAAATTATGAGCCGCAGTCTGCAGCAGGTGAACATGTCAGCTGTGTTATCAGTGACGCCTGCACTGCTCTCTGACCAGGTATGAGAGGAGAAGCGAGTAGTGGTGACGCACCAGCTGGGAGGACTTCCTTGATTGTGGCTCCTCCCAGAGTTAGTCAGAGAGCAGTGCGCATGTCACTGATAACACAGCTGACCCGCTTGCCTGCTGCAGACTGCGGCGCACTATTTGTAAGTAACAGCACTCTTGCATTCTGATGACTTTTTCTCTCACTACTCCGCCCAGTAAGACAACCGGGGGAAGTGGTCAGTATTCACATTGCTGGAACATGTGACTTATGTTCATTGTGCCATAAAATGTCAGTGACAGGACCCACCGGAGAGTCCTCCTGTCCTCCGGTGGGCCAGTCCGGCTCTGGTTATATGAGAAGGCATTTGGTGAGTTTATCTGTGACTATTTGACATATTTGAATATTTGTATGACTGGTATTTTCCATTTCCCCTCTTCGTGTTACCTTGTTCGTCTGGTTGGTGTACTATGGTGCACATCTACTCCCCTCTCCCCTGGGTGGGGGAAGGGTACAGATGAAGGGTGGATTCAGGAGATAAGGCAAGGTACATAGCCCCAGCATCGTCACCTTCAGAAGTAACCTGGGGAACAGAGCGAGCTATGGCGCCTACTAGTGTTAGGGACACTGAAGGAGCGGCTGGCTCACCTGACAACAGAGTCATGACACATAATTTAGCGATGGTACAAGCTATTAACAATTTATCTGCTTCCTCTCCTCCTGTTGTGAATCTTCTTAGGCACCTGTTGTTACCCGGTTTGGAGTTATTTACATGGCTATGCCCAAGATATGTGCCTGATGTGTGAATTCCATTTCTCGTTTTCATTTCGATTGTTTCTGGATGCGGAGCAATATGCCACTCCTTGACCTGATCCTCTATCTCAGGGCTGTGCCGGTGGTATGTCTGCCCCTAACTATAATCCTATTAACATGTATACATCTTTATTTTGCCTGCATGGAAAACACACACAAAATAGAAAAAACATTCCCAGAATTGCTGTTTTCTTTTCCTCAACCCCTCCACATAAATTGGCAAAAATGGTAAAAGTGAAAACTACATTTTGTCACTCAAAACTTTGTGCACAAAAATCTCAGAGGATGGAGAAATGTTAAAGTTGTGATTGTCAGAATATGCAGATATGAAATCAAACATTATTTTTTCACAGTATATTTATTATGTGAAAGTAATTAAACATAAATACAACTACACAAATTTGGAATAGCCATACTACTGCTGCTCCTCATAATAAATTCATGACTTTGTACTGAAAATGAAAAGTGTAACATTTCAATGTAAAAATAAGAATTAAAAAAGTTAGACATTAGAGTTCCACTGACAAATACAACTCATCTCCGAAATCTGCAGGTCCTCATACAGCTTCAGCACATCAATGAAAAAATTTCAAAGTTATGACTTCTTGAACATGACAGAAAAAAATGTAAAAAATTGTGTCGACATTGAGGTCAAATCAAGCCCAGTCCCTAAGGAGTTACTAGAAGTAGAGATTTAGTCAATGCCTTAAAGCCCCATACCTTTACCCTTTTTCAGTAGATTTTCAAGTTCTTGTGCTTTTGTCACTTGCAAAGGCAGTTTGGAGCTCTGTAATGAGTGATGCATCAGTGGATGGGAGTTTTATCGGCACCCCTCACTTCAGCACTCAACCTCATTTTGTGAATTTCCTTGGCCTGCCTCTTCACAGTGTTGCATCTTTATGCTGCCAGTTTATAATACTAAGGTCTCATTACCACTCGCGTGTGTAAACATATACAGTGGGGAAAAAAAGTATTTAGTCAGTCAGCAATAGTGCAAGTTCCACCACTTAAAAAGATGAGAGGCGTCTGTAATTTACATCATAGGTAGACCTCAACTATGGGAGACAAACTGAGAAAAAAAAATCCAGAAAATCACATTGTCTGTATTTTTTTCATTTTATTTGCATATTATGGTGGAAAATAAGTATTTGGTCAGAAACAAGCAATCAAGATTTCTGGCTCTCACAGACCTGTAACTTCTTCTTTAAGAGTCTCCTCTTTCCTACACTCATTACCTGTAGTAATGGCACCTGTTTAAACTTGTTATCAGTATAAAAAGACACCTGTGCACACCCTCAAACAGTCTGACTCCAAACTCCACTATGGTGAAGACCAAAGAGCTGTCAAAGGACACCAGAAACAAAATTGTAGCCCTGCACCAGGCTGGGAAGACTGAATCTGCAATAGCCAACCAGCTTGGAGTGAAGAAATCAACTGTGGGAGCAATAATTAGAAAATGGAAGACATACAAGACCACTGATAATCTCCCTCGATCTGGTGCTCCACGCAAAATCCCACCCCGTGGGGTCAGAATGATCACAAGAACGGTGAGCAAAAATCCCAGAACCAGGCGGGGGGACCTAGTGAATGAACTGCAGAGAGCTGGGACCAATGTAACAAGGCCTACCATAAGTAACACACTACGCCACCATGGACTCAGATCCTGCAGTGCCAGACGTGTCCCACTGCTTAAGCCTGTACATGTCCGGGCCCGTCTGAAGTTTGCTAGAGAGCATTTGGATGATCCAGAGGAGTTTTGGGAGAATGTCCTATGGTCTGATGAAACCAAACTGGAACTGTTTGGTAGAAACACAACTTGTCATGTTTGGAGGAAAAAGAATACTGAGTTGCATCCATCAAACACCATACCTACTGTAAAGCATGGTGGTGGAAACATCATGCTTTGGGGCTGTTTCTCTGCAAAGGGGCCAGGACGACTGATCCAGGTACATGAAAGAATGAATGGGGCCATGTATCGTGAGATTTTGAGTGCAAACCTCCTTCCATCAGCAAGGGCATTGAAGATGAAACGTGGCTGGGTCTTTCAACATGACAATGATCCAAAGCACACCGCCAGGGCAACGAAGGAGTGGCTTCGTAAGAAGCATTTCAAGGTCCTGAAGTGGCCTAGCCAGTCTCCAGATCTCAACCCTATAGAAAACCTTTGGAGGGAGTTGAAAGTCCGTGTTGCCAAGCGAAAAGCCAAAAACATCACTGCTCTAGAGGAGATCTGCATGGAGGAATGGGCCAACATACCAACAACAGTGTGTGGCAACCTTGTGAAGACTTACAGAAAACGTTTGACCTCTGTCATTGCCAACAAAGGATATATCACAAAGTATTGAGATGAAACTTTGTTTCTGACCAAATACTTATTTTCCACCATAATATGCAAATAAAATGAAAAAAAAACAGACAATGTGATTTTCTGGATTTTTTTTTCTCAGTTTGTCTCCCATAGTTGAGGTCTACCTATGATGTAAATTACAGACGCCTCTCATCTTTTTAAGTGGTGGAACTTGCACTATTGCTGACTGACTAAATACTTTTTTCCCCACTGTACATGAAAAATTGGTACTGGTGTCATCAGTGTTTTGGAGTAGTGTGTCATCAGTGTGTGGTCCATTTGTCCATTTTAACCATCAGTGTTAAATGAACAAAATACAAAGTAAGAGAATAATACAAAATAATATAGAGTAAGAGAACTTTCTGAGAATTGCATTTGGCATAAAGGATGAGAGAAATGGCACCGTGCAATGTGTATATAGAGAACAGGAGAAGTGGTACACCACGTCACATCTCGCACTATACACTGTAATATAATCCACACTCTAATATATTGCATGCAGATGTGTATACCGTACATAAACTATATAAATTGAAGCTGTGTATGAATTATACGGTGTGAAGCGTCTGCATATGTATATAATTTATGGTGTGGAGCTCACACTATGTACTATATACACAGCTCTACATTTTACTGCACTCCACAACATTGACATTGCAACACCAAGATTGTAAACCTGTGGAATTATGGAAATCACAGGATAGATACATTCCTGATCTGAAAATTAGGAAAATATGGAAACATTTCAATTGAATAAGTCTGGAGACTGAAATCCTGGCACTTGCAGCCTCGGCTACTGTTACTGAGATTATTAATGGTCTTTTGATGGAGGTTTTGCGCAAGAATGTACAAATTAACAAGATCTGCTGCTGGCAGCTCCTGTGTAATCACCGACTAATGACGTCCCAATGTGCTTGATGGAGAAAAGTCCAGAGACACTGGAGCCATGAGAGCACATTTAGGGCAAAGAGGGTGCAGGTTGCTGTCTGTATATAGAGGACACAGGCTGCTGTCTGTATATATAGAGGACATAGGCTGCTAGCTGTATGTATATATAAAGGACATAGGCTGATGGCTGTATATACAGTGGGGAAAAAAAGTATTTAGTCAGTCAGCAATAGTGCAAGTTCCACCACTTAAAAAGATGAGAGGCGTCTGTAATTTACATCATAGGTAGACCTCAACTATGGGAGACAAACTGAGAAAAAAAAATCCAGAAAATCACATTGTCTGTTTTTTTTTCATTTTATTTGCATATTATGGTGGAAAATAAGTATTTGGTCAGAAACAAGCAATAAAGATTTCTGGCTCTCACAGACCTGTAACTTCTTCTTTAAGAGTCTCCTCTTTCCTACACTCATTACCTGTAGTAATGGCACCTGTTTAAACTTGTTATCAGTATAAAAAGACACCTGTGCACACCCTCAAACAGTCTGACTCCAAACTCCACTATGGTGAAGACCAAAGAGCTGTCAAAGGACACCAGAAACAAAATTGTAGCCCTGCACCAGGCTGGGAAGACTGAATCTGCAATAGCCAACCAGCTTGGAGTGAAGAAATCAACTGTGGGAGCAATAATTAGAAAATGGAAGACATACAAGACCACTGATAATCTCCCTCGATCTGGTGCTCCACGCAAAATCCCACCCCGTGGGGTCAGAATGATCACAAGAACGGTGAGCAAAAATCCCAGAACCACACGGGGGGACCTAGTGAATGAACTGCAGAGAGCTGGGACCAATGTAACAAGGCCTACCATAAGTAACACACTACGCCACCATGGACTCAGATCCTGCAGTGCCAGACGTGTCCCACTGCTTAAGCCTGTACATGTCCGGGCCCGTCTGAAGTTTGCTAGAGAGCATTTGGATGATCCAGAGGAGTTTTGGGAGAATGTCCTATGGTCTGATGAAACCAAACTGGAACTGTTTGGTAGAAATACAACTTGTCGTGTTTGGAGGAAAAAGAATACTGAGTTGCATCCATCAAACACCATACCTACTGTAAAGCATGGTGGTGGAAACATCATGCTTTGGGGCTGTTTCTCTGCAAAGGGGCCAGGACGACTGATCCGGGTACATGAAAGAATGAATGGGGCCATGTATCGTGAGATTTTGAGTGCAAACCTCCTTCCATCAGCAAGGGCATTGAAGATGAAACGTGGCTGGGTCTTTCAACATGACAATGATCCAAAGCACACCGCCAGGGCAACGAAGGAGTGGCTTCGTAAGAAGCATTTCAAGGTCCTGGAGTGGCCTAGCCAGTCTCCAGATCTCAACCCTATAGAAAACCTTTGGAGGGAGTTGAAAGTCCGTGTTGCCAAGCGAAAAGCCAAAAACATCACTGCTCTAGAGGAGATCTGCATGGAGGAATGGGCCAACATACCAACAACAGTGTGTGGCAACCTTGTGAAGACTTACAGAAAACGTTTGACCTCTGTCATTGCCAACAAAGGATATATCACAAAGTATTGAGATGAAATTTTGTTTCTGACCAAATACTTATTTTCCACCATAATATGCAAATAAAATGAAAAAAAAACAGACAATGTGATTTTCTGGATTTTTTTTTCTCAGTTTGTCTCCCATAGTTGAGGTCTACCTATGATGTAAATTACAGACGCCTCTCATCTTTTTAAGTGGTGGAACTTGCACTATTGCTGACTGACTAAATACTTTTTTTCCCCACTGTATATATATATATATATATATATATAGAGGACACAGGCTGCTAGCTGTGCATACTGTATATAGAGGACACAGGCTGCTGGCTGTATATATATATATATATATATATATATATATATATATATATACAAGCTGAAGAGCCCGGCGCTGCCCGGGCATAGTAACTAACTGTGGTTAGTTATAGCAAGTTATAATTATCCTCCATCCCATAGTCAAGTGCCCATATACCCATCATACATATCCACGATCCCATAGGTCCGTGCCAATATACCCATCATACATATCCTCCATCCCATAGTCCCATGCCCATATACCCATCACACATCTGCCATCCCATAGTCGAGTGCCCATATACTCATCACACATCCTTCATCTCATAGTCCCATGCCCATATACCCATCATAAATATCCTCCATCCCATAGTCCCATGCCCATATACCCATCATACATATCCGCCATCCCATAGTCCTGTGCCCATATACCCGTCATACATATCCTCCATCCCATAGTCGAGTGCCCATATCACACATCCTCCATCCCATAGTCCCATGCCCATATACCCATCATACATATTCGCCATCCCATAGTCGAGTGCCCATATACCCATCACACATCCTTCATCTCATAGTCCCATGCCCATATACCCATCATACATATCCTCCATCCCATAGTCCCGTGCCCATATACCCATCATACATATCCTCCATCCCATAGTCCAGTGCCCATATACCCATCACACATCCTCCATCCCATAGCCCCGTGCCCATATGCCCATAATACATATCCGCCATCCCATAGTCCCATGCCCTTATACCCATCATACATATCCGCCATCCCATAGTCCCGTGCCCATATACCCATCATACATATCCGCCATCCCATAGTCCCGTGCCCATATACCCGTCATACATATCCTCCATCCCATAGTCCAGTGCCCATATACCCATTTCACATCCTCCATTCCATAGTCCCGTGCCCATATACCTGTCATACATATCCTCCATCCCATAGTCCAGTGCCCATATACCCATCACACATCCTCCATCCCATAGTCAACCATTATGACGTCATAATGAGCGGCGGGGCTTGCAACCTATGATGACATCAGCGTCGCCATGGCAACCATTCTGACATCATAATGAGGGGCGGGGCTTGACACACACACACTTTTTCCCCATTATGTAGATAGGGCATTATGACATCATAATGAGGGGCGGGGCTTGACACGCACACACTTTTTCACCATTATGTAGACAGGGGCAAAATTGTTTGGTGAATTGGAACGCGCTGGGTTAAAATTTCGCCTCACAACATAGCCTATGACGCTCTCGGGGTCCAGACGTGTGACTGTGCCAAATTTTGTGGCTGTAGCTGCGACGGTGCGGATACCAATCCCGGACATACACACACACACACACATACATACATACATACACACTTTTAGCTTTATATATTAGATATATATATAGAGGACACAGGCTGCTAGCTGTATATATATAGCGGACACAGGCTGCTGGCTGTATATATAGAGGACACATGCTGCTGGCTGTATATATATAGAGGACACATGCTGCTGACTGTATATATATAGAGGACACAGGCTGCTGGCTGTATATATACACTCACTGGCCACTTTATTAGGTACACCTGTCCAACTGTGTGTTAAGACTTAATTTCTAATCAGCCAATCACATGGCGGCAACTCAGTGCATTTAGGCATGTAGACATGGTCAAGACAATCTCCTGCAGTTCAAACCGAGCATCAGTATGGGGAAGAAAGGTGATTTGAGTGCCTTTGAACGTGGCATGATTGTTGGTGCCAGAAGGGCTGGTCTGAGAATTTCAGAAACTGCTGATCTACTGGGATTTTCACGCACAACCATCTCTAGGGTTTACAGAGAATGGTCCGAAAAAGAAAAAAAATCCAGTGAGCGGCAGTTCTGTGGCCGGAAATGCCATGTTGATGCCAGAGGTCAGAGGAGAATGGGCAGACTGGTTCGAGCTGATAGAAAGGCAACAGTGACTCAAATTGCCACCCGTTACAACCAAGGTAGGCAGAAGAGCATCTCTGAACGCACAGTGCGTCGAACTTTGAGGCAGATGGGCTACAGCAGCAGAAGACCACACTGGGTACCACTCCTCTCAGCTAAGAACAGGAAACTGAGGCTACAATTTGCACAAGCTCATCGAAATTGGACAGTAGAAGATTGGAAAAACGTTGCCTGGTCTGATGAGTCTCGATTTCTGCTGCGACATTCGGATGGTAGGGTCAGAATTTGGCGTAAACAACATGAAAGCATGGATCCATCCTGCCTTGTATCAACGGTTCAGGCTGGTGGTGGTGGTGTCATGGTGTGGGGAATTTTTTCTGGGCACTCTTTGGGCCCCTTGGTACCAATTGAGCATCGTTGCAACGCCACAGCCTACCTGAGTATTGTTGCTGACCATGTCCATCCCTTTATGACCACAATGTACCCAACATCTGATGGCTACTTTCAGCAGGATAATGCGCCATGTCATAAAGCTCGAATCATCTCAGATTGGTTTCTTGAACATGACAATGAGTTTACTGTACTCAAATGGCCTCCTCAGTCACCAGATCTCAATCCAATAGAGCATCTTTGGGATGTGGTGGAACGGGAGATTCGCATCAGGGATGTGCAGCCGACAAATCTGCGCCAACTGTGTGATGCCATCATGTCAATATGGTCCAAAATCTATGAGGAATGCTTCCAGCACCTTGTTGAATCTCTGCCACGAAGAATTGAGGCAGTTCTGAAGGCAAAAGGGGGTCCAACCCCTTACTAGCATGGTGTACCTAATAAAGTGGCCAGTGAGTGTATATATACTAGCTGAAGAGCCCGGCGCTGCCCGGGCATAGTAACTAACTGTGGTTAGTTTTTACAAATTATAATAATCCTCCATCCCATAGTCCCGTGCCCATATACCCATCACACATCCACGATCCCATAGGCCCGTGCCCATATACCCATCATACATATCCTCCATCCCATAGTCGAGTGCCCATATACCCATCCTCCATCCAATAGTCCCATGCCCATATACCCATCATACATATTCTCCATCCCATAGTCCCATGCCCATATACCCATCATACATATCCTCCATCCCATAGTCGAGTGCCCATATACCCATCATACATCCTCCATCCCATAGTCGAGTGCCCATATACCCATCACACATCCTCCATCCCATAGTTCCGTGCCCATATACCCGTCATACATAGCCTCCATCCCATAGTCCCGTGCCCATATACTCGTCATACATATCCTCCATCCCATAGTCCTGTGCCCATATACTCGTCATACATATCCTCCATCCCACAGTCCCATGCCCATATACCCATCATACATATCCTCCATCCCACAGTCCCGTGCCCATATACCCGTCATACATATCCTCCATACCATAGTCCCGTGCCCATATACCCATCATGCATATCCTCCATACCATAGTCCCGTGCCCATATACCCGTCATACATATCCTCCATCCCATAGTCCCGTGCCCATATACCCGTCATACATATCCTCCATCCCATAGTCCAGTGCCCATATACCCGTCATACACATCCGCCATACCATAGTCCCGAGCCCATATACCCGTCATACATATCCTCCATCCCATAGTCCAGTGCCCATATACCCATCACACATCCTCCATCTCATAGTCAACCATTATGACATCATAATGAGCGGCGGCAGGGCTTGCAACCTATGATGACATCAGCGTCGCCATGGCAACCATTGTGACATCATAATGAGGGGCGGGGCTTGATATGCACACACTGCTTCCCCAGTATGCAAATAGGGGCATTATGACATCATAATGAGGGGCGGGGCTTGACGCACACACACTTTTTCTCCAGTATGTAGACGGGGGCAAAATTGTTTGGTGAATTGGAGCGCGCGGGGTTAAAATTTCACCTCACAACATAGCTTAGGACGCTCTCGGGGTCCAGACATGTGACTGTGCCAAATTTTGTGGCTGTAGCTGTGACGGTGCGGATGCCTATCCCGGACATACACACACACACACACACACACACACACACATACATACATACATACACACATACATACACACTTTGAGCTTTATATATTAGATAGAGGACACAGGCTGCTAGCTGTACATACTGTATATAGAGGACACAGGCTGCTGGCTGTATATATATAGCAGACACAGGCTGCTGGCTATATATATAGAGGACACATGCTGCTGGCTGTATATATATATAGAGGACACAGGCTGCAAGCTGTACATACTGTATATAGAGGACACAGGCTGCTGGCTGTATATATATAGAGAGGACACAGGCTGCTGGCTGTATATATATACTAGCTGAAGAGCCCGGCGCTGCCCGGACATAGTAACTAACTGTAGTTAGTTATAGCAAATTATAATTATCCTCCATCCCATAGTCCCATGCCCATATACCCATCATACATATTCGCCATCCCATAGTCGAGTTGCCCATATACCCATCACACATCCTTCATCTCATAGTCCCATGCCAATATACCCATCATACATATCCTCCATCCCATAGTCCCGTGCCCATATACCCATCATACATATCCGCCATCCCATAGTCCCGTGCCCATATACCCGTCATACATATACTCCATCCCATAGTCTCGTGCCCATATACCCATCACACATCCTCCATCCCATAGTCCCGTGCCCATATACCCATCATACATATCCTCCATCCCATAGTCCCATGCCCATATACCCATCATACATATCCGCCATCCCATAGTCTCGTGCCCATATACCCATCACACATCCTCCATCCCATAGTCCCGTGCCCATATAACATCATACAAATTTGCCATCCCATAGTCCCATGCCCATATACCCATCATACATATCCGCCATCCCATAGTCTCGTGCCCATATACCTGTCATACATATCCTCCATCCCATAGTCAACCATTATGACATCATAATGAGCGGCGGGGCTTGCAATCTATGATGACATCAGCGTCGCCATGGCAACCATTATAACATCATAATGTGGGCCGGGGCTTGACACGCACACACTTTTTCCCCATTATGTAGACAGGGGCAAAATTGTTTGGTGAATTGGAACGCGTGGGGTTAAAATTTCGCCTCCCAACATAGCCTAGGACGCTCTTGGGGTCCAGACGTGTGACTGTGCCAAATTTTGTGGCTGTAGCTACGACGGTTCGGATGCCAATCCCGGACATACACACACACACATACACACACATACATACATACACACTTTGAGCTTTATATATTAGATAGAGGACAGAAGCTGCCAGTTGTACATATAGAAGACACAGGATGCTGGCTGAATATATGGAGGACATAGGCTGTTGACTGTGTATAAATAGAGGACACAGACTGCTGGCTGTATATACAGGGTGGTCCAAAAGTAGGTGGACAGTATGTGTAATAAGGTTATGAAGGGGGAGATTTATCAAACATGGTGTAAAGTGAAACTGACTCAGTTGCCCTTAGCAACCAATCAGATTCCACTTTTCATTCTTCACAGACTTTGGAAAATGAAAGGTGGAAGATGATTAGTTGCTAAGAGCAACTGAGTCAGTTTCACAGATCCAGCTTTAACAGATAAATCTCCCCCAAATCTGTTTTCTTTTCAGATAATTCAGATAACCCATAATGGCAAATAATTTAAATACAGATCAAAGAAAATGGATTTTAAAAGAGTATTGGAAATCTCAAAATGCTGAAACAGTTAGAGCAAATTGGGTTGAAACATTTGGTACTCAAGCCCCAAAGAAAAAAGCCATTTACCGCATTCGAGACAAATTCGATGCCACTGGCTCAATCCTTAATGCTCCAAAAACTGGTCGACACAAAACAGTCTGGACAGAAAATAATAACTTGGTGCTGAAACATTTGTTCAGAGTCCAAAATAACAGAAGAGTCTCTTTAGAATTGGGAATTTCACGAGCTTCAATCATGCAAATCCTGAAATCTATTGGGTGGAAAGCTTATCGTCCACGTCTAATTCATGGTTTATTGGAGAATGATCCAGACAGGCGGCTGCAATTTAGTGAGATTATGCTTAACGAAAGTGAAAAAAATCCAGTGATTTTAGATGACATTATGTGGAGTGATGAAGCTTCCTTCAATTTATCTGGCCATATTAACAGTCATAATTGTATTTACTGGTATAATGAGAACATGCATTTAACATTAGAGTAACAACTAAATGAGCCTGGTGTCAATTTTTGGGATGGTATTTCAAGTTTTGGTGTTTTTGGACCATTTTCTTTTATGGAGCAGTCACAGGAGATAAGTATCTCGAAATTCTAATGAATCAAGTTGTTCCCCAGTTACAGCAACAGTCTAATTCAAATGGCCTTTATGTCCAACAAGATGGGGTCCCTTCACATTATTCAAGAGTAGTCCGCGAGTATCTTGCTGAAACATTTTCTAATATATGGATTGGCGGAAGAGGCCCACTTGATTGGCCGGCACGTTCACCAGACTTGACCCCAATGGATTTTTTCTTTTGGGGAGTACTCAAGTACAAAATTTATAGTCGAAAACCAAAAAGTGTCAGTGATTTGAAAAAATTACATAAGAGATACAGTTCAAGAAATTAATACCCAAAGAGACTTGTGCAAAAATGTTTGTCGAAGCGTAAGGCCTCTTTCACACTTCAGTTTTTTGCCATCAGTCAAAATCTGCCAAAATTTGAAAATGGCGGATCCGTTTTTTCTTGTTGCGGATCCGCCATTACCCCCATTGGGATACATTAGTGGCGGATTTTGACGGATGGTCGTCCGTTGCGTCCGGTATTCGGCGGATCCGCAAAATTCCTTGCGGATTCTGTCTGAGGGGGACGGAGCTTGCAACTTTTTTTTCGCCATCAAAATGGCGGGTGACGGCGGATCCGCCGTCATCCGCCATGCGATAGAATGGCCGCATATGGGCGGCGGATCCGCCGGGATCCGCGATTTTGCGGAATCCGCCGGGATCCGCGATTTTGCGGAATCTGCCGGCAGGATCCGCAAAATCGCACTGCGCATGCCCAGAAAAAAGATACTTTTCCAGACAGTCCCAAAACTATATAAGGTGGGCTAATTGGGCCCAGACATGCAGTAGCAGTCAGCCAGCAAGCCAGCCAGGAACCAAGCCACCCACCCACGAAGCCTGCCAGACGACACCCACCAAGCCTGCCAGACGACACCCACCAAGCCTGCTAGACACCCACCAAGCCTGCTAGACAGCCACCAAGCCTGTAGACAGCCATACAGCTATCAAGAGGCCTGCCAGTTCCAGCTCACCAACAAGTGTGAGTATACCTATTTATGACATTTCTGTGTGTGTGTATGGCCTGCTAGTGTGTAGCCTGCCTGTGTGTGTGTGTGGTCTGCGAGTGTTGCATGTCTGTGTTTTTTTTTCATACTTTTTTTTCTGTTGCTTGTGTACTGCATTTTATTTTCATACAACTGTAATTATATTGTATTTTTTATGCTGTGATTGCTGTGATTGAGTGGTGTATGGTATGTGGTGTAATTGGGCCCAGACAATCCGGCACCAGCAACACTGAAGACACCAAGCAAGACATCCGACTGCAGCCTGACTGATAGAAGATTGAACTAGAGCTATAAAACCTGCCTGCCCAGCTGCAAGTCTACCACCTGCAAGACCCCTGGAGCGTGTGTGTGTGTGTGTGTGTGTGTGTGTGTGTGTGTGTGTGTGTGTATGGCCTGTGTGTGTGTAATGCATTTTTTTTTTTTTTTTCCATCTTTTTTTTTTCTGCTGCATGTGTACTGCATTTTATTTTCATACAACTGTAATTATATTGTATTTTTTATGCTGTGATTGAGTGGTGTATGGTATGTGGTGTAATTGGGCCCAGACAATCCGGCACCAGTAACACTGAAGACACCAAGCAAGACATCCGACTGCAGCCTGACTGATAGAAGATTGAACTAGAGCTATAAAACCTGCCTACCCAGCTGCAAGTCTACCACCTGCAAGACCCCTGGAGCGTGTGTGTGTGTGTGTGTGTGTGTGTGTGTGTGTGTGTGTGTGTGTATGGCCTGTGTGTGTGTAATGCATTTTTTTTTTTCCATCCTTTTTTTTTTTCTGTTGCATGTGTACTGCATTTTATTTTCATACAACTGTAATATTGTATTTCTTGCTGTGATTGTGTGGTGTAAGGCCGGTTTCATATTTGCACTTTATAGCGCAGCGATAACCTGCACACGTCCGCCACTAATCCCCGCCCCATCCGGTCATCGCCGCCTACTAGCGCACATGAATGCTTGGGATCTGCGCACCCTATCTTTAGCATAAGGTGCGCAGATGGTGCGCTGGCAGGATTTTACAGTGTGCTGCGCACTTTTGAAGGTGTGCCCTTGTGAGCGAAATGCAGCATGTTGCATTTTGGCGCGCATGGCACACCTTCAAAAGTGCGCAGCACACAGTAAAATCCTGCCAGTGCACCATCTGCGCACCCCATACTAAAGATAGGGTGCGCAGATCGCAAGCGTCCATGTGTGCTAGTAGGCGGCGATGACCGGATGGGGCGGTGATTAGCGGCGGCCGTGTGCAGGTCATCGCTGCGCTATAAAGTGCAAATGTGAAACCGGCTTAACTGGTATTGTATGTGGTGTAATTGGGCCCAGACATCTGGCAACAGCCACACTGAAGACACCGAACCAGACATCAAACACCAGCCTGACTGATAGAATACCAAACTCAGCTGCAAATCTTCCACCTGCAAGACCCCTGGAGTGTGTGTGTGTGTGGCCTGGCTGTGTGTTATGCGTGCTTGTGGGTTTTTTTTTTTAAATATTTTAATTTTTTTTCTTTTGCATGTTTATTGGATTTTATTTTCATATTTGCAATTGTGGTGTGATTAATGTATCTGTTGTAAATCGGTGTTTTTTTTATTTTTCATGTATTGTGGTATTTAAAATAAAGAGCAGAGTAGCTCCTATTTGTTGGAAAAAAAAATTATACAAAAAAAAAAAATAAACTGTTTTGAAAAAATCTCCTCTGTATCATTTTAAAAAAAAAGGTAAAATTAAGTTACCATAAAGGTACTTTACATTTTTTGGTATACAAGTGTGGTTAAAAGTGAGAGATTGCAACATACCATGAAAAAAATCTGGGTATACACAGCTGAGTTTTTCAGGGAATTCAAAAACATGCAAACACAGAAATTAAACACCTTCAATCACTGGTTACACTCTCGGTGAGACCTTCAATCACTGGTTACACTCTCAGTGAGAGTTTTTCAGGTAATGCAAACACTGGTATACACAGCAATTACACACCTTCAATCACTGGTTACACTCAGTTACACTTTTTCAGGGAATTCAAACACATGCAAAGAAAGTGGGTTTACACAAAATATTACACACCTTCAATCACTGTGGTTACACTTGGTGAGAGATAAGGGAATGTAGACATGCAAACACTTAAAATTGCGTATACTTAGTTTCAGGGAATTACACATTATATACAAATGAATATATATTTTTTTTTTAAACTTTCATATCATTTTCTTTATACTTGCAGATCACTTAATGAAGCGCCACCAGAAAAGCAGCTGCAGACACGGCCAGCCAGGCCGCAGCAGGGATGTGAACGAGACCGCAGCAGAGACGACCGGCGAGAACGCAGCAGAGATGACCGGTCAGGCCGCAGCAGAGACGGTCAGCCTGACCGCAGCAGAGACGAACAGCCAGGCCGCGGCAGAGTACAGGCAACCATTAGTTTCCCTGTAAGTATAAAGGCCTGAAAGCTTATTATGATCCTTTGTATAGTAGCTTAACAATTGTCTTAATACTTGCAGATCACTTCAGCAAGCACCACCAGCCAGGCTGCAGCGGAGACAGTCAGCCAGGCCGCAGCAGAAACGGTCAGCCAGGCCGCAGCAGAGACGGCCAGCCAGGCCGAAGCAGAGATGGCCAGCCAACCATTAGTTTCCCTGTAAGTATAAAGGCCTGAAAGCTTATTATAATCCTTTGTATAGTAGCTTATCAAGTGTCTTTATACTTGCAGATCACTTCAGGAAGCACCGCAGCTGCCAACGCAGCTGCCCCAAACCGTAATGTCTTCTCCTGAAAGCTCCCCCTCACATCATCAGCGAGCTAAGGTAAAAAATTTTTTTTTTTTTTTTTTATTTAAACTAATTTTTTTTTTTGGTTAAAAACACTATCCATGTATTAGGTTTTAACAGGAAGCTGATTCAGAGGAGCTTCCAGGAGGAGACGTGCAGGGTGGAGAGACGCAAGGAGGGGGTGCGCAGAGTGTAAGTTTAGCACATACACAGATACATAATGCTACACCCAACACAAACATTCATCACAGTGCACACACCATAACTACGCATCCATCCAAACAAAATTTTTTTTTTTTCCCACAGTCTTCAGAATCCGGTGCCCGCACTAGAGTGACTCCCAGGACATCCCAGGGTCGTCAAGGTGATGCATCTGTTGGTCGGCAAACGGTAAGTAACCCTATTTGGATAATTGTTTAAATGAACATCATGTGTTTGAATAGAATGTAATTTTTTGTTTTGTTTTTTATCTTCACAGGTTTCACAGCGTGCTCCCCATAGACATCTGGAGGAGGGTGTCATGATTGATACTGATGAACTCATCCGTGAGGTGGAAAACCGTGAGCCGCTGTGGAACATGGCAAACCGTCTACACGCCGACCAACCAACCACCCAACGGCTCTGGGATGAGGTCTGTTCTTCAGTTATTGAGAACTGGGAGGAACTCAATGCGAGGGCCAGGGATTTTGTGCGTAAGTATTACAACTTCAGTAACTTATATTCCAGCATGTGAAGTGTTGAATACTAAACCCCCTTTTTTTTTTTTGCTTCACAGGTGAAAGGGTTATCACACGGTGGCGGTCGCTCCGGGATCGCTTCAAGAGGGACTACAACAAGGAGATGCAGACCCCGAGTGGATCGGGAGGACGCCAGGGACCCCAGTACAAGAACTACAAAGCCCTGGCGTTCCTGCGATCAACAGTGGTGTGCAGAAGGTAAATATTCCCCAAACCATTTCTGTAGTAGAAATGTTTAACCCAATTTTTTTTTCAGCAGACTTAAATTAAATATCAATATTTTTAATATACATTTTTTCTCCTTTTTTTTTAGCACCATCTGCAGCACTCGGGAGTCTGCATCAGAGTTGCGTCCCTCTGGAGTGATCCCTAGTGAGACCGCCCCCGGTGACCACATCGAGGTATCCGAGCCCTCTGTACCTACCCTCTTGTCTCATCCCTCTATCCCCTCCACCAGCACTGGAGCAGCAGGGCAGACTTCATCACATGAAGCTGCTGGTGACGACTTGTTCCCTGTTCCCCACCCCTCAGACACTGCCGCAACATCTCGACCAACTTTTGGTTCTGGCCGGCAGCGTCTGAGGAGTCAGGAAAGGATGACCTTGTCTGACTGTTTCAGTCTAAACTCATCTGTCCAGCATGGTTTCCACACTTATGGAGAACGGTTATCTTCTGGGTTGACCATGATCAATCAAAGTATCATGGAACTCAGAAGATACATGGAACAGATGAATTTAGAATCAAACCAGACACCGAGACATACCTTTTTTCAATCTGTTGTCCGGCAAATGGAAGGTTTAAGTACTCACCAGCAGATGCGTGTGATGCAAGCCTGTCAGAATGCTCTAGTGGAAGTACTTGCTGAAGCATCCCATCCTCCCCCTGTCCATCCTCCCCCTGTCCATCCTCCCCCTGTCCATCCTCCCCCTGTCCATCCTCCCTCTGTCCATCCTTCCCCTGTCTATCCTTCCACAGTCCATCCTTCCCCCGTCCATCCTTCCACCACCATCCATCATACAGCTGTCCCTCCTCCTACCACTCCCTCTCCTTTCTCTAGTTCCCCATTCCATTCTTCCCAGCACCTTCCCTCACCATACCCACCCCCACATACACCTTCAATGTACCCACAAACCTCGTCTGTCCATCCACTCCCGTCCCAACCACATGTGTTAAACCCCCCTTCCACTTCTGGTCCTCACCAACTCCCTCCCCAGTCCTCTACCCACCCTCAATGTGGTCAACCCTGTTAACCCCTCCAATACTATCTCCACCCAACATTATCACACTTTGTAATGTTTTTTCTGTTATCCAAAAACATACCAAAAAAAAAAAAATTTACAAAAAAGGTAATATATACCAAAAAAAAAAGTTACAAAAAAGGTTTAAGATACCAAAAAAATAAAAAAAAAACACCAAAATTTTTTTAAATAAATACAGTTATTACAAATTCAGAAATAAACTTTTTTTTTTCAAAAAACTTTATTGTGTTGTTTCTTTTTTGCTTCTTTCTTTGGAAATATTCAAATTACACCAGTGGTGTAAAAGGTAAACAAAGGTAAACACAACACTTGGCAACACAACACTTGGCAACACAACACTTGGTAACACAACACACAACACTGGGTAATATTTCACAGTACACCGGTGGTGTACAAGGTACAAAAAAACAACACTTGGTAGCACAACATTTGGTACCCAACACTTGTGAACATTTCAAAGTGTAAAACGCTTGGGACACAACACTTGGTAAAATTTCAAAGTGTAAAATTTTACGCTTGGTACCCAACACTTGGTAACATTTGTATGTGTAAAACAACGCTAGGTACACAACACTTGGTAAAACTTTACGCTTGGTACCCAACAATTGGTAACACTGCAAAGTGTAAAACTTAAAAAAAAAAACTTGGTAAACCAAATCACATGGTAACACAATGCTTGGGAAAACCAAACACTTGATAAAATTTCAGATAAAAAAAAAAATTAAAAAAAAAGGTTACTCACAATTGGTATGAAGAAAATTATATCATGTCATCTTGCCAGTCCACTTGTCCCTCTGGTGTCTCAAAATAGTCTGCAAAGGTTTCCCTCATTCTTGCCACTGAGCCAGTACTCCGAAAAGTTTGCTGCTCATAATCCCACAAGGTGGTTTCAGATAGATTTTCATCAATGGAAACTGGTTCCTTTGAAAGGACAAAATTGAGCAGGATTACACAGGCCTTCACCACCTCATCCACAGTCTCTGTTTTCATTTTCATGGCCGTTAACAGAACTCTCCATTTGGCAGTTAAAATTCCAAACGCACACTCCACCACTCTGTGCGCTCTGGTTAACCGATAGTTATAGATTCTTTTCCGGTGTGTTAATCCACGACTACCATATGGTTTGAGTAGGTGTTTAGAAAGCTGAAAAGCATCGTCGCCAACGCACACAAAAGGCATTGGTGGGCCTGTTGTTCCAGGGAGTGGTCTTGGAGGTGGGAAGTCAAAATTGTCTCCATACAAGCGACGGCCCATGGTGGACATCTTGAATACCTGAGAGTCATTAGAACGACCGTATGCACCAATGTCCACGGCAATGAATTTGCAGTTTGCATCCGAAATGGCCATAAGCACAATAGAAAAGTATTTCTTATAGTTGTAAAACTGTGAACCAGATCCCATGGGTTTCACAATCCTGATATGCTTGCCATCCACGGCACCGATGCAGTTTGGAAACTGGCAGATTTCTTGAAACTTGTCGGCAATCTCCAGCCACCTCTCCTGTGTTGGCTCTGGGATGTATTCCTCCTGTAGAGAATCCCACAATGCCCGGCAGGTCTGTTGTACAATTCCAGCAATAGTTGAAATCCCAATCCGGAACTGGAAATGGAGGGAGGTGAAGGATTCTCCAGTTGCCAGGAATCTGTTAAAAAAATGGAAAAAAAGTAAAATTAATACAAACTACAAGCCATAACATAACAATAAAAGCCTGCAGAATCTGAAACATTTTAAAAGGTAGATAACTTACCGAAGGGTCACCATCAAACGCTCCGCCGGTGATATAGAAAACCGCATTTGTGTGTCCCTTCTCCGGATTTGTTCCCCAACACGATCCACCAATATCTCAAAGAATTCCAGCCGCATGCGCACGTAGTTGAAGAACTTGTCCGGATTATCCCTCAATTCCAGGTACAGTGTGGAAAAAACGCCACGGGTGAACCTCTGCGCATTAATGGGATGAATCCACTGGCGCCGTCTCCTCATACGCAGGATTCGCAATCTTCTTTTCTCCCTCTGGAGAGCAATAATTGCCAACCGATTCAAGTGAAGATCCAATTCCACACAGAAGCTGTCAATACTCGCAATAACTCCTTCCAGACTCGCACTAACTCCTTCCATCGCTGCCACTAGCTCTAAAACCTGTCAAAGAACTTGTATCACAACACCCTAGATAAATTTCTCCCTAGTTTCCAGTATCCAATCACATTTGGGAGCATTCTCCAAGAGCGAATCATATTTGGGAGCATCCCATTTTGGAGGTGTGGAAAAACGGATGCGCAAGAAAACGGATCCAACGGATGTACAAAACGGATGCCAACGGATGGTACTGATCCGTTTTGTTGAGGATCCGCACTTAAATTGGTATAGCGGATCCTTAAAAAAACGGATCCGTTCCATCAGCTGGCATCTGTTTTGTACATTTTTTCGCGGATCCGCCATTTTCAAATTTTGGCGGATTTTGACTGATGGCAAAAAAACTGAAGTGTGAAAGAGGCCTTACAAACCATTAAGGCCTCTTTCACACTTTCGTTTTTGACAATCAGTCAAGATCCGCCAATTTTGAAAAAAACAGATCCGCCATTTTTCTTTACGGATCCGTTTTTTTCCCCATTGACTTTCATTATTGGCAGATCCTGACTGATTGCCGTCCGTTGCATCCGTTTTTTTGAGGATCCGCCACCATGAGCTGTGCAAATTGTGATGGAAAACAGTTTGAGCACCTGCATTGATAAAATTTAAGGGTTTATGTATTATTGTTCAGAATAAAAATTAATTGTCAATGTTATGCTTGTGTTAGTAAATATAATTTTATAGATAAATCAAAATAAATGTTACTATTTTCTGTCCACCTACTTTTGGACCACCCTGTATATATAGAGGAACAGGCTGCGGGATATATACAGCTCTGGCAAAAATTAAGAGACCAATGAAAAATTTTCATTTTGTCTTATTTTTCTCTTTATAGGTATATTTTTGAGTTAAATGCAAATTGCTCTTCTATTCTATAAACTACTGGCAACATGTCTTCGAATTTCCAGGCAATAAATTTTGTATTTATTTTCAGAAAATGAGAGATGGTCAAACTAACAAAAAAGATGCAGTGCTTGCAGACCTCAAATGATGGTAGGAAAACAAGTTCATAATCATTTAGAAACAACAATACTAATTAACTCGGGAAAATTTCAGAAATAAATATTTTGTGGAATAACCATGATTTTTAATCACAGCTTTCTTGTGTCTTGGCATGCTTTCCACCAGTCTTTCACACTGCTTTTGGGTGACCTTATGCCACTCCTGGTACAAAAATTTAAGCAGTTCTTCTTTGTTTGATGGCTTGTGACTATCCATCTTCCTCTTGATTACATTCCAGAGGTTTTCAATGGGGTTCAGGTCTGGAGATTCGGCTGGCCATGACAGGAATTTAATGTGGTTGTCCTTCATCCACGCATTGATTAACCTAGCTATGCAGCATGGCGCATTGTCCTGCTGGAAAAAACAGTCCTCAGATTTGGGGAACATTGCCTGAGCAGAAGGAATCAACTGTTTTTCCAGGATAACTGTTAGCGCGGGTGGTCAGGAGCGGGAACTCCGGGAGTGGACCCTCTGGACCGTGGCACCGAGGGACCCCGGGCGAGCTGCCAGGTGGAACCGACCCCTATACAGGGACCGTTAGGAGCAGGCCCAGGGGTTCGAGTACCACGGTAGCCGGTACCGAGAGGGGCGGCTCAGGATGGACCGGAGTAAGACTGAGACTGGAGTAGGACGGCAGGAGCACTGAAGACAGGACTGGAGTAGGACGGCAGGAACACAAGGCAGGACTGGAGTAGGACGGCAGGAACACTGAAGGCAGGACTGGAGTAGGACGGCAGGAACACTGAAGGCAGGACTGGAGTAGGACGGCAGGAACACTGAAGGCAGGACTGGAGTAGGACGGCAGGAACACTGAAGGCAGGACTGGAGTAGGACGGCAGGGACACAAGGCAGCACTGGAGGAGGACGACAGGAACACTGAAGACAGGACTGGAGTAGGTAACCAGGAACACGGGTAGCAGGACTGAGAAGCTGCTGTGAGGAGCAGCCGAGACAGGAACTGCAGGAGCAGAGTGTGCACGATGGAGCGAGGCCAGAGTGTCAGGAAACACAACGATCAGGCGCCTCCCTCAGGGGGAAGCGGCCTGATATGGCCCCGTCTGGTCAGCCATTGGTGCAAAGGTGTTTCCGGGTCAGGGCACAGCCGGAGCATAAGAAGCAGGAAGGAGGCGCGGCCTATGGCGCATGCGCATAGCATGCAGGGAAGGCATCGGTCGCGGGCCTGTCTCAGGTGACCGCCGCGGCCGTCGGGTGGAGAGAGGCTGCGGCGTGGGAGCGGAGGGCGACTGCGGCGTGGGAGCGGAGGCCGGGTGAGTATGGCAGAGCGGTGTAACAGTACCCCCTCCCCTAAGCCGCCCCCCCGGAGGTTAACAAGAAACCTCTTGAGGATACGGGGAGCATTAATATTCTCCCGAGGCTCCCAGGATCTCTCCTCAGGACCAAAGCCCTCTGCCAGTAAGAGGGCAGTTTTAGTCGGACGAATTTGGAGGAGAGCCAGACCTTGTCACCAACACGATACGGAGGAGAATCCAACCTCTTTTTGTCTGCATAGTTCTTCATCTGATCAGCGGATCTCTTGAGTGATGTGTTGGTCTCAGCCTAAATCTTAGAAAATTCCGAGGACAAGGCATTGGCCGCGGGTACCTCAGGGGCAGGGGTTATCGGAAGAGGAACACCAGGATGTCTGCCAAAAACAATGAAAAACGGAGACTTGGCCGAAGACTCACCAGCATGGTTGTTATAAGCGAACTCTGCCCAGGGGAGTAAGTTGACCCAATCGTTCTGGTGGGCATTAGAGAAGTGGCGTAAGTATCCCGTAAGCGTCTGGTTGGTACGCTCTACTTGTCCGTTGGACTGTGGATGGTAGGCCGAGGAGAAGTCGAGGGAAACGTTCATGAGCTTACAAAGCGAACGCCAGAACTTGGAGGTAAACTGAACCCCTCGGTCAGACACAATGCGTCGAGGTAGTCCATGAAGCCTGAAGACTTGATGAATGAAGATTTCGGCCAGCTCTGGCGCTGAGGGAAGACCGGGCAGAGGGATGAAGTGAGCCATCTTGGAAAAACGATCCACCACCACCAGGATGACTGTGCAGCCCGCAGAGCAGGGTAGATCGGTGATGAAATCCATGGCGATGTTCTCCCAAGGAACCGTAGGGACAGGCAACGGAAGCAACAAGCCGGACGGAGATCTCCGTGGCACCTTGTTTTTTGCACAGGATGGACAAGAAGCCACAAAGTCGAGTACATCTTGGCGAAGTGAGGGCCACCAGTAGTGACGTTTGATAAGGTCAAGGGTCTTCTTAGTTCCGGCATGGCCGGCCAGTTTGGAGGAGTGCCCCCATAGAAGAACCTTTTGCTTGAGATTCTCTGGCACAAGCGTCTTGCCAGGCGGAGGAGTAAGCCAGTTCACTGGAGCCACGGTGATGATCCTAGTGGGATCAATGATATGTGACGGTTCCTTCTTGGATTCGTGTGGTTGGAAGACCCTGGACAGGGCATCAGCTTTGGAATTCTTGTTGCCGGGACGGAATCGGAGCTCGAAATCAAATCGGGCAAAAAATAAAGACCATCTGGCCTGGCGAGGGTTTAGTCTCTGGGCAGACTGGAGATAAGCCAGATTCTTGTGGTCCGAGAAGATGACAAAAGGATGGACAGCTCCTTCCAGGAGGTGGCGCCATTTCTCCAAGGCCAACTTGATGGCCAAAAGTTCCCGGTAACCGATCGAGTAGTTACACTCGGATGGAGAAAAGGCCTTCGAGAAGAAGCCACAAGGGTGCAGGCGACCGGAGGCGGTTCTCTGGGACAGCACCGCCCCGGCACCAGTCGAGGAAGCGTCCACCTCGAGTACAAAAGGTCGATCGCTCTCAGGGCGATGCAGGACCGGAGCCGTGGAGAAAGCCCGTTTTAGGGTCAGAAAGGCCTCCTCTGCCTCAGGAGACCAATCCTTGGAAGTAGACCCTTTACGGGTGAGCACAGAAATGGGTCTTGTGATCGCGGAGAAGTGGGAGACAAATTGCCGGTAATAGTTGGCGAACCCGAGGAATCGTTGTATCGCCTTTAATCCGACGGGGCGAGGCCATTTGAGGATGGCAGACAACTTCTCGGGATCCATCCTTAGACCAGCGTCGGAGATAATGTAACCCAGAAATGGCAGAGAGGTCTGTTCGAAGAGACATTTCTCGATCTTTGCATACAGACGGTTCTCCCGAAGACGCTGAAGCACCAGGCGGACACTCTTTCTGTGGGACGAGAGGTCCGGCGAGAAGACTAGGATGTCGTCTAAGTACACGACCACACAGGAGTACAAGAGATCCCGGAAGATCTCATTGACGAACTCTTGAAAGACTGCAGGAGCATTGCAGAGACCGAAGGGCATGACCCGGTACTCGTAATGGCCATCTCGAGTGTTGAAAGCGGTCCTCCACTCGTCACCTGCACGGATACGGACCAGATTGTAGGCTCCTCTGAGGTCCAGCTTGGTAAAGACCCGAGCCCCTCTGAGACGGTCAAACAGTTCTGGAATGAGTGGAAGAGGGTACCTGTTCTTGATGGTAATCTCATTCAAGCCCCTATAGTCAATGCATGGCCGTAGAGTCCCGTCCTTCTTTTTGACGAAGAAGAACCCGGCTCCCACGGGCGAAGAGGATTTCCGTATAAAGCCTTTGGCGAGGTTCTCTCGGACGTACTCAGACATGGCGGTGGTCTCCGCGGGAGACAGAGGGTAGATTCTGCCCCTTGGGGGGGTTGAACCAGAAACAAGTTCAATTGGGCAGTCAAACGGCCGGTGTGGAGGGAGGACCTCCGCTTCCTTCTTATCAAAAACATCGGCGTAGGAGCTGTAAGCTGGAGGAAGACCCGGGAGGTCTGGAGGTGACCGTGGAGCGGCCGCCAGGCGGACAGGAGTCAGACAGCGAGCTTGGCACGGGTGCCCCCAGCGGAGTATCTCCCCAGAAGACCAGTCGAGAACAGGCTGATGAGTCCTTAACCATGGAAGACCGAGTAGAATGGCGTGAGAGAGCTTAGGTAAAACGTAAAAGGCTATCTTCTCTCGATGTAAGGCTCCGATTTGCAATTTCACCTCTTCAGTGACCAAGGTGACGGTCACCTGTAGCGGTTTGCCATCCACGGTGGCAATCTGAATTGGGTTAGATAGAGTGACTACAGGAATTTGGTATTTGTCTACCTCTTCCGGCTGAATGAAGTTACCCGCTGAGCCCCAATCCACGTAGGCCACCTCGGAACCACGCCTCCCTCCTGAAACCAAAAGCACAGAAATCGTAAGGGGTTGAGAGGAATCATCATCATCACCTAGGAAGGCCTCTCTTACCTGACCTAGGTGGAGTCGTTTCCCTGTCTCTTAGGACAGGTGCGGATATAGTGTGACGAATGACCGCAATAGAGGCACAGACCTTGTGCCCGTCTCTCTCTCTGACGTAACTCGGCCAACCTGAGATGATCTATCTGCATGGGCTCACCCGAAGAGAGGGAAGAAGATCCGACTGAACGTGAGCTGGCCGACTGAGTGAAAGGAGAAACTGACCAGGAGGAGCGCCTGTCTCTCACTGACTCCCGAGCGCGCTCCAGGAAGCGCAGGTCAATGCGGGTAGCCAGCGAGATAAGGTCCTCTAAGGTGGACGGGGTATCTCGACCTGCGAGTTCATCCTTTATTTTACTAGAAAGACCTCGCCAGAATTCCCCCACCAAAGCTGCATTATTCCAGCCGAGCTCGGAGGAAATAGTGCGAAAGCGAATAGCGTACTGTCCGACCGTGAGAGAGCCCTGGTGTAAGTTAAAGAGTGACTCAGTGAGAGAGGCTAACCGGCCCGGCTCATCGAAAACCTTACGAAACGTATCCAGGAAAACCGGGAGACTCGAAATGACCGGGTCATCACGTTCCCAGAGCGGGTTTACCCAAGAAAGGGCCTCTCCCTCCAGATGGGACATGATGAAGGCCACTTTGGCCCGGTCCGAGGGATATTGCTGTGGCAGCCATTCAAAGTGGAGACTACACTGATTTAAGAACCCCCTACAGAGCTTGGGATCCCCGGTGAAACGAGGCGGCTTGGCGAGGCGGGGCGTCGGAGGAGCAGTAGACGCAGGGGGAGGAGTCGGCACTGCAGCGGCAGCCTGGAGGGCCGACAAGCGACTATCAAAGGAGGCCATGTAGGACAAAATGTGGGTTTGAGTATCTTGCTGCTGACCCAGCTCCTGTTGGAGACTGGCCAGCTGAGTGGCATTTCCAGGATTGGCCACCTGTAAGGCCGACAAACGAGTGTCCATCGACTTCATGATTGACATAATGCGCCCCTGATTCTCCCGTAGGAATAGCAACTCTTTCTGGGTAGCAGCCGTAGTACCGGCGGAGTCCATGGCCTGATCATACTGTTAGCGCGGGTGGTCAGGAGCGGGAACTCCGGGAGTGGACCCTCTGGACCGTGGCACCGAGGGACCCCGGGCGAGCTGCCAGGTGGAACTGACCCCTATACAGGGACCGTTAGGAGCAGGCCCAGGGGTTCGAGTACCACGGTAGCCGGTACCGAGAGGGGCGGCTCAGGATGGACCGGAGTAAGACTGAGACTGGAGTAGGACGGCAGGAGCACTGAAGACAGGACTGGAGTAGGACGGCAGGAACACAAGGCAGGACTGGAGTAGGACGGCAGGAACACTGAAGGCAGGACTGGAGTAGGACGGCAGGAACACTGAAGGCAGGACAGGAGTAGGACGGCAGGAACACTGAAGGCAGGACTGGAGTAGGACGGCAGGAACACTGAAGGCAGGACTGGAGTAGGACAGTAGGGACACAAGGCAGCACTGGAGGAGGGCGACAGGAACACTGAAGGCAGGACTGGAGTAGGTAACCAGGAACACGGGTAGCAGGACTGAGAAGCTGCTGTGAGGAGCAGCCGAGACAGGAACTGCAGGAGCAGAGTGTGCACGATGGAGCGAGGCCAGAGTGTCAGGAAACACAATGATCAGGCGCCTCCCTCAGGGGGAAGCGGCCTGATATGGCCCCATCTGGTCAGCCATTGGTCCAAAGGTGCTTCCGGGTCAGGGCACAGCCGGAGCATAAGAAGCAGGAAGGAGGCGCGGCCGCGGCCTATGGCGCATGCGCATAGCATGCAGGGAAGGCATCGGTCGCGGGCCTGTCTCAGGTGACCGCCGCGGCCGTCGGGTGGAGAGAGGCTGCGGCGTGGGAGCGGAGGGCGACTGCGGCGTGGGAGCGGAGGCCGGGTGAGTATGGCGGAGCGGTGTAACAATAACCTTGTATGCAGCTTCATTCATACGTCCTTCGCAAAGATTAACCTTTCCAATTCCAGCCTTGCTGAAGCATCCCCAGATCATCACCGATCCTCCACCAAATTTCACAGTGGGTGCAAGACACTGTGACTTGTGCGCCTCTCCAGGTCTCCGTCTTACCATTAGATTGACCAGGTGTTGGGCAAAGCTGAAAATTAGACTCATCAGAGAAGATTACCTTTCTCCAGTCCTCTATGGTCCAATCCTTATGGTCTTTGGTAAATTTCAGCCTGGCTCTCCTTTGCGTCTCATTGATGAAAGGATTTTTTCTAGCTTTACATGACTTGAGCCCTCTCTAGGAGCCTGTTACGTACTGTTCTTGCTGTGCACTTCACCCCAGCTGACATTTGCCATTCCTTTTGTAGGTCACTTGATGTCATCCTGCGGTTGCAGAGTGACATTCAAATAAGATGACGGTCATCCCGGTCAGTGGAGAGTCGTTTTTGCCCTCTGCTGGTCTGTAGCTTTGTTGTCCCCATTGTCTGTTGCTTGACTTTGTTGTAATAGACTGCCATCTTAGAAATTTTAAGGATGGAGGCAACATAACACTCACTGTATCCCTCTGCTAGTAAAGCCAGAATTAAGGCCTTCTTTTCCTCACTCAAGACTTTTCTTTTCAACTCCTTTCGCATGGTAAAAAGTTATCTTTTCATTCCTATTACTTTTGGGATATTACTAGCACTTGTTTTGCCATCCAACTTGTCCTATTGCAAGAGGTTTATGAACAGCACAGGAGGGTTTTTTATACTTTCCTTTGTTAAAAAAGATTTGGTTCAGGTGATCACCTAATCAAAAGTACATTAAGTAGAATGAGGTGTACTCTGGTTGAAATTCAACTGACACTGAAATGGAATGGCTGACAGACATGTAGGGAATCTGATTTTTATAGAACTGTGCAGTGGTCTTTTAATTTTTGCCATAGCTGCATATAGAGGACAAAGCACTCAAAGGTTAAATGTATTTGATTCCCATATATGTGATAAAGGTAGTACACCTACTGGGACTGCAGTTAGCTGGGATAGGGTTAACTAATGGCCGGCCCAATTTGGGAGGGGGAACAGAGTGTTAGTGTCAAGTGCAGGAAGTGACAGTCTGAAAGTGGGAGGGCAGCAGTAGAGTAACATAGAAGTACTAAGGCTGCTAGGGACAATGGGAGCCTAATATTCTGGGCAGTGGATTGCCAAAAATACCCTTCCGTGTGATTCTGTCTCATGGTCTGGGGCAACCTCGAGATGGACTTCGGGGGCCAGAGGAACACTCAGCTTGCAAAGCTATAGGGAAAGATGGCCTCAGACTACATGGGGCAGAAGGTATTGCAATCCAGTTATACTGCTAGAGGTGAGGAAGATCCCCAAGGGCTAGGAAAGCCAGGGAGGGGGATATGCCACCTATACCGACAACCAGGGCTGAAGTCTTATTCAGTACCCGTGGGAAAGATGACAACCCGTTGGGCCTTATCATTTGAACTTGTTTGAAGATACTGTACAGACTGCCTTTCACAAAGTAAAAGTTTGTTTTTTATGAACCACGTGTCTCCTGGATTATTTGCTGCCTTGGTTCCAGAAGAAGGATTCCTGGAGCCAGAAGAGGCCTGCAGGCCAGAAGTAGGAAGCACCACATACTCAGCAGCACACTGGGACTGAGACACATCTTGTCTGTTGGATGTCAGAGCAAGTGGGGACCGAAGCTCACCCACGACTACCTCGCTTGGGAATTTTACAGCTGTATATATAGAGGACACAGGATGCTGGCTGTGTATATAGAAGACACAGGCTGCAGGCTATATATATATAGAGGTCACCGGCTGCTGGCTGTATATATAGAGGACACAGGCTGCCGGCTGTATACATAGAGGACACAGGCTGTTGGCTGTATATATATATATATATATATATATATATATATATATATATAGAGGACACAGGGTACCAGCTGTATATATAGAGGACACAGGCTGCCGGCTGTATATATAGAGGACACAGGCTGCCGGCTGTATACATAGAGGACACAGGCTGCTGGCTGTATCTATAGAAGACACAGGCTGCTGTACTTATATAGAGGGCAAAGAATGCTGGTTGTATGTAAAGTGGGAACACTGCTGGTTGTGTAAAGTATATGCACAAAACTATACTGTACACACAGATCCACACTATATACATATAGTATATACAGACTTACTATATAAAGGATTTAGTGTGAACCTGTATGTACAGTATGGTGCTGTGTATGAGAAAACAAAGAAAGTCACACCATTCCCCATACTCACCAGTCGCCATGCTCACCAATCGCGGGTGGCGCCGACACGACTTTCATCAGAGGCAGGAGATTCAAATGTATTCACGGCGTGCTCCTCACTGATTAGCTGATCTCTCTTTACATCAGGGTCATTCTTTTTCTCATATGGTTCGGTTGATACTGCGCATGGCAGCCTTTTTAGCATATGTGCAGTACAAACAGAGAAATTTTTTTTAAAATCAGTGACTTCTTTTTTCTTCCAGACTTTACCGACAGCAAAGAATACCAGGATTTCATGGACTGTCTTTAAGTTTATGGACAGATGGCAACCCAGCTCATGGAAGGTATCGGTGTGCTTTCTGTGATTGACAAGGCAATGAATAAAAGAAACTTTGCAATTTATTTATTTTTTCATCAGTAAAAATTACTAATTGCTCATGGTGAAACACTAGCACATGCCTTGGAAAACCAGTAACATATACACAAAAAATTCACCCAGCAAAAAAATGTAATGATGTTAAAATGGGAGAAAGATTTTAAAAAAAACTCATTCATACTGGAAAAACTGGAAAAAAAATATTAAAAATCTCTTATTTCGCTACCAAATGTGAAGCTGCACAAGAGACCCATTTTAAGGTCCAACAAAACTAAATAAAGCTATTCCAAACACTTCACCTCTTTGCTGGAAAAATTATACAAGTGTAGAGGTCAGCCAGGGCCGTAGTCGTGGCTGAGTTCATCTGACCTTGTGTACCCTAGCACTCCAATACATAAAAATCATGCTTCACTGCCAGCTTACTTGCCTCTCGGTCCCCTGCACCATCAGGGGCTGTTCTCCATCCTTTATGGTCACCTCTGGCCGCTTCTGAATAAATAGAGACACAGTCCAGGTGCAACTCAAAATGTAAAACTTTACTTTCATGACTTTGCAGCACATCCAGATCCGTTACAACATTTTCAACAGCTTGTACATTACCTGTTACTTTATCTTTCCCTGCACTCTTCTCCCTGTCACACTGCATGTTCCTGGGTCAGCTCCTCAGCATCCTCCCTGGTCAGCCTCACTGCATACGGGTGTTCCTTCAGCTGTTTCGCCCTGGTTCTGACAGCATCTGCCTAAGAAATTACCTGCCACATGGCGCGCAACCTGCCCTGCGGTGCTGTGGTTACTTCTCCTATGTTCCAAGTCCTTGTAGATGCCATCATTGCCCTTACTGAGGCTATGCTATCCCACTGACTCTGGATGGCTGGGTTCCTCCTTGAACATTGTGGCGTGCTGAGTAGCTCATGCATTTATCCCACCTGAGCACTTTGGGCTACCTATCCCTGAATGGATCTAACCAGGAAATGTTTCTCCCTTACTCCCCAGCTAACCCCTACTATATTAACCATTCTATTCCATATTAACCTTCTGTTTTATACTATATACACTTTTATGTTGCCATCTAGTGGCCTAAACGAATATTACACTCTCTCACTATATATATATATATATATATATATATATATATACACTAGCTGAAGAGCCCAGAGCTGCCCGGGCATAGTAACTAACTACGGTCGGTTAGCTATAACAAATTATAATGATTATATCTATATATATAAAGCTGAGTGTAGAACCCTGCCCATTCTGCATAGCCACATTCACTATAATATCCCACATCATCCAGTCAGCCAGAGCTACCGGACTACTACCCATAATATCCCACATCATCCCGTCAGCCAGAGCCACTGGACTACTACCCCTAATATCCCACATTATCCCGTCAGCCAGAGCTACCGGACTACTACCCATAATATCCCACATCATCCCGTCAGCTAGAGCCACTGGACTACTACTCCTAATATCCCACATCATCCCATCAGCCTGGAGTCAGAACCAGAGCGCTGAGTGGAATGGTCCTAACTTCCATACTGGGGATCCCTTTAAGAGAGGCCTGGCGTCAGAACCAGAGCGCTGAGTGTATTTGCCCCGACTTCCATACCAATGATCCCTTTAATAGATGACTGAGGTGAGAATCAGAGCGCTGAGGGATTTGCCCTGACTTCCATACAGGAGATCCCTTTAAGAGAGGCCTGGGGTCAGTACCAAAGCGCAGAGTGGATTTTCTCTCACATCCGTACAGAGGATCCCTTTAAGTGGGGACTTGCTTCAGAACCAGAGCGCTGAGTGGATTTGCCCTAACTTCCATACCGGGGATCCCTTTAAGAGAGCCTGGGATCAGAACCAGAGCGCTGAGTGGATTTGCCCTGACTTGCATACCAACGATCCTTTTAATAGAACACTGGGGTCATAATCAGAGCGCCGAGGGATTTGCCCTAACTTCCATACAGGAGATCCCTTTGAGAGAGCCTGGGGTCAGTGCCAGAGCATTTGAAGACAATTGCCCTCACTTCCATACTGGGGATCCCTTTAAGAGAGCCTGGGGTCAGAATTAAAGCCCTGGATGGATTTGCCCTGACTTCCATACCGGAGATCCCTTTAAGAAGGGCCTGGGGTCAGTACCAAAGCGCAGAGTGGATTTGCCCTCAATTCCATACCAATGATCCCTTTAAGAGACCCTGAGGTTAGAACTACAGAGCTGAGTGGAACTGTCTTAACTTCCATACCGCTGATCCCTTTAAGAGAGACCTGGGGTCAAAACCAAATTGCTGGATGGATTTGCTCTGACTTCCATACCGGAGATCCCTTTAAGAGGGAAGATGTTCCCATGGGATGGAGGATGTGTGATGTGTATATGGGCGGGGAGGGGGGATTCATTTCTGTCATGTGCTCTGTGCTCCTTTCTGGGGGGGCAGACAATGGCAGGTAGCTTATGTTCCCGGGGATGCTAGAATTCTCCCACCATGTCAGTGTCTGCTGTGGTGTTGTTAAGTGGGAAAACTGTTGGTCATAGCAACCAATCACAGCTCAGCTTCTTTTGAACAGCTCTGGTGAAATGAAAGATGCTTCGTGATTGGTTGGTGATACACACTCACACATTCATTTTTATATATATACAGTGGGGCAAAAAAGTATTTAGTCAGTCAGCAATAGTGCAAGTTCCACCACTTAAAAAGATGAGAGGCGTCTGTAATTTACATCATAGGTAGACCTCAACTATGGGAGACAAACTGAGAAAAAAAAATCCAGAAAATCACATTGTCTGGTTTTTTTTCATTTTATTTGCATATTATGGTGGAAAATAAGTATTTGGTCAGAAACAAAATTTCATCTCAATACTTTGTGATATATCCTTTGTTGGCAATGACAGAGGTCAAACGTTTTCTGTAAGTCTTCACAAGGTTGCCACACACTGTTGTTGGTATGTTGGCCCATTCCTCCATGCAGATCTCCTCTAGAGCAGTGATGTTTTTGGCTTTTCGCTTGGCAACACGGACTTTCAACTCCCTCCAAAGGTTTTCTATAGGGTTGAGATCTGGAGACTGGCTAGGCCACTCCAGGACCTTGAAATGCTTCTTACGAAGCCACTCCTTCGTTGCCCTGGCGGTGTGCTCTGGATCATTGTCATGTTGAAAGACCCAGCCACGTTTCATCTTCAATGCCCTTGCTGATGGAAGGAGGTTTGCACTCAAAATCTCACGATACATGGCCCCATTCATTCTTTCATGTACCCGGATCAGTCGTCCTGGCCCCTTTGCAGAGAAACAGCCCCAAAGTATGATGTTTCCACCACCATGCTTTACAGTAGGTATGGTGTTTGATGGATGCAACTCAGTATTCTTTTTCCTCCAAACACGACAAGTTGTGTTTCTACCAAACAGTTCCAGTTTGGTTTCATCAGACCATAGGACATTCTCCCAAAACTCCTCTGGATCATCCAAATGCTCTCTAGCAAACTTCAGACGGGCCCGGACATGTACAGGCTTAAGCAGTGGGACACGTCTGGCACTGCAGGATCTGAGTCCATGGTGGCGTAGTGTGTTACTTATGGTAGGCCTTGTTACATTGGTCCCAGCTCTCTGCAGTTCATTCACTAGGTCCCCCCGTGTGGTTCTGGGATTTTTGCTCACCGTTCTTGTGATCATTCTGACCCCACGGGGTGGGATTTTGCGTGGAGCACCAGATCGAGGGAGATTATCAGTGGTCTTGTATGTCTTCCATTTTCTAATTATTGCTCCCACAGTTGATTTCTTCACTCCAAGCTGGTTGGCTATTGCAGATTCAGTCTTCCCAGCCTGGTGCAGGGCTACAATTTTGTTTCTGGTGTCATTTGACAGCTCTTTGGTCTTCACCATAGTGGAGTTTGGAGTCAGACTGTTTGAGGGTGTGCACAGGTGTCTTTTTATACTGATAACAAGTTTAAACAGGTGCCATTACTACAGGTAATGAGTGGAGGAAAGAGGAGACTCTTAAAGAAGAAGTTACAGGTCTGTGAGAGCCAGAAATCTTGATTGCTTGTTTCTGACCAAATTCTTATTTTCCACCATAATATGCAAATAAAATGAAAAAAAAAACAGACAATGTGATTTTCTGGATTTTTATTTCTCAGTTTGTCTCCCATAGTTGAGGTCTACCTATGATGTAAATTACAGACGCCTCTCATCTTTTTAAGTGGTGGAACTTGCACTGTTGCTGACTGACTAAATACTTTTTTGCCCCACTGTATATGTATATGTATGTGTGTATATATATATACTGTACATATATATATATATATATATATATATATATATACACACACACAATACAGTCACAAGACCACTGCAATACATAGATTTATTACAAGACAATTACTACAGACATTTGTACATTTCAAACCGGGACGTGTTTGAGGGCACGGGACGGCTTTTTGTGACCCCCTTACACAAACACAAAGGTAATCTACTGCACACATTTTGGTGTTACACAAAGATTATACCATTATGGGAAGAGGTAGAGAAGCTTATTCAAAAAGTAATCCAGGTAAATTTACACTTGACACCACAACTTGCATTACTTTCACTGGCCTCTGAAAATATTCCCACAAAAGAAAAACCCATTACAAATTAGATCATCCTACTAACAAAAATAATTATAGCAGCATACTGAAGAAAAACAGAAACACAGACAATAAACAAAGTTCTCCAAAAAATAAGTAGACACAAAATATAAGAACACATTTTCACAATTAGAAATATTATTTTGCTCTTTATACTAATAGATGGCAACCATGGTTCACAACTACAGTTGAGCGAAACGGGGCGGTCAAATTCAAAAGTTGCCAACTTTCGCTAAAGTCGGGTTTCGCCGAGCAAAATCCGACCATAGCGTGAGGTCGGCCATGCGGTCGCCAACCCGAGCGCCAAAGTCGCGTTTCCCATAATGCTTTCAGGCGCCTTTTCTCTGCCAATGAGCAAGGACGCACACTGTGGGCAGTGCGATGACATGGGCAGCGGCCACCACCATCTTAGAGAAGGGCATTTCAGTGATTTGCTTGCTTTGTGTGGCGTCACAGTGGCTATAAAAGCCCTGAACACCGACTGCCATTTTACTTCTGCCAATCTTAGCATAGGGAGAGGTTGCTGGCTGCCACTGCTTCTTAATGGGGAGAGTGTTAGGCAGGAAAGAAAACAGATAGGCAGGGAAGAAAAAAGAATCTGTGCTTCTGCTGATAGCAATTGTGCTGTACAGTTAGTGTGCAGTGACAGGGGAGGATTTTTTGGTGTGCAGCAGTGCTGGTTATTAGGCTGCCTTATAAGGCTACCTGATAGCTACTGTATATTGCTGTGTGCACACTGCTGTGCAGACTGCTTTTTACACAGCACTCCTACTTTTATTCTTTTTTTCTGAAGTTACCGAGCGTTCATTTTTTTCCCACACTGTATTGGGGTTGTACGCTCCTCACACACTACCGTGTACTGGCTGGTATCACGGACAAATACATGCTATCTGTGTGTGACTGCTGAAAAAAATAGACGGAGATTTACATTTTTCCATGCATACACCATATAGAGCTGTCCGCTTCTGATACAGTACCATATATCTGCTGCTTTTTGGATTACGGTCAAATCCATACTGAGACAGTGTCTGTGTGTGACTCCATAAAAAAAAGATGGAGTTACATTTTCCCATACATACACCGTATAGAGCTGTCCGCTTCTGATACAGTACCGTATATCTGCTGTTTGGATTACGGTCAAATCCATACTGAGACAGCGTGTGTGTGTGACTCTGGAAATAAATATACATAGATTTACATTTTTCCATACACCATATAGAGCTGTCCGCTTCTGATACAGTACCATATATCTGCTGTTTGGATAACGGTCAAATACATACTGGGACAGCATCTGTGACTAAGGAAATATCTACGTAGATTTAAATTTTTCACTACACCTTATACAGCTGTACGCTCCTCATATATTACCATATATCTGCTGGTTGGATTACGGTCAAATCCATACTGGGAGAGCGTCTGGGTGTGAGTAAGGCAATATATAAAAGGAGATTTAAAACTTCCCCTACACTTTATACAGTTGTCCGCTTCTGATACTGTACCGTATATCTGCTGGTTGGATTACGGTCAAATACACACTGGGAGAGCGTGTGGGTGTGAGTAAGGGAATATATAAAAGGAGATTTTAAACTTCCCCTACACTTTATACAGTTGTCCGCTTCTGATACTGTACCGTATATCTGCTGGTTGGATTACGGTCAAATACATAGTGGGAGAGCGTCTGGGTGTGAGTAAGGGAATATATAAAGGGAGATTTTAAATTTTCCCTACACTTTATACAGCTGTCTGCTTCTGATACAGTACCGTATATCTGCTGGTTGGATTATGGTCAAATACATACTGGGAGAGTGTCTGGGTGTAAAGGAATATATAAAAGGAGATTTTAAATTTCCCCTACACTTTATACAGCTGTCCGCTTCTGATACAGTACCGTATATCTGCTGGTTGGATTACGGTCAAATACTTACTGGGAGAGCGTCTGTGAATAAGGAAATATAAACGGAGATTTAAAATTTTCACTACACCTTATACAGCTGTACGCTCCTCATATAGTACCATATATCTGCTGGTATTTTTGGTACATTTTCCCAAACATGAGGAAGTATGGTGCAAGAGGCCGCGGACGTGGACGGGGGGGCAGCTGATACTGATGGTGGTGGTACATCTGCTGGTTATGCCAAAAGCACAATAGCAGCTAAGGAAGGAGATGTTGACCCAGCGTCATCGTCTGGCTCATGGAGGCCTGTAAGGTTCCCTTTTCTGGAAGTTGGCAAACCGCTTTTAAAGCTGGAGCGTAAGGAACAGGTTTTGGCTTACATTGCCGAAACAGCATCCAGCTCTATCACCTCATCTTCTGGAGTTTCAAAAACTGCAAGCACTGAGTCGTCAGTGCAGGCTTCTGGTCATGAACAACACCTTTCCTTTTGTCCTTCACTGCCACCAAAAGTGAAGGATGCGGCAGGCCACACTTCAGATTACTCCATGGTGCTCTTTTCACATACCATGCCTGGGTTATCAAGTCAAATCCTGAATTCCCCAGTCCAAGATGAATCTGACAAGGAGTGCACTAATGCACAGCCACTGCTAGATGATTTTGCTGGTACATTGACCCAGAGCACTACATTGCCCTCGCAGTCTACTGAGCCAGAATCTGACCCTGATGAAACTCAGGTGCCCCTTCCCGCATACTATACCACCTTACACAGTGACACAGAGGAAGGTGCAGATGAAATTGAAGAGGAGGTGATGGATAACCCAGTTGTTGGATTGGCATTCATTGGGGAAGAGGGTGCCGCTGGCAATATGTCAGAAGAGGAGAAGATTCCGCAGCAGGCATCATCATCGCAACAGCGGTTATCTGGCAGGCCCGTAGCTCTCCAAAAACGTGGTAAAAAACAAAAAGAGTTGCAGAACAGCTTCGCCAGACGGTCAAATTAGCACAGCGTGCAAGCCCTGAAAATTTATACCATAGTAAGAAGAGTGCAGTGTGGCACTTTTTTGACCAAAATCCTATTGATGAGGCAAAGGTTTTCTGTAAGAAGTGCGGAAAGACCTTTAGTCGAGGGAAAAATCTCCGAAATTTGAATACCAGTTGCATGCTTAGACATTTAACCACCATGCACTTGCAAGCGTGGATGGTCTACAAAACCTCAGGTAGCACATGTGCACCTGCTCCGACTGAAGGTAGCCAGCAACGCTCCATCGCTTCCCCCACTGTAAGCCCACTGGTAAGCACACCAGAAGCAAGAAATGTTGAGGTGTTGTCGCAAGGCTAAAGCAGTCAGGCAAGCAGAATGTTTTTGCAATGAAAGACTGAATCTAGGCCATCACCACCACCACCATCACCATCACCAACCCCCTGTCAGTCCGTCGCATGAGAACTCCATCCGCAGCTGCCAGTGTTTCGACGAGGTGTCCCAGTATCGAACAGCTAGTGGAAAGCATCAGCAGGCTATTTTAAAGATGATGTCTTTGGGCGACAACAGACATACCGCGGAGGTACTGGCCGACTACTTGCAGCGAGAAACTGAGTCATGGCTGGGCAGTCTAGATCTTGAGCCAGCCAAGGTAGCCAGTGATAATGGCCGTAATTTTCTGGCGGCAATAGCCCTTGCAAAACTCAGACACACACCTTGCCTGGCTCACACCTTGAACCTGGTGGTGCAGTGCTTCTTAAATAATTATCCGGAGTTAACAGGCCTGCTCCATAAGGTGCGAAGACTGTGCTCACACATCCATCACTCGCCAGTAGACTCCAGTCGTGCGCAGAGGCTGCAGCGATCGCTCCACCTCCCCAAGCACTGCCTAATCATAGATGTTGCAACAAGGTGGAACTCCACCATGCACATGGTTGAGAGACTGTGCAAACAGAGGCAGGCTGTAATGCATTTGTGGGATACACGGGCATGCAGTTTGAGGGCAGACATGGAGTTGTCGGGTGTGCAGTGGTCAAAGCTGAAAGACCTCTGTAAAGTCCTTAAGTGTTTTGAGAATGCATATGGCTGGTAAGCGCAGATGATAATCATAAGCATGAGCATCCCACTTATGTGTCTGCTCATGCAAATTTTGACGCACATTAAGGATCAGGCGTCTGCAGCGGAGGAGGAACAGGAGGAGGAGGGAAGCCTTGCTGACAGTCATCCATTGTCTGCTCTGGGAACTGTCCTGGACGAGGTGGAGGAAGAAGAGGAAGAGGAGGAGGATGAGGGGGATGATTATTTTGGGGAGGAGGATGCTTCTCGGGGGGCAAGAGAAAATGTTGGCTTGCCAAGGTCAGGTACAGGGTTTGTGCGTGACTGGAGGGATGTGGATTTGTCTCAAAGTGCTCCTCCATCCACCACTGTCAGTGCATCATTGACACCTGGAACATTGGCCTACATGTGTGATTACCGCTTGCAGATCCTAAAAAGGGACCCCCGCATTGTTAAAATTATGAAGGATAATGACTACCGGTTGGCCAGCATCCTCAATCCATGCTATAAAGGCAAATTACAGAACATCATGCCACAGGAGAACCTAGATCTAATATTGGCGAACAAACAAGCAACTCTGGTAAAACGTTTGTTAGAGGTATTCGCAGCACACAGCAGCGGTGCTGGTTCTACCACGAGCCGTACTGGGCCAAATGGAAGAGGTGTTCGTGGTGCACACAGCCGAACTGGCGTTGGAGACAAGGGTTTCATGACCAGGTTGTGGACTGATTTCTCGATGACCGCTCACACGACTGTTAATACTGAATCGATTGCAACAGACAGGAGACAGCAGTTGTCAACTATGGTTCAAAATTACCTCTCCTCCCCTATCGATGTTCTCCCTCACAGTTCATTCCCCTTTGACTACTGGGCCTCTAAACTGGACACCTGGCCTGAATTGGCACAATATGCCTTACAGGAGCTCACTTGCCCTGCTGGTAGTGTGCTATCAAAAAGAGTCTTCAGTGCTGGATCAATCCTGACAGAAAGAATGACCCGGCTGTCGACCCAAAATGTTGGTGATCTCACCTTCATTAAAATGAACCATGCCTGGGTTTCAAAGTATTTTGTACCACCTTCCCCCAATGATACATAGGTTGACAGCAAAATGGCTCACTTTGTCCTCCTCTTCCTCCGACTTCTGCAATTCCTCCATTTGCAGCTGCTGAACGTCTAGCCTACACCTCAACATATGTCAGTTTTTCCACCTCCCTAACTGGCCTGTAACCCCCCCCAGGGCCGGCGTCAGCACCTGGTGGACCCGGGCAAGTGCCGGAGCCCTGAGCAGGTGGGGGGGCCCACTCGTGGGCGACGGTACTGGCACAGGGCCCCTCATAGTATGCAAAAGTCTCTGATGGTGGGGGGGCCCACTCACCGTCACAGACACCATCGTACTATGAGGGGCCTTGTGCCACTGCCATCGCCTACAAGTGGGCCACCCCTGCTTGCTCAGGGCACCAGCACTTGCAATACTTACCTCACCCTGCTCCACCGCTGTGACCTCTTCCGCGTTTCCTGACAGTGACATTCAGATCAGAGAACGCGATGATGTCACGTCTGTACGCCATCTGCCTGAACAGTCTAAGTGCAAAGAGCTGGAATATGGTGACGCTGAGTAGTCTATAGTCGAGCAGTGCCCACCAAGGAGAGGTGTTTAATTTTTTTAATGTTTGGAGCAATATATGGGGAGCATTATACACTGGAGAATTATATATGGGGCAGGATATTTCACAAATAGTGTATTACATAAACACAATAGAACCCCACAAAAATCCCTCCCAACTCACCCCCCACCCTCACCCGAAAAAAACACCTCTCGTCTCTCCCGATGCATTTGGTCTCTCACAGCTACAATTTTTGGGTTATATCCTCCTCAATGCTCTCATCCATCTAGGAGGCGCCAACCCAGTTGTGTCCAACCAAGGTGCCCACATAATGTACCCATCTCACTTGTTTATTTTCACCAGGTAAACCAATATAACAACAAAAAATGTAGAAATAAACATTTCTGACATTCAAAGCCAAAAAAAGAGGGGGACGAACAGAGCCACCTTTCTTTACGATGACACTCAAAAGCCTTCCATCCATACATTCTGTCAGTTGCTTGATCTGTTTATGATCAGTAGAGTTGAGCGATACCGTCCGATACTTCAAAGTATCGGATCAGAATGGATCGGCCGATCTTAAAAAAAAGTATCGGTATCGCCGATTCCGATACCGGAAGTCCCATTCAAATCTATGGGACTTCCGGTATCGGAATAAGAAAAACCCTATTTTTGCCTTGTACAGCCTCTCTGGGGTCTGTACGGGCCTTTTGGGGGTCTGTGCCGGCCTGCCAGGGGGTCTGTGCAGGCTCCGGTGGTCTGTGCCGGCCTGCCGGGGGGCTCTGACGGCCTGCCGGGGGGGCTGAGCAGGCTCCGGTGGTCTGTGCCGGCCTGCCGGGGGGCTGTGCCAGCCTGCCGGTGGTCTGTGCAGGCTTCGGGGGTCTGTGCAGGCATCGTCCGATGGGACTACAAGTCCCATCGGGCGATGCCTGCTACCATGACAGTGATTGACACATTAGCCAATGATGGGACAGTAGTAGTCCCATCATCCGGCTAATGTGTTGAATGTAAAAAAAAAAAAAAAAATTGCATGCTACATACATGCTACTGTACATACAACATGCTTACTACATATATACTACATGTAACATACATACTACATATATACTACATGCAACATGCATACTACATGCATGCTACATACATGCTACATACTACATACATGCTACATTCATACTACATATATACTACATGCATGCAACATACACACTACATATATACTACATGCATGCAACATACATACTACATATATACTACATGCATGCAACATGCATACTACATATATACTACATGTAACATACATATATACTACATGCATACTACATACATGCTACATACTACATGCATGCTACATACATACTACATGCATGCTACATACATACTACATGCATGCTACATACATACTACATACATACTACATGCTACATACATACTACATGCTACATACATACTACATGCATGCTACATACATACTACATACATACTACATGCTACATACATACTACATGCTACATACATACTACATACATACTACATATATACTACATGCATGCTACATACATACTACATGCTACATACATACTACATACATACTACATATATACTACATGCATGCTACATACATACTACATATATACTACATGCATACAACATGCATACTACATATATACTACATGTAACATACATACTACATATATACTACATGCATGCAACATACACACTACATATATACTACATGCATGCAACATACATACTACATATATACTACATGCATGCAACATGCATACTACATATATACTACATGTAACATACATACTACATATATACTACATGCATACTACATACATGCTACATACTACATGCATGCTACATACATACTACATGCATGCTACATACATACTACATACATACTACATGCTACATACATACTACATGCTACATACATACTACATGCATGCTACATACATACTACATACATGCTACATACATACTACATGCTACATACATACTACATACATACTACATATATACTACATGCATGCTACATACATACTACATGCTACATACATACTACATACATACTACATATATACTACATGCATGCTACATACATACTACATATATACTACATACATACTACATGCATGCTACATACATACTACATGCATGCTACATACATACTACATGCTACATACATACTACATGCTACATACATACTACATGCATGCTACATACATACTACATGCTACATACATACTACATATATACTACATGCATGCTACATACATACTACATGCTACATACATACTACATATATACTACATGCATGCTACATACTACATGCTACATACATACTACATATATACTACATGCATGCTACATACATACTACATGCATGCTACATACATACTACATGCATGCTACATACATACTACATATATACTACATGCATGCTACATACATACTACATGCTACATATATACTACATGCATGCTACATACATACTACATGCTATATACATACTACATATATACTACATGCATGCTACATACTACATGCTACATACATACTACATATATACTACATGCATGCTACATACATACTACATGCTACATACATACTACATATATACTACATGCATGCTACATACATACTACATGCTACATACATACTACATATATACTACATGCATGCTACATACATACTACATGCATGCTACATACATACTACATGCTACATACATACTACATATATACTACATGCATGCTACATACATACTACATGCTACATACATACTACATATATACTACATGCATGCTACATACATACTACATACATACTACATATATACTACATGCATGCTACATACATACTACATGCTACATACATACTACATATATACTACATGCATGCTACATACATACTACATGCTACATACATACTACATATATACTACATGCATGCTACATACAATACATTCATACAATACATACATAGACATACAGTACATATAACATAGAGTAACATACTTACCAATACTTGTCACATTGTTCCCCGAAGCCATTGTCGTGTACGGAATAAATATTAACATAACAAACCACAAAAATACTCACCCATGATCCGAAGCAGTCCACGAGTGTGTCCCACGACGATCTTGGGTAGAGAACTGCAGCATCAGCTGATGCTGCCGCTCTCTACGGGCTGCAGGAATCCAATGACGGAAGGTAGGTATCCTTCCGCACTGTATTCCTCCGCCACTTAAAAAAAAAAGTCCCTAGTCTCACTTTATGCCATTGCACAGCCACACACCGCGCATCATGATGACGTCAGGCTGTCAATCAACTTTGAACTTCCGATTCCGATACCGACATCCGATATTGAAAAAATATCGGATGTCGGTATCGGAATTCCGATACAGCAAGTATCGGCCGATACCCGATACTTGCAGTATCGGAATGCTCAACACTAATGATCAGCATTGCGTGCAGCAGCCACCACAGCCTCCCTGACACTGTCCCCAGAGGTGTAATGTTTTGACTCCATGTAGATCTCACATTTTATGAAGGACCACAGGTTCTCTATGGGGTTCAGATCAGGTGAACAAGGGGGCCATGTCATTATTTTTCCTTCTTTTAGACCTTTACTGGGCAGCCATGCTGTGGAGTATTTGGATGCATGTGATGGAGCATTAGCCTGCATGAAAATCATGTTTTTCTTGAATGATACCGACTTCTTCCTGTACCACTGGTTGAAGAAGGTGTCTTCCAGAAACTGGCAGTAGGTCTGGGAGTTGAGCTTCACTCCATCCTCAACCCGAAAAGGTCGCACAAGTTCATCCTTGATATCCTTGATGATACCAGCCCATACCAGTACCTCACCTCCACCTTGCTGGCATCTGAGTCAGAGTGGAGCTCTCTGGCCTTTACTGATACAGCTTCGGGCCCATCCATCTGGCCCATCAAGAGTCACTCTGATTTCATCAGTCCATAAAACCATAAAAAATATCTGTCTTAACATATTTCTTGGCCCAGGCTTGATGTTTTATCTTATTTTTCTTGCTCAAAGGTGGTCGTCTTCCAGCCTTCCTTACCTTGGCCATGTCCCTGAGTATGGCACTCCTTGTGCTTTTTGATACTCCAGTAACGTTGCAGCTCTGAAATATGGCAAAACTGGTGTCAAATGGCATCTTGGCAGCTTCACGCTTGATTTTCCTCAATTCATGGGCAGTTATTTTGAGCCTTTTTTTATCAACACGCTTCTTGCGACCCTGTTGGCTATTTGCCATGAAACGCTTGATTGTTCAGTGATCAGTCATGCTTCAAAAGTTTGGCAATTTCAAGACTGCTGCATCCCTCTGCAAGACATCTCACAATTTTTGACCTTTCAGAGTCCATCAAATCTCTCTTCTCACCCAGTTTGCCAAAGGAAAGGAAGTTACCTAATAGTTAAGCACACCTTATATAGGGTGTTGATGTCATTAGACCACACCCCTCCTCATTACAGAGATGCAAATCATCTGATTTACATAATTGGCAGTTGGCTTTCAAGCCTATACAGCTTGGAGTAGGACAACATGTATGCAAAGGATGATGTGATCAAAATACTCATTTGCCTTATAATTCTGCACACAGTGTATAGGCCCATCATACACTTGAGCATCATCCATGGGGCCCATCGTATATTGCAGCATCATATGGGGCCCATTATATATGGAGCATAATATAGGCCCATCATACAATGGAGCATCATCCATGGGGCCCATCACATAATGGAGCATCCTATGGGGACCATCAGATACTGTAGCATTATGTGGAGCTCATCATATACTGTATGGAACATTATGTGGGGCCAATTATTCTATATGGAGCAATATATTGGCCTCATTATTCTGTATGGCGCGCTATGTGGTGGCCATAATACTGTATGGAGGAATATACTGTCCGGTTTTTGAGCTATTGTAGAATTTAAAATAGATATCAGTCATGTAATGTAAGAAGTGAAGTATTTGTCATTGCACGATACCAATATTTCTCTGCCGTATCGGAGCATCATTAATTGTGGTATGTGTTAAAGGGGCCCACTGACACTTTTTCACCTGGGGCACACGAAAACCTGGAGCCAGCCCTACCCCCCACAACTTTAGCCAAATAACCCCCAGTTTTCAGTGCGTAACTATTATTATAAAATAAATTAAGATTGACAAGCCTAAGTAATAAGAATTGATGTTGTTGGCATTGAAATGGGCACTGTAGGTGTGTTTCCTGTCCTCCACTCCCTGCTGACCTTGGTTCCCCATTGACTTGTATTGGGTTTCGTGTTTCAGTCGGAAGTCCGACTTTTCACGATAGTCGGCCGATTTCGTTCGACTCGACTTTTGAGAAAGTCGGGTTTCATGAAACCCGACTCGACCCTAAAATAGGCACAGTCGCTCATCTCTATTCACAACATTTCCCCAATCTAAAGCTACTTCACAAATAAAGTTACCCAATAACACTTAACCAAACACACTGATTATAGATAGATTATAATCTATGAAGACAAAATAAAGTTGATGTAACATGTTGCTTACTTAAAATGTTTTAATGTTATATTGTAAAATAAAAATATTTTGAAAACATAAGAAATAACAAAGCGGTATAAAAATGTCAAGATTATAATTATTTATGATAATCCATCTCCATCGTTCTTTTCCCCTTATCATTCCTTTCCCATGTTTTCTATCTCTCCCTACCCCTTCATTCCTTCACTTCCTCTTTAACAAGAAAATATTGATATATTATTCTGTTAATTGTAATATGTATAAAATTATGCAACAGAAACAAAATTGAAATAAAAGCTAACCCAGTCAAAGCATTGATGAAAATCTGATCAAAAACACTGATGAGCAATGGTTTGTGGTTTAACCCCTTCATGACCCAGCCTATTTTGACCTTAATGACCTAGCCATTTTTTGCAATTCTGACCAGTGTCCCTTTATGACGTAATAACTCTGGAACGCTTCAACGCATCCTAGCGATTCTGAGATTGTTTTTTTGTGACATATTGGGCTTCATGTTAATGGTAAATTTAGATCAATAATTTTTGCGTTTATTTGTGAAAAAATCAGAAATTTGGCGAAAATTTTGAAAATTTCGCAATTTTCAAATTTTGAATTTTTATTCTGTTAAACTAGAGAGTTATGTGACACAAAATAGTTACTAAATAACATTTCCCACATGTCTACTTTACATCAGCACAATTTTGGAAGCAAAATATTTTTTTGTTAGGAAGTTATAAGGGTTAGAAGTTGACCAGTGATTTCTCATTTTTACAACAAAATTTACAAAACCATTTTTTTAGGGACCACCTCACATTTGAAGTCACTTTGAGGGGTCTATATGGCAGAAAATACTCAAAAGTGACACCATTCTAAAAACTGCACCCCTCAAGCTACTCAAAACTACATTCAAGAAGATTATTAACCCTTTAGGTGTTTCACAGGAACTAAAGCAACATGGAAGGAAAAAAAGGACATTTTAATTTTTCCAACAAAAATTTTCTTTCAGCATCAATTTTTTCATTTTTACATGGGCAACAGGATAAAATGGATCCTAAAATTTGTTGGGCAATTTCCCCTGAGTACACCGATACCTCATATGTGGTCATAAACCACTGTTTGGGCGCACGGCAGGGCTCAGAAGGGAAGGAGCGCCATTTGACTTTTTGAATGGAAAATATGCTGGAATATTTAGCGCTTGCCATGTCGCGTTTGGAGAGTCGCTGTGTGCCTAAACACTGGAGCTCCCCCACAAGTGACCCCATTTTGGAAACTAGACTCCCCAAGGAACTTATCTAGATGCATAGTGATCACTTTGAACCCCCTGGTGCTTCTCAAATTGATCCGTAAAAAAAAATAGTACTTTTTTTTCACAAAAATTATCTTTTATCCTCAGTTTTTTCATTTTCACATGGGCAACAGGATAAAATGGATCCTAAAATTTGTTGGGCAATTTCTCCTGAGTACACCGATACCTCATATGTGGTCATAAACCACTGTTTGGGTGCACGGCAGGGCCCGGAAGGGAAGGAGCGCCATTTGACTTTTTGAATGGAAAATTAGCTCCAATCGTTATCGGACACCATGTCGCGTTTGGAGAGCCCCTGTGTGCCTAAACATTGGAGCTCCCCCACAAGTGACACCATTTTGGAAACTAGACCCCTTAAGGAACTTATCTAGATGTGTAGTGAGCACTTTGAACCCCCAAGTGCTTCACAAAAGTTTATAACATAGAGCAGTGAAAATAAAAAATCATTTTTTTTCCTCAAAAATGATTTTTTAGCACGCTATTTTTTATTTTCACAAGGGTAACAGGAGAAATTGGACCAAAAAAGTTGTTGTCCAGATTGTCCTGAGTATGCTGGTACCCCATATGTGGGGGGGGCACTGTTTGGGTGCACGGCAGGGTGCAGAAGGGAATGAGCGCCATTTGACTTTTTGAAATGAAAATTAGCTCCAATCGTTAGCGGACACCATGTCGTGTTTGGAGATCCCCTGTGTGCCTAAACTTTGGAGCTCCCCCACAAATGACCCCATTTTGGAAACTAGACCCCCTAAGGAACTTATCTAGATGCATAGTGAGCACTTTGAACCCCCAGTTGATTCACAGAAGTTTATAATGCAGAGCAGTGAAAATAAAAAATCTTTTTTATTCCTAAAAAAAATTTTTTTAGTTGGCAATTTTTTATTTTCACAAGGGTACTAGGATAAATTGGACCCCAAAAGTTGTTGTCCAGTTTGTCCTGAGTACGCTGGTACCCCATATGTGGGGGGAAACCACTGTTTGGGCACACGTTGGGGCTCAGCAGGGAAGTAGTGACATTTTGAAATGCTGACTTTGATGGAATGGTCTGCGGGCATCATGTTACATTTGCTGAGCCCCTGTGTGCCTAAACAGTAGAAACCCCCCACAAGTGACCCCATTTTGGAAACTAGACCCCCCAAGGAACTTATCTAGATGTGTGGTGAGCACCTTGAACCCCCAAGTGCTTCACAGAAGATTGTAATGCAGAGCCATGAAAATAAAAAATCTTTTTTTTTCCTCAAAAAAAGGAATTTTTAGCTCGCAATTTTTTATTTTCACAAGGGTAACAGGAGAAATTGGACCCCAAAAGTTGTTGTCCAGTTTGTCTTGAGTACGCTGGTACCCCATATATGGGGGGGAACCATTGTTTGGGCACACGTCAAGGCTCGGAATGGAAGTAGTGACGTTTTGAAATGCAGACTTTGATGGAATAGTCTGCGGTCGTCATTACGTTTGCAGAGCCCCTGATGTGCCTAAACAGTGGAAACCCCCCACAAGTGACCCCATTTTGGAAACTAGACCTTCCAAGGAACGTATGTAAGATGTGTTGTGAGCACTTTGAACCCCCAAGTGCTTCACAGAAGTTTATAATGCAGAGACGTGAAAATGAAAAAATCATTTTTTTCCACAAAAATAATTTTTTAGCCCCAGTTTTTTATTTTCCCAAGGGTCAACACGAGAAATTAGTCCCCAAAAGTTGTTGTGCAATTTTTTCTGAGTACGCTGATACCTCATATGTTGGGGTAAACCACTGTTTGGGCACACGTCAGGGCTTGGAAGGGGGGAGCACCGTTTGACTTTTTGAACGCAAAATTGGCTGGAATCAATGGTTGCACCATGTCGCGTTTGGCGACCCCCTGATATGCCTAAACAGTGGAAACCCCTCAATTTTAACTCCAACCCTAACCCCAACACACCCCTTACTACAGCCCTAACCCTAACACATCCCTAACCACAAGCCTAACCCTAATTCCAACGCTAACCCTAATTCCAACCCTAACCCTAATTCTAACCCTAATTCCAACCCTAACCCTAATTCCAACCCTAACCCTAATTCCAACCCTAACCCTAATTCAACCCTAACCCTCTTTCCAACCCTAACCCTCTTTCCAACCCTAACCCTCTTTCCAACCCTAACCCTCTTTCCAATCCTAACCCTAACCCTCTTTCCAACCCTAACCCTCTTTCCAACCCTAATCCTCTTTCCAACCCTAACCCTCTTTCCAAACCTAACCCTAACCCTCTTTCCAACCCTAACCCTCTTTCCAACCCTAACCCTAACCCTCTTTTCAACCCTAACCCTAACCCTCTTTTCAACCCTAACCCTAACCCTAATGGAAAAATAAAAATAAAAATATTTTCTTTATTTTATTAGTTGTGCCTACCTATGGGGGTGATAATCGGGGGGTTTATTTACATTTTCTTTCATTTTGATCACTGTGAGAGTGATCAAAATGAAAGAATGGAATCTGCAGCCGGCAGATTCGGGCGGGCGCACTGCGCATGCGCCCGCCATTTTCTAAGATGGCGGCGCCCATGAACCGGACCCGCCGGACACCGGGAGCGACAGGGGGACTTAGAAGGTGCCAGGGGAGGTGAGAGGGGGTGAGGGGGTTATCGGAATCTGGCGGGGAGCAGAGGGAATGGGAGGGGGGCAGATGATGACAGCGGCGGCAGATCGCCGCTGTCATTCAGTTGCGGGGGGGCGATCGCCGGTGGGGGGTGGAATTGGGGTCTCCAGCCATGTCCGATGCTACAGCAGCATCGGCCATGGCTGGATTGTAATATTTCATTGATGAAATATTACTATCGTTCTGATTGGCTGTTTCACTTTTAACAGCCAATCAGAGCGATCGTAGCCACGTGGGGGCGAAGCCACGCCCCCTGTGGCGAAGAACAAAGCCCCCTGTATCTGCAGGTCGGGTGACCTTTCAGTGACCTAGGTCACCCGACCCGCAGGGGGGCTTTAAAGTCATGACGCCACATAGGCGTCATGGGTCGTTCTGGCACGACTTTTCATGACGCCTACGTGGCATCAAAGGTCATGAAGGGGTTAAAAACGTGTAAAAACATGCATGTCTTATGTTTGCATTTGGAGATTACAGGCCTCTGTGCTTGTTAGAAACAAAAACCAGCAAATAATTCCAGCGGATGCTTCCTACTTGGCCATAAAATCCATTTTATTTTTATCTTTTAAAATAGTTCCATGTGGCAGAAACCCAAATATATACAGGGGGTCAGAAGAAAAAAGGGCACACTGCTGCTTTATGCGTGCAGACTACGCGTTTCGACCTTACTAGGTCTTCTTCTAGGTCTAGAAGTATTTCTGGGTATTTCTGCCACATGGAACTATTTTAAAAGATAAAAATAAAATGGATTTTATGGCCAAGTAGGAAGCATCCGCTGGAATTATTTGCTGGTTTTTGTTTCTATTGCAACATGGGTGTGCCTCTCCCATTACAACTCCGTGCGGCTTCCTGGCAGTGAGCAGAACCACTAAGGACGTCCAACTGGGTGAGCTGGCTATAATTTTTCTTGTTTGAATCTGTGCTTGTTATGTTCCTGTTTGCAATGGATGTGGCTGAAATACCCAAACTTGTCGCTACATAGGATGAATGTTTTCTGTATTTTTATATCTAACTCTATCTGTATCAGTGACTTTTATTTTTCTAGCTATTTTGTGCTAGTAGCTTATTTGTTACGATTACAAAGGATTGGACATGTAACAATCCACAATGCCCCATCCTTCTTTCCTGTATTGCAAACTTTGAAAAGACTTTCAGGCTATGCCAATACACTAAAAGAAAATTACTTTTCTATTAGTATGTTTGAATGACTTTATTGATTCTGTACAGTCTTGGGATATACAGTACAAATGGCTCAACTGTCTATAGATAGTCTATAGATTTGGCTGTTATCCTAAGTCATATTACAAGACTCGTTAAAGGGTTGATTGTGACTTGTAGGATCGCTACTACCAAAAGGTGGCGCTGTAGAGTGAAAGTCCTCCTTTCTGAAGAGGCAATTTGCATATAGATACACTTACAGAACAAGCACTATTTGAAAAACAAAATACTGTTTTTTATTCGTTTAGACTTGGATAACCTATCCAGGTCATACTGGAATAGCAGGAGTTAAGAATCTCCACTTTTTAAGTTCAAAAACAAGTCTGATTTTTAATTATTCATTTTGCACACAGTTAATTTATGAGGGCAACGATTCATTTCCCTGTGTGCATAAAATATTTATTGTGACAAGATAATGCCATTAAATCCTACAACACCCTTTTAAAATAATTTTCTTCCCAAGTTCCTGAAAGCTTTAAATCCAAAGGGAATGTGGCTCTTTTGTGTTACAGCTCTGATTGGCATAGATTTCTAGATAGCATTCAACCCCTTTTCAATCACTCACGGCCTTCAGAAATCTTTCTTCTTTTTGACAGTAAAAAATAATGATACTAACCTAAATAAAAAGAATGGGAACTTCCTTAAAAGGATTACATACATATGGAAGAATCCAAGGGGTCATACGGAGAATAAGTGAAGAACTCAAAACATTCGTATAGGAATCTTATGTCAGAGGACACCTGTATTCTACTGATAGTATCCAGTGGATTGATCTAGACAGCTCCTTCTTCTATATCTCCTGAATCACTTAATTTACTTATTGAAAAGACTTTTTGCAATAATTTTTAAACCAATTTGTTAGTAGGTAGATCCTACAAAATTCAGGAGTGAAATGCCCCAAAATATACTTCCCAGAGGCCAAAATGTTACATAAATTACAAATTTCATTATAACAAGCTAAAAATCAATCAAGGCAGACAATAGATATGATTGGTAGCAGTGAAGTGACAAGAGTGGGCAGCCCCAGCAATCTGCTGTGACACACGATTAGTAGTTTGGGTTTGAATATATCTTTTGACACCATATAGCCTGCAAGGGAGGTTGCAGTAAGGGTAGTAAGGAGTGGGACTAAAAATGTGTACACCTAAACAGGTAAGAAAAAGATCTCAGCTAGTGATTGTTAGTACATATAATAATGGCCACACATACTGCTCCCAAATACTCCAGCCATAGTCTGCACTTGGCTCATTGGAGATGCCTACATAGGTATAAAGTGCCAATAAAAGTGTTTACCCTTAGTGGTCAGATGCTCCGTATGTCCATTTTAGCCCGAATGCACATTTCGCGCTGTGGGCTTCCCCTTCTTACCTTTCTAACTGTGTCCCTGAGTGTGGGACACTGTGCACATACAGTCATGGCCAAAAGTATTGACACCCCTGCAATTCTGTCAGATAATGCTCAGTTTCTTCCTGAAAATGAATGCAAACACAAATTCTTTGGTATTATTATCTTCATTTAATTTGTCTTAAATGAAAAAACACAAAAAGAATTGTCCCAAAGCCAAATTGGATATAATTCCACACCAAACATAACAAAGAGGGTGGACAAAAGTATTGGCACTGTTCGAAAAATCATGTGATGCTTCTCTAATTTGTGTAATTAACAGCACCTATAACTTACCTGTGGCACCTAACAGGTGTTGGCAATAACTAAATCACACTTGCAGCCAGTTGACATGGATTAAAGTTGACTCAACCTCTAACCACTAACATCCAAACAAGTTCAAGCTGCCCTGCAGTCCGAGGGTACAACGGTGTCAACCCGTACTATCCGTCGGCATCTGAATGAAAAGGGACTGTATGGTAGGAGACCCAGGAAGACTCCACTTCTTACCCCGAGACATAAAAAAGCCAGGCTGGAGTTTGCCAAAATTTAGCTGAAAAAGCCTAAAACATTTTGGAAGAATGTTCTCTGGTCAGATGAGACAAAAGTAGAGCTTTTAGGGCAAAAGCATCAACATAGAGTTTACAGGAGAAAAAAGAGGCATTCAACGAAAAGTACACGGTCCCTACAGTCAAACATGGCAGAGGTTCCCTGATGTTTTGGGGTTGCTTTGCTGCCTCTGGCACTGGACTGCTTGACTGTGTGCTTGGCATTATGAAGTCAGAAGACTACCAACAAATTTTGCAGCATAATATAGGGCCCAGTGTGAGAAAGCTGGGTCTCCCTCAGAGGTCATGGGTCTTCCAGCAGGACAATAACCCAAACCTCACTTCAAAAAGCACTAGAAAATGGTTTGAGAGAAAGCACTGGAGACTTCTAAGGTGGTCAGCAATGAGTCCAGACCTGAATCCCATAGAACACCTGTGGAGAGATCTAAAAATGGCAGTTTGGAGAAGGCACCCTTTCAAATATCAGGGACCTGGAGTAGTTTGCCAAAGAAGAATGGTCTAAAATTCCAGCAGAGCATTGTAAGAAACTCATTGATGGTTACCGGAAGCAGTTGGTCGCAGTTATTTTGGCTAAAGGTTGTGCAACCAAGTATTAGGCTGAGGGTGCCAATACTTTTGTCCATTTTTGGAGTTTTGTGTGAAATGGTCAATGTTTTGCTTTTTGCTTCATTCTCTTTTGTGTTTTTTCATTTAAGACAAATTAAATGAAGATAATAATACCAAAGAATTTGTGTTTGCAATCATTTTCAGGAAGAAACTGAATATTATCTGACAGAATTGCAGGGGTGTCAATACTTTTGGCCATGACTGTATATATATCCGAGATGTCGGTTTTTGTAAATACTTAATTTGCTGGTAGTTCTAGGTCGTGTTCACACAATATTTTCATGTTTTGCAGATAAGCATACACATCTAGACATTAAACACCCTCAATCTGGTATTTATGCTTTTGACACCAAATATTAAGGCTAAAGATTCTTTAATTTAAAGAGGACTCGGATGAAAAGATGGTATACATACTTACTATAGAAAGTTGCCGTCTACCAATACCTGTTTGGTTTGTGCAGTCACATGTCTGTCCAATCAGAAGGCAATATTTCCACATAAAAATCATTAGGCCTACTATAGTGGTGCAGTCACAACACCCAATTAGCTTCTCCAAATCGTTTTGCTAAACTGTGCTTCAGTGGCAAATCAGAAGGCCAGATTTCCACATAAAAATCATTAGGCCTAGTATTGGGTTGCAGCCTGGAGGCCCAATTAGCTACTCCAAATTGTTTGTGCTAAAACTGTGTTTCAGTGGCAAATCAGAATGCCAGACTTCCACTTAAAAATTGTTAGGCGTAATATAGTGGTGCAGGCACGAGGTCCAATTACACATGTGGTCAAAATTGTTGATACCCCTCTTTTAATGACAGAAAAACTCACAATGGTCACAGAAATAACTTCAATCTGTCAAAAATAATAATAAATTAAAAAAATCTATGAAAAAGAACAAATGAAAGTCAGACATTGCTTTTCAACCATGCTTCCACAAAATAAAAGAAAAAAATAAAACTCATGATTTAAGCCTGGACAGAAATGATGGTTCCCTTAACTAAATATTTTGTTGCACAACCTTTTGAGTCAATCACTGCAATCAAACGATTCCTGTAACTATCAATGAGACTTCTGAACCTCTCAACGGGTATTTTGTCCCTCTCCTCAAGAGCAAACTGCTCCTGTGGTCTCGTGTTTGAAGGTTGCCTTTTCCAGATGGCATGTTTCAGCTCTTTCCAAAGATGCTCAATAGGATTTAGGTCAGGGTTAATAGAATGCCACTTCGGAATAGTCCAATATTTTCGTCTAAGCCATTCTTAAGGCACTGACACACTTAGCGATGTACCAGCGATCCCGACCAGCGATATAACGAGGTCAGGATCGCTGGTACATCGCTAAGTGGTCGCTAGTGAGCTGCCACACAGGCAGATCTCACCAGCGACAACGCTGGGGACGGGGGTCGCTACTTACATGTCACACTAGGCGATCCTGCGTCCTCCCACCCGGCTCCACGCTCGTCGCTCGTCTCTCCACAGGAAGCCCAGCAGGAAGCTGATGACGAGAAGCGGTCCTGAATGTTCTCGCGCGATCAGCGATAACCAGCGGGGGAGCAGGTCGTAGGTAAGTATCAGACACAGCGATGTCACTAGCAATATCGCTTAGTGTGACAGTACCTTTAGGTGTTTTAGCTGTGTGTTTTGGGTTATTATCCTGTTGCAAGACCCATGACCTGCGACTGAGACCAAGCTTTCTGACACTGGGCAGCACATTTCTCTCTTAAAACCCTTGATAGTCTTGAGATTTCATTGTACCCTGCACAGATTCTAGACACCCTATGCCAGATGCAGCAAAGTAACCCCAGAACATAGCAGAGTATCTTCCATGTTTTACAGTAGGGACAGTGTGCTTTTCTTGATATGCTTATTTTTTCCGTCTGTGAACACAGAGCTGATGTACCTTGCCAAAAGGTTCCATTTTTGTCTCATCTGTCCATAGCATATTCTCCCAGAAGCTTTGTGGCTTGTCAACATATCATTTGGCAAGTTCCAGTCTGGCTTTTTTATGACTTTTTTCAACAATGGTACCCTTTTTGGTCCTCTCCCATGTAGTCTACTTTGGCACATACAACGACGGATGGTACAATCTGACACTGATGTTCCTTGAACTTTAAGTTCACCTTTAATCTGTTTAAAAGTTTTTCTGGGCTCCTTTGTTACCATTCGTATTATCCATCTCTTTTATTTGTCATTAATTTTCCTCCTGCAACCACATCCACTGAGGTTGGCTATAGTCCCATGGAGCTTAAATTTCTGAATAATATGTGCAACTGTAGTCACAGGAACATCAAGCTGCTTGGAGATGGTCTTATAACTTTTACCTTTAACATATTTGTCTATAATTTTTTTTCTAATCTCCTGAGACAACTCTCTCCTTCGCTTCCTCTGGTCCATGTTGCGTGTGATACACACCATGTCACCAAACAGCACAGTGAGTGCTAAAACTGTGTTAAAGTGGCAAATCAGAACACCAGATTTCCACTTAAAAATCGATAGGCCTAATATAGTGGTGCAGCCATGAGGCCCAATTAACTGCTCCAAATCACTTATGCTAAAACTGTGTTTCAGTAGAAAATCTGAAGGCCTGATTTCCACGTAAAAATTGTTAGGCCTAATATTGGGGTGCAGCTAAGAGGCTGAATTACATGCTCCAAATCTTTTGTGCTAAAACTGTATTTCAGTGGCAAATGAGAAAGCTAGATTTCCACTTAAAAATCATTAAGCCTAATTTAGTGGTGCAGCCATGAGGCCCAATTAACTACTTCAAATCGTTTCTGATAAAACTGTGTTTCAATTGCAACTCAGAAGGCAAGATTTCGACTTAAAAATTGTTAGGCCGAATATAGTGGTGCATCCACAAGGCTCAAGTTTGCTACTCCAAATCATTTGTGATAAAACTGTGTTTCAGTGGCAGATCAGAAGGCTAGATTTCCACTTAAAAATCGTTAGGTATAACAGTGTTGTTCAGGCACACTAGCTAAGAAAATAAATAATGATTATTCATATAGTGGTAGTTAACTGACAGCTGTGGTCCTAAGGTTGTGAAACAGCAGGTTATAAGAGGAGAAGGCTACTTACAACATGAGTGGGAAAAAGCAAGGCCGTGGTGGAAAGGAGAATAGGCTTGGTGTTCGAGCAGTATGTGAGTTAGGGTACCGTTACACCTAGCGACGTACCAGCGATCCCGACCAGTGATATGACGCGGTCAGGATCGCTGGTGCATCGCTAGGTAGTCGCTAGTGAGCTGCCACACAGGCAGATCTCACCAGCGACATCGCTGGGGACGGGGATCGCTACTTACCTGTCAGACGCGGCGATCCTGCGTCCTCCCGCCCGGCTGTATTGTGGTGTCAGGGCAGGAAGAGGAAGAAGGTTGCTCTCAGGGTGTGGAGTGTGAGAACAGAGAGGATAATCATGAGGTTGTAGATCCCACTTGGTGTGAATCTAGAGGTATGCAGTTGAGGAGCTCAGCAGAGGAGTTGGAGGAGGAGGATGTTAAGGAGGTTATGTTGTGGCTTCCCACACAAGCATGAAGTAATGCAACCATGACAAGCACTGCATCCTCAGTCAGAACTCTGGCTATGGCCAACACTGGTCGTGAGTGTGCAGTTGTAAGGTGCGGCAAGAGTTGCCTAGTCTAGGCCATTTTAGAGACCGCAAAGGATGACCCAACACATGTTCTGTCAAATTTTCAAAAAAACATCAGTAGAGGCAAAAATTGCAATAATTTGACAACTACTTGCATGAACCGGCACATGCGCAATCAACATGCCTTAGTGTGGGAATCTCACTGCGCTAAAATGCGGACTAGCGAGTCTCACCAACCACCCACCAGTTCATCATTCCCATCTGCTACTTCTTCCTCATTCATCACCATTCTAGGTCTTCTCACACAGGTCTCTGGTCACAGAAACTACAATTCTTTACCCACCACAGTCGGGGTGAGTGAGAGCTGGTTAGCTGTTGCAGAAGTGGACATAACTGCTGTTTCTGTCACTTAGCACAACACATCTTCATAAATCCACTATAACATCTCTGCCTGCATCTCACTCACAGTCCAGCAGTTTGTCCTGTTCTCCATACTCTGCCCTCTGCTCTGAGGTTGTAGATTCCACTTGGTGTGAACCCAGAGGTACGCAGCTGAGTAGCTCAGCAGAAGAGGTGAAGGAGGAGAAAGATGAGAGGGTTATGTTGCGGCTTCCCACACAGACATGAAGTGATGCAAACATGATAAGCACTGTATCCTCAGACCCAACTCTAGCTGTGGCCAGCACCGGTCATGAGTGTGCAGCTCGCAGGGGTGGCAATAGTTGCCCAGCCTGGGCCTTTTTTGCAAAGGATGACCCAACACATGATATATGTCAAATTAAAAAAAAAACTACATGCATGAACCTGCACATGCGCTTTCAACATGCCTTAGTGTGGGAATCTCATTGCACTAAAATAAAGACAAGAAGGCCTCGCCAACCACTGGTTGTCCCATCAACCCCATCTGCCTTTTCCTCCTCCTCCATCATCATTCCAACTCTTGACACACAGGTCTCTGGCCACAGAAACTACAGTTGTTTGCACACCACAGTTGGGGTGAGTGAGAGCCAGCCAGCTGTTGCAGAAGTAGACATGAGTGCTGCTTTTGTGTCGCATAGCACAACACATCTTTGTCAATCCACCATAGCATCTACTCCTGCACCTCACAGTCCAGCAAGTTGTCCTGTTCTCTGTACTATGCCCTCTCTCAGCACAGCAGCCAGCCCTCAGTCCCACAGTTGTGGTCACCTAAAAGAATGCTTGCTCCTACACATGACAAAACAAAGAGCTTGAACTCCACAATCTCCAATCTGTTGGCCATGGAAATGCTGCCTTTCTACTTGGTGGATACAGACAATTTCAGAAAGTTGATGGCCATCGCAGTCTCTCAGTACCAGTTGTCCAGTCACCATTACTTCTCTAAGAAAGCTGTGCCTGCGCTACACCTGCATGTCACCGCCAACATCACTCGTTTCCTGAAAAAAATTATGCCTTCCAGAGTGCATTTCACCACTGACACCTGGATGCCCAAAAATGGGCAGTAGCGTTACATCTGGCTGAATGAGCATTGGGCAACTATGATGGCTGTGGGTACAGACTTTTTTTGTTGGTCTACAAGTCTTGGAATCTCCAAGGCTTGCGGGACAAACTTCTGTATCTAACAGTTTCTCCACTGCTTCTGATTCCTTCACCTCCTCTAGGGCCTCCAACTATGCCCTCAACCTCTCCCTTAATCAGACACACATGCCAACAGTACAGATAAAATCTTCCCCACCTCCATACTGCACAGCCATGGCTCACCGCAATAAGGCAATGTTAAAATTAATATGCCTTGGAGATCGCTCTCACACAGCTCAAGAGTTGCTGACAGGTATCCAGGCAAAGCTAGAATAATGGCTGTCTCCACTAAACCTGGAGACAGGGAATACCATCTGTGATAACAGGTGCAAACCTGGTGATGGACCTATGCAGTGGCAACCTCACACACATGCCTTGCATGGCACAACTGGTGGTACACCAATTTCTCCACCATTATCCTGGCCTGGATGCGCTGCTGCAGAAATCAGCCCAATTCCGATATGTGCTCACTTCCGATGATCGCACTCTGCAGGTCATCGACTTGCATCGCTATAGAGGTCTTTCAGCCTACTGGTTAGCCATTTGATTAGCGATGTTCCGACACGGTGGAATTTCACACTGCACATGTTGCAGCGACTGTGACAACAGTGATGAGCCCTGGTGCAGTATGTCTTTTTGGATAGCCTGGGCCAATGCAGTCTGGACGTGGTGCAAATCACGCTTGCAGAGTGGGCACAGATGAAGGACCTCTGCACCTTTTTGCACAATTTTGAAATGGCTACTAATATGGTTATTGCTGACAATGCCATCATCTGCATCACTATTCAAGTCATCTAGATGCTGGAGCACACTTTGAGTAGTCTGCATGAGGTGATGGTCCCAGAGGAAGAGTTAGTAGCAGAGGAGGATGTGGAAGGGATAACAATATCTCAAATTTCTGGACTGTTACTGCATAGGCGGGTGCCATGGGAGGGTGGCTTATAGCGCACAAAGGGAGCTCATGGTATCAGACAAGCTGTTAATGAAGATGCAGGATCCAAGGAGCAAAAGGAGGACAGTCTGGAGATGAAGAGGATAATGATCCGCTGTCTGTTGTCCGTGGTTGAAGGTAGGGGATGGAGGAAGCAACCTTGAGTGTTGCCCCGCTACTAACACAGCATGGACTTGTGCCTCATAGAAGCTCCCGACACATGACTGCCTTGTTGCTGCACTATCTTCAACACGATGACCATATTCTTAGGGTTAGAAATAGTGCTTACTACTGGGTTGCTACTCTGTTAGATCGACGGTACAAGAGTAAATTTAGCCAGATGCTTGCCCCTCTAGAAAGGGATGCGCGCATGCTGGAGTATTGAAACACACTTGTCGACAATCTTAAGAGTGGTTTTCCCCAAGACAACAGTGAGGCACACAGTGTGCATCCCAGTTCTAGACATACAGTCATGGCCAAAAGTATTGACACCCCTGCAATTCTGTCAGATAATACTCAGTTTCTTCCTGAAAATGAATGCAAACACAAATTCTTTGGTATTATTATCTTCATTTAATTTGTCTTAAATGAAAAAACACAAAAAGAATTGTCCTAAAGCCAAATTGGATATAATTCCACACCAAACATAACAAAGAGGGTGGACAAAAGTATTGGCACTGTTCGAAAAATCATGTGATGCTTCTCTAATTTGTGTAATTAACAGCACCTATAACTTACCTGTGGCACCTAACAGGTGTTGGCAATAACTAAATCACACTTGCAGCCAGTTGACATGGATTAAAGTTGACTCAACCTCTGTCCTGTGTCCTTGTGTGTACCACATTGAGCATGGAGAAAAGAAAGAAGACCAAAGAACTGTCTGAGGACTTGAGAAACCAAATTGTGAGGAAGCATGAGCAATATCAAGGCTACAAGTCCATCTCCAAAGACCTGAATGTTCCTGTGTCTACCGTGCGCAGTGTCATCAAGAAGTTTAAAGCCCATGGCACTGTGGCTAACCTCTCTAGATGTGGCCGGAAAAGAAAAATTGACAAAAGATTTCAATGCAAGATTGTGCGGATGTTGGATAAAGAACCTCCACTAACATCCAAACAAGTTCAAGCTGCCCTGCAGTCCGAGGGTGCAACGGTGTCAAACCGTACTATCCGTCGGCATCTGAATGAAAAGGGACTGTATGGTAGGAGACCCAGGAAGACTCCACTTCTTACCCCGAGACATAAAATAGCCAGGCTGGAGTTTGCCAAAATTTAGCTGAAAAAGCCTAAAACATTTTGGAAGAATGTTCTCTGGTCAGATGAGACAAAAGTAGAGCTTTTAGGGCAAAAGCATCAACACAGAGTTTACAGGAGAAAAAAGAGGCATTCAACGAAAAGTACACGGTCCCTACAGTCAAACATGGCGGAGGTTCCCTGATGTTTTGGGGTTGCTTTGCTGCCTCTGGCACTGGACTGCTTGACTGTGTGCTTGGCATTATGAAGTCAGAAGACTACCAACAAATTTTGCAGCATAATATAGGGCCTAGTGTGAGAAAGCTGGGTCTACCTCAGAGGTCATGGGTCTTCCAGCAGGACAATAACTCAAAACACACTTCAAAAAGCACTAGAAAATGGTTTGAGAGAAAGCACTGGAGACTTCTAAGGTGGCCAGCAATGAGTCCAGACCTGAATCCAATAGAACACCTGTGGAGAGATCTAAAAATGGCAGTTTGGAGAAGGAACCCTTCAAATATCAGGGACCTGGAGTATTTTGCCAAAGAAGAATGGTCTAAAATTCCAGCAGAGCATTGTAAGAAACTCATTGATGGTTACCGGAAGCAGTTGGTCGCAGTTAATTTGGCTAAAGGTTGTGCAACCAAGTATTAGGCTGAGGGTGCCAATACTTTTGTCCGGCCCATTTTTGGAGTTTTGTGTGAAATGATCAATGTTTTGCTTTTTGCTTCATTCTCTTTTGTGTTTTTTCATTTAAGACAAATTAAATGAAGATAATAATACCAAAGAATTTGTGTTTGCAATCATTTTCAGGAAGAAACGGAATATTATCTGACAGAATTGCAGGGGTGTCAATACTTTTGGCCATGACTGTACAATGTCGGGAACATCACCAAAACATTACACAGGTCTACAAAATATATTTTTTGTAATCATGGCAAGTGACTTTGTACTTTTCTGAATCATCTTTTTGTCCTGATTTAAAAAATGTATATAGTTTTTCTGTAGCACATAAAGTTTCCATGGAGCAGCATCATTATTATAAGTATAGGAAATATATTGGCGACATTAAGAAAACAGTAATCTACATATTAGAGAAAAATGCTTCACTTTACAAAACAGTTTTCATTGAACCAAAATAGTTTCACATGCAAAATAGAAACAAAAATATGAGCAGAAATTAAAAGTTCTTTACATTAGAATGTCATTGATATGATTTTTCAGGATTTTCCCTATATAACATCCAACAGTAATCTGCCATCATTGAGTCATTCCAAAAACATTGGTGGCAGTGTTCCATTATTTTAATATCCAGGTGAAACTGTTCACCTTGTTCATTGCTTACATCCCCAAGATCTTGAGGGAAGAAATCTAAATGTGAATGCAAAAAGTGCATTTTCAGAGACATGCGACATCCAATTCAATGGTATGCATTTAGCAGTTCCTAAACACCTTCAACATATTCTGGATATTTTTGTTTTCCTTAGAAGTTTTCACAGATCCACTTGAAGCTTTTCCAAGATCTCAATTCCTTATCAGAGTTCCTTCAAACACATCGTCTCTCATAAGTGCTCTGATCTGAGGTCCAACAAATACCCCTTCCTTCAGTTTTGCTGGTGAAATTCTGGAGAATTTATGTGAAATGTACTGGAACCCTTGTGAATTTGTCTTTGCCATGGCTTTCACAAAGTTTTTAATCAATCCCAACTTTATATGCAATGGAGGAAGATGGTTTTTTGTTGGAACAACTAAAGGATTATGCTGAATGTTGTCTCTACCTGGAGCATAGATGTTTATTTGTCCCCAATCACAAGGAACATAATGCTCAACTGTATTTCTACTGTCCCATAAACACGAGAAGCAGCAATATTTGTGAAACCACCGTGCATTCCCATTAGCAGACTAATCACTTTCAAATCTCCAAAGATATTTCATTGATGATGCTTATACTGTATAGCATCCAAAACAACTGACAGATTTTCATAACTTTACTTTAGATGATATGAGTGAGCAATAGGGATTGATGGTTTCATATTTCCATTGTGAAGCAACACTGCTTTCAAACTTCTCTGGAATGAGTCAATAAACAATCGCCAATCTGCAACTAAATACTCTTGATTCAGTTCTTCAAAGAGTCCTTTCACATTGTTACAGTAATCCATTGGTCCCTCAACTGTGAAAAATTGTGTTAAAGAGTTACTTCTGTTTCAGTAATAACACACTTTGACATCATCATGAAGAAGATTCTTCTGCTTCAACCTAGATGCAAGAAGTTCAGCTTTATCTTTTGAAAATAAAAGGTCTCTGAAGAGGTCATTTAATTCATGCTGAGTAAAGCGTTCTGGCTGCTCAGCTGCTCCATCAGGTACATACTCATCTTGACTTGAGGTCTCCATGTCTTCGCCAGTAGCTTCAGCTCCATAGTCTTCATATTCTACTTCATGTTCATCCAATCCAGACAATGGTGATACAGGAACTGGCAAGGTACCATCATGTGGAACTGGTCTAATTGCAGAATCAAATTCAGGGTAATTAATCTTATGTTTGCTTTTTGTAGAAAAGACCTTCAGTTTAACAAAACAAAAGTAGCAGTTATCACTGATTTTTGGGTTCTCTCCAAATCATAGGAACAGCGAATGGCATAGCCACTTTTCTCATATTCAACCAGTCACAAAGACCATTTGAACAACTTGAGCATATCACATGAGGAGCCCAGCTTTTGTCTTGATCACCAAGTGGACACTTAAAGTACATCTGGTACATCTTTTTAATATCATGAGTGATTGAGCGTACTTGGCCTTTTAGTGTAAGAGAACCACACACATAGCAGAATTTGTTCAGATGATTGATTCGCTGTCGGGGCATTTTTGTCCTTTAACCCCTTAACGACCGCCGATACACCTTTTAACGGCGGTAATTAAGGGTTCTTAAACCACAGAGCCGTTAATTCACGGCGCTGTGGAGTAAGTAAATAGCGCCCCCCAGTGTCGGATTTTTCCCGGGGTCTCGGCTGCCGGGGGTAGCCGAGACCCCAGAGAACATTAATCGGGTCAGTTTTTACTGACCCCGCTTCTGCGATCGCCGTTATTAACCCTATAACGGCGATCGCAAAAAAAAGCCACAATTTTGCATTTAATTTCTCTTTCCTCTGATGTGATCAATAGTATAACGTGGCACAGCTGTGTCGGTGCACAAAAGAAGGTTCCCATACCAGTATAGAATAATCAAAACATTTTTGGCACTCAACTCGTTGCAAAGATGAAGAATTTTTATTTGCAGTCACAAATATAGATGGAGGATTATTATAATTTGTTATAACTAACCACAGTTAGTTACTATGCCCGGGAAGCGCCGGGCTCCTCAGCTTGTACAATATACAATCAGATACTACAGATAATCAATCCATGAAGATATCAATAACAGAAGAAACAAGTATTGATATGTGCACAAGTGGTAGGGAGGACGGAACAAGGTATTTAGGAAATATGGCTCATGGAAGGAAAAGAAACAGAAATACACATAAAAGTAAAAGAAAAGACATCAAACCTACCAAGACTGCTCCTATCTCTATAATTTTCTGGACATTATATTGTATGACCAATAGTAAATTAGGTGCTATTGGAGGTGATACCATCCACCATGTAAGAACTGGTATATAAACCAGTAGATTTCAAAGAGAAGGGGTAGTAGAGAAATATTCCAAACGAGATCATATACAGGATTATTAGATGTGTGACTTTGAAAAGCTCCAAAGGTTGCACCAACCAGAAGTTGGCATAAACATCCTATGGCTATGCCTGAAGGGAATTGTCCCAAAGGGGATTACTTGTGGGATTGTTAAATCCTGTGATTCATAGAAAACCCCAATTTCGCGCTGTAAGAACAGCAGCTGGCTGTAGTTTCAAATGTCTGTCATTGGTGGGTGGCAGCAAGACCTGTGTAAACGCGGCATCCATGTTGGGACACCTTCATGTGTGGGACACCTACATTTTTCTGATGCTTGTGCCATCTGAGTGTGGCTGGGAAACTAAAAAAAAATTGATCTGTTGCATGAAGTATAAGGACTCCCAGCACAGCCGGCCTACACTGATCCCTCATCCACCTCGTCTTAATTTAACACTAGAACTACCGGAGGGGTCATTTTGACCCTTTTGCTATTTCTTTTTCCTATAATTTCTAAAATTTTAACAAATGAGTTCTGACTTTTTGTGACTTTTATTTATTCATGGTAGTGTATATTTTAGAATACAAAAATGAATTGTAACTTTTTCAGGGGCCCGGATTTTACAATTCATACCTATAAGTACTGAAGGGGTCAATTTGACCCCATACATAAAAGTAGAAGTAGGCAAGTCACCTAATATTACAGAAAATCACAATGCTTCTCCCTAGTTGTAGAGTGTAATTTTATCTTTGCATATCAGGGATGATTCAGCATTTTGTTTTGTCTAAACTTGTCTGAACATGTTTGATCCATGTCTCTTGTAGCGATTTCTGTCTGCACTTCAGTAGCAAACATTACAGTTGAAGCTATAACACTGCATGTTTGTACAGTGTTGTTTTATTACTTCTGCGATCTTACAAGTCCCTTTTTGCAACGTATATTTGAAGCATGAGTAAGCAGAGGGGTCTGACAAGTGATGAAATTTTGAAATGTCTTCAGAATTTATCTGAAAATGAGTCAGAAGAAGTGGCCCATCATCCACAATGTCTGAACCACAAACAAAAGGACAAGAAATCCGCAAGCGTCGAAAATGTGGAGTTAGAAGATGCAACGAAAACAAAACAACTAAAACTTGCGCAAGCTGTAACAAACCAGTTTGTGGAAAATGCACTGGGAAAGTGGAAGAAAGTACTGTTTTTATTAACTGTTGGACACCGCATGCTATGACCATGTAAAAGGAAAATGCGTGCTGTACTTGATCTTAACACTGTTCCTACTAAGTTAAAATAAATGTTCTTTGATTTGTTGGCAACAAAAAAGTCATTTTTACTCCAGAGTCAGTACTTTTGAATGGGGGTCAAAATGACCCCTAATGGTAGTTATAGGTATTATGAAACATGCGGTAGTTCTAGTGTTAAACTTCAATTCTAAGCTGTAAATGCTGTGCCAGACCCTGATACCTCATGCATGGGCTATTGCTTATTGCTTCTGTGTCATTATTAAAGGTTCTACTATGGGTCAACTGATCAGTCAACTACCTTTGTTAATATTCTTACATTTTGCTTCCAATGATAGTTTATGAAACTGATGTTTGTGCCACCTGAGAGTGGCTAGGAAACTAAAAAAATGAGCTGTTGCATGAGGTATCAGTTCTCCCAGCTAAGAAGGCTTACACTGCTCCCTTAACCACCAGCTACTCATTGAAATTTCAATTCTAAGCTGTAAATGCTGGGCCAGACACTGATACCTAATGCATGGCCCATGGCTGACTGCTGCTGTGCCATTTACAAACTTCTACTGTGGGTCAATTGATGCCTGTTTTCGTGGTGACTACCCCTAATTTTAGCTGTGTGGGAAGCTTTTTGTCACACCCTTAAGGTGTTGTGCAAACATTTGGTTTGGGCTCCCTTTGCATCTAATAGTCTTTGGGTACGTTCTTCGAACTGTTTGTCGATAATATTCAGCGAACATCTAATCGTTTGGCAAATCGAACCTGTGCAGCTTGTCTCACCCAGTCCAAGCCCCCCTAATGCTTCTGCTCACCGTTCCCCATATACAAGTAATGGCAGCAATGCCATGATGGTGGCCCTGGCTATGAGATCCACTCTCTGACTGATGTAATGTTCTGCAATGTGTGAAATGTCACCAGGTGTATATATTTTTTTAATCCCTACAAAACAAATAGCAAATTGTTAGAATTCGCATAGACCTTTGAATTTCATGAATTTTTACTCAATTGGTGGAGGATCTATTAAATTATTCTAGTGTTAAATGTAATCAAAATTCACAGTTCTAACTTAGACAACTATTTAAAGCTGATACACTAGGATATGTTTCCCAATTACTAAAAAAATAATAATTTAAACGATAAAAGCACATTCCCTTTCTCTGCAGTGAAACAAGAACCTTTCTATACATTAATGAACTTCTCCAGAAAAACGTCTATGGATAATTCCAATCTTTGTTCCTGCCTCGTTACATTAATAACATGGCTTAATAGGAGATTTCCACCTTTCAACTCTCCTCACCGTGAACATCTCAAGGTTCCTCTGGGTTACAGAAACATTATTTCTTCAAAGACAAAAGATGCTATTATCCTTGAGAAGCTAATAACAAGGTATTTTGTCCAAATTCTTGACAGTATTTACATTGACTACCCCATTTTTGTATGTCAAACTAATAAGGAACCATTAAGCATATTCACTTCTGAGTACAGTGATTTAGTTGTGGGTGATAAATCTGTGAAGATGGAATGATTAGGGCATAAAAGACGGCTTCTTTGGCTATACAACGGATCTATGTCTGCTAGAGATTGCTTTTCATGCACAGCTGGGAGCAGGCGCTTTGTGTGTAGCTCTGCAACTATGAATGATATTATGGAATATTTCAGTTTCTGTACACAGCTGACATAGGCTGAAGATCGGGACTATCTCAGAGAACAGAGAAAGGCCAATTTGGCCTGCTTTTATGGAAGCAGACCTCATGACTTTTCCACAAAACAGTCCCCAACTCAATCTATATAACACATGCTGTATCTAGATTACTTATATTAAAGGGGTTTTCCCAAAAAACAAAATTTAATTTTAATCAACAGATCTTGGAATAATAATAATTTCCTCAATTAGATGTGTTTAAATATGTATAACGTCCCTGTGCCGAGATAATCTTATAAATGTGCCCCTGCTGTGTACTGTGTAATGGCCATGTTTGACCGTGCAGGAACATGGTCTGATGATATCACAGCCCCTGGGCAGATGGAAGAAAAAAATTATGCAGTCATTACATTACATGTTTTGTCTTACAAAAAGAATCAGCTGTGATCCTGTGCTGTAATGTCTATACAGTCATATGTAAAAGTTTGGGCACCCCTATTAATGTTAACCTTTTTTCTTTATAACAATTTTGGTTTTTGCAACAGCTATTTCAGTTTCATATATCTAATAACTGATGGACTCAGTTATATTTCTGGATTCAATTGAGGTTTATTGAACTAACAGAAAATGTGCAATCTGCATTTAAACAAAATTTGACCGGTGCAAAAGTATGGGCACCCTTATCATTTTCTTGATTTCAACACTCCTAACTACTTTTTACTGACTTCCTGAAGCACTAAATTGGTTTTGTAACCTCATTGAGCTTTGAACTTCATAGCCAGGTGTATCAAATCATGAGAAAAGGTATTTAAGGTGGCCACTTGCAAGTAGTTCTCCTCTTTGATTCTCCTATGAAGAGTGGCATCATGGGCTTCTCAAAACAACTCTCAAATGATCTGAAAACAAAGATTATTCAACATAGCTTTTCAGGGGAAGGATAGAAAAAGTTGTCTCAGAGATTTAACCAGTCAGTTTCCACTGTGAGGAACATAGTAAGGAAATGGAAGAACACAGGTACAGTTCTTGTTAAGCCCAGAAGTGGCAGGCCAAGAAAAATATCAGAAAGGCAGAGAAGAAGAATGGTGAGAACAGTCAAGGACAATCCACAGACCACCTCCAAAGACCTGCAGCATCATCTTGCTGCAGATGGTGTCACTGTGCATCGGTCAACAATACAGTGCACTTTGCACAAGGAGAAGCTGTATGGGAGAGTGATGCGAAAGAAGCCGTTTCTGCAAGCACGCCACCAACAGAGTCGCCTGAGGTCTGCAAAAGCACATTGGGACAAGCCAGTTACATTTTGGAAGAAGGTCCTGTGGACTGATGAAACAAAGATTGAGTTGTTTGGTCATACAAAAAGGCGTTATGCATGCACTGTATTGTTGACCGATGCACAGTGACACCATCTGCAGCAAGATGATGCTGCAGGTCTTTGGAGGTGGTCTGTGGATTGTCCTTGACTGTTCTCACCATTCTTCTTCTCTGCCTTTCTGATATTTTTCTTGGCCTGCCACTTCTGGGCTTAACAAGAACTGTACCTGTGTTCTTCCATTTCCTTACTATGTTCCTCACAGTGGAAACTGACTGGTTAAATCTCTGAGACAACTTTTTCTATCCTTCCCCTGAAAAGCTATGTTGAATAATCTTTGTTTTCAGATCATTTGAGAGTTGTTTTGAGGAGCCCATGATGCCACTCTTCATAGGAGAATTAAATAGGAGAACTACTTGCAAGTGGCCACTTTAAATACCTTTTCTCATGATTTGATACACCTGGCTATGAAGTTCAAAGCTTAATGAGGTTACAAAACCAATTTAGTGCTTCAGGAAGTCAGTAAAAAGTAGTTAGGAGTGTTCAAATCAAGAAAATGATAAGGGTGCCCATACTTTTGCACCGGTCAAATTTTGTTTAAATGCAGATTGCACATTTTCTGTTAGTACAATAAACCTCATTTGAATCCAGAAATATAACTGAGTCCATCAGTTATTAGATATATAAAACTGAAATACCTGTTGCAAAAACCAAAATTGTTATAAAGAAAAAAGGTTAACATTAATAGGGGTGCCCAAACTTTTACATATGACTGTATATTATTTTGCTTCCACCCCTGCCCAGGAGTAGAGATAAGCGAACCTTTCAAGCCTGAACTGAGGCAGCACAGCGGAGGCAATATATAAATGGCCTGGCCTACTGCATGACACGCTGGGGCTCAGGCTAATCACTCACAGGAGCATCTACTTACATTGCATGGCCACAGCAGAGGAGACCAGCTGTATCTGACATCAGTGATGTCAGACGCTGCCGGTCTGCCGTCTGTTCCTAAGCCGCCAGTATGCCCTGGGCCTTTTCCAGCGCATTATATGCAGGAGTTGAGGGCCCGAAAGTGATGAGCGCGCACTGGTCCATCCACTTGCCTATCTGACCTCGCATTCTCACATCTGAAATCCTATTTGCCCACCCACTGAGCCACCCACCCACTGCTCTTCTTGTCTCACCCTTCCTGCTCGTGTAGTGTGAAGCTAGAGGCCGTCTCTGTCTACTTCTTGCCTGCAAATTACTAAGTACTACTAAGTTCAACCCTACTGACTGCTGCCTGCCTGCAATGAGATAGAGTTGCCTGTCTTAAAGGGGATATTCTATTAACCTTAAACTTATCCCTTATACAGAATATAACATATGGGACAATTATTAGGGCCAGTTCACATGGCGGATCTTCAAGTAGACGTTTGGCGCCTACAGGCACTCCAACATTCTGCTGAATATCCACAGCTTCCTTCATACCTCCTATTCATCTCTATGGGAGACAGCAATGAGGATTTCGGAATGGCAGGTTTTAGCTTTAGCCATGCCAAGAAAGGACATGCTTAAACAATCTTTTGGCCAAAATAAATGCTGCTGGCTTTGCATGTGATATGGTGTTGGATGAGAACTGTTAATGTGTGATTGGTGAGGACATGCTGCAGAAGTGGAGATTTTCCAAGAGTGGTCAGTAAAGGCCCCGTCACACACAGCGATCTCGCTAGCGAGATTGCTGATTTTGTGACGCCACAGCGATCTCGCCAGCGAGATCGCTGTGTGTGACGGGGATCAGCGACCGGCCCCCCAGCCGGGTATCGCTGATCGTGCTCGTTTGGCCTGGGCCATTTTTTGATCGCTGGTCTCCCGCTGGCCAGCGCGCATCGCTGCGTGTGGCAGTGAGAGAACAGCGATCGGCGAGGCTCCCAGCGCTCTAAGCAGGAGCTGGGAGCTGGTCTCTAAGGTAAATATCGGGTTACTAAGCGGCGCGCGTCACTTCGTTACCCGATGTGTACCTTAGAAACCTGCGTGCTGGCAGCTCCCGGCGCAAGCACGCAGGTTTCTAAGGTACACATCGGGTAACTAAGTGACGCGCGCCACTTAGTAACCCGATATTTACCTTAGAGACCAGTGTCCTCGCTGGTGCTGATCGCTGGTGAAGCTGCCTGTTTGGCAGTTCACCAGCGATCATGTAGTGATGCACCAGCGATCCTGACAAGGTCATATCGTTGTCGGGATTGCTGGTGCATCTGTATGTGTGACAGGGCCTTAAGACTGTATAAGGTTTGAAGGGTGGAGGTGGAGCTGGGATGGAGCCTGGGTGGAGTCTCAATGGGGGCCTGAAAATTTTGCCAGTATGGAGCTCTGAAATTCCTGGTGGTAGCCCCGCTCATAGTCCTACAGGCTTCACTATAATGCCTTGCAGCTATTACATCATATGGTGTAACACAGGGTTGACTATTACAACCACTGTAAATATGAGGCAGAGAAGGCAGTGGCTACTTTAGTGTTTTACATCCCAGAGGTAGGTGGTCACAGCACACAGCTCATGATTACAGATAGTAAAAGAAAGGCCTAAATCAGAGTATGGAGTAATACTTCAGTGTTGAAGAACACAGAAATTGGGAGTGATAGTGTCAGTCAGTGAATAATAATACATAGATCCAAGTGACAGTGTGGTGCATTACCTGCATAGTTAGTGTGACTATAAATTGATTGATCAGTGGTTTTTTTCATTCTTGATGAACTATAAACAAAAAGGGTAGTTCGAGTCTCCTTAGTCCTAATTTTCCTACAAAAGAAAAATATGAAACCAAGGTTAATCTGTCTGAAAACAGATGAACACAGAACTTAAGTACATGCTAAAAAGGAAGAAAAAAATGTTTATAAAATGGAAAGAGGGAGGCATATCTAAAGAAGAATATAATTCTGTCTTTAGAACCTGCAGGGCACAAATCAGATTATTAAAGCTGACAATGAATTGAGGCTTGCAAGAGATGTCAAAAACAATAATAAAGGATTTTGGGGATATGTCAAAAGTAAAAGAAAAGTCAAAGATGCTATAGGATTTTTACAGGATGAACATGATGGAATGGTAAGACAGGATGTTGAGAAGGCCGAACTTTTAAATTCCTATTTTGCATCTGTTTTCTCTCAGAATGGAAATGTAACATCAACTGTTCTTCACTGTCCTATTAAGGGAATAGAAGAATCCAGGATATCTATAAACAGAAAGATAGTGAGGAAACACTTAGCTAACCTAAATGAATTCAAGTCTCCAGGTCCAGATGAATTACACCCCGGAGTACTGAAGGAGATAGCAGAAGAAATTTTTGAACCCCTCTCCAAAATCTTTGAAAATTCTTGGAGAAAAGGAGAAGTCCCAGAAGACTGGAGAAGAGCAAATGTTCCTATCTTAGAATCATAGAATCATAGAATCATAGAATCGTAGAGTTGGAAGGGACCTCCTGGGCCATCTGGTCCAACCCCCTGCTCAAAGCAGGATTCGCTAAATCATCCCAATCAGATGTCTGTCCAGCCTCTGTTTGAAGACTTCCATTGAAGGAGAACTCACCACTTCTCGTGGCAGCCTGTTCCACTCATTGATCACTCTAACTGTCAAAAAGTTTTTTCTAATATCTAATCTGTGTCTCCTCCCATTCAGTTTCATCCCATTGCTTCTAGTCTTTCCTTGTGCAAATGAGAATAAAGTTGATCCTTCTACTATGTGACAGCCCTTTAGATATTTGTAGACAGCTATTAAGTCTCCTCTCAGTCTTCTCTTTTGCAAACTAAACATTCCCAAATCCTGCAACCTTTCCTCATAAGACAGGGTTTGCAGACCGGTCACCATTCTGGTCGCTCTTTTCTGAACTTGCTCCAGTTTGTTGATGTCTTTTTTAAAATGTGGTGCCCAAAACTGGACACAATATTCCAGATGAGGTCTGACCAAAGAGGAGTAGAGGGAAATAATGACTTCACGTGATCTAGACTGTATGCTTCTGTTAATACATCCTAGAATTGCATTTGCCTTTTTTGCTGCTGCATCACACTTGACTCATATTCAGTCTGTGATCTATTAGTATACCCAAGTCTTTTTCACATGTGCTGTCACTTAGCCCTATTCCTCCCATTCTATATATGCTTTTTCCATTTTTATTGCCCAGATGTAGTACTTTGCATTTCTCCCTGTTAAAAACCATTCTGTTAGTTGCTGCCCACTTCTCCAGTTTATTTAAATCTTTTTGAATCCTCTCTCTCTCTTCTCTAGTATTAGCTATCCCTCCTAGCTTTGTGTCATCAGCAAATTTAATCAGTTTACCCTCAATTCCTTCATCTAAATCGTTGATAAAGATGTTGAACAATACAGGGCCCAGGACAGAGCCCTGTGGTACCCCACTTGAGACATTCTTCCAACTGGATGTGCAGCCATTTACGACCACTCTTTGGGTCCGATCACTAAGCCAGTTATGAATCCACCTAACAGTTGCCTTGTCCATTCCATACTTAATCATTTTTTCAATAAGGATTGTATGAGAGACTTTGTCAAATGCTTTGCTGAAGTCAAGATATACTATATCTACAGCATTTCCTTGATCCACCCAATCAGTGATACCGTCATAGAAGGAAATTAAGTTAGTCTGACATGACTTATTAGTTACAAACCCATGCTGACTCTGTTTAATCACTTCATTCTTATCCAGGTATTGACATACATGTTGTTTAATAATTTGTTCAAAGATCTTTCCTGGTATAGAAGTCAGACTCACCGGCCTATAGTTGCCTGGGTCCACCTTCTTCCCCTTTTTGAAGATAGGAACAACATTTGCTCTTCTCCAGTCATCTGGCACTTCTCCTGTTCTCCAAGAATTTTCAAAGATTATAGAGAGGGGTTCAAAAATTTCTTCTGCTATCTCCTTCAGTACTCTGGGGTGTAATTCATCTGGACCTGGAGACTTGAATTCATTTAGGCTAGCTAAGTGTTTCCTCACTATCTTTCTGTTTATAGATATCCTGGATTCTTCTATTCCCTTAATAGGACAGTGAAGAACAGTTGATGTTACATTTCGTTTCTGAGAGAAAACAGATGCAAAATAGGAATTTAAAAGTTCAGCCTTCTCAACATCCTGTCTTACCATTTCATCATTTTCATCCTGTAAAAATCCTATAGCATCTTTGACTTTTCTTTTACTTTTGACATATCCCCAAAATCCTTTATTATTGCTTTTGACATCTCTTGCAAGCCTCAATTCATTTTCAGCTTTAGCTAATCTGATTTGTGCCCTGCAGGTTCTGCAGACAGCATTATATTCTTCTTTAGATATGCCTCCCTCTTTCCATTTTATAAACATTTTTTTCTTCCTTTTTAGCATGTGCTTAAGTTCTGTGTTCATCCATCCTGGTTTCCTTAACTGCTTCCTATTCTTCCCTCTTTTCGGAATTGTTAACAACTGTGCTTTGAGAATTTCATTTTTCAAGATTTCCCATCCTTCCTGGACATTTTTGTCTTTAAGGATATCCAGCCATTGGATCCCTCCAATTCTCTTTCTGAATCCCTTAAAATCTGCCTTTCTGAAATCTAACCTTGACGTCTGAGTCTTCACAGGTCTTCCGCCTCTAGTTATCCAAAATTCTAAAATAGCATGGTCGCTACCTCCTAGGGTCCCAGCCACTTTTACCTCCTCAACCATTTCCTCCCTGTTTATAAGGATTAGATCCAAGGTAGCAGTTCCCCTTGTTTTCTCCCCTACCTTTTGGAAGATAAAGTTGTCAGCAAGAGAGGATAAGAATTTCCTTGACCTGTTAGTTTTGCCTGAGAGAGATTCCCAACAAATGTCTGGATAGTTGAAATCTCCCATGACAACTATGTCATATTTTTTGGAGAACTTGGCCATTTGATGCATAAAGAGTTCATCCATAGCTTCAGCTTGCACAGGCGGCCTGTAGTAAATGCCTACAATGGTGTCCTTTCCATTGTTCTGTCCTTGTATTCTTACCCAAACAGTTTCCACAGAACTCCCAGTCTCTGAAGCTTCAATCTCTGTGCAGATATACGCGTTTCTAACATACAATGCGACACCCCCTCCTCGTTTATCAAGTCTGTTTCTTGCAAATAAGTTGTATCCTTCTAGTCTTGTATTCCAATCATGTGTATTGTCCCACCAAGTTTCAGTGATTCCAATGACATCATATTTCTTTTCCTGTGTTAGTAGTTCCAATTCTCCTTGTTTGTTGCCCATGCTTTGTGCATCTTCAAAAAGGGGAAGAAGGTGGACCCAGGCAACTATAGGCCGGTGAGTCTGACTTCTATACCAGGAAAGATCTTTGAACAAATTATTAAACAACATGTATGTCAGTACCTGGATAAGAATGAAGTAATTAAACAGAGTCAGCATGGGTTTGTAACTAATAAGTCATGTCAGACTAACTTAATTTCTTTCTATGATGGAATCACTGATTGGGTGGATCAAGGAAATGCTGTAGATATAGTATATCTTGACTTCAGCAAAGCATTTGACAAAGTATCTCATACAATCCTTATTGAAAAAATGACTAAGTATGGAATGGACAAGGCAACTGTTAGGTGGATTCCTAACTGGCTTAGTGATCAGACCCAAAGAGTGGTCGTAAATGGCTGCACATCCAGTTGGAAGAATGTCTCAAGTGGGGTACCACAGGACTCTGTCCTGGGCCCTGTATTGTTCAACATCTTTATCAACGATTTAGATGAAGGAATTGAGGGTAAACTGATTAAATTTGCTGATGACACAAAGCTAGGAGGGATAGCTAATACTAGAGAAGAGAGAGAGAGGATTCAAAAAGATATAAATAAACTGGAGAAGTGGGCAGCAACTAACAGAATGGTTTTTAACAGGGAAAAATGCAAAGTACTACATCTGGGCAATAAAAATGAAAAAAGCATATACAGAATGGGAGGAATAGGGCTAAGCAACAGCACATGTGAAAAAGACTTGGGTATACTAATAGATCACAGACTGAATATGAGTCAACAGTGTGATGCAGCAGCAAAAAAGGCAAATGCAATTCTAGGATGTATTAACAGAAGCATACAGTCTAGATCATGTGAAGTCATTATTTCCTTCTACTCATCTTTGGTCAGACCTCATCTGGAATATTGTGTCCAGTTTTGGGCACCACATTTTAAAAAAGACATCAACAAACTGGAGCAAGTTCAGAAAAAGAGTGACCAGAATGGTGACCGGTCTGCAAACCCTGTCTTATGAGGAAAGGTTGCAGGATTTGGGATTGTTTAGTTTGCAAAAGAGAAGACTGAGAGGAGACTTAATAGCTGTCTACAAATATCTCAAGGGCTGTCACATTGTAGAAGGATCAACTTTATTCTCATTTGCACAAGGAAAGACTAGAAGCAATGGGATGAAACTGAATGGGAGGAGACACAGATTAGATATTAGAAAAAACTTTTTGACAGTTAGAGTGATCAATGAGTGGAACAGGCTGCCACGAGAAGTGGTGAGTTCTCCTTCAATGGAAGTCTTCAAACAGAGGCTGGACAGACATCTGACTGGGATGATTTAGCGAATCCTGCTTTGAGCAGGGGGTTGGACCAGATGGCCCAGGAGGTCCCTTCCAACTCTACGATTCTATGATTCTATGATTCTATGAAAATGTAAGTGTACGTTCTATGAATGTACAATAATTGCTAACAAAATAATGTATTTTTGACATGTTTTTAAAAAATAAGCAAGCAGTAACTTGGTTAATAAAACTATTATTCTCAGTTTTGGAGAGGTTGCTTTCTGCCTTTGAATTTTCCAAGTTGGATCAAGTTGGAGTCAGCAACATCATCATCATCATCATTATCTACTGTATGTTCAATTTAAAGTAGTTTTCCTACTTTATTCAATACAAAACAGACAAAAATGTATATTCTTTATTGGCTGCTATTTTATGCATTAATCTGTGCTTGGGGTAAACATCACTATTTAAGTGCATCTATTGGAATAAAACACAGAAGGGCTGGGCAAAAAAAGCAAAAAAAAAAATGTAAAACCAAATTCTTTGCTTTTCGTAATTCAAAATTTCATTACGTCTAAACTTCCTTCTCAGTTTTAGTAAAATAAAATCTTTAGTGGGAGTATTGGGGTTGAATTTCCCAGGAAGAGCCATGCGCCATATTGAGCCCCTAAGCAGATCTGGGTACAAAACAAAAAAAAACGTGGTGGAAGAAGATGCCGGTGTCTAGTCTGTCACTTAGATCGGTCCCCAAAATTGTGCTTTTCTCCGAAACGTTACAGCATTTTATAATCAAACATACATGGCTGAGTTCATACAGCAACTTCCTTATACATGCTGCCCTTGGATTGAGTAGTATGTATCAGGTGAAAGATGGCTGCCGGACGAGTCCTTGAGGGGAGATATGTGTCACTGCAGCTATTAGCTGCGGTGATGTGAGCTCGGAAGTATGCTCCAGCAAATTAGTGCTGAGAGAGTTATTTGGTCAATCCAGGGCCAGGTTTTACGAGCGGTTATAAGAGATGGGTGTGAATGACCGCTCACATATCCCAACCCCAGGGGCGTGGTTTGGCTAAAGAAATGGAGGCCAAATGTCTCATTCAGTGTCTGTGGCTGGAGGTGTGGAGACCTTCAGTGTGTGTGTTCTAAAGATAGGGACCTGAGAGGGCAGACCCGCCTGGTTATATGGACTATTTGTTTTCTGTTTTGTTTTCACTTTGTGCCAGAAAAGACTGTGTTTTGTTTTGCCTCCCGGAGCAGTTTATGCAGTGAAATAAAAGTGCACAGACTATTGCATGTGTAAGAAGGTCAGGGCCTAGCCCTTTAAATGTTGATGCTACTGTTTACATATACATAATTGCCATATTTGAATATGTCGTATTTACGTATCTTTGTATTATACAGTATGAAAACTGTATATACATGTTTATCGCTATATGTAAGCTATCGACAGTGCAGTTAGGGAAAAGGCCACTAGATGGGGCACTGAGTACACTGCATAGAAATGTTTACTTCTAGGACACTTAGAGGTTAATTGTAGGAGTGGTAGCTCGGGAATAAGCTAGACAGATTTCCTGGATATAGTCAGATGGGGGTAGACCCCTGGTGTGCTAAGGTGGCCTTGGGGCCTGAGCTGCTTAGCTATCACACAATGTTCCCAAGTAGAGAAACCCAGCCATCCATAGAAAGGAGTGGAAGTATTAAGGAAGAAGAGAAGAGTGCAGTGCATGGTATCCGCAGCAATGTAGTGAAGAAGCTACAGAAGACGTGTGAAGAAGTAGTAGAGTGGGCCACCAGCAAGTGCGCAAGAAGGATAACCAAAAGGGGGTGGACAACCTAGTAGATGAATATTTCCATGTCTGGGCTGAAGTCGGTTCCAGAGAGATGGGTTGAAGTGCCGCTTTCACCGGGCTCCTCGTTCAGTTGTAACTTTGTGACTTATTCAACCACCACAACCCCTTTGTATACCAGACCAATGCCCAAACCCCATAACCTCCTTATCCAGCATCACTGAAGGGTAGCTTGCTCATCTTCTCTCCAAATCACACCTCACCACTTGTGCACTCGACCCCATCCCATCTCTTCCCCCACCTCGCCACCACTCTTATCCCATCCCTAACCCACCTCTTCAACCTATCACTTACTTCAAGTACCTTCCCTTCTGCTTTCAAACATGCCACAATCACGCCTATCATTAAAAAACCAACTCTCGACCCAACAGCTATCGCCCAATATCGCTGCACCCATTCGCTTCAAAACTCCTGGACCAGCATGTCCACGCTGACCTTTCCTCCCATCTCTCATCTAACTTCCTCTTTGACAATCTACAATCTGGTTTCCGTCCCCATCATTCCACTGAGACAGCCCTGACCAAAATTACCAACTACCTACTTACAGCCAAAGCTAATGGACAATACTCTATACTCCTCCTTCTAGACCTGTCCTCTGCTTTCGACACAGTTGACCACTGCCTCCTACTACAGATCCTCTCCTCCATTCCATCAAAGACCTCGCCCTATCCTGGATCTCCTCATACCTTTCCAACCGCACTTTCAGCGTCTCCCACTCCCACACTACCTCCTCATCCCACCCTCTCTCTGTTGGAGTCCCCCAAGGCTGTTCTAGGACCACTACTCTTCTCAATCTATACACTTGGCCTGGGGCAACTCATAAAGTCCCATGGATTCCAGTACCACCTTTATGCTGATGATACTCAGATCTACCTCTCTGGCCCAGATGTCTCCTCTGCTGTCCAGAATCCTGGAGTGTCTATCAGCAATATCCTCCTTCTCCTCTCGCTTCCTCAAACTGAATGCAGACAAATCTGAACTAATCATCTTTCCCCCATCTCACAGATCTTCCTTACCCAACTTATCTATAACAATTGATGACATCACACTCTCCCCCATACCAGAGGTCCGCTGCCTCGGAGTAACCCTTGACTGTGCCCTGTCCTTCAAACCGCACATCCTAGCTATCTCCACCTCCTGTCGCCTCCAGCTCAAAAATATTTCCAGAATCCGTCCCTTCCTCAACCCTCATTCTACTAAATTGCTTGTACGTGCCCTCATCATCTCCCGCCTCGACTATTGCAACATCCTTTTCTGTGGCCTCCCTGCTAACACCCTCGCACCTCTCCAGTCCGTCCTTTACTCTGCCGCCCGACTAATTCATCCCTCTCCTCGCTACTCCTCCGCTTCTCCCCTCTCCATATGTCTCTGAACTAATCTCCCAATACCTTCCTTCACATAATCTCCGGTCCTCTCAATACCTCCTTCTCTCCTCCACACTTCTTCGCTCCTCACCCAACCGCCTCCAAGACTTCTCCCGAATAGCCCCTATCCTCTGGAATTCTTTTTCCCAACACGTCTGACCACAATCGGATCCTTCAGATGGAACCTGAAAACCCATCTCTTCAGGAAAGCTTACAGCCTGCAATGATCCCCGCTGCCTCCTCACCACTACTGGAGCTACTGCCTCACCATCACTGGAACTGCTGCAACCCCCCAACCTACTGTCTCCTCCCCCACCATCCAGTAGCATGTAAGCCTGAAATGGCAGGGTCCTCTCTCCCCTCTATATCAGTCTGTGATTGTTAGTTTGTTTACTGTAAGTGAAATCTGTGCTTTGTATGTTACCCCTTCTCATGCAAAGCACCATGGAATCAATGGTGCTTTAGAAATAAATAATAATAATAATAATAATAATAATAATAAGTAGATGAATGGTGCTTTAGAAATAAAAAATAATAATAATAAGTAGAAGAAGTTAGCGAAAGAAGAAGAATAATGCATTGCTGGTATTGTGACAAGTAGAGTTGAGCGACTTTTGCTTTTTTAGGGTCGCGTTTCGTTTCGTGAAACCCGACTTTTCCAAAAGTCGGGTCGAGCAAGATCGTCTGATTATAGGGAAAAGTCGGGGTCGTCCCGAAACACGAAACCCAATGTACGTCAATGGGGAATAAAAGTCGGCAGTGAGAGGAGGACAGGAAACACACCTACAGTGCCCATTTGAATGCCAAAAGCATCAATTCTTCTTACTTAAGCTTGTCAACCTTAATTAACTTCATAATACAAGTTACGCACTGAAAAATGGGGGTTATTTGGCTAAATTTGTGGGGGGGGAAGGCTGGCTGCAGGTTTTCATGTGCCCTGGGCGAAAGAGCGCCCCTTTAACACATACCACAACTCATCATGCTCCGATACGGCAGAGAAATAGCGGTATAGTACAATGAAAAATACCTCACTTTTTACATCTCATGACGAGGCCCATCTATTTCTCCATACAAAATCATTGGTCCCATATAATGTTTGAAACAGTATATGATGAGCTCCACATAATGCTACAATATATGTTGGTCCCCATGGATGAAGCTCCACTGTCTTATGGGCACAAATAATGCTCCAAACATAATGGGCCCCATTTCTAATGCTCTAGTGTATAATGGGCCCTGTAAATGCTGCTCCAGTGTCTGATGTCCACCTTTGGAATGTTCCAGTGTATGGTGGGCCCCATCTATCATTCTCCAGAGTATAGTGCTCCCCAAAAATTGCTGTCCCAACATAGAAAACAATCAAATAAGTCTCCTCGCTAGGGAATCCCTGTACTTGTCTGGACAGGTGCTGTAGCTTGCTTAACAGCTCGCCAGCCGTTCTCACGCCCAGTATGGATTGCACGTGATTGCACAAAGGTTAGAAAGGGTACCGTATCCCTGGATAACATGTATGGATAGCGTACACATTCAAAATATATGTCTATACAGCATGAGGCAGGCTCAGACGGTGTTAGGCCCAGTATGGATTGCACGTAATTGCACAAAGGTTAGAAGGGGTACCGTATCCCCGGATAACATGTATGGATAGCGTACACATTCAAAATATATGTCTATACAGCATGAGGCAGGCTCAGACGGTGTTAGGCCCAGTATGGATTGCACGTCATTGCACAAAGGTTAGAAGGGGTACCGTATCCCCGGATAACATGTATGGATAGCGTACACATTCAAAATATATGTCTATACAGCATGAGGCAGGCTCAGACGGTGTTAGGCCCAGTATGGATTGCACGTCATTGCACAAAGGTTAGAAGGGGTACCGTATCCCCGGATAACATGTATGGATAGCGTACACATTCAAAATATATGTCTATACAGCATGAGGCAGGCTCAGACGGTGTTAGGCCCAGTATGGATTGCATATCATTGCACAAAGGTTAGAAGGGGTACCGTATCCCCGGATAACATGTATGGATAGCGTACACATTCAAAATATATGTCTATACAGCATGAGGCAGGCTCAGACGGTGTTAGGCCCAGTATGGATTGCACGTCATTGCACAAAGGTTAGAAGGGGTACCGTATCCCCGGATAACATGTATGGATAGCGTACACATTCAAAATATATGTCTATACAGCATGAGGCAGGCTCAGACGGTGTTAGGCCCAGTATGGATTGCACGTCATTGCACAAAGGTTAGAAGGGGTACCGTATCCCCGGATAACATGTATGGATAGCGTACACATTCAAAATATATGTCTATACAGCATGAGGCAGGCTCAGACGGTGTTAGGCCCAGTATGGATTGCACATCATTGCACAAAGGTTAGAAGGGGTACCGTATCCCCGGATAACATGTATGGATAGCGTACACATTCAAAATATATGTCTATACTGCATGAGGCAGGCTCAGACGGTGTTAGGCCCAGTATGGATTGCACGTCATTGCACAAAGGTTAGAAGGGGTACCGTATCCCCGGATAACATGTATGGATAGCGTACACATTCAAAATATATGTCTATACAGCATGAGGCAGGCTCAGACGGTGTTAGGCCCAGTATGGATTGCATGTCATTGCACAAAGGTTAGAAGGGGTACCGTATCCCCGGATAACATGTATGGATAGCGTACACATTCAAAATATATGTCTATACAGCATGAGGCTGGCTCAGACGGTGTTAGGCCCAGTATGGATTGCACGTCATTGCACAAAGGTTAGAAGGGGTACCGTATCCCCGGATAACATGCATGGTTAGCGTACACATTCAAAATATATGTCTATACAGCATGAGGCAGGCTCAGACGGTGTTAGGCCCAGTATGGATTGCACGTCATTGCACAAAGGTTAGAAGGGGTACCGTATCCCCGGATAACATGTATGGATAGCGTACACATTCAAAATATATGTCTATACAGCATGAGGCAGGCTCAGACGGTGTTAGGCCCAGTATGGATTGCACGTCATTGCACAAAGGTTAGAAGGGGTACCGTATCCCCGGATAACATGTATGGATAGCGTACACATTCAAAATATATGTCTATACAGCATGAGGCAGGCTCAGACGGTGTTAGGCCCAGTATGGATTGCACGTCATTGCAGAAAGGTTAGAAGTGGTACCGTATCCCCGGATAACATGTATGGATAGCGTACACATTCAAAATCTATGTCTATACAGCATGAGGCAGGCTCAGACGGTGTTAGGCCCAGTATGGATTGCACGTCATTGCACAAAGGTTAGAAGGGGTACCGTATCCCCGGATAACATGTATGGATAGCGTACACATTCAAAATATATGTCTATACAGCATGAGGCAGGCTCAGACGGTGTTAGGCCCAGTATGGATTGCACGTCATTGCACAAAGGTTAGAAAGGGTACCGTATCCCCGGATAACATGTATGGATAGCGTACACATTCAAAATATATGTCTATACATCAGGAGGCAGGCTCAGACAGTGTCAGGCACAGTATGGATTTGACGGCCCAGATTACACAGCGGAGGAGCAGGGAGAGGTAAAGATTGCAAATGCTGGGGCCCTGGCCAAGCAAGGGGGGCCCACTCGTGGGCGTCGGTACTGGCACTGGGCCCCTCATAGTACAGCGGTGTGTCTGATGGCGGGTGTGCACCACCACCGTCAGAGACACTTGATTGCACTATGAGGGACCCTGTGCCAGTGCCCGCGCCCAAGAGTCGGCCTACCCACCTGTCCAGGGCAACGGCACTCGCACAGTGTCGTGCGCTAGGTGGTGACCCCGGCCATGGGGGGGGAGGCAGCACAGTTAGGGAGTTTTAGAAAGTGGCATATGTTGATGTCGGACATTCAACTGATGCAAAAGGCGAAATAGGTGAAGTACCAGGAAGAGGTGGACCAAAGCAAGCCATTTTTCTGTCACCCTATGTGTCATCAGGGGAAGGTGGGACAAAATCCTTGGAAACCCATGCGTGGTTCATTTTAATGAAGGTTAGATCATCCACATTTTGGGTTGACAGACGGGTCCTTTTTTCTGTCAGGATTGATCCAGCTGCACTGAAGACTCTTTCCGATAGCACACTTGCAGCTGGGCAAGCGAGCTCCTGTAAGGCATATTGGGCCAATTCAGGCCAGGTGTCCAGTTTAGCGGCCCAATAGTCAAAGGGGAATGACCTGTGTGGGAGAACATCGATATGGGAGGAAAAGTAGTTTGTAACCATAGTTGACAACTGCTGTCTCCTGTCACTTTCCATCGATGCAGTATTACCAGTTGTGTGAGCGGTATTTGAAAAATCAGTCCACAACATTGTCATGAAACCCCTGTCTCCAACGCCACTTCTGCTGTGTGCACCACGAACACCTCTGCCAAGCTGCCCCCGGCCCGTACGGCTCGTGTGAGAACCATCACCGCTGCTGTGTGCTGGGAATGCCTCAAGCAACCGATTTACCAGAGTTGCTTGTTTATTAGCCAATATTAGGTCAAGGTTCTCCTGTGGCATGATGTTTTGTAATTTGCCTTTATAGCGTGGATCCAGGATGCTGGCCAACCAGTAGTCGTCATCGTTCATCATTTTGGCAATGCGGGGGTCCCTTTTTAGGATCCGCAAGGCATAATCTGACATGTGGGCCAATGTTCCCGGTGTCAATGATGCACTGCGAGTGCTGGGTGGAGGAGCACTTTCTGGCAAATCCACATCCCTCCAGTCACGCACAAACCCTGTACCAGACCTTGCCACGCCAACATTTTCACTTGCCCCACGAGATGCATCCTCCTCCCCTAAGTAATCATCCCCATCATCCTCCTCCTCCTCCTCTTCTTCCTCCACCTCGTCCAGGAGAGGTCCCTGAGCAGACAATGGCTGAATGTCATCAAGGATTCCCTCCTCCTCTTCCCCCTCATCAACATTGGCTGCAGACGCCTGCTCCTTAAGGTGCGTCAAAGTTTGCATGAGCAGACGCATAAGTGGGATGCTCATGCTTAGGATGGCATCGTCTGCGCTTACCAGCCGTGTGCATTCCTCAAAACACTGAAGGACTTTACAAAGGTCTTTCAGCTTCGACCACTGCACGCCTGTCAACTCCATGTCTGCTCTCAAAGTGCCTGGCCGTGTATCCTCCCACAAATGCATTATGGCCTGCCTCTGCTCGCACAGCCGCTCCACCATGTGCAGGGTGGAGTTCCACCTTGTTGCAATGTCGATAATGAGGCGGTGGTTGGGAAGGTGGAGCAATCGCTGCAGCTTCTGCATACGAACGGAGTGTACAGGCGACCGGCGGATGTGCGCGCACAGTCTTCGCACCTTCTGGAGCAGGGCTGTTAACTCCGGATAATTTTTGAGGAAGCACTGCACCACCAGGTTCAAGGTGTGAGCCAAGCAAGGTATGTGGCTGAGTTTTGAAAGGGCTATGGCTGCCACAAAATTACGGCCGTTATCACTAACTACCTTGCCTGCCTCAAGATGTACACTGCCCAGCCATGACTCAGTTTGTCGCTTCAAGTACTCGGCCAGCACCTCGGCGGTGTGTCTGTCGCCCAAACACATCATCTGCAACACAGACTGCTGACGCTTTCCACTAGCTGCTCGATAGGGGACACATCGTGTGCAACAGTGGCAGCTGCAGATGGAGTGCTCGTACGACTGTGCTCTGTGGACGAGCTGTCGCTTCTGGAGGAGGAGGAGGAGGAGGGTCGAACGCCTACAGCCAACTGTTTCCTAGACCGTGGGCTAGGCAGCACTGTCCCACCACCGCTGTCCCCTGTGGACCCTGCATCCACCACATTAACCCAGTGCGCAGTGATGGACACGTAACGGCCCTGGCCATGCCGACTGGACCATGCATCAGTTGTGAGGTGCACCTTTCCGCTCACTGACTGCTTGAGTGCAAGGACAATGCGGTCTTTCACATGATGGTGGAGGGCTGGGATGGCTTTGCGAGAGAAGAAGTGGCGACTGGGTAGGTCATAGCGTGGTACTGCATAGGCCATGAGTTCGCGGAAAGCTGTGCTTTCCACCAACCGAAAGGGCATCATCTCAAACGAGATTAGTTTGGCAATGTGGGCGTTCAAACCCAGTGTACGCGGATGAGAGACTGAGTACTTTCTTGACCTACTCATAGTGTCTGGGAGGGTGAGCTGGACTTGAGAGCTGCATATGGTGGAAGTAGCGGTGGACAGGGCGGACTGAGAGAGGGTTGATGATGGTGATGGAGTTGGTGTTCTTTCTGAAGGCCTAGAATCAGTCTTTCGTTGATATAACAGTGGGATTCCCTGACTGCTGTGGCCTTGCAACGACACCTCAACATTTGCTGCTGTGCTAACCGGTGGGCTTACAGTGGGGGAAACAATGTAGCGTTGCTGACTACCTTCGTTGTGATCAGTTGCACATGTGGCACTTGAGGTTTGGTGTTGTGTCCACGCTTGCAAGTGCATGCTGGTTAAATGTCTAAGCATGCAACTGGTATTCAAATTTTTCAGATTTTTCCCTCGGCTAAAGGTCTTTGCACACTTCTTACAGATAACCTTGGCCTGATCATGAGGATTTTGTTCAAAAAAGTGCCACACTGCACTCTTCCTACTTTGGCAGACATTTTGCGGCCTAGCACGCTGTGATCTTTTGACCCTCTGGACAAGCTGTCCAGCAACTCTTTTGATGTTTGGAACCTGTCTTTGGAGTGCTCCGGGCCTGCCAGATAACAGCTGTTGCGATGTCGATGTCTGCTGTGGATGCTCCTCATCTGAGCTATTGGAAGCAGCACCCTCTTCCCCCAATGGATGCCAATCTGGGTCAACAACTGGGTCATCCATCACCTCCTCTTCTATGTCATGTGCACCTTTCTCTGTGTCACCGTGTATGGTGGTATAGTGTGCGGGAAGGGGCACCTGAGTCTCATCAGGGTCAAAATCTGGCTCTGTACACTGCGAGGACAATGTAGTGCTCTGAGTGAATGTACCAGCAGAATCATCCATCAGCGGCTGTGCATCAGTGCACTCCATGTCAGATTCATCTTGGCCTGGGTAATTCACCATTTGACTTGATAATCCAGGCATAGTATGTGAAAACAGCTCCATGGAGTAATCAGTAGTATGGCCTGCATCATCCTTCAATGTTGGTTGGGGTGAAGGACACAAGGAAAGGTGTGGTTCATGAACATGAGCCTCCAATGACGACTCAGTGCTTTTACTTTTTACAACTGAAGAAGAGGAGGCGATAGAGCTGGAGGCTGAGTCAGCAATGTAAGACAAAACTTTTTCCTGATGCTCTGCCTTTAAAAGCGGTTTGCCAACTCCTAGAAAACTAAGCGTTCGAGGCCTTATGTAGACAGACGATGACGCAGGGTCAGCACCTCCTGCATTTGGTCCTATTTTGCTCTTGCCACTACCATCAGATCCACCACCAACACCATCATTACCAGCTGCCAACCCCCACCCAATTCCACGGCCTCTTCCACCAGCCTTCCTCGTTTTTGGTAGAAATGTAGACAAAATCCAACAAACTATATAGTAATGTAAAACAAGGTACAAGGTGTCTATAGGACAGGGGAGTTTTAGAATTTCTGCACACACTTGTGGACAGTGGACACTTGTGGATTGTGTGCGGCCTACTGATATCTGAGCGCTATGTGACACGCTCGATGGCACAGCTGCCTGTGACCAAAGTGACGAGAGGATAATGGAGATTTTGAATCTCTGCGTTCACTTGTGGACAGTGGAGACTTGTGGATTGTGTGCGGCCCACTGATATCTGAGCGCTATGTGACACGCTCGATGGCACAGCTGCCTGTGACCAAAGTGACGAGAGGATAATGGAGATTTTGAATCTCTGCGTACACTTTTGGACACTGGACACTTGTGGATTGTGTGCGGCCCACTGATATCTGAGCGCTATGTGACACGCTCGATGGCACAGCTGCCTGTGACCAAAGTGACGAGAGGATAATGGAGATTATGAATCTCTGCGTACACTTTTGGACACTGGACACTTGTGGATTGTGTGCGGCCCACTGATATCTGAGCGCTATGTGACACGCTCGATGGCACAGCTGCCTGTGACCAAAGTGACGAGAGGATAATGGAGATTTTGAATCTCTGCGTACACTTGTGGACACTGGACACTTGTGGATTGTGTGCGGCCCACTGATATCTGAGCGCTATGTGACACGCTCGATGGCACAGCTGCCTGTGACCAAAGTGACGAGAGGATAATGGCGATTTTGAATCTCTGCGTACACTTTTGGACACTGGACACTTGTGGATTGTGTGCGGCCCACTGATATCTGAGCGCTATGTGACACGCTCGATGGCACAGCTGCCTGTGACCAAAGTGACGAGAGGATAATGGAGATTTTGAATCTCTGCGTACACTTGTGGACACTGGACACTTGTGGATTGTGTGCGGCCCACTGATATCTGAGCGCTATGTGACACGCTCGATGGCACAGCTGCCTGTGACCAAAGTGACGAGAGGATAATGGAGATTTTGAATCTCTGCGTACACTTTTGGACACTGGACACTTGTGGCTTGTGTGCGGCCCACTGATATCTGAGCGCTATGTGACACGCTCGATGGCACAGCTGCCTGTGACCAAAGTGACGAGAGGATAATGGAGATTTTGAATCTCTGCGTACACTTTTGGACACTGGACACTTGTGGATTGTGTGCGGCCCACTGATATCTGAGCGCTATGTGACACGCTCGATGGCACAGCTGCCTGTGACCAAAGTGACGAGAGGATAATGGAGATTTTGAATCTCTGCGTACACTTGTGGACACTGGACACTTGTGGATTGTGTGCGGCCCACTGATATCTGAGCGCTATGTGACACGCTCGATGGCACAGCTGCCTGTGACCAAAGTGACGAGAGGATAATGGAGATTTTGAATCTCTGCGTACACTTGTGGACACTGGACACTTGTGGATTGTGTGCGGCCCACTGATATCTGAGCGCTATGTGACACGCTCGATGGCACAGCTGCCTGTGACCAAAGTGACGAGAGGATAATGGAGATTTTGAATCTCTGCGTACACTTGTGGACAGTGGACACTTGTGGATTGTGTGCGGCCCACTGATATCTGAGCGCTATGTGACACGCTCGATGGCACAGCTGCCTGTGACCAAAGTGACGAGAGGATAATGGAGATTTTGAATCTCTGTGTACACTTGTGGACACTGGACACTTGTGGATTGTGTGCGGCCCACTGATATCTGAGCGCTATGTGACACGCTCGATGGCACAGCTGCCTGTGACCAAAGTGACGAGAGGATAATGGAGATTTTGAATCTCTGCGTACACTTTTGGACACTGGACACTTGTGGATTGTGTGCGGCCCACTGATATCTGAGCGCTATGTGACACGCTCGATGGCACAGCTGCCTGTGACCAAAGTGACGAGAGGATAATGGAGATTTTGAATCTCTGCGTACACTTGTGGACACTGGACACTTGTGGATTGTGTGCGGCCCACTGATATCTGAGCGCTATGTGACACGCTCGATGGCACAGCTGCCTGTGACCAAAGTGACGAGAGGATAATGGAGATTTTGAATCTCTGCGTACACTTTTGGACACTGGACACTTGTGGATTGTGTGCGGCCCACTGATATCTGAGCGCTATGTGACACGCTCGATGGCACAGCTGCCTGTGACCAAAGTGACGAGAGGATAATGGAGATTTTGAATCTCTGCGTACACTTGTGGACAGTGGACACTTGTGGATTGTGTGCGGCCCACTGATATCTGAGCGCTATGTGACACGCTCGATGGCACAGCTGCCTGTGACCAAAGTGACGAGAGGATAATGGAGATTTTGAATCTCTGCGTACACTTTTGGACACTGGACACTTGTGGATTGTGTGCGGCCCACTGATATCTGAGCGCTATGTGACACGCTCGATGGCACAGCTGCCTGTGACCAAAGTGACGAGAGGATAATGGCGATTTTGAATCTCTGCGTACACTTTTGGACACTGGACACTTGTGGATTGTGTGCGGCCCACTGATATCTGAGCGCTATGTGACACGCTCGATGGCACAGCTGCCTGTGACCAAAGTGACGAGAGGATAATGGAGATTTTGAATCTCTGCGTACACTTGTGGACAGTGGACACTTGTGGATTGTGTGCGGCCCACTGATATCTGAGCGCTATGTGACACGCTCGATGGCACAGCTGCCTGTGACCAAAGTGACGAGAGGATAATGGAGATTTTGAATCTCTGCGTACACTTTTGGACACTGGACACTTGTGGCTTGTGTGCGGCCCACTGATATCTGAGCGCTATGTGACACGCTCGATGGCACAGCTGCCTGTGACCAAATTGACGAGAGGATAATGGAGATTTTGAATCTCTGCGTACACTTTTGGACACTGGACACTTGTGGATTGTGTGCGGCCCACTGATATCTGAGCGCTATGTGACACGCTCGATGGCACAGCTGCCTGTGACCAAAGTGACGAGAGGATAATGGAGATTTTGAATCTCTGCGTACACTTGTGGACACTGGACACTTGTGGATTGTGTGCGGCCCACTGATATCTGAGCGCTATGTGACACGCTCGATGGCACAGCTGCCTGTGACCAAAGTGACGAGAGGATAATGGAGATTTTGAATCTCTGCATATACTTTTGGACACTGGACACTTGTGGATTGTGTGCGGCCCACTGATATCTGAGCGCTATGTGACACGCTCGATGGCACAGCTGCCTGTGACCAAAGTGACGAGAGGATAATGGAGATTTTGAATCTCTGCGTACACTTGTGGACAGTGGACACTTGTGGATTGTGTGCGGCCCACTGATATCTGAGCGCTATGTGACACGCTCGATGGCACAGCTGCCTGTGACCAAAGTGACGAGAAGATAATGGAGATTTTGAATCTCTGCGTACACTTGTGGACAGTGGACACTTGTGGATTGTGTGCGGCCCACTGATATCTGAGCGCTATGTGACACGCTCGATGGCACAGCTGCCTGTGACCAAAGTGACGAGAGGATAATGGAGATTTTGAATCTCTGCGTACACTTGTGGACACTGGACACTTGTGGATTGTGTGCGGCCCACTGATATCTGAGCGCTATGTGACACGCTCGATGGCACAGCTGCCTGTGACCAAAGTGACGAGAGGATAATGGAGATTTTGAATCTCTGCGTACACTTTTTGACACTGGACACTTGTGGATTGTGTGCGGCCCACTGATATCTGAGCGCTATGTGACACGCTCGATGGCACAGCTGCCTGTGACCAAAGTGACGAGAGGATAATGGAGATTTTGAATCTCTGCGTACACTTGTGGACACTGGACACTTGTGGATTGTGTGCGGCCCACTGATATCTGAGCGCTATGTGACACGCTCGATGGCACAGCTGCCTGTGACCAAAGTGACGAGAGGATAATGGAGATTTTGAATCTCTGCGTACACTTTTGGACACTGGACACTTGTGGATTGTGTGCGGCCCACTGATATCTGAGCGCTATGTGACACGCTCGATGGCACAGCTGCCTGTGACCAAAGTGACGAGAGGATAATGGAGATTTTGAATCTCTGCGTACACTTTTGGACACTGGACACTTGTGGATTGTGTGCGGCCCACTGATATCTGAGCGCTATGTGACACGCTCGATGGCACAGCTGCCTGTGACCAAAGTGACGAGAGGATAATGGAGATTTTGAATCTCTGCGTACACTTTTGGACAGTGGACACTTGTGGATTGTGTGCGGCCCACTGATATCTGAGCGCTATGTGACACGCTCGATGGCACAGCTGCCTGTGACCAAAGTGACGAGAGGATAATGGAGATTTTGAATCTCTGCGTACACTTGTGGACACTGGACACTTGTGGATTGTGTGCGGCCCACTGATATCTGAGCGCTATGTGACACGCTCGATGGCACAGCTGCCTGTGACCAAAGTGACGAGAGGATAATGGAGATTTTGAATCTCTGCGTACACTTTTGGACACTGGACACTTGTGGATTGTGTGCGGCCCACTGATATCTGAGCGCTATGTGACATGCTCGATGGCACAGCTGCCTGTGACCAAAGTGACGAGAGGATAATGGAGATTTTGAATCTCTGCGTACACTTGTGGACAGTGGACACTTGTGGATTGTGTGCGGCCCACTGATATCTGAGCGCTATGTGACACGCTCGATGGCACAGCTGCCTGTGACCAAAGTGACGAGAGGATAATGGAGATTTTGAATCTCTGCGTACACTTTTGGACACTGGACACTTGTGGATTGTGTGCGGCCCACTGATATCTGAGCGCTATGTGACACGCTCGATGGCACAGCTGCCTGTGACCAAAGTGACGAGAGGATAATGGAGATTTTGAATCTCTGCGTACACTTTTGGACACTGGACACTTGTGGATTGTGTGCGGCCCACTGATATCTGAGCGCTATGTGACACGCTCGATGGCACAGCTGCCTGTGACCAAAGTGACGAGAGGATAATGGAGATTTTGAATCTCTGCGTACACTTGTGGACACTGGACACTTGTGGATTGTGTGCTGCCCACTGATATCTGAGCGCTATGTGACACGCTCGATGGCACAGCTGCCTGTGACCAAAGTGACGAGAGGATAATGGAGATTTTGAATCTCTGCGTACACTTTTGGACACTGGACACTTGTGGATTGTGTGCGGCCCACTGATATCTGAGCGCTATGTGACACGCTCGATGGCACAGCTGCCTGTGACCAAAGTGACGAGAGGATAATGGAGATTTTGAATCTCTGCGTACACTTGTGGACAGTGGACACTTGTGGATTGTGTGCGGCCCACTGATATCTGAGCGCTATGTGACACGCTCGATGGCACAGCTGCCTGTGACCAAAGTGACGAGAGGATAATGGAGATTTTGAATCTCTGCGTACACTTTTGGACACTGGATACTTGTGGATTGTGTGTGGCCCACTGATATCTGAGCGCTATGTGACACGCTCGATGGCACAGCTGCCTGTGACCAAAGTGACGAGAGGATAATGGAGATTTTGAATCTCTGCGTACACTTGTGGACAGTGGACACTTGTGGATTATGTGCGGCCCACTGATATCTGAGCGCTATGTGACACGCTCGATGGCACAGCTGCCTGTGACCAAAGTGACGAGAGGATAATGGAGATTTTGAATCTCTGCGTACACTTTTGGACACTGGACACTTGTGGATTGTGTGCGGCCCACTGATATCTGAGCGCTATGTGACACGCTCGATGGCACAGCTGCCTGTGACCAAAGTGACGAGAGGATAATGGAGATTTTGAATCTCTGCGTACACTTTTGGACACTGGACACTTGTGGATTGTGTGCGGCCCACTGATATCTGAGCGCTATGTGACACGCTCGATGGCACAGCTGCCTGTGACCAAAGTGACGAGAGGATAATGGAGATTTTGAATCTCTGCGTACACTTTTGGACAGTGGACACTTGTGGATTGTGTGCGGCCCACTGATATCTGAGCGCTATGTGACACGCTCGATGGCACAGCTGCCTGTGACCAAAGTGACGAGAGGATAATGGAGATTTTGAATCTCTGCGTACACTTTTGGACACTGGACACTTTTGGATTGTGTGCGGCCCACTGATATCTGAGCGCTATGTGACACGCTCGATGGCACAGCTGCCTGTGACCAAAGAGACGAGAGGATAATGGAGATTTTGAATCTCTGCGTACACTTTTGGACACTGGACACTTGTGGATTGTGTGCGGCCCACTGATATCTGAGCGCTATGTGACACGCTCGATGGCACAGCTGCCTGTGACCAAAGTGACGAGAGGATAATGGAGATTTTGAATCTCTGCGTACACTTGTGGACACTGGACACTTGTGGATTGTGTGCGGCCCACTGATATCTGAGCGCTATGTGACACGCTCGATGGCACAGCTGCCTGTGACCAAAGTGACGAGAGGATAATGGAGATTTTGAATCTCTGCGTACACTTGTGGACACTGGACACTTGTGGATTGTGTGCGGCCCACTGATATCTGAGCGCTATGTGACACGCTCGATGGCACAGCTGCCTGTGACCAAAGAGACGAGAGGATAATGGAGATTTTGAATCTCTGCGTACACTTTTGGACACTGGACACTTGTGGATTGTGTGCGGCCCACTGATATCTGAGCGCTATGTGACACGCTCGATGGCACAGCTGCCTGTGACCAAAGTGACGAGAGGATAATGGAGATTTTGAATCTCTGCGTACACTTGTGGACACTGGACACTTGTGGATTGTGTGCGGCCCACTGATATCTGAGCGCTATGTGACACGCTCGATGGCACAGCTGCCTGTGACCAAAGAGACGAGAGGATAATGGAGATTTTGAATCTCTGCGTACACTTTTGGACACTGGACACTTGTGGATTGTGTGCGGCCCACTGATATCTGAGCGCTATGTGACACGCTCGATGGCACAGCTGCCTGTGACCAAAGTGACGAGAGGATAATGGAGATTTTGAATCTCTGCGTACACTTGTGGACACTGGACACTTGTGGATTGTGTGCGGCCCACTGATATCTGAGCGCTATGTGACACGCTCGATGGCACAGCTGCCTGTGACCAAAGTGACGAGAGGATAATGGAGATTTTGAATCTCTGCGTACACTTTTGGACACTGGACACTTGTGGATTGTGTGCGGCCCACTGATATCTGAGCGCTATGTGACACGCTCGATGGCACAGCTGCCTGTGACCAAAGTGACGAGAGGATAATGGAGATTTTGAATCTCTGCGTACACTTGTGGACAGTGGACACTTGTGGATTGTGTGCGGCCCACTGATATCTGAGCGCTATGTGACACGCTCGATGGCACAGCTGCCTGTGACCAAAGTGACGAGAGGATAATGGAGATTTTGAATCTCTGCGTACACTTGTGGACACTGGACACTTGTGGATTGTGTGCGGCCCACTGATATCTGAGCGCTATGTGACACGCTCGATGGCACAGCTGCCTGTGACCAAAGTGACGAGAGGATAATGGAGATTTTGAATCTCTGCGTACACTTTTGGACACTGGACACTTGTGGATTGTGTGCGGCCCACTGATATCTGAGCGCTATGTGACACGCTCGATGGCACAGCTGCCTGTGACCAAAGTGACGAGAGGATAATGGAGATTTTGAATCTCTGCGTACGCTTGTGGACAGTGGACACTTGTGGATTGTGTGCGGCCCACTGATATCTGAGCGCTATGTGACACGCTCGATGGCACAGCTGCCTGTGACCAAAGTGACGAGAGGATAATGGAGATTTTGAATCTCTGCGTACACTTTTGGACACTGGACACTTGTGGATTGTGTGCGGCCCACTGATATCTGAGCGCTATGTGACACGCTCGATGGCACAGCTGCCTGTGACCAAAGTGACGAGAGGATAATGGAGATTTTGAATCTCTGCGTACACTTTTGGACACTGGACACTTGTGGATTGTGTGCGGCCCACTGATATCTGAGCGCTATGTGACACGCTCGATGGCACAGCTGCCTGTGACCAAAGTGACGAGAGGATAATGGAGATTTTGAATCTCTGCGTACACTTTTGGACACTGGACACTTGTGGATTGTGTGCGGCCCACTGATATCTGAGCACTATGTGACACGCTCGATGGCACAGCTGCCTGTGACCAAAGTGACGAGAGGATAATGGAGATTTTGAATCTCTGCGTACACTTGTGGACACTGGACACTTGTGGATTGTGTGCGGCCCACTGATATCTGAGCGCTATGTGACACGCTTGATGGCACAGCTGCCTGTGAACAAAGTGACGAGAGGATAATGGAGATTTTGAATCTCTGCGTACACTTTTGGACACTGGACACTTGTGGATTGTGTGCGGCCCACTGATATCTGAGCGCTATGTGACACGCTCGATGGCACAGCTGCCTGTGACCAAAGTGACGAGAGGATAATGGAGATTTTGAATCTCTGCGTACACTTGTGGACAGTGGACACTTGTGGATTGTGTGCGGCCCACTGATATCTGAGCGCTATGTGACACGCTCGATGGCACAGCTGCCTGTGACCAAAGTGACGAGAGGATAATGGAGATTTTGAATCTCTGCGTACACTTTTGGACACTGGACACTTGTGGATTGTGTGCGGCCCACTGATATCTGAGCGCTATGTGACACGCTCGATGGCACAGCTGCCTGTGACCAAAGTGACGAGAGGATAATGGAGATTTTGAATCTCTGCGTACACTTTTGGACACTGGACACTTGTGGATTGTGTGCGGCCCACTGATATCTGAGCGCTATGTGACACGCTCGATGGCACAGCTGCCTGTGACCAAAGTGACGAGAGGATAATGGAGATTTTGAATCTCTGCGTACACTTGTGGACACTGGACACTTGTGGATTGTGTGCTGCCCACTGATATCTGAGCGCTATGTGACACGCTCGATGGCACAGCTGCCTGTGACCAAAGTGACGAGAGGATAATGGAGATTTTGAATCTCTGCGTACACTTTTGGACACTGGACACTTGTGGATTGTGTGCGGCCCACTGATATCTGAGCGCTATGTGACACGCTCGATGGCACAGCTGCCTGTGACCAAAGTGACGAGAGGATAATGGAGATTTTGAATCTCTGCGTACACTTGTGGACAGTGGACACTTGTGGATTGTGTGCGGCCCACTGATATCTGAGCGCTATGTGACACGCTCGATGGCACAGCTGCCTGTGACCAAAGTGACGAGAGGATAATGGAGATTTTGAATCTCTGCGTACACTTTTGGACACTGGATACTTGTGGATTGTGTGTGGCCCACTGATATCTGAGCGCTATGTGACACGCTCGATGGCACGGCTGCCTGTGACCAAAGTGACGAGAGGATAATGGAGATTTTGAATCTCTGCGTACACTTGTGGACAGTGGACACTTGTGGATTATGTGCGGCCCACTGATATCTGAGCGCTATGTGACACGCTCGATGGCACAGCTGCCTGTGACCAAAGTGACGAGAGGATAATGGAGATTTTGAATCTCTGCGTACACTTTTGGACACTGGACACTTGTGGATTGTGTGCGGCCCACTGATATCTGAGCGCTATGTGACACGCTCGATGGCACAGCTGCCTGTGACCAAAGTGACGAGAGGATAATGGAGATTTTGAATCTCTGCGTACACTTTTGGACACTGGACACTTGTGGATTGTGTGCGGCCCACTGATATCTGAGCGCTATGTGACACGCTCGATGGCACAGCTGCCTGTGACCAAAGTGACGAGAGGATAATGGAGATTTTGAATCTCTGCGTACACTTTTGGACAGTGGACACTTGTGGATTGTGTGCGGCCCACTGATATCTGAGCGCTATGTGACACGCTCGATGGCACAGCTGCCTGTGACCAAAGTGACGAGAGGATAATGGAGATTTTGAATCTCTGCGTACACTTTTGGACACTGGACACTTGTGGATTGTGTGCGGCCCACTGATATCTGAGCGCTATGTGACACGCTCGATGGCACAGCTGCCTGTGACCAAAGTGACGAGAGGATAATGGAGATTTTGAATCTCTGCGTACACTTTTGGACACTGGACACTTGTGGATTGTGTGCGGCCCACTGATATCTGAGCGCTATGTGACACGCTCGATGGCACAGCTGCCTGTGACCAAAGTGACGAGAGGATAATGGAGATTTTGAATCTCTGCGTACACTTTTGGACACTGGACACTTGTGGATTGTGTGCGGCCCACTGATATCTGAGCGCTATGTGACACGCTCGATGGCACAGCTGCCTGTGACCAAAGTGACGAGAGGATAATGGAGATTTTGAATCTCTGCGTACACTTGTGGACACTGGACACTTGTGGATTGTGTGCGGCCCACTGATATCTGAGCGCTATGTGACACGCTCGATGGCACAGCTGCCTGTGACCAAAGTGACGAGAGGATAATGGAGATTTTGAATCTCTGCGTACACTTTTGGACACTGGACACTTGTGGATTGTGTGCGGCCCACTGATATCTGAGCGCTATGTGACACGCTCGATGGCACAGCTGCCTGTGACCAAAGTGACGAGAGGATAATGGAGATTTTGAATCTCTGCGTACACTTGTGGACAGTGGACACTTGTGGATTGTGTGCGGCCCACTGATATCTGAGCGCTATGTGACACGCTCGATGGCACAGCTGCCTGTGACCAAAGTGACGAGAGGATAATGGAGATTTTGAATCTCTGCGTACACTTTTGGACACTGGACACTTGTGGATTGTGTGCGGCCCACTGATATCTGAGCGCTATGTGACACGCTCGATGGCACAGCTGCCTGTGACCAAAGTGACGAGAGGATAATGGAGATTTTGAATCTCTGCGTACACTTTTGGACACTGGACACTTGTGGATTGTGTGCGGCCCACCGATATCTGAGCGCTATGTGACACGCTCGATGGCACAGCTGCCTGTGACCAAAGTGACGAGAGGATAATGGAGATTTTGAATCTCTGCGTACACTTGTGGACACTGGACACTTGTGGATTGTGTGCTGCCCACTGATATCTGAGCGCTATGTGACACGCTCGATGGCACAGCTGCCTGTGACCAAAGTGACGAGAGGATAATGGAGATTTTGAATCTCTGCGTACACTTTTGGACACTGGACACTTGTGGATTGTGTGCGGCCCACTGATATCTGAGCGCTATGTGACACGCTCGATGGCACAGCTGCCTGTGACCAAAGTGACGAGAGGATAATGGAGATTTTGAATCTCTGCGTACACTTGTGGACAGTGGACACTTGTGGATTGTGTGCGGCCCACTGATATCTGAGCGCTATGTGACACGCTCGATGGCACAGCTGCCTGTGACCAAAGTGACGAGAGGATAATGGAGATTTTGAATCTCTGCGTACACTTTTGGACACTGGATACTTGTGGATTGTGTGTGGCCCACTGATATCTGAGCGCTATGTGACACGCTCGATGGCACAGCTGCCTGTGACCAAAGTGACGAGAGGATAATGGAGATTTTGAATCTCTGCGTACACTTGTGGACAGTGGACACTTGTGGATTATGTGCGGCCCACTGATATCTGAGCGCTATGTGACACGCTCGATGGCACAGCTGCCTGTGACCAAAGTGACGAGAGGATAATGGAGATTTTGAATCTCTGCGTACACTTTTGGACACTGGACACTTGTGGATTGTGTGCGGCCCACTGATATCTGAGCGCTATGTGACACGCTCGATGGCACAGCTGCCTGTGACCAAAGTGACGAGAGGATAATGGAGATTTTGAATCTCTGCGTACACTTTTGGACACTGGACACTTGTGGATTGTGTGCGGCCCACTGATATCTGAGCGCTATGTGACACGCTCGATGGCACAGCTGCCTGTGACCAAAGTGACGAGAGGATAATGGAGATTTTGAATCTCTGCGTACACTTGTGGACAGTGGACACTTGTGGATTGTGTGCGGCCCACTGATATCTGAGCGCTATGTGACACGCTCGATGGCACAGCTGCCTGTGACCAAAGTGACGAGAGGATAATGGAGATTTTGAATCTCTGCGTACACTTTTGGACAGTGGACACTTGTGGATTGTGTGCGGCCCACTGATATCTGAGCGCTATGTGACACGCTCGATGGCACAGCTGCCTGTGACCAAAGTGACGAGAGGATAATGGAGATTTTGAATCTCTGCGTACACTTTTGGACACTGGACACTTGTGGATTGTGTGCGGCCCACTGATATCTGAGCACTATGTGACACGCTCGATGGCACAGCTGCCTGTGACCAAAGTGATGAGAGGATAATGGAGATTTTGAATCTCTGCGTACACTTGTGGACAGTGGACACTTGTGGATTGTGTGCGGCCCACTGATATCTGAGCGCTATGTGACACACTCGATGGCACAGCTGCCTGTGACCAAAGTGACGAGAGGATAATGGAGATTTTGAATCTCTGCGTACACTTTTGGACACTGGACACTTGTGGATTGTGTGCGGCCCACTGATATCTGAGCGCTATGTGACACGCTCGATGGCACAGCTGCCTGTGACCAAAGTGACGAGAGGATAATGGAGATTTTGAATCTCTGCGTACACTTTTGGACACTGGACACTTGTGGATTGTGTGCGGCCCACTGATATCTGAGCGCTATGTGACACGCTCGATGGCACAGCTGCCTGTGACCAAAGTGACGAGAGGATAATGGAGATTTTGAATCTCTGCGTACACTTGTGGACAGTGGACACTTGTGGATTGTGTGCGGCCCACTGATATCTGAGCGCTATGTGACACGCTCGATGGCACAGCTGCCTGTGACCAAAGTGACGAGAGGATAATGGAGATTTTGAATCTCTGCGTACACTTTTGGACACTGGACACTTGTGGATTGTGTGCGGCCCACTGATATCTGAGCGCTATGTGACACGCTCGATGGCACAGCTGCCTGTGACCAAAGTGACGAGAGGATAATGGAGATTTTGAATCTCTGCGTACACTTTTGGACACTGGACACTTGTGGATTGTGTGCGGCCCACTGATATCTGAGCGCTATGTGACACGCTCGATGGCACAGCTGCCTGTGACCAAAGTGACGAGAGGATAATGGAGATTTTGAATCTCTGCGTACACTTTTGGACACTGGACACTTGTGGATTGTGTGCGGCCCACTGATATCTGAGCGCTATGTGACACGCTCGATGGCACAGCTGCCTGTGACCAAAGTGACGAGAGGATAATGGAGATTTTGAATCTCTGCATACACTTGTGGACACTGGACACTTGTGGATTGTGTGCGGCCCACTGATATCTGAGCGCTATGTGACACGCTCGATGGCACAGCTGCCTGTGACCAAAGTGACGAGAGGATAATGGAGATTTTGAATCTCTGCGTACACTTTTGGACATTGGACACTTGTGGATTGTGTGCGGCCCACTGATATCTGAGCGCTATGTGACACGCTCGATGGCACAGCTTCCTGTGACCAAAGTGACGAGAGGATAATGGAGATTTTGAATCTCTGCGTACACTTGTGGACAGTGGACACTTGTGGATTGTGTGCGGCCCACTGATATCTGAGCGCTATGTGACACGCTCGATGGCACAGCTGCCTATGACCAAAGTGACGAGAGGATAATGGAGATTTTGAATCTCTGCGTACACTTTTGGACACTGGACACTTGTGGATTGTGTGCGTCCCACTGATATCTGAGCGCTATGTGACACGCTCGATGGCACAGCTGCCTGTGACCAAAGTGACGAGAGGATAATGGAGATTTTGAATCTCTGCGTACACTTGTGGACAGTGGACACTTGTGGATTATGTGCGGCCCACTGATATCTGAGCGCTATGTGACACGCTCGATGGCACAGCTGCCTGTGACCAAAGTGACGAGAGGATAAGGGAGATTGGATTGCTTTTAAAAAAGCAGTTTGCGGAGCAGTGGGTAAACAGCAATGCCAGCGTGTCAGGAAGCCTTAGAAGGCAGCCCAACAACCAACACCACTGATACACCACAATATAGCCTCCCCTTGCACTGCACACACAGTGACTTGTGTGTTGTGCAGGCCAAATCGCTAGCAGCAGAAGCAGTTTTTTTGTCTTCTTCCCTGCCTAACGCTCTCCCTACAGAATCAGCAGCAACCTCTCCCTATACTAAGATCGGCAGAAGTAAGATGGCGGTCGGCGTGCACGCCCTTTTATACCCCCTGTGACGCCCACCAAAGCAAGCCAATCACTTGCATGCCCTTCTGAAAGATGGTGGTGACCCGTGCCTATGTCATCACGTTGCCCACAGTGTCCGTGGATCCTGATTGGCTGAAAAAGAGCGCAAAACAAACTTTTGAAACGCGACTTTGGCGCGTAAGTCGCCGACCTCATGGCTGACCTCATCCTAGGGTTGGGTTTCGTTTCATGAAACCCGACTTTGCCAAAAGTCGGCGACTTTTGAATTTTTTCGACCCGTTTCGCTCAACTCTAGTGACAAGTGTGCTAGAATTGTTATGGATGTGCTGTATCCTGCAGAGAACAAATCCGTTATGTTTAAAGTTGCTTTGGACTCTGCTTCCTGTCCTTTAAGTGAAAGGAAGATCGGGGGACACAGCAGGGAAGAAACAGCTGACAGCACAGTGAGTATGGAACGTGCTGACCTGATTGCAACCCGGCCGTATCTTTACACATGAAAACCGCCTCCTGTGTCTACCTCAAGAGCAGCTGAGTGAGTACAGATCCCTACACAGGCAATAGGTTTACTTTAATAAGCAGCTTTTTGGATATAGTTAGCAGTGTTCTGAACCTGCCAAGTGCCCATACTGAGAGCCCCACTGACAGAAAAAAAAGAACTTTATTCCTCCTGGCAGCCGCCAGCTTTTTGGCATAGTGTGGGCCACCACAGCTTCAGTCACCGCTTAGTGTATAGTGAGCAATGGCTGTAACCATGCCTCTGGCACAGACTGATTAGCTCTCTCTAATGTGGAGCTGTGACTGAAGCCGCTCCTGCCAACCCCTTATGACTTAAAGGCAAATGCTACCTTAATAAAGTGAATTGGAGCTCTCCGTTCGGGCGCCGGACAAGTCCAAAATGCTAGCAACTATAGCTGCAGGTTAATAGTGTTTTTTTTAACATGACAGGATCCTTTTAAGCTAAGTTCACTCATCACATACTGGCAGCCAACCTGTGTGGATCACATTCAGCTTCTCAGCGGCTCCATATCCCATACCCATATACCATGTCAGCCCATGTAACAGACTCTTTATTTGTATTGCATTAAATTGTACAAAACATTGATTCCAATTCAAAACAATCTTCTGCCATCTAGTAAAAAACAATGTTGTTAAAACATTAAGTTTTTCAAATCAGAGCCTGTGTGTCAAATGGCATTAGTCAAGGCTGCAGTAAGACTTATACTGTTTTGTATCTGGCACTTTGTAATGGGAGGCATAGATATCCCTGAAGAGTGCTGGTAGAAGGTCACGTTAATGTAGAAAGACTGCCATCTGCTGGCCAGTCGAAATGAGATAGAACCCATTTGCTATGGAAGATTTGCAGGGGGAGGTACTTTGGGTGCTGCACCTCATCAGGTGACCAACAGCTCTGAGATCCTGAATATAAAAGCCCTGCATGCCAAACAGCAGGCAAAATGGCACCAGAGATGAGGGCAGAGCAGATGGACTCCAGGGTTAACCCAAGGGCCAGTGTGACAGGCTTCAATGGGAGGTCTATGCCACCAAGGTGTCAATCACCACCTGGCAAGGCCCAGATTCCATTCAGGAGGTCTGAGCTCCTCCTGCTCTGGTCAGAACCAGGATCCACACCCTACATCAGTAAAGCCTCATAGACCAGATGTTGCCTGTCAAGAGCCGAAGACAATTCATTTCTGCACCAGGCCCAAGAGACTTCCGTCAACGGTCAAGCCAAGAAGGACCACGAGGAGACTGTGAAACGTGAGGCATGCCTGCGATTGCAGAGGGACAGAGTGAGTGAGCAGAGCCGTTGCCTCCAGTTATAACCCACAGTAGTAAGGCAACAGTTTGGAAGGGCCAGTTGGTGCGTGGGAGGCTCAACGCACTGTGATAGACTTTAATAGACTACGTCAGAGAGAGACTTGTGGCATAGCGGGAAAACCAGGTGACCCCTGCTAAGGCCAGAGATGCAAAGAGAACTTAGGTGGTGACTTCCCCTGAATGGGCGCACCACCTTTGATAAGGGAACATTAACGCCATATAGAGAAAGACGTTGCATCCAGACACATGCATTACAACTATTCAATAGGTTGATTTTAAAGATGTGTTAACGTGATTGTCCACCTCTTTTTTAATTTCAAAAACAAGCCCAGAGGCTTTAAACATATTCTCTTCTACTGATCCCTTGCCACTCATCCACACTGATGCCAGGGTCCTCTGTTCTCTTCCTGAGATTATTACCGTAGATGAGTATATATTTATTCTAAGAACACACTAAGATTAATATAAAAATAAAAAGGTGGGCGAAGAATAGAAGCTGATGTGCAGTTCTTAGTATCAATCGCAAACAGAGATGTGTTGCTCAATATCAAGCTGATAAACAGCTAATATCAGCTGATCGGTAAGAGTGTGGAACCCCACTGATCTGGTATTGATGACCTATACTATGGTTAGGTTATCAATATTAGATGCCTGGACAACCCCATTAAGGAAAGACACATCTGCTAAAGGCTGATCAGCAGTTATTTTTTAGGGCTCTCTCGTTTGTTACTGTTGAGGTTATTCCGGGGTCTATCTACTGTATGTGTGAAAAAGTGGGTCATTCACACTTCTAGTCTTATGAGTCACAGTTTAGCAATTTTAAATATTTAGTGGTATGAATTATTGAACCATTAAAAGAGAGCTTTATTTATGTGTCTCTTACTATTAATACTATATGACAATTAATGGAATGTATACAATCATAGCATGGCACTGTACTAAACGCTAAAATTCCATTACATCTCATCAATTCATAATGGTAAGTGTTTTCTTTTTATTTCAGGTCATTGCTATGTTATCATCATCATCAACATCATCATTATCATCATAAAACTAACACTATTACAGCAGCTGCATATTGTGGTAGTGACAAATAAAATTCAGTGGTGCAGTTGGCAATTTTATTGCTATTTGAATGGGCTGTTTTTTTAGTGCCAATGAAGAAATGCTTTCAGATTTCTTAAAATGGGTTCTTAATAGGGATAATTGAATCTTTTGAATATTTGAATGCACCAAGTTTGAGGAATTTTTACCAAAAATATTAGATTGACATCAATTTGATTTCCCAAGAATCACAATACTTCAAAGCCTCCAATTTTCCTGAAAAGATTTGCGTAATATTCTGAGGTTTTTTAGGACTGTTTCCAATCCCTTTCAAGCTCTTTAACACAAGCATAGCCCTAGTAATGACAAAGTGACCTCACTATCAAAAAGAATAGAAGCCCAGTAGTAATCAACAGCCCATTTATGAAGACAATCACGGATAGAATTTTCATAATTTTTAAATTAAAATTTGGTACAAAAATTATCCCTCTTAGTCATTTGAGATCAAGTACACCATTTTGTGCAAGACAATGACTCAAATTGATTATTTAAGAACTCAACCCAGGGCCTTGTATCAGTCCATATCCCTGTACTGTGACTAAAGGATGAAGACGTATCAATAAATAAGCAATACTGAGTAACACACAATTCAACAATACCAAGAGGAGTGACAGCCCTGCTCGCAACCTTACAATCTAAATAGGTGTGCTGGTAGTGTATGTATTAGTATAATAGAGGTACTCAAATAACACTGCATGAACCAGTCGTCAGCCAGCATATGTATAAGTACAGATACAAAGTGCTATTTAAAACATAGAGGGTGAGGATACTAAAGATAGGACAGACTAGATTCAAAAGTAATGTTAGGGAGGAAGAATGGAGAATAGTTAAATTAGTAAGGTGAAGTGATAAGCGATAAGTCAGTCTAAAAATGGGTTTTTACAGAACATTTAAAATTGTGGATACTGGGAATAAACCAGATTGTTTAGCATAGTATATTCCAGACACCTGGTGCAGCACAAGCAAAATCATAAAGTCATGAGTGGGGAGTTTGGGTTATAGAGAATATAATTCCTATTTCATTAATGTGACTGAAGGCACAAGTAGGGTGAAAAACATAGGAAAGAGAGGAGATGTATGAGGGTACAGAACTGTGGAGATTTGTGGGTAAGAGTGATATATTTTTCCTGTACTTTGTAGATGATGGGTAACCAGTGCAATGACTGGCACAGGGGTGGTGGAATCAGTGTAGCGGGTTGGACAAAAATATAACCCTGGCTGCTCCATTCAGGATAAATTGGAGAGGGGAGAGCTTAGTAAAGAGAGACTGATTAATGGAGAATTGCACTAATCCAGATGAAAAAGAATAAAAACCACAGTAAGAGGGTCAAAGATTAGAAGAGGTCAAATTATCACAATGTTCTTGAGGTTCAAGTGAAGTAAATGAGCAATGGTGATTGATATAGGATGTAAAGCAAATATCTGAGTCATACATAACCCAAGAGAGCAAGTGTGCTGCTTGAAAGTTAAGTTGAAAGCACCCATAGAAATGGCAATATCTCACTTAGGTAATTTAGAAGAGGAAGGAAACACAAGGAGTTCAGCCTTTAAAGATATGACCTTAAACTTGCTTGGCAACAGCATGGCACAGAACTTTGAACAACTCATGGACAACATGCTCACAGCATATCATTTGATGAAATGCAATATGTCACTAAAAATGCATTTTCTACATTCTCACTAGGACTTTTTTCCAGCCAATCTTGATGACGTTGGTGATGAACACGGTGAAAGATTTCACCAAGACATTGCGCTGATGGAAAAAAGATACCAGGGAAAGTGGAGTACATCAATGCTGGCTGACTATTGCTGGAATCTTATTCGAGAAGCATCTGACACGGATTATAAACGAAAGTCGTCTGCAAAACACTTTTGAACAATTGCTTTTGCTGCTGACATCGATGCACATGTATGTAGTGTCTCGGACGTCATAATGTAGACTATAAACTGTTGTTTCTTAAAAACCTTAAGTGATACAGACTTTTGGAGCACATATTCGTATTCAGCATTTCAAAATCTATAAGACACAATAAAATTTTCACAGGGGGCAAGGTATATATTTTTTTTTTTTACCAAGGTTCCTTTTTTGGATAAGAAAAGCTTTAGTAATTTTTCCTTTTTTAGTTTTGATACCTTTACACAAATTTTTTTCCTTTTTTAGTTTTGATACCTTTACAAAAATTTTGGGTAATAACAGTGTTGTGTTTTATTACCTGTACACCATCAGTGTAATTTACCAAGTGTTGTGTATTTGTATCTGTACACCACCGGTGTACTTTGAAATGTTACCATGTGTTGTGTATTTGTATCTGTACACCACCGGTGTACTTTGAAATGTTACCAGGTGTTGTGTATTTGTATCTGTACACCACCGGAGTACTTTCAACCTTTTTCCAAGAACTAAAAGAAAAAAAGGAAAATACACAATAAAATTCTTTTGAAATAGAAACATGTTTATTTTTTAATTTTTTTTCAAAATTATAAAATGTTTTATTATTTGAGAAAACTGTTTTTTTTTCAGAAAACTGTTTATTTTTTTTATAAAATTAAATATATAACAGATTACAGATGCCAATATTGTTGGGTGGAGATATCAGCGGAGGGGTTAACAGGGTTGACCACATCGAGGGGGTGGGTGGAGGACTGGGATGGGATTTGCTGAGGATCAGAAGTGGAAGGGGGGTTGAAAACATGAGGTTGGGACGGGAGTTGATGGACAGAGGAGGTTTGTGGGAACATTGAAGGTGTGTGTGGGGGTGGGTATGTTGAGGGCATTGGGGTATAAGGCAATGGGGAAGGAAGGTACTGGGAAGAATAGAATGGGGAGCTAGAGAAAGGAGAGGGGGTGGTAGGAGGATGGATGGATAGAGGGAGGATGGACAGAGGGAGGATGTGATGGAATAGGTGCATGGGTAGAATGGGATGCTTCGGAGAGTACAGCCACTAGAGCATTGTGACAGGCTTGCATCACATGCATCTGCTGGTGAGTTCTTAAACTTTCCATTTGCCGGACAACTGACTGAAAAAAAATATGTCTCGGCGTCTGGTTTGACTCTGCATTCATCCGTTCCATGTAGCTTCTGAGTTCCATGATACTTTGATTTATCATGTTCAACCCAGAAGCTAACTGTTGTCCATAAGTGTGGAAACCATTCTGGACGGATGAGTTCAAACTCAAACAGTCAGACAAGGTCATCCTTTCCTGACCTCTCAGACGCTGCCGACCAGAACCAAAAGTTGGTAGAGATGTTGCGGCAGTGTCAGAGGGGTGGGGTAAAGGGTACTGAAAGTTGTCACCAGCAGCTTCATGTGATGAAGTCTGCCCTGCTGCTGCAGTGCTGGTGGAGGGGATAGAGGGACGAGACAAGAGGGAAGGTAGAGAGGGGTCGGATACCTCGATGTGCTCACCGGTGGCGGTCTCCGAAGGGATCCCTCCAGAGGGAGGCAACTCAGAAGCAGGCTCCCGAGTGCTGCAGATGGTGCTAAAATAAAGAGAAAAATATATATTAATATATTTATATTTCATTTAACATTGCTGAAAAAAAATAGGTTAAACAAGTAAACATTTATACTGCAGAAATGGTGTGTAGAATATTTACCTTCTGCTCACCATCGTTGACCGGAGGAACGACAGGGCTCTGTAATGTTTATACAGGGTGCTCCTGCGTCCTCCCGATCCACTCGGGGCCTGGATCTCCTTGTTGAAGTCCCTCTTGAAGCGATCCCTGAGCGACCGCCACCGTATGATAACCCTGTCACCTGTGAAGGAAAAAAAAAAGTGGTTAGTATTCAACACTTCACATGCTGGAAAATAAGTTACTGAAATTGGAATAATCCAACATAAACCAAAAAAGAGGCATGTAAATAATAGGGATCACCAATAAGGTATATAAAATTAATAAATTTTTTTATTGAAACATCCACAAAAAACAACACGCAATATAAATAAAAACAATTAAAACCGCACAATGCGTTCGTTTAACATACCCAAAAGAGGGTAAAACCTCTAGCACATAACCCTCATAATACACATAGATAGCATATATACTAACAATATGACAATAATGGTAATATGCTCACTATCAAATAATAATGAAACCCAAATTGGCACCTAGCCCCTATATGATTATAAATACAAGGATAGCTAATGAAACCAACAAGAAGATAGAATATGCATGTATACACTAGAATGGTAAATAGATCCAGGAAAAAATGCCCCTAGAAAATAAGGAGTGCACATACAGCAGTGTATGCACAAAGTATGGAAATTAGATATACTGCTGCTAAGGGGTAAGCAAGCAGAAGATCTAAGGGCCCAATGAAAAAATGGCCCCCTGCATACAACCTGTTGGAGTCACAATAAAGCCGGCAAGCGGGAACTAGGTCCAATAAACAGTGTGGGTAAAGAGAAGAGGGATAAGGCAGAGGCACAAAAGCCCGACGCGTTACGCCAGAACAACTGGCTTCATCAGGAGCAGTGGCATATTGTGGATGAGCCGTGTATAAATACCTGAAGTACAAACTCGTAGCCAGTGGAAACAGGTGTGGAGTGGATGACTCATACGAGGTCCGGGCGCATAGCAAGTGCTCACACGCCGGAAGAGGATATCTGGCCCTGCGCAACCGCAGTAGGCCGAGATGAAGTATAACGAATGGTGTTCCAAGATGGCGTCCAAAAGGATCTATTGCGCATGCTCGAGTCCGCGCAACTGCCGGAGGCAGTCAATTAACGAGCCCGGACGCACAGCCCGTGCTCACACGCCGGAAGAAGATATCCGGCCCTACGCAGCCGCAGTGGGCCGCAAAATATAATAGATGGTGTACTAAGATGACGTCAAAAAGGATCTATTGCGCATGCTCGAATCCGCGCAGTTGACGAGCCCGGACACAAGATGGTGCTCATGCACCGGAAAGTGAAGAAAAGAGGATAGGGTGCCCACCTTTGCGCAGACGTAATCGGCCAAAGTAGACTGCATATAATAATATATAAAACATAGTATCAAGTGGAGCATATTACGCATGCTAGAGACATTGCGACTACTAGATACAGGTTGCCATAAAGATAATATATCACCCACTTCAATTAGAGCATGCACAATACCTTCGAGAGTTAAGAACTAATATATATATATAAACTCATAATTTATCCAATAATTAGAGCACATACCTATGTATATTCAATGCACACTATAAAAAAAAAAAAAAAAAAAAAAAAAACACCATGGTTTTTTATGCAGATCGAATACAATTCATCTGCAGAGTTTAAAATTAACAAAAATATGTATATACTCCTGATATATTTGTTCAATTATATTTATTTTACATTATACAACCATGAGTCTCTATAGACATATAGTCTGAATAGTATACATACTTAATGGGTATCAATATAGCAACTGTCATCAAAAAACCACAAAGAGTGTATAACAAATGCGTCCGTCAAAAAGCCAGATATTTGATTGCAGTAGATATAATTCTTGGCCGAAAAATACGTCTGCGCCCAGGTGTTTTCCAAATTTTCAAATGGCAGTTCCAGCCAGTTATTAATAGATTGTATCCAAATTCGGAATTTCACAGAACACCAGCAACATATGCCTGGACTAAATAGAGGGTAGTGGAGATGTCAATATCCAATTGGATCCAAAACGAAGGGCGGAGCCAAAAGGGGCTGTTGAGAAAAGGACATAAAATGATACATAAGAACCATAAATGGCTGAGAACAGGTCTTAAGAAAGTAACCAAAAGGGGCCATTCAAAATATCATAATTGTTTGTAAAACCCTGTGAAGAGTAATTCTTCATTAAGACCTCCTGGAGCGAGACTGCCCAGATTATGGATCCATTTGGATTCACACCTGAGCAGCCTCAGACCTACATCTCCCCCTCTGATGTTTGAGGGCACCTCTTCCAAACCCATAACTCTTAGTCCCGTAGAACGTCCATGATGTACCTCTAAAAAATGTGCTGCCACTGAGGTATCCAATATCCAATTGGATCCAAAACGAAGGGCAGAGCCAAAAGGGGCTGTTGAGAAAAGGACATATAAAGATACATAAGAACCATAAATGGCTGAGAACAGGTCTTAAGAAAGTAACCAAAAAGGGCCGTTCAAAATATCATAATTGTTTGTAAAACCCTGTGAAGAGTAATTCTTCATTAAGACCTCCTGGAGCGAGACTGCCCAGATTATGGATCCATTTGGATTCACACCTGAGCAGCCTCAGACCTACATCTCCCCCTCTGATGTTTGAGGGCACCTCTTCCAAACCCATTACTCTTAGTCCCGTAGAACGTCCATGATGTACCTCTAGAAAATGTGCTGCCACTGAGGTGATGTGTTTGCCTTTGTCCCGATCCCTATTAGCAGTAGAAATATTAGACAGATGTTGTTGTAGTCTCCTTCTAAGTTCTTGGGTTGTCTGTCCCACATATATTTTTGGACAGTTGCATACAAGAGCATAGACTAAATTGCGTGACTTGCAATAGAAATATGTCTTTTTGGGAACAATCTGAGAAGGACAAATAGGCAGAACAATGCCATGTTGAGCAACCATGTACTGGGAAACATTACAATCCCCACAAGGGTAGGTCCCCAAAATCCTAGCCCCACTATTGAGTCTAACCGTGGGGCGTACATAATGGCTCTGACAGAGCCGATCTTTAAGGTTACGAGCTCGTCGTGCTACCAAACTAGGTGAGTTAGATATATGTGGTACCAACTTGGCTTCACTCAGTAGGAAACCCCAACTTTTGCTCAAAATGTTTCGTACATCCTGCCACTGATTATTAAAAGTAGTCACTATCCCTAAAGGTCTTGAAGACTCACGTGGCTTCCTTTGTAGCAATACTGCACGAGTACTTGTCCTTGCTTTTTGATACGAGGCGGAAATGACTTTCTTGGGGTAACCCCGACTCTTGAAGCGATCTGTCAATGTTCTTGCTTCAGTTGAAAAGTCTGATGGATTACTGCAATTCCTTTTAGCTCAAAAAAATTGACCTGTGGGGATACCATTTTTTAGATGTTGAGGGTGAAAGCTGGTATAATGTAGGAGGCTGTTGGTTGCTGTTGGCTTACGGTATAGATTAGTAGAGATGTGTGTTCCTTCCAAAGAAAGACTGAGATCAAGAAACTCCACCGTGGTGCGAGAAATGTTAGACGTTAGGTTAATATTATAAGGATTCTGATTCAGCTCACTGATGAATATTCTACAACTTTCTTCTGTCCCTGTCCAGAAAAATATAATATCATCAATATACCGTAGCCATTTATAGCAATGTAGTTTAAAGCCTTCATGAGGATACACAACCAACTCCTCCCACCACCCTAAAAACAAATTTGCATATGAGGGGGCACAACGTGCTCCCATAGCGGTCCCCATACTCTGTCTATAAAAGTTCCTATCAAAAACAAAATAGTTTTTATCAAGGATAAAGAAGAGTAGATCCAAAAGAAAATGGTTATGTTCCCTGTTACCCATAGAATGGTTATTTAAATGGAAGGCAGTGGCCTCCAAGCCCAAATCATGGTTAATACTGGTATACAGGGACTCGACATCCAAGGTGACCAACAAAGTCTGTGATGGTAAGCTAAGGTCACTCAAGATTTGAATGAGGTGTGTCGAGTCCCGTACATGAGATCCCAGATTAACAGCGAGGGGTTGTAGGAAGAAGTCAAGGTAAATACAAGGTTTTTCAAACAAACCCCCAATGCCAGAAACTATAGGTCTGCCAGGAGGATTCTCCAAGGATTTATGTACCTTTGGGAGGAGATACAAGGTAGGTATTATTGGATCATCAGTATTCAGAAAGTCAGCCTCCTTCTTGTTAATGGTCCCTTGTCGCAGAGCTCGCTCAATTAGTACATCCAACCGCTTTTTGAATACTTCAGTGGGATCAGCTGGGAGGCGGGTATAACATGAAGTGGCTTGTAGTTGACGCCTCCTGTACATAAAGAGAGTTAGGCCACAAAACAATGTTACCCCCCTTATCAGCTTCCCGTATCAGAAAATCCTTATTATTTTGTAAATCAAGGAGTGCTTTATACTCATCCTTACTTAGGTTCTGATTTTTATGAGTATCAAGAGGGAGATTTTGGATATCTCGACATACATTCATAAAGAAGATGTGGACTGCTGGAAAGAGGGATAAAGAGGGTGTACTTTGGGAAGGCAGGCGACCAGTGAAGGGTCTTCTAGAAGTATTGTTATCATTTTCATGAAGTAGGTCCATCAGATCCATAAGGACTTGTCTATCAACGTTCGGAAAATTGTCAGCTGAGGAAGGATGATGATAAAGTAATTTAAAAGTCAATTGACGACAAAAAAGATATACATCCTTCACAAGGGTAAATTTATCCAAGATGTTCATAGGAGCAAAAGTTAATCCCCGTTCTAAAACAGATCTCTCAGCCATAGTAAGATTATGAGACGTCAGATTAATGATTTGTAAATTACCTTTGCCTGTTGTTTCACTTGTTACAGACGAGGAGGAAAGGATGGTCTCCGTTTCCTGTGGTTGTACCTCGTTTCCCTTTTGTATTCTCGAGACATCTGTTTGTAGCCCCTGTTTCTTTTCCTTGTTCCGCCTGGTCTTGCGTCTACCCCTCCTGCTGCTCCTTCTGGATCGCTGTGATCCGAAGATAAAAAATCACTAGAAGATTGTTCATATCTAGAGTTGATTTCTTTATGGGTTACTGTTTGAGAAAAAGTAGCCCGCTTATTGCCCCTGTGTCTCCATTTATAGGCTCGGCCATTCTTAAAGTCCATTTTATCCCGCTGGAATTTATGGCGTTTCCCCTCCATAATCTCCTTTTCAAATCTGTCAATAACTGTTTTAAGTTGCTGTTTAAACGAAGCAACCTTAGTGGAGTCAAAGGTTTGAAGCTTTATCTCCAGGAGTTTAATTTCATCCTTTAATTTTACCAACAAACTCTGATCATGAGCTATAAGCATGTCCATCAAGGAAAGGGAACATTTAATCAGGCCAGCCTCCCATGTATTTTGAAACATTTCATCAACTTCCCAAGCTGGAAAGATTTGTACTCTCAAGCCCCTCGGTATAAACCCTGTGACCTTATATTCCTCCAAACTCCTTATATTCCACCATACTTTTGTGAGTGATTTATGTAAATTAGTCAGCTCATTTGTGGTAGAAATAAAACTCTCATCATTGTCAGATGTACCAGCTGGACTGCTACCACCTGTATCAAAAATCCCCTGAGCCCTCTGACTCCAAGCCGTTTCCCTGGCAGATAAATCCATATTTTAATGGTAAAATACCAATAAAACAACAGAAAGCAGCGTGCCTCCTCCAAGAAAAGGGGAATCAGGAAACAATTCCCCAAGAACACTTGTAAACTCACACAATATGGAGGGCACCGCTGTATGGGATCACCATTTACTGTCACGTCTCCGTCAGATTTGGGGCCTGCTGTTCCGGTCGCAGCCACTAGGAGGCGCCGGGCCGCCACTTCGCCGTCAGACTCGGGGACGGCTGTTCCTGCCTCGGCCACTGGGAGGCGCCGTGGTTCTATTACGTCGCCGTCAGACTCAGGGCCTATGGTCCCAGCTTTAGCCACTAGGAGGCGCCGGTCTGTCACGTCACCGTTGGATTCAAGGCCTGCTGTTCCGGTCACGGCCACTAGGAGGCGCCAGACCGCCACTTCACTGTCAGACTCGGGGACGGCTGTTCCTGCCTCGGCCACTGGGAGGCGCCGTGGTCCGCCCGTGAGTTATGGTGGTGACAGAGAAGTGGCTCCTGCGCAGGCATCTGGTGGGCGCAGGCTCCGCCCCTCTGTCAGTCATCAGGGGGTTACTGCAACTCCATCTGGCCTGGTCTTGGGGGCGGCCCTAATGACATCACCAGTCCAGGAACCTGTGAGGGATGACCTGATCCCTCAAATACCTTGGGACTGGTCTTGCAAGCCGCCGGATATATTCTTGGTTCCCCTGTGTGTTACTTAGTGATTGATTTCTGTTTGACTCTGACCTCAGCCTGGATTTCTGACCCCTCTTTTGCCTGACGATTCTGTACTTCTGCTACTCTCCTGGTTTGTGACCTTGGCCTGGATATTCTGACTCTGCTACTTCCTAACGATTCTGTACCTCTGCCGCCCTCCTGGTTTTTGACTCTGACCTTGGCCTGAAATTGACTCTGCTATTGCCTGCCGTTTTTGTACTTCACTCTGACGACCGTCCTGCTCTGGCCGCTGCTCCTATTCAGACAGTACCTCCTGGGCTCTGTTGTAAATCCAGATCCCTGTATAGGGGTAAAGGGTATCAGTGTTTCTCGGGGTGTTGCCTGGCTGCAGCCCAGAACCGCAGACGGACGTTACATTATATCCGGCCATAAAATTAACTGCTTCTTGTGTATATACCCAACATATACAAAAGCAGTCTCCCTGAACTTTTTTTTTTTCTTCTTCTGACTGAGCTGATTTTTGGCCTGAACACCTGTTGCAGTGCACAGCCTGGAAGATCTCTCTCATTTTCTTGGACAACTATGCGGCAGTCTGGAGTCTTCAGGGAGAGAGCTGCACCTCAGAGATCCATGCTCCTGGCACGTCGACCTCTGGGCAACTACTCTGGCTATGGTTGCCCAGAGGTTCAGGTATTGCCCGCAGATGCGGCTAAAGTTTTATTACCCATTTCAGTTTCATGTGGTCAGAAATCGCTGTGTTTAAACGCGTATGTGGATAGTGGTTCTGAAGGAAATTTTATGGATTCCTTGACTGCTAGGAATTTGGGTGTAACTCTACTAAAACTTAATGCCCCTATTAAAACCACGGCTATTAATGGCACGTCCATTATTCAGGAGGGGGTTAAGTTTGTTACTGCCAAGGTTGCCATGTCTGTGGGAGCCTTACACACTGAGCTGGTGTCATTTTTTGTGATGGACAATTTAACCTCTGCAGTTATTCTGGGTATGCCATGGCTACGCCAGCACAATCCTGTCATCGACTGGCACTTGGGTGACGTTGTACGCTGGAGCCCACAGTGTCAGAAAAATTGCATATCCTTGGCAGTAAACCAAGTTAAGGTTAAAACCCCCCGCATACCGTTTGCTTTCAGAGATTTTGAGGATGTCTTTTCTATTGTAGAATCTGAAAAGCTACCCCCTCACAGAGAGTATGATTGCCCTATTGATCTGATTCCGGATGCCCGTCTCCCTAAGGGAATAATATTTAATCTCTCTGGCCCAGAGCGTCAGGCCATGAATGACTATATTGCAGATAGCCTAAGAAAAGGGTTTATCAGACCGTCCATTTCTCCAGTTGGGGCTGGGTTCTTCTTTGTGGAGAAGAAAGATGGTGGTCTCAGACCCTGCATTGATTATCGGGAGTTGAATGCAATCACTATAAAAAACCAGTATCCGCTTCCACTCATCCCTGATCTTTTTAATCAGCTAACAGGAGCCCGTTGGTTTACTAAACTTGACCTCCGGGGGGCATACAATCTAGTCCGCATAAGAGACGGGGATGAGTGGAAAACGGCCTTCAATACACCCCTTGGCCATTTTGAGTACCTGGTTATGCCGTTCGGACTCAGCAACGCACCTGCCGTATTTCAGCACTTTGTTAACGATATTTTTAGAGACATTTGTGGGGTGTATGTCGTGGTGTATTTAGATGACATTCTGATTTACTCTGCTGACCCTGTGACACACTCTCAACACGTCTGTTCTGTGCTACAAAGACTACGTGAACACTCCTTGTTTGCTAAACTGGAGAAATGTGTATTTTTTGCTGAGGAGGTACAGTTTTTAGGATACATGGTTTCAGGTAAAGGCTTCCGCATGGATCCTGCCAAGGTCCAGCCTATTAAGGCTTGGGTGCAACCAAAATCGCTGAAAGCGCTGCAGCGATTTTTGGGGTTCGCTAATTATTACCGCAAGTTTATTAGAGGTTTCTCAGAGATTGCCAAGCCACTCACGGATCTGACCCGGAAAGGGGCGGACGTGGCCAACTGGAATCCTGAGGCAATTCAGGCGTTTTCTACGTTAAAAGAGAGTTTTGTGGCCAACCCAGTTTTGGTTCAGCCGGATCTGGACCGTCCATTTATTGTGGAGGTGGATGCCTCTGAAATCGGAGTGGGAGCAGTGCTATCACAAGGCACTACATCCCTCACTCAGCTTCGTCCATGTGCGTTTTTTTCCCGCAAATTCTCTCCCACGGAGAAAAACTATGATATTGGGAATCGGGAACTATTGGCAATTAAATGGGCCTTCGAGGAATGGCATCACTTCCTCGAGGGCGCCAAACACAAGATCACGGTAATTACCGATCATAAGAATCTGACATACCTAGAATCAGCAAAAAGGTTAAATCCTAGACAAGCAAGGTGGGCATTGTTTTTCTCTAGGTTTAATTTTATAATCACCTTCCGCCCTGGTACAAAAAATGTGAGGGCCGATGCCCTCTCTCGCAGTTTCTGCCCCTCACAAGCCGAGGACTGTGAACCAGTTCCGATATTGGCCACTGGGATCATTGTCTCCGCAGTGTCATTGGACCTTCTGGAGGAGATCCGTAAATCCCCAGAACAAGCCCCTGACACTACGCCACCCAACAAATTGTTCGTTCCACCTGCGTTTCGCCTACAAGTGCTTAGAGAATCACATGACTCTGTCTTGGCAGGCCATCCTGGTCTCAATAATACCGCCAGATTGATAACTAGGAATTTTTGGTGGCCGACGGTGGTTAAGGACTGCAAAGAATATGTCTTAGCATGTGAGGTCTGTGCCCGCGCCAAGTCCTCCCATACTCGCCCTGCCGGCTGGCTCCAGTCCTTGCCCACCCCCGAGAGTCCATGGACCCACATCTCCATGGACTTCATTACGGACCTACCGTCCTCAGATGGAAAGACGTGTATCTGGGTGGTGGTGGACAGGTTCAGTAAACAATGTCATTTTGTCCCCCTGTCGGGGTTACCTAACTCGGAAACGTTGAGTAAACTGTTTATTGTACATGTGGTACGTTTACACGGTGCCCCGGTCAATATTGTGTCTGACAGGGGTACCCAATTCGTGTCAAAGTTCTGGAGGGCGTTCTGTAAACGCATTGGTATTGAGCTATCTTTTTCCTCGGCTTACCACCCTGAAACCAATGGGCAAACCGAACGTGTCAACCAGGCTCTGGAGCAATACCTTCGTTGCTACATCTCAGAACACCAGTCCGATTGGGCAGAACATCTGCCACTAGCCGAGTTTGCCCTAAACAATCAGTATCAGGACTCCATTAAGTCTACCCCCTTTTTCTGCAACCACGGGCTGCATCCGCGCTTTGGCTCATTCTCGGCCAGAATGTCGGAGCTTCCTGGGGTAGAGAAAAATATACATCGTTTAAAAACCATTTGGTCTGAGGTAAACTCTAACTTGAAAGGGGCCCGGGTTAGACAGACCTCGGCAGCGAACAAACGGCGATCCAAAGGACCGCACCTGGGAGTTGGAGACAAGGTTTGGCTCTCCACCAAAAACATCAAGCTTAAAGTACCGTCTGCCAAACTGGGTCCCAGATTTATTGGTCCATACGAGATTATAGAGGTGATTAACCCGGTGGCCTTCCGTTTAAAACTCCCTCAGTCTTTCAAATTTCCCAATGTCTTCCACAAGTCTCTCCTCAAGTTGTATCGCTCCCCAATTCACCCTGTCCCGTCCCCTCCTCCTCCCATTTCGGTCGGAGGGTCCTTGGAGTATGAAGTCCAGGGTGTACTTGACTCCCGCCTTGTAAGAGGGTCCGTACAGTATCTGGTACACTGGAGGGGCTACGGCCCGGAGGAGAGGTCCTGGGTCCCTGCGCGGGACATCCATGCAAAAGCACTAATTAGAAGGTTTCACCTCCTTCACCCTGACAAACCAGGTTTTGAGGGTCCGGAGGCCCCTCTTGGAAGGGGGGGTACTGTCACGTCTCCGTCAGATTTGGGGCCTGCTGTTCCGGTCGCAGCCACTAGGAGGCGCCGGGCCGCCACTTCGCCGTCAGACTCGGGGACGGCTGTTCCTGCCTCGGCCACTGGGAGGCGCCGTGGTTCTATTACGTCGCCGTCAGACTCAGGGCCTATGGTCCCAGCTTTAGCCACTAGGAGGCGCCGGTCTGTCACGTCACCGTTGGATTCAAGGCCTGCTGTTCCGGTCACGGCCACTAGGAGGCGCCAGACCGCCACTTCACTGTCAGACTCGGGGACGGCTGTTCCTGCCTCGGCCACTGGGAGGCGCCGTGGTCCGCCCGTGAGTTATGGTGGTGACAGAGAAGTGGCTCCTGCGCAGGCATCTGGTGGGCGCAGGCTCCGCCCCTCTGTCAGTCATCAGGGGGTTACTGCAACTCCATCTGGCCTGGTCTTGGGGGCGGCCCTAATGACATCACCAGTCCAGGAACCTGTGAGGGATGACCTGATCCCTCAAATACCTTGGGACTGGTCTTGCAAGCCGCCGGATATATTCTTGGTTCCCCTGTGTGTTACTTAGTGATTGATTTCTGTTTGACTCTGACCTCAGCCTGGATTTCTGACCCCTCTTTTGCCTGACGATTCTGTACTTCTGCTACTCTCCTGGTTTGTGACCTTGGCCTGGATATTCTGACTCTGCTACTTCCTAACGATTCTGTACCTCTGCCGCCCTCCTGGTTTTTGACTCTGACCTTGGCCTGAAATTGACTCTGCTATTGCCTGCCGTTTTTGTACTTCACTCTGACGACCGTCCTGCTCTGGCCGCTGCTCCTATTCAGACAGTACCTCCTGGGCTCTGTTGTAAATCCAGATCCCTGTATAGGGGTAAAGGGTATCAGTGTTTCTCGGGGTGTTGCCTGGCTGCAGCCCAGAACCGCAGACGGACGTTACATTTACATGCTGAAAGACTCCAACATAAACCAAAAAAGAGGCATGTAAATAATAGGGATCACCAATAAGGTATATAAAATTAATAAATTTTTTTATTGAAACATCCACAAAAAACAACACGCAATATAAATAAAAACAATTAAAACCGCACAATGCGTTCGTTTAACATACCCAAAAGAGGGTAAAACCTCTAGCACGAAACCCTCATAATACACATAGATAGCATATATACTAACAATATGACAATAATGGTAATATGCTCACTATCAAATAATAATGAAACCCAAATTGGCACCTAGCCCCTATATGATTATAAATACAAGGATAGCTAATGAAACCAACAAGAAGATAGAATATGCATGTATACACTAGAATGGTAAATAGATCCAGGAAAAAATGCCCCTAGAAAATAAGGAGTGCACATACCGCAGTGTATGCACAAAGTATGGAAATTAGATATACTGCTGCTAAGGGGTAAGCAAGCAGAAGATCTAAGGGCCCAATGAAAAAATGGCCCCCTGCATACAACCTGTTGGAGTCACAATAAAGCCGGCAAGCGGGAACTAGGTCCAATAAACAGTGTGGGTAAAGAGAAGAGGGATAAGGCAGAGGCACAAAAGCCCGACGCGTTACGCCAGAACAACTGGCTTCATCAGGAGCAGTGGCATATTGTGGATGAGCCGTGTATAAATACCTGAAGTACAAACTCGTAGCCAGTGGAAACAGGTGTGGAGTGGATGACTCATACGAGGTCCGGGCGCATAGCAAGTGCTCACACGCCGGAAGAGGATATCTGGCCATGCGCAACCGCAGTAGGCCGAGATGAGTCTTCAAGACCTTTAGGGATAGTGACTACTTTTAATAATCAGTGGCAGGATGTACGAAAAATTTTGAGCAAAAATTGGGGTATCCTAGTGAGTGAAGCCAAGTTGGTACCACATATATCTAACTCATCTAGTTTGGTAGCACGACGAGCTCGTAACCTTAAAGATCGGCTCTGTCAGAGCCATTATGTACGCCCCACGGTTAGACTCAATAGGGGTGCTAGGATTTTGGGGACCTACCCTTGTGGGGATTGTAATGTTTGCCAGTACATGGTTGCTCAACATGGCATTGTTCTGCCTATTTGTCCTTCTCAGATTGTTCCCAAAAAGACATATTTCTATTGCAAGTCACGCAATTTAGTCTATGCTCTTGTATGCAACTGTCCAAAAATATATGTGGGACAGACAACCCAAGAACTTAGAAGGAGACTACAACAACATCTGTCTAATATTTCTACTGCTAATAGGGATCGGGACAAAGGCAAACACATCACCTCAGTGGCAGCACATTTTCTAGAGGTACATCATGGACGTTTACGGGACTAAGAGTAATGGGTTTGGAAGAGGTGCCCTCAAACATCAGAGGGGGAGATGTAGGTCTGAGGCTGCTCAGGTGTGAATCCAAATGGATCCATAATTTGGGCAGTCTCGCTCCAGGAGGTCTTAATGAAGAATTACTCTTCACAGGGTTTTACAAACAATTATGATATTTTGAACGGCCCTTTTTGGTTACTTTCTTAAGACCTGTTCTCAGCCATTTATGGTTCTTATGTATCTTTATATGTCCTTTTCTCAACAGCCCCTTTTGGCTCTGCCCTTCGTTTTGGATCCAATTGGATATTGGATACCTCAGTGGCAGCACATTTTTTAGAGGTACATCATGGACGTTCTACGGGACTAAGAGTTATGGGTTTGGAAGAGGTGCCCTCAAACATCAGAGGGGGAGATGTAGGTCTGAGGCTGCTCAGGTGTGAATCCAAATGGATCCATAATCTGGGCAGTCTCGCTCCAGGAGGTCTTAATGAAGAATTACTCTTCACAGGGTTTTACAAACAATTATGATATTTTGAATGGCCCCTTTTGGTTACTTTCTTAAGACCTGTTCTCAGCCATTTATGGTTCTTATGTATCTTTTTATGTCCTTTTCTCAACAGCCCCTTTTGGCTCCGCCCTTCGTTTTGGATCCAATTGGATATTGACATCTCCACTACCCTCTATTTAGTCCAGGCATATGTTGCTGGTGTTCTGTGAAATTCCGAATTTGGATACAATCTATTAATAACTGGCTGGAACTGCCATTTGAAAATTTGGAAAACACCTGGGCGCAGACGTATTTTTCGGCCAAGAATTATATCTACTGCAATCAAATATCTGGCTTTTTGACGGACGCATTTGTTATACACTCTTTGTGGTTTTTTGATGACAGTTGCTATATTGATACCCATTAAGTATGTATACTATTCAGACTATATGTCTATAGAGACTCATGGTTGTATAATGTAAAATAAATATAATTGAACAAATATATCAGGAGTATATACATATTTTTGTTAATTTTAAACTCTGCAGATGAATTGTATTCGATCTGCATAAAAAACCATGGTTTTTTTTTTTTTTTTGTTTTTTTTATAGTGTGCATTGAATATACATAGGTATGTGCTCTAATTATTGGATAAATTATGAGTTTATATATATATATATATATATTAGTTCTTAACTCTCGAAGGTATTGTGCATGCTCTAATTGAAGTGGGTGATATATTATCTTTATGGCAACCTGTATCTAGTAGTCGCAATGTCTCTAGCATGCGTAATATGCTCCACTTGATACTATGTTTTATATATTATTATATGCAGTCTACTTTGGCCGATTACGTCTGCGCAAAGGTGGGCACCCTATCCTCTTTTCTTCACTTTCCGGTGCATGAGCACCATCTTGTGTCCGGGCTCGTCAACTGCGCGGATTCGAGCATGCGCAATAGATCCTTTTTGACGCCATCTTAGTACACCATCTATTATATTTTGCGGCCCACTGCGGCTGCGTAGGGCCGGATATCTTCTTCCGGCGTGTGAGCACGGGCTGTGCGTCCGGGCTCGTTAATTGACTGCCTCCGGCAGTTGCGCGGACTCGAGCATGCGCAATAGATCCTTTTGGACGCCATCTTGGAACACCATTCGTTATACTTCATCTCGGCCTACTGCGGTTGCGCAGGGCCAGATATCCTCTTCCGGCGTGTGAGCACTTGCTATGCGCCCGGACCTCGTATGAGTCATCCACTCCACACCTGTTTCCACTGGCTACGAGTTTGTACTTCAGGTATTTATACACGGCTCATCCACAATATGCCACTGCTCCTGATGAAGCCAGTTGTTCTGGCGTAACGCGTCGGGCTTTTGTGCCTCTGCCTTATCCCTCTTCTCTTTACCCACACTGTTTATTGGACCTAGTTCCCGCTTGCCGGCTTTATTGTGACTCCAACAGGTTGTATGCAGGGGGCCATTTTTTCATTGGGCCCTTAGATCTTCTGCTTGCTTACCCCTTAGCAGCAGTATATCTAATTTCCATACTTTGTGCATACACTGCTGTATGTGCACTCCTTATTTTCTAGGGGCATTTTTTCCTGGATCTATTTACCATTCTAGTGTATACATGCATATTCTATCTTCTTGTTGGTTTCATTAGCTATCCTTGTATTTATAATCATATAGGGGCTAGGTGCCAATTTGGGTTTCATTATTATTTGATAGTGAGCATATTACCATTATTGTCATATTGTTAGTATATATGCTATCTATGTGTATTATGAGGGTTATGTGCTAGAGGTTTTACCCTCTTTTGGGTATGTTAAACGAACGCATTGTGCGGTTTTAATTGTTTTTATTTATATTGCGTGTTGTTTTTTGTGGATGTTTCAATAAAAAAATTTATTAATTTTATATACCTTATTGGTGATCCCTATTATTTACATGCCTCTTTTTTGGTTTATGTTGGAGTCTTTCAGCATGTAAATGGTGATCCCATACAGCGGTGCCCTCCATATTGTGTGAGTTTACAAGTGTTCTTGGGGAATTGTTTCCTGATTCCCCTTTTCTTGGAGGAGGCACGCTGCTTTCTGTTGTTTTATTGGTATTTTACCATTAAAATATGGATTTATCTGCCAGGGAAACGGCTTGGAGTCAGAGGGCTCAGGGGATTTTTGATACAGGTGGTAGCAGTCCAGCTGGTACATCTGACAATGATGAGAGTTTTATTTCTACCACAAATGAGCTGACTAATTTACATAAATCACTCACAAAAGTATGGTGGAATATAAGGAGTTTGGAGGAATATAAGGTCACAGGGTTTATACCGAGGGGCTTGAGAGTACAAATCTTTCCAGCTTGGGAAGTTGATGAAATGTTTCAAAATACATGGGAGGCTGGCCTGATTAAATGTTCCCTTTCCTTGATGGACATGCTTATAGCTCATGATCAGAGTTTGTTGGTAAAATTAAAGGATGAAATTAAACTCCTGGAGATAAAGCTTCAAACCTTTGACTCCACTAAGGTTGCTTCGTTTAAACAGCAACTTAAAACAGTTATTGACAAATTTGAAAAGGAGATTATGGAGGGGAAACGCCATAAATTCCAGCGGGATAAAATGGACTTTAAGAATGGCCGAGCCTATAAATGGAGACACAGGGGCAATAAGCGGGCTACTTTTTCTCAAACAGTAACCCATAAAGAAATCAACTCTAGATATGAACAATCTTCTAGTGATTTTTTATCTTCGGATCACAGCGATCCAGAAGGAGCAGCAGGAGGGGTAGACGCAAGACCAGGCGGAACAAGGAAAAGAAACAGGGGCTACAAACAGATGTCTCCAGAATACAAAAGGGAAACGAGGTACAACCACAGGAAACAGAGACCATCCTTTCCTCCTCGTCTGTAACAAGTGAAACAACAGGCAAAGGTAATTTACAAATCATTAATCTGACATCTCATAATCTTACTATGGCTGAGAGATCTGTTTTAGAACGGGGATTAACTTTTGCTCCTATGAACATCTTGGATAAATTTACCCTTGTGAAGGATGTATATCTTTTTTGTCGTCAATTGACTTTTAAATTACTTTATCATCATCCTTCCTCAGCTGACAATTTTCCGAACGTTGATAGACAAGTCCTTATGGATCTGATGGACCTACTTCATGAAAATGATAACAATACTTCTAGAAGACCCTTCACTGGTCGCCTGCCTTCCCAAAGTACACCCTCTTTATCCCTCTTTCCAGCAGTCCACATCTTCTTTATGAATGTATGTCGAGATATCCAAAATCTCCCTCTTGATACTCATAAAAATCAGAACCTAAGTAAGGATGAGTATAAAGCACTCCTTGATTTACAACATAATAAGGATTTTCTGATACGGGAAGCTGATAAGGGGGGTAACATTGTTTTGTGGCCTAACTCTCTTTATGTACAGGAGGCGTCAACTACAAGCCACTTCATGTTATACCCGCCTCCCAGCTGATCCCACTGAAGTATTCAAAAAGCGGTTGGATGTACTAATTGAGCGAGCTCTGCGACAAGGGACCATTAACAAGAAGGAGGCTGACTTTCTGAATACTGATGATCCAATAATACCTACCTTGTATCTCCTCCCAAAGGTACATAAATCCTTGGAGAATCCTCCTGGCAGACCTATAGTTTCTGGCATTGGGGGTTTGTTTGAAAAACCTTGTATTTACCTTGACTTCTTCCTACAACCCCTCGCTGTTAATCTGGGATCTCATGTACGGGACTCGACACACCTCATTCAAATCTTGAGTGACCTTAGCTTACCATCACAGACTTTGTTGGTCACCTTGGATGTCGAGTCCCTGTATACCAGTATTAACCATGATTTGGGCTTGGAGGCCACTGCCTTCCATTTAAATAACCATTCTATGGGTAACAGGGAACATAACCATTTTCTTTTGGATCTACTCTTCTTTATCCTTGATAAAAACTATTTTGTTTTTGATAGGAACTTTTATAGACAGAGTATGGGGACCGCTATGGGAGCACGTTGTGCCCCCTCATATGCAAATTTGTTTTTAGGGTGGTGGGAGGAGTTGGTTGTGTATCCTCATGAAGGCTTTAAACTACATTGCTATAAATGGCTACGGTATATTGATGATATTATATTTTTCTGGACAGGGACAGAAGAAAGTTGTAGAATATTCATCAGTGAGCTGAATCAGAATCCTTATAATATTAACCTAACGTCTAACATTTCTCGCACCACGGTGGAGTTTCTTGATCTCAGTCTTTCTTTGGAAGGAACACACATCTCTACTAATCTATACCATAAGCCAACAGCAACCAACAGCCTCCTACATTATACCAGCTTTCACCCTCAACATCTAAAAAATGGTATCCCCACAGGTCAATTTTTTTGAGCTAAAAGGAATTGCAGTAATCCATCAGACTTTTCAACTGAAGCAAGAACATTGACAGATCGCTTCAAGAGTCGGGGTTACCCCAAGAAAGTCATTTCCGCCTCGTATCAAAAAGCAAGGACAAGTACTCGTGCAGTATTGCTACAAAGGAAGCCACGTGAGTCTTCAAGACCTTTAGGGATAGTGACTACTTTTAATAATCAGTGGCAGGATGTACGAAAAATTTTGAGCAAAAGTTGGGGTATCCTACTGAGTGAAGCCAAGTTGGTACCACATATATCTAACTCACCTAGTTTGGTAGCACGACGAGCTCGTAACCTTAAAGATCGGCTCTGTCAGAGCCATTATGTACGCCCCACGGTTAGACTCAATAGTGGGGCTAGGATTTTGGGGACCTACCCTTGTGGGGATTGTAATGTTTGCCAGTACATGGTTGCTCAACATGGCATTGTTCTGCCTATTTGTCCTTCTCAGATTGTTCCCAAAAAGACATATTTCTATTGAAAGTCACGCAATTTAGTCTATGCTCTTGTATGCAACTGTCCAAAAATATATGTGGGACAGACAACCCAAGAACTTAGAAGGAGACTACAACAACATCTGTCTAATATTTCTACTGCTAATAGGGATCGGGACAAAGGCAAACACATCACCTCAGTGGCAGCACATTTTCTAGAGGTACATCATGGACGTTCTACGGGACTAAGAGTAATGGGTTTGGAAGAGGTGCCCTCAAACATCAGAGGGGGAGATGTAGGTCTGAGGCTGCTCAGGTGTGAATCCAAATGGATCCATAATCTGGGCAGTCTCGCTCCAGGAGGTCTTAATGAAGAATTACTCTTCACAGGGTTTTACAAACAATTATGATATTTTGAACGGCCCTTTTTGGTTACTTTCTTAAGACCTGTTCTCAGCCATTTATGGTTCTTATGTATCTTTATATGTCCTTTTCTCAACAGCCCCTTTTGGCTCTGCCCTTCGTTTTGGATCCAATTGGATATTGGATACCTCAGTGGCAGCACATTTTTTAGAGGTACATCATGGACGTTCTACGGGACTAAGAGTTATGGGTTTGGAAGAGGTGCCCTCAAACATCAGAGGGGGAGATGTAGGTCTGAGGCTGCTCAGGTGTGAATCCAAATGGATCCATAATCTGGGCAGTCTCGCTCCAGGAGGTCTTAATGAAGAATTACTCTTCACAGGGTTTTACAAACAATTATGATATTTTGAATGGCCCCTTTTGGTTACTTTCTTAAGACCTGTTCTCAGCCATTTATGGTTCTTATGTATCTTTTTATGTCCTTTTCTCAACAGCCCCTTTTGGCTCCGCCCTTCGTTTTGGATCCAATTGGATATTGACATCTCCACTACCCTCTATTTAGTCCAGGCATATGTTGCTGGTGTTCTGTGAAATTCCGAATTTGGATACAATCTATTAATAACTGGCTGGAACTGCCATTTGAAAATTTGGAAAACACCTGGGCGCAGACGTATTTTTCGGCCAAGAATTATATCTACTGCAATCAAATATCTGGCTTTTTGACGGACGCATTTGTTATACACTCTTTGTGGTTTTTTGATGACAGTTGCTATATTGATACCCATTAAGTATGTATACTATTCAGACTATATGTCTATAGAGACTCATGGTTGTATAATGTAAAATAAATATAATTGAACAAATATATCAGGAGTATATACATATTTTTGTTAATTTTAAACTCTGCAGATGAATTGTATTCGATCTGCATAAAAAACCATGGTTTTTTTTTTTTTTTTTATAGTGTGCATTGAATATACATAGGTATGTGCTCTAATTATTGGATAAATTATGAGTTTATATATATATATATATTAGTTCTTAACTCTCGAAGGTATTGTGCATGCTCTAATTGAAGTGGGTGATATATTATCTTTATGGCAACCTGTATCTAGTAGTCGCAATGTCTCTAGCATGCGTAATATGCTCCACTTGATACTATGTTTTATATATTATTATATGCAGTCTACTTTGGCCGATTACGTCTGCGCAAAGGTGGGCACCCTATCCTCTTTTCTTCACTTTCCGGTGCATGAGCACCATCTTGTGTCCGGGCTCGTCAACTGCGCGGATTCGAGCATGCGCAATAGATCCTTTTTGACGCCATCTTAGTACACCATCTATTATATTTTGCGGCCCACTGCGGCTGCGTAGGGCCGGATATCTTCTTCCGGCGTGTGAGCACGGGCTGTGCGTCCGGGCTCGTTAATTGACTGCCTCCGGCAGTTGCGCGGACTCGAGCATGCGCAATAGATCCTTTTGGACGCCATCTTGGAACACCATTCGTTATACTTCATCTCGGCCTACTGCGGTTGCGCAGGGCCAGATATCCTCTTCCGGCGTGTGAGCACTTGCTATGCGCCCGGACCTCGTATGAGTCATCCACTCCACACCTGTTTCCACTGGCTACGAGTTTGTACTTCAGGTATTTATACACGGCTCATCCACAATATGCCACTGCTCCTGATGAAGCCAGTTGTTCTGGCGTAACGCGTCGGGCTTTTGTGCCTCTGCCTTATCCCTCTTCTCTTTATCCACACTGTTTATTGGACCTAGTTCCCGCTTGCCGGCTTTATTGTGACTCCAACAGGTTGTATGCAGGGGGCCATTTTTTCATTGGGCCCTTAGATCTTCTGCTTGCTTACCCCTTAGCAGCAGTATATCTAATTTCCATACTTTGTGCATACACTGCGGTATGTGCACTCCTTATTTTCTAGGGGCATTTTTTCCTGGATCTATTTACCATTCTAGTGTATACATGCATATTCTATCTTCTTGTTGGTTTCATTATCTATCCTTGTATTTATAATCATATAGGGGCTAGGTGCCAATTTGGGTTTCATTATTATTTGATAGTGAGCATATTACCATTATTGTCATATTGTTAGTATATATGCTATCTATGTGTATTATGAGGGTTATGTGCTAGAGGTTTTACCCTCTTTTGGGTATGTTAAATGAACGCATTGTGCGGTTTTAATTGTTTTTATTTATATTGCGTGTTGTTTTTTGTGGATGTTTCAATAAAAAAATTTATTAATTTTATATACCTTATTGGTGATCCCTATTATTTACATGCCTCTTTTTTGGTTTATGTTGGAGTCTTTCAGCATGTAAATGGTGATCCCATACAGCGGTGCCCTCCATATTGTGTGAGTTTGAAATTGGAATACTTACGCACAAAATCCCTGGCCCTCGCATCGAGCTCCTCCCAGTTCTCTACAACCTCCTTACACACCTCATCCCATATCCGTCGGGTGGTTGGTTGGTCGGCATGTAAGCGGTTTGCCATGTTCCACAGCGGCTCCCATGGTTGGACAACCTCAATGAGGAGGTCGACATCAATAACAAGAGCCTCTTCCACATGTCGTTGGGGAGCACGCTGTGAAACCTGTGAAGAAAAAAAATAAACAAAAAAAAATGATTACATTCAAACACATGAGGTTCATCAATCAATCACCCAAATAAAGTGTTACTTACCGCTCGCCGACCACCAGATGCAGCACCTAGATGACGCTGGGATGTCCTGGGAGTCACTCTAGTGCGGGTACTGGATTCTGAAGACTGTAAAAAAAATAAATATATTTTAGGGTTGTATGGATGCGTAGGTATTGTGTGTGCTTTGATGAATGTTTGTGTTGGGTGTAGCATTATGTATGTATGTGTTTTTTTTATCTGCTAAACTTACACTCTGCATGCCCCCTCCTTGCATTTCTCCACCCTGCATGTCTCCTCCTGGAAGCTCCTCAGATTCAGCTTCCTGTAAAAACATAATACATGCATATAGGGTTAAAAAAAAAATGAAAAAAAGAGTTAAAAAAAATAAAATTTTTACCTCAGTTCGCTGATGCTGTGAGGGGGAGCTCCCAGAAGAAGACATATTAAACTGCTGCGGTTTTGCTGGTGGGTCTGCTGCAACCTTGCTGGCTGGATCTGTAAGTATAAAGACCCTTTTTTTTCTACTATACAAAGGATTAAAAAAGCTTTCAGGCCTTTATACTTACTTGGAAAACTGAAGTGTTTTCCTGGGATGCTCTGCTGCAACCTTGTTGGCGGGTCTGCTGCGGAATTGCTGGCGGTTCTGCTGCAACCTTGCTGGCTGGATCTGTAAGTATAAAGACACTTGTTTAGCTACTATACAAAGGATTAAATAAGCTTTCAGGCCTTTATACTTACTTGGAAACCTGAAGTGTTTTCCTAGGATGCTCTGCTGCAACCTTGCTGGCGGGTCTGCTGCAACCTTGCTGGCTGGATCTGTAAGAATAAAGACACTTGTTTAGCTACTATACAAAGGATTAATTAAGCTTTCAGGCCTTTATACTTACTTGGAAAACTGAAGCATTTTCCTAGGATGCTCTGCTGCAACCTTGCTGGCGGGTCTGCTGCAACCTTGCTGGCGGTTCTGCTGCAACCTTGCTGGCTGGATCTGCAAGTATAAAGACACTTGTTTAGCTACTATACAAAGGATTAAATAAGCTTTCAGGCCTTTATACTTACTTGGAAAACTGAAGTGTTTTCCTAGGATGCTCTGCTGCAACCTTGCTGGCGGGTCTGCTGCAACCTTGCTGGCGGATCTGCTGCAACCTTGCTGGCTGGATCTGTAAGTATAAAGACACTTGTTTAGCTACTATGCAAAAGATTAAATAAGCTTTCAGGCTTTTATACTTACTTGGAAAACTGAAGTGTTTTCCTAGGATGCTCTGCTGCAACCTTGCTGGTGGGTCTGCTGCAACCTTGCTGGCTGGATCTGCAAGTATAAAGAGAATTTTAGTAACATAAAAAAAATTCTTCATTGGTATTAATGTGTGTAATTCCCTGAAACTCTCACTGAGAGTATACCCAAGTGTTTGCATGTGTGTAATTCCCTGAAACTCTCACTGAGAGTATACCCAAATGTGTTTGCATGTGTGTAATTCCCTGAAACTCTCACTGAGAGTATACCCAAATGTGTTTGGGGCCATTATAAGGTGTTGTGTATGCGTTTGTTTTTGCCTTCCATTGACATGATTGGTGTTTGGTTATGTTCAACGAATATTCGGCGAATATTGCAAATTGCAAATTCAGTAAATGTAATCCGAACCGAACGTTGAAATATTCGCTCATTTCTAGTAAATAGAAACAATATAAGGGATGCATAAAAAATAAGTTTTATTATTTTTTATTTAAAAGTGGTCTATACTTACAACTAGTAAAGTAGACCTGTATAGTATCCTCATGTAGGAAGGTTTCCCAGCATTTGGAACACCTCTATAAATAGTTACAAACATTCAAACTCTCTTTTTTATGTAGTTATTTCCCTAGCTACATCATGGTTGCAGTCCATGCATCTATGTAACTTTTATGCATATAACTAACTCATTTCCATTCCAACAGGAACCACTTCAGAAACTAAAAAACACACATTTATACTGTATATACTCGTGTTTAAGCTGACCCGAGTATAAGCCGAGGCAGCTAATTTTGCCACAGAAAGCTGGGTAAGCTTATTGACTCGAGTATAAGCAGGGTATGCATTGTCCCCTCATCCCTGTCCTGGTATCACAGTCATCACATAATATCATGTAATAATGGTATAAACACCTGTGACACTGAGAATGCTCCAAGTGTCAGAGCACCCTCATAAGCAGTCAGGGAGTACATATAACAGTACCTGAGCACCCCCATAAGCAGTCAGGGGGTACACATAACAGTACCAGAGTGCCCCCATAAGCAGTCAAGGAGTACACATAATATCATAGCACCCCCATAAACAGTCAAAGAGTACATATAACAATGCCAGAGCGACCCATAAGCAGTCAGTACACACAAATAATGCCAAAGAGTACATAACAGTACCAGAGTGCCCCCATAAACAGTGCCATATTGCCCCCAGTGTCATATTGTCCCCATAGACAGTGTCAGACAGTACACATAAACTGTACCAGAGTGCCCCATAAGCAGTGGCAGAATTCCCCCATAAACAATGCCAGAGAGCACACAAACAGTGCCAGAGTGCCCCATAAGCAGTGCCACAATTCCCCCATAAGCAGTGCCAGAATTCCCCCCATAGGCAGTGCCAGAATTCCCCCATAGGCAGTGCCAGAATTCCCCCATAGGCAGTGGCAGAATTCCCCCATAAACAATGCCAGAGAGCACACAAACAGTGCCAGAGTGCCCCATAAGCATTGCCAGAATTCCCCCATAAGCAGTGGCAGAATTCCCCCATAAACAATTCCAGAGAGCACACAAACAGTGACAGAGTCCCCCATAAGCAGTGCCAAACAGTATACATAACCCCTCCCCTCCTACTCACCCTCTTGGCTTCCCTGGATCTCCATCTTCCCTGCATCTCTCAGTTATCCTGGGGCTGGCAGCTCTTCCTGTTCCTTTGCAGAGCGGTCATGTGACCTGGCTCATTAAGGTAATGAATAGGAGTGGATATTCGTCCATATTCATGACCTTAATGAGCGGGGTCACTTGAACGCTCTGCAAAGGAACAGGAAGAGCTGCCAGCCCTAGGATAACTGAGAGATGCAGGGAAGATGGACATCCAGCTACTGAGGGTGAGTATTGATGTATGACTCGTGTATAAGCCGAGAGGGGCGTTTTCAGCACAAAAAATTGTGCTGAAAATCTCGGCTTATACACGAGTATATACGGTAGCTCCTCGACCAGTTCCGCCTATACAGGCGCCATCAAGGGTCCAGAGCTATACTGGACAAAAATTGTTGATGAAAAAACTATTTGGACCCTGGTGACTTTTTCTGCATTTGGTTCAAATGCAGAAACTGAACTTGATGAATTGTGGGAGATAAGAGGATTCATGATATTAGTGGATTGGGACTGAAATTCCTATCGGTAAGGTTCATTTTTTCTTTGAAAAAAATGACCAGATTGTCAGCGCTGAGGTTGATGATAGAGGCCTGCACTTTAGGACTGAGGAGGGAGTGAATAGTGTCAAAGAGTCATTTTAGAATTGGTGAATATCAAGGTTATAAAGGAGGTATTTAGGCTTGTTTGGCAAGATGGAGGTCAGAGTTACAGTATATTTTTTTTAGCATAAACTTTAATGGATGAAGTTTGGCACGACTAGAGTACAGGTGCAGAAAACATATTAGCACTTCATCAGGGACACTTTTCGGTGTCTTACTGTAATGTTTCAAAACTAAATCAGGAGATTGGGACAATGATAACTGAAAACACTTTATAAGTTGCTGGATATTGTTGGCAGATAGATTTTTAGATTTAAATTATGTGTAGTATAGAGAATCATAGAATCATAGAATGTTAGAGTGTGAAGGGATCTCAAGGGTCATCGTGTCCAACTCCCTGTTCTATGCAGCGCAGTATTCAATAAACCATCCCAGACAGATGTCTGTCCAGCCTCTATTTGAAAACTTCCATTGGAAGAGAACTCACCACCTCTTGTGACAGTCTGTTCCACTCATGGATCACCCTCACTGTCAAAAAGTTTTTTCCAATATCTATTCTATATCTTCTCCCTTTCAGTTTCATTCCACTGCTTCTCGTGTTTTCATGTGCAAATGAAAAAAGTGATGATCCCTCTACACTGTGACATCCCTTCAGATATTTGTAGACAGCTATTAAGTCTCCTTGTAGCCTTGTTTTTTGCAAGTTTAACATTTCCAGATCCTTAAACCATTCCTTGTAGGACATATTTTGCAGTATGGTTCCCATCCTGGTAGCTCTTCTCTGAACTTGCTCTTGTTTTTCAATGTATTTTTTAAAATGTGGTGCCCAGAACTAAACCCAGTATTCCTGATGTGGCCTGACCAAGGAGGAGTAGAGGGGCAAAATTACCTCACGTGATCTAGACTCTATGCTTCTCTTAATACATTCTCGAACTGTGTTTGCCTTTTTTGCTGATGCATCACACTGTTGACTCATGCTCAGTCTATGATCTATTAGTATACCCAAGTCTTTTTCACACATACTGTTGCTTAGTTCTATTCCTCCCATTCTGTAGATGTAATTTTTGTTTTTCTTGTCCATATGTAGAATCTTGCATTTCTTCCTGTGAAATGCCATTCTATTAGTCGCTGCCCATTGCTTAAGCTTATCTAGATCCTTCTGAATCCTTTCTGTGTCTTTTCTAATGTTAGCTATCCATCTTAGCTTTGCATCGTCTGCAAATTTGATTGGTTTACCTCCAGTTCACTTATCTAGATCATTTATAAAAATGTTGAACAAAACTGGGGCCAGGACAGAGCCTTGCTGTACCCCACTTGAAACACTTTTTCAACTGGATGTGCAACCATTTATTGCCACTCTTTGAGAACGATCACTGAGCCAGTTATGAATCTAGTTAACCATAGCCTTGCCAATCCTATACTTGATATTTATTTTCAATAAGGATAGTATGAGATATTTTATCAAATGCTTTGCTGAAGTTCAGATATGCTATATCTACCGCATTTCCCAGATCCACCCATTCAGTGATTCCATCATATAATGACATCCTGAGGGTAGTGACAAATTTTGACTGAGAAGGAAAGAAGTTGGTGGTCAGAGAGTGGTACACATGAGTTAGTAAAATCATACACTGAGCAAAGCCAGCAGAAGACCAGGTTCAATGTATTTCCATCTTAATGTGTAGGAGATTATGTAAACTATGAAATTCTGAGGGAAAGTTAGAAACAGAAAATGAGTGGAAAATGGTCAAAGTGGATAATTAATGACGTTATTAAAGCCCAAGATGATCAGAATGGAAATGTCATGATACAAAGTGCAGAAGTCAGGTAGCAAAGTGATCACAAAGGACGTTACACTACCGCCACTCTCAGGGAGAAGAGGAGGAAAAGTCTGACAGTGTGGACCTCAAAAGAGAGAGCATCAGTGAGGATGTAAGGATGCTAGGGTGATGAGCTGAAAAGCACACTTTGAAGAAAGAAGCAGACCATTGATGGTATGAATTATACTGGATATCTATAGGGACCTTTCACAATTAAAACAAGAAAAAATAGTGGGCGCAAGTATAAATACCTTTACAAATGAATATTCCCATAAGCTCACTTGCTAAACAGATCTAAATTGATGGTCCAAACTATACTGGATCTCTATAAGAACCCCTAGCAAGTATGGCATAGGTCCTATTGAATATCAGTGCAAGTGCCTGCTAATACATTTTCCCATAGAATTACCTGCCAAGCAGGTCTGCGTAAAGAGATCACAAAGTATAATTACCTATATCAAATAACATGTCCGTGAGGGTCCAAGAAAAGTGATGAGTGCTAGTATAATTCATACCATCAATTTATATGCTATATTTACTTTTATTGTAATTTTATTAATTTGTAAAATTTTATACTGGATGTGTCCATTAATTTACTCTATTGTGGTGGCTGTATTCCCCTTATTAAATTGAGGCACCTTGTACATCACTTTCTCACTAATTGGTTCATTTTTTAATATTGATTAATAAAAAAAATTTTTTAATTGAAACTAATTGTTTTAATGGTTCTTGAGGTGTGTTCTGGACAATGGTAATTGTTCTAGTCCACATTTTTTGATTTTCTGTTGTTTTGAACCATATGGTACTTTAGGGACTTTCTAATGCTGATATCTCCACCAAATGAAATTGCTGCAATAGAGGCAGTGTCTCACTGATGGATCCAGCTTTCAGTGACAATCACGTGGTGCAGGGGATTTGAAATGAAGAAGTCATGAAGGTAGTTTGCTACATGCTGATTGGGAGTTCCAGATGTGATAGTTTAAGGAGACGGGGAGGACTTGCAATGATTGCAAATGAGATTAGCAAGGTTTCTGTTTAGAACACAGGAGGAGTTCAATTTACTAGTACAAGGAGGACCCAAGTTAGGAAAGATATGTCTTTGACTAAAAGAAGGAAACTAGAGAGAGTGAACAAATGCTTCTGTGATGTGTGTTATGGAAGAAGACTGTTTTAATAATGTGAAAAAAGCATGTGAGCCATACATGGGAGAGGCACAAGAGTGAAGAACATATAAGAATAGCATGCACAGAATATGTGAAAGGATGCTAGATTTGAAAGAAAACAGCAGCTTAAACATATACTGTATGTAGCAAATGGATATCATAAACATATATTTCAGCACAAGTGAACTAGAAACAAGTTTGTTTAAGTTGCACAGATTACTGTCATGGTCACATGTGACTGGACACACCGCCTCCAGCAGGGCGAATTTATATGACACGCGTGACCCTGGATACACCGCCTCCAGCAGGGCAAATTTAAATAATAGAACGTGCAGCCGGATACACCACCTCCAGCAGGCGAATTTCAGTAGTACACGTATGTCTGGATACACCGCCTCCAGCAGGGCAAATTTCAGAATAAAGGGGAAAACAATTATAATGGTGGCCCTGCGATAGTGAACGGGGACGTGGAGACCTCCTGCACACCCCTGAGTCAGTGTCTCTACACTCCTAACGATCCCTAGTGTCATGATCCATGCTGGATCAGGACTGAGATAAAGCACAGGTAACCTTTTTTTTCCTAAGCTGTGCTTAAGGTGTTTTTGCCCCCAGTGGCCATTAGGATTATTGCACTGTGGTGTCGTTTGTTCAAAGTTTGCCCCCGGTGGTGGTGAGCATCATTGCACTCTAGTTTCTTTTGTTTAGTGCACATGATTATAATGCAGGTGTGATTGCTGGCTCTGCTATAAAAGAGTCACAGGTGTTGCAATCAGGGTTGGTAATAGTGTTCATTTCAACCATCCTTGGTGGAGGAAGGAGCTGGACCTTGTAGCTCTGACAGAGCTTGGTGGCAGTGATTCAGGAGGAGAGCTGCATGCTGGTGGTGGACTCTGTTGCCAGAAGCAGGTGCAACAGAGTAAAGCTAAGTGGTGTTTCCCTGTTTGTGTTTTTCCTTAATGTGTATTAGTGCAGCAGTGGGGCCAGTGCCTGCGCCACCCAGCTCCCTAGCAAGGGGTAGGTGTAGGGTGTGCTAGGGCGACAGGTTTGTGATCGGCGCCCGGTGCGGAGCTGGCATAGGGAACGCTAGGAGAGTTAGGGACACTGACTCAGGGGAGTGCAGGAGGTCTCCATGTCCCCTTTCCCTATCGCAGGGCCCACCTTTGTAACCGTTTCCCTACCCCTTGTCTTGTTGTTTTAGTTACGGGCCTGCGAGCCGTGTCACACAGGACAGTATCACGTGCCTCGTCCTGTTGTTTTAGTTACCGGCCTGCTAGCTGTGTCACACAGGACGGGTCAACGTGACATTATCACCAACCTAATTTTTTTTTGCTGCTGAGCCATGGACCCAGTTCAGCCCTTTGCCCAATTGCTGCAGACCCTTACTAATGAGATTAGAAGGCTGCGCTGAGGGTTGGTGCGGCAGCTGCGGCTGTTGGTGAGCTCTGGGGGCTTGGTCCAGGAACAGGCTCAGCCGGAACCCAAGATATCCCTCCCTGACATATTTTCTGGAGGGAGAGATCAATACTTGGTGTTTCAACAAGCCTGTAAATTGTATTTCAGGCTGCGCCCTCGTTCATCAGGGAGTGAAGAGCAATGGGTGGGAATCATTATGTCCCTTCTTAAAGGGGATCCCCAATCCTGGGCCTTCTCCCTACCGGACGATTCTCCATCTCTAAAGTCCGTGGACGAGTTCTTTGCAGCTTTGGTGCTTGTGTATGGGGATCCTGATGGCATCACCCTGGCGGAATCTTGAATCCATAGGTGTAAACAGGGAGCCCGGGTCGCTGAGGAGTACTGCTCAGAGTTTAGGAGATGGGCCACTAATACTCAGTGGAATGACCCTGCACTTAGGAGTCAATTTGTGCAGGGTTTGTCTCCAAAGTTGCAGAATACTCTGGTGCAGTACGCCGCCCCCAGGTCGCTGGAGGCCGCCATGTCCCTTGCCATCTGGGTGGATAGACGCCTTAGGGAAAGACATATACAAAAAGTGCCCCCTGATGTCCTCGCTAGGGAGGAGGACCCACCAGTGCGGATGGAGGAACCCAGACAGCCCGGTGTTGTTGATACAAAAAAGGGGGTGTCTGCGGCTCGTCGTGGTGGGTATGCTTTTCCTGTGGGAAGCCTGGCCATTTTATGAGAGCCTTTTCAGTTCATGCCAAGTCTCCTGACGAACCCATGCAAGTAGGAGGAGCTAATTTGTTTTCGGAGCTGCCTACAGTTCGGGGAGTGGGGTCGGCATGTTTGTACTGTGGGCAGACTGGTCATGTCCTGAAGGCTTGCCCATTGCGCGCCAAATTATCTGTGCCATCTGAGAAGCCGCATTCCCCTGGTCGCTTGGAGGGAGGCGACCAGGGAGTATACATTTCCTCCATTTTGTCCTCCCAAAGTACCATGTCAGCAGAGGTCTTGGCTGGCAGGGTACCAGAGGGAAAAGATTGGCGGGCAAGGGAAGTAGTCAGCTGGGGGCACTCGTGTGAGGACTGCTGCCTAGGAACTACTGTCTCTGCCGTCTCTCTTCAACAGACCCCTTCCTCTCCGGTGAGGGCAGCAGATGTGCTGTAGGAGAGTAGGGGCAAGTCTCGACCCTCACCATTTGCCAACCCTGGGAGGCGCAGACCTCATGGTGGGAAGGGGTTGGAGGGTGGTGTACCCCTTGGTGAGGTGCAGGGGTGTGAGTGTGGTGACAAGGGGACGCCTCTGTTGTCAATCCCAGAAAGAGTTCTCCAAGTAGTGACAAATGAATGAGTGGCAATAAGCGTTCCGGTCCGGACCTGTGTGTGAATGAGCGTGTATGGGTGGCCACAAAAAAACATCCAGTGGAAGTTTGTTGTGGAGTCTTACCAGCTCATACCAAACATACACATACACAACCCGTTCCCCAGATCAGAGCTTCGAAGATGTGTGTTGCCTCTAGAACATACGTTGCCAATACCAGCGGGCTCGTTTCTCATCAACCTGACAGGCAGGTAGTTGCTGGGGTGATGTCTGGGTCTGGGCGTCCCCGCTGTAGGTGGTTCCCTGATGGGGAGCAGTCTTGAGGGTCCAGAGGCCCCTCATTAAGGGGAGGGTACTGTCATGATCCGTGCTGGATCAGGACTGAGATAAAGCACAGGTAACCTTTTTTTTTCCTAAGCTGTGCTTAAGGTGTTTTTGCCCCCGGTGGCCATTAGGATTATTGCACTGTGGTGTCGTTTGTTCTAAGTTTCCCCCCAGTGGAGGTGAGCGTCATTGCACTCTAGTTTCTTTTGTTTAGTGCACATGTATATTCGCGGTATCGAAATTCCGATACCGAGTACCGATATTTTTACAATATCGAATGCCGGAATCGGAAGTTCCCATAATGCTATTAGCCAGTTGTGTTAGCCATGTTAACTAATGGCATGGCTGTGATTGGCTGCTGAAATGATGTCATCATGATGCGCGGTCTGTGTGGGCCTGCCGGGGGTCTGTGCGGGCCAGCCGGGGGTCTGTATGGGCCTGCCGGGGGTCTGTGCGGGCTGCCGGGGGTCTGTGCAGGCCTGCCGGGGGTCTGTGCGGGCTGCCGGGGGTGTGTGCGGGCCTGCCGGGGATCTGTGCGGGCTGCCGGGGGTCTGTACGGGCCTGCCGGGCGTCAGTGCGGGCTGCCGGGAGTCTGTGCGGCCTGCCGGGGGTCTGTGCAGGCTGCCGGGGGTCTGTGCCAGCCTGCCGGGGTTCTTTGCGGGCCTGCCGGGGGTCTGTGCGGGCCTGCCGGGGGTCTGTATGGGCCTGCCGGGGGTCTGTGCGGGCTACCGGGGGTCTGTGCAGGCTGCCAGGGGTCTGTATGGGCCTGCCGGGGGTCTGTGCAGGATGGGACTACAAGTCCCATCAGGCTATGCCTGCTACAATTACAGTGATTGACACATTAGCCAATGATGAGACAGTAGTAGTCCCATCATCCGGCTAATGTGTTGAATGTAAAAAAAAAAAGAAACATACATACTACATACATACCACATACTACATATATACTACATTCATACAACATACATACATACTACATACATACTTCATATATACTACATTCATACAGCATACATACTACATAATACATACATACTACATATATACTACATTCATACAACATACATACATACATACTACATACTACATACATACTACATATATACTACATTCATACATACATACATACATGCATACTACATACTACATACATACTACATTCATACAACATACATACTACATACTTACTACATACATACAACATACATACATACTACATACTACATACTTACTACATACATACAGCATACATACAACATGCTACATACATACTACATACAACATACATACTACATACATACTACATACATACATACTACATACATTCATACAATACATACATATAAACATACAGTACATATAACATAGTGTACATACTCACCATCACATGTCACTTTGATCCCCGAAGCCAGTGTCATCTCAATGTAAAAAATATTAAAATAGCAAACAAGCAAAATACTCCCTGATCCGCAGAAATCCACGAGTGTCCCATGACGATCTCCTGCAGTGCATCACTGAGAGGTTACTATAGTTCACTGGTCTCACTTTATGGCAAAAGCTGCGTGGGAACTTTCTCACATAGCAATGCCAAAAGTAAGACTAGGGACTATTTTTTACAGTGGCGGAGGAATACAGTGCGGAAGGATACCTACCTCCCGTCATTGTATTCCTGGTGCCCCTAGAGAGCGGTCGCATCAGCTGATGCTGCTGTTCTCCACGGGAGATCGTCATGGGACACTTGTGGATTTCTGCGGATCAGGGAGTATATTGCTTGTTTGTTATTTTAATATTTTTTACAGATGACACTGGCTTCGGGGATCAAAGTGACAAGTGATGGTGAGTATGTACTCTATATTGTATGTACTGTTTGTCTATATGTATGTATTGTATGAATGTATGAATGTATTGTATGTAGTATGTATTGTTGTGAGTTCATTTTCCCCTTCACCATTGAGGTCTGATCAACTCCCTCTTCTGGTGAAGGAAGGTAGTGAGGCTGATTACAAAGCACCTGAGCAGAATGATGATGACTGGGTGACTGGAATTGCTGACTGGATATAAGGCAGCCGACGCCCTTCTGCCTTGAGGGTAATTTCGCTGAGGGATTCTTGGAGACCAGTCTGATTCCTGCTCCTCAAAAGCTAAGTTTTTCTGCTCTGCTTTTTGCATTTGTGTTTTGGTTTTGTTTTGCCTTGTTTTTCTGGATTTCTGCCTTTCCCTGCTGGGTGAGCTGAATTCTTTTTTGCTCTGTCTTCAGAAAATACCTGAGTACTGATATAGTCTTTTTGAAGCCTAGCGTCTTCAGGGCTTTTTTCCCTATCAGTCTGTTGGCCCTTGTTTTGAGAGGGTTTTGGCGGATTGCAGACAGCAGCTTTTCTTTCCTGTCCTTTTTAGTTAGCTTGGGCCCCATCATTTGCTCAGCCTATCTTTCTATCTGTGTGAGTGTTTTTTCATCTTGCTTCACCGTCATTATATGTTGGGGGCTGCCTATTGCTTTGGGGTCTGCTCTGTGGCAGTTTAGATTTCCCTTTCTGTCTTCAGGCTATGTAGTTCTCCGGCTGTGATCGAGGGGTCTAGGGCACCGTAGGAACCCCCCACGGCTACTGCTAGTTGTTGTTAGGTTCAGGGGTCTGCAATCCGATAGCTGCCAACTTCTCTGGTTTTCTGGACTTAGCTAGCATTTCTGTTTTTGCCTCCTACGGTGACTCATTCATAACAGAATCACCCGCTCTACCGCAGATCCTAGGGTACTCAATAGCAGGAAAGAATTGTAAAAAAAAAAAAAAGTGTGTATATTTTTTGCTCTATATCTCTGAGGCCGTAGGGGGAATTTTTTTTTCTCTCAATGGAGATAAAGCAATTGTCTGATCGTGTGGAGCAGCTTGCTGCGGAAGTGCGGGGAATTTCCACCTACCTTGCTCATTCACATGCTGCTGAACCAAAGATCCCTACTCCTGATGTGTTTTTTGGGGATCGGTCTAAATTTTTGAATTTCAAAAATAATTGTAAATTGTTTTTTGCCTTGAAGCCTAACTCGTCAGGGAGCTCCGCGCAGCAGGTTAAAACTGTCATCTCTTTGCTGCGTGGTGATCCCCAGGATTGGGCGTTTTCTTTGAAACCAGATGATACTATTCTGACTAATGTGAACGCATTTTTTCAAGCCTTGGGGTTGCTGTATGATGAACCTACTGCTATTGATCAGGCTGAAAGGACCCTGTTGGCATTGAGCCAGGGTCGAGATTCTGCAGAATTGTACTGTCAAAAATTCCGAAAGTGGGCGGTCCTTACTACCTGGAATGATAATGCCTTGGCAGCTCTCTTTCGGAAGGGTTTGTCAGAAGCCGTAAAAGATACTATGGTGGGATTTCCTGTTCCCTCTGGTCTTGACGATTCTATGTCATTAGCCATTCAGGTTGATCGGCGTTTACGTGAACGCAGGACTGCACGAGAGGTGTTGCCACCTGCTGAACAAGTGTCTGAACCTATGCAATGTGATAGAGTTTTGTCCAGGGAGCAACGTCAGGAGTTCAGAAGGCGTAATAAGCTGTGTTTTTTTTTGTGGAGATGCCTCGCATATTATTTCTGTCTGTCCTAAACGAGAGAAACGTTTTGCACACCCGTTTTCTGTGGGTGGTCTTCAACCTAAGTTTCTTCTGGCAATTACTCTGATCTGCTCCCTGTCCACATTTTACGCCAAGGCTTTTGTGGATTCGGGAGCAGCCCTGAACCTAATGGACTTGGATTTTGCTAAACGTTGTGGATTTCCTATGACACCTCTGCAGACGCCTATCCCTTTGAGGGGGATTGATGCTACTCCTTTGGCAAAAAATAAACCTCAGTTTTGGACCCAGGTGGTAATGCGGGTCGCCCCAGGCCATCAAGAAAATTGCAGATTTTTGGTGTTGCATAATTTGCATGATACCATTGTTCTGGGGTTTCCCTGGTTGCAAATTCATAATCCAGTTTTGGATTGGAAATCTGTGTCTGTGGTGAGTTGGGGTTGTCGGTGTGCCCTTAGTGAGGCTCCGGTTTTTTCCACCTCTCCTCAGTCGCATGATGTTCCTGACTATTTGGAGGACTTTTATGATGTATTTAGTGAGAATGAGTCTGCGTCTTTGCCTCCTCATAGGAGTTATGACTGTGCAATTGAACTGAGCCCGGGGTGTAAATTTCCCAAGGGTCGGCTCTTCAATTTATCTGTACCCGAGCACGAGGCTATGCGATCCTATATTAAGGAGGCGTTGGAGAAGGGTCATATTAGACCATCCTCTTCACTAGAGTTGAGCGATACCGTCCGATACTTCAAAATATCGGATCGGAATGGATCGGCCGATCTTTAAAAAAAGTATCGGTATCGCCGATGCCGATACCGGAAGTCCCATTCAAGTTTATGAGACTTCCGGTATCGGAATTGGAAAAACCCTTTCCTGCCCTTGTACAGCCTCTCGGAGGTCTGTACGGGCCTTCCGGGGGTCTCTGCCGGCCTGCCGGGAGGCTGTGCCGGCCTGCCGGTGGGCTGTGCGGACTGCCCGGGGTCTGTACCGGCCTGCCGGGGGGGCTGTGCCGGCCTGCCGGTGGGCTGTGCGGACTGCCCGGGGTCTGTACCGGCCTGCCGGGGGGCTGTGCCGGCCTGCCGGGGGGCTGTGCACCCTGTGGGGGTCTGTACCGGCCTGCCGGGGGGCTGTGCCGGCCTGCCGGGGGGCTGCGCTGATGTCCGGGGCTCTGTGCAGGCATCGTCCGATGGGACTACAAGTTCCATCGGGCGATGCCTGCTACCATGACAGTGATTGACACATTAGCCAATGATGGGACAGTAGTAGTCCCATCATCCGGCTAATGTGTTAAATGTAAAAAAAAAAAAAAAAAATACTACATACATACTACATGCATGCTACATACATACTACATGCTACATACATAGTACATATATACTACATGCATGCTACATACATACTACATACATACTACATGCATGCTACATACATGCTATATACATACTACATATATGCATCATACATACTACATGCTACATACATACTACATATATGCATCATACATACTACATGCTACATACATACTGCATGCATGCTACATACATACTACATGCTACATACATACTACATACATACTACATATATACTACATGCATGCTACATACATACTGCATGCATGCTACATACATGCTACATACATACTACATACATACATGCTACATATATACTACATGCATGCTACATACATACTACATGCTACATACATACTACATACATACTACATATATACTACATGCATGCTACATACATACTACATACATACTACATATATACTACATACATATTACATACATACTACATATATACTACATGCATGCTACATACATACTACATACATACTACATGCATGCTACATACATACTACATGCTACATACAGTTGTGGCCAAAAGTATTGACACCCCTGCAATTCTGTCAGATAATACTCAGTTTCTTCATGAAAATGATTGCAAACACAAATTCTTTGTTATTATCTTCATTTAATTTGTCTTAAATGAAAAAACACAAAAAGAATTGTCCTAAAAGCCAAATTGGATATAATTCCACACCAAACATAAAAAAGAGGGTGGACAAAAGTATTGGCACTGTTGGAAAAATCATGTGATGCATCTCTAATTTGTGTCTTTAACAGCACCTGTAACTTACCTGTGGCACCTAACAGGTGTTGGCAATAACTAAATCACACTTGCAGCCAGTTGACATGGATTAAAGTTGACTCAACCTCTGTTCTGTGTCCTTGTGTGTACCACATTGAGCATGGAGAAAAGAAAGAAGACCAAAGAACTGTCTGAGGACTTGAGAAACCAAATTGTGAGGAAGCATGAGCAATCTCAAGGCTACAAGTCCATCTCCAAAGACCTGAATGTTCCTGTGTCTACCGTGCGCAGTGTCATCAAGAAGTGTAAAGCCCATGGCACTGTGGCTAACCTCCCTAGATGTGGACGGGAAAGAGAAATTGACGAGAGATTTCAACGCAAGATTGTGCGGATGTTGGATAAAGAACCTCGACTAACATCCAAACAAGTTCAAGCTGCCCTGCAGTCCGAGGGTACAACAGTGTCAACCCGTACTATCCGTCGGCGTCTGAATGAAAAGGGACTGTATGGTAGGAGACCCAGGAAGACCCCACTTCTTACCCCGAGACATAAAAAAGCCAGGCTGGAGTTTGCCAAAACTTACCTGAAAAAGCCTAAATGTTTTGGAAGAATGTTCTCTGGTCAGATGAGACAAAAGTAGAGCTTTTTGGGCAAAGGCATCAACATAGAGTTTACAGGAGAAAAAAAGAGGCATTCAAAGAAAAGAACACGGTCCCTACAGTCAAACATAGCGGAGGTTCCCTGATGTTTTGGGGTTGCTTTGCTGCCTCTGGCAGGGACTGCTTGACCGTGTGCATGGCATTATGAAGTCTGAAGACTACCAACAAATTTTGCAGCATAATGTAGGGCCCAGTGTGAGAAAGCTGGGTCTCCCTCAGAGGTCATGGGTCTTCCAGCAGGACAATGACCCAAAACACACTTCAAAAAGCACTAGAAAATGGTTTGAGAGAAAGCACTGGAGACTTCTAAGGTGGCCAGCAATGAGTCCAGACCTGAATCCCATAGAACACCTGTGGAGAGATCTAAAAATGGCAGTTTGGAGAAGGCACCCTTCAAATATCAGGGACCTGGAGCAGTTTGCCAAAGAAGAATGGTCTAAAATTCCAGCAGAGCATTGTAAGAAACTCATTGATGGTTACCGGAAGCCGTTGGTCGCAGTTATTTTGGCTAAAGGTTGTGCAACCAAGTATTAGTCTGAGGGTGCCAATACTTTTGTCTAGCCCATTTTTGGAGTTTTGTGTGAAATGATCAATGTTTTACTTTTTGCTTCATTCTCTTTTGTGTTTTTTCATTTAAGACAAATTAAATGAAGATAATAATACCAAAGAATTTGTGTTTGCAATCATTTTCAGAAAGAAACTGAGTATTATCTGACAGAATTGCAGGTGTGTCAATACTTTTGGCCAAAACTGTATATACTACATACATACTACATACATACTACATGCATGCTACATACATACTACATGCTACATACATACCACATATATACCAGGGGAAGAGTCTTGAGGAGATCATTTGCATATTCCCAGTGCCTTCTGGGATAAGTGAAGAGTCTCCGCGAGCTCAACGATCACTGGGTTTTGGCCGTTGCAGCTGAAAAGAGGAAATCGGAAAACCAGGGGAAGAGTCTTGAGGAGATCATTTGCATATTCCCAGTGCCTTCTGGGATAAGTGAAGAGTCTCCGCGAGCTCAACGATCACTGGGTTTTGGCCGTTGCAGCTGAAAAGAGGAAATCGGAAAACCAGGGGAAGAGTCTTGAGGAGATCATTTGCATATTCCCAGTGCCTTCTGGGATAAGTGAAGAGTCTCCGCGAGCTCAACGATCACTGGGTTTTGGCCGTTGCAGCTGAAAAGAGGAAATCGGAAAACCAGGGGAAGAGTCTTGAGGAGATCATTTGCATATTCCCAGTGCCTTCTGGGATAAGTGAAGAGTCTCCGCGAGCTCAACGATCACTGGGTTTTGGCCGTTGCAGCTGAAAAGAGGAAATCGGAAAACCAGGGGAAGAGTCTTGAGGAGATCATTTGCATATTCCCAGTGCCTTCTGGGATAAGTGAAGAGTCTCCGCGAGCTCAACGATCACTGGGTTTTGGCCGTTGCAGCTGAAAAGAGGAAATCGGAAAACCAGGGGAAGAGTCTTGAGGAGATCATTTGCATATTCCCAGTGCCTTCTGGGATAAGTGAAGAGTCTCCGCGAGCTCAACGATCACTGGGTTTTGGCCGTTGCAGCTGAAAAGAGGAAATCGGAAAACCAGGGGAAGAGTCTTGAGGAGATCATTTGCATATTCCCAGTGCCTTCTGGGATAAGTGAAGAGTCTCCGCGAGCTCAACGATCACTGGGTTTTGGCCGTTGCAGCTGAAAAGAGGAAATCGGAAAACCAGGGGAAGAGTCTTGAGGAGATCATTTGCATATTCCCAGTGCCTTCTGGGATAAGTGAAGAGTCTCCGCGAGCTCAACGATCACTGGGTTTTGGCCGTTGCAGCTGAAAAGAGGAAATCGGAAAACCAGGGGAAGAGTCTTGAGGAGATCATTTGCATATTCCCAGTGCCTTCTGGGATAAGTGAAGAGTCTCCGCGAGCTCAACGATCACTGGGTTTTGGCCGTTGCAGCTGAAAAGAGGAAATCGGAAAACCAGGGGAAGAGTCTTGAGGAGATCATTTGCATATTCCCAGTGCCTTCTGGGATAAGTGAAGAGTCTCCGCGAGCTCAACGATCACTGGGTTTTGGCCGTTGCAGCTGAAAAGAGGAAATCGGAAAACCAGGGGAAGAGTCTTGAGGAGATCATTTGCATATTCCCAGTGCCTTCTGGGATAAGTGAAGAGTCTCCGCGAGCTCAACGATCACTGGGTTTTGGCCGTTGCAGCTGAAAAGAGGAAATTGGAAAAACCGCGCGCCTATCGGCGCGCGAAATTTGGCTCATCTTTCATCGTTTTTAAGAAATCTCAAGATGGAAGAGGCCAGGAGCCATTTGGTGAGCTGCATTTCTTGCTACATGTTCACAGATTTACCAGTGGAAAAGCCAAACTTCACATGCCACAAATGCAAGCTTGTGTCCCTGTTGGAGGAAAAGTTGCAAAATCTCGAAGAGAGGTTAGCTACGTTAAAGATCATTAAGGAAGGTGAAGAGTTCTTGGACAGAGCACAATTATCTCTTCATGTTACAGAAAGAGAAGAAATTCGAAGTGCACCTGAAGAAACAGAGGAATGGAGACATGTGACCCAGAGAAGCAGGAGGATCAGGAGGCAGTCAGCACCCATACTGCTCAGGAACCAGTACCAGGCTCTCACGCAGGAAAACGATGAAGAAATACATCAGGATAAGACTTTGCCAACAAACAGCAACCTTGTACGCCCTCAGAGTCCTCCTGGATGGAGAAAGAAAAATGTTGTGAAGAAGAAACGGAGAGTGGTGGTCATGGGGGATTCCCTGCTGAGAGGAACAGAGGCCGCTATCTGCAGACCGGATATAACTACAAGAGAAATGTGCTGTCTTCCAGGTGCAAAAATTAAAGATGTGTCTGACAGGATATCAGGACTCTTCAGACCTACAGATGACTACCCATTCCTGCTACTACATGTGGGGACAAATGACACCGCAAGAAACGACCTGGAAACCATCTGCAGAGACTTTGAAGACTTAGGCAAGAAAGTGAAAGAACTGGGAGCGCAGGTGGTCTTCTCTTCCATCCTCCCAGTGGATGGCCATGGAACAAGGAGGTGGAATAAGATTCTGCAGGTGAACAACTGGCTACGTTGATGGTGCCGTCAGCAACGATTTGGATTTCTGGATCACGGAGTGAACTACTTATACGATGGACTACTTGCTAGAGATGGGGTGCACCTTACGAAGACTGGAAAGCATGTATTTGGAAGTCGCCTTGCTACACTTGTAAGGAGAGCTTTAAACTAGAACAACATGGGAAGGGAAGCAAAAGACCAGAAAAAGCCATACACCTCACAAATGCTATTGAGAACTCTGCTATTAGAAGTGGAAAGGAAGAACAAAGACGAAAGAATCTAATTAATAAAAATATTGGAGAAAGAGAAACCAATCACAAACTAAAATGTTTCTATACTAATGCACAAAGCATGGGCAACAAACAAGGAGAATTGGAACTACTAACACAGGAACAGAAATATGATGTAATTGGAATCACTGAAACTTGGTGGGACAATACACATGATTGGAATACAAGACTAGAAGGATACAACTTATTTGCAAGAAACAGACTTGATAAACGAGGAGGGGTTGTCGCATTGTATGTTCGAAACGCGTATATCTGCACAGAGATTGAAGCTTCAGAGACTGGGAGTTCTGTGGAAACTGTTTGGGTAAGAATACAAGGACAGAACAATGGAAAGGACACCATTGTAGGCATTTACTACAGGCCGCCTGTGCAAGCCGAAGATATAGATGAACTCTTTATGCATCAGATGGCCAAGTTCTCCAAAAAATATGACATAGTTGTCATGGGAGATTTCAACTATCCAGACATTTGTTGGGAATCTCTCTCAGGCAAAACTAACAGGTCAAGGAAATTCTTATCCTCTCTAGCTGACAACTTTATCTTCCAAAAGGTAAGGGAGAAAACAAGGGGAACTGCTACCTTGGATCTAATCCTTATAAACAGGGAGGAAATGGTTGAGGAGGTAAAAGTGGCTGGGACCCTAGGAGGTAGCGACCATGCTATTTTAGAATTTTGGATTACTAGAGGTGGAAGACCTGTGAAGACTCAGACGTCAAGGTTAGATTTCAGAAAGGCAGATTTTAAGGGATTCAGAAAGAGAATTGGAGGGATCCAATGGCTGGATATCCTTAAAGACAAAAATGTCCAGGAAGGATGGGAAATCTTGAAAAATGAAATTCTCAAAGCACAGTTGTTAACAATTCCGAAAAGAGGGAAGAATAGGAAGCATTTAAGGAAACCAGGATGGATGAACACAGAACTTAAGCACATGCTAAAAAGGAAGAAAAAAATGTTTATAAAATGGAAAGAGGGAGGCATATCTAAAGAAGAATATAATGCTGTCTGCAGAACCTGCAGGGCACAAATCAGATTATCTAAAGCTGAAAATGAACTGAGGCTTGCAAGAGATGTCAAAAGCAATAAATAAAGGATTTTGGGGATATGTCAAAAGTAAAAGAAAAGTCAAAGATGCTATAGGATTTTTACAGGATGAAAATGATGAAATGGTAAGACAGGATGTTGAGAAGGCTGAACTTTTAAATTCCTATTTTGCATCTGTTTTCTCTCAGAAAGGAAATGCAACATCAACTGTTATTCACTGTCCTATTAAGGGAATAGAAGAATCCAGGATATCTATAAACAGAAAGATAGTGAGGAAACACTTAGCTAACCTAAATGAATTCAAGTCTCCAGGTCCAGATGAATTACACCCCAGAGTACTGAAGGAGATAGCAGAAGAAATTTTTGAACCCCTCTCCATAATCTTTGAAAATTCTTGGAGAACAGGAGAAGTGCCAGAAGACTGGAGAAGAGCAAATGTTGTTCCTATCTTCAAAAAGGGGAAGAAGGTGGACCCAGGCAACTATAGGCCGGTGAGTCTGACTTCTATACCAGGAAAGATCTTTGAACAAATTATTAAACAACATGTATGTCAATACCTGGATAAGAATGAAGTGATTAAACAGAGTCAGCATGGGTTTGTAACTAATAAGTCATGTCAGACTAACTTAATTTCCTTCTATGACGGTATCACTGATTGGGTGGATCAAGGAAATGCTGTAGATATAGTATATCTTGACTTCAGCAAAGCATTTGACAAAGTCTCTCATACAATCCTTATTGAAAAAATGACTAAGTATGGAATGGACAAGGCAACTGTTAGGTGGATTCATAGCTGGCTTAGTGATCGGACCCAAAGAGTGGTCGTAAATGGCTGCACATCCAGTTGGAAGAATGTCTCAAGTGGGGTACCACAGGGCTCTGTCCTGGGACCTGTATTGTTCAACATCTTTATCAACGATTTAGATGAAGGAATTGAGGGTAAACTGATTAAATTTGCTGATGACACAAAGCTAGGAGGGATAGCTAATACTAGAGAAGAGAGAGAGAGGATTCAAAAAGATTTAAATAAACTGGAGAAGTGGGCAGCAACTAACAGAATGGTTTTTAACAGGGAGAAATGCAAAGTACTACATCTGGGCAATAAAAATGAAAAAAGCATATATAGAATGGGAGGAATAGGGCTAAGTGACAGCACATGTGAAAAAGACTTGGGTATACTAATAGATCACAGACTGAATATGAGTCAACAGTGTGATGCAGCAGCAAAAAAGGCAAATGCAATTCTAGGATGTATTAACAGAAGCATACAGTCTAGATCACGTGAAGTCATTATTTCCCTCTACTCCTCTTTGGTCAGACCTCATCTGGAATATTGTGTCCAGTTTTGGGCACCACATTTTAAAAAAGACATCAACAAACTGGAGCAAGTTCAGAAAAGAGCGACCAGAATGGTGACCGGTCTGCAAACCCTGTCTTATGAGGAAAGGTTGCAGGATTTGGGAATGTTTAGTTTGCAAAAGAGAAGACTGAGAGGAGACTTAATAGCTGTCTACAAATATCTAAAGGGCTGTCACATTGTAGAAGGATCAACTTTATTCTCATTTGCACAAGGAAAGACTAGAAGCAATGGGATGAAACTGAATGGGAAGAGACACAGATTAGATATTAGAAAAAACTTTTTGACAGTTAGAGTGATCAATGAGTGGAACAGGCTGCCACGAGAAGTGGTGAGTTCTCCTTCAATGGAAGTCTTCAAACAGAGGCTGGACAGACATCTGACTGGGATGATTTAGCGAATCCTGCTTTGAGCAGGGGGTTGGACCAGATGGCCCAGGAGGTCCCTTCCAACTCTACGATTCTATGATTCTATGATTCTATACTACATACATACTACATGCATGCTACATACATACTACATGCTACATACATACTACATACTACATACATGCTACATACATACTACATACATACTACATGCATGCTACATACAATACATTCATACAATACATACATAGACATACAGTACATATAACATAGAGTAACATACTTACCAATACTTGTCACATTGTTCCCCGAAGCCATTGTCTTTTACGGAATAAATATTAACATAACAAACCACAAAAATACTCACCCATGATCCGAAGCAGTCCATGAGTGTGTCCCACGACGATCTTGGGTAGAGAACTGCAGCATCAGCTGATGCTGCCGCTCTCTACGGGCTGCAGGAATTCAATGACGGAAGGTAGGTATCCTTCCGCACTGTATTCCTCCTCCACTTAAAAAAAAAAGTCCCTAGTCTCACTTTATGGTAAAAGTTTACCATAAAGTGAGACTAGGGACTTTTTTTTTTTTAAGTGGCGGAGGAATACAGTGCGGAAGGATACCTACCTTCCATCATTGAATTCCTGCAGCCCGTAGAGAGCGGCAGCATCAGCTGATGCTGCAGTTCTCTACCCAAGATCGTCGCGGGACACGCTCGTGGACTGCTTCGGATCATGGGTGAGTATTTTTGTGGTTTGTTATGTTAATATTTATTCCGTAAAAGACAATGGCTTCGGGGAACAATGTGACAAGTATTGGTAAGTATGTTACTCTATGTTATATGTACTGTATGTCTATGTATGTATTGTATGAATGTATTGTATGTAGCATGCATGTAGTATGTATGTAGTATGTATGTAGCATGTAGTATGTATGTAGCATGCATGTAGTATATATGTAGTATGTATGTAGCATGTAGTATGTATGTAGCATGCATGTAGTATGTATGTAGTATGTATGTAGCATGCATGTAGTATGTATGTAGCATGTAGTATGCATGTAGCATGTAGTATGCATGTAGCATGCATGTAGTATATATGTGGTATGTATGTAGCATGTAGTATGTATGTGGCATGCATGTAGCATGTAGTATGTATGTAGCATGCATGTAGTATGTAGCATGTAGTATGTATATAGCATGTAGTATGTATGTAGCATGCATGTAGCATGTAGTATGTATGTAGCATGCATGTAGTATATATGTAGTATGTATGTAGCATGTAGTATGTATGTAGCATGCATGTAGTATGTATGTAGCATGTAGTATGTATGTAGCATGCATGTAGTATATATGTGGTATGTATGTAGCATGCATGTAGTATGTATGTAGTATGTATGTAGTATTTTTTCTTTTTTTTTTTTTTTTTTTTTAACATTTAACACATTAGCCGGATGATGGGACTACTACTGTCCCATCATTGGCTAATGTGTCAATCACTGTCATGGTAGCAGGCATCGCCCGATGGGACTTGTAGTCCCATCGGACGATGCCTGCACAGAGCCCCGGACATCAGCACAGCCCCCCGGCAGGCCGGCACAGCCCCCCGGCAGGCCGGTACAGACCCCCACAGGGTGCACAGACCACCGGCAGGCCGGCACAGCCCCCCGGCAGGCCGGTACAGACCCCGGGCAGTCCACACAGCCCCCCGGCAGTCCGGCAGACACCCCCGGAAGGCCCGAAATGACGGCGCATCATGATGCGCGCACACACCGCGCATCATGATGACGTCATTTCGGCTGTCAATCAACTTTGAACTTCCGATTCCGATGCCCGATATTGAAAAAATATCGGATGTCGGTATCGGAATTCCGATACAGCAAGTATCGGCCGATACCCGATACTTGCGGTATCGGAATGCTCAACTCTACTCTTCACCCTTAGCTGCTGGGTTTTTTTCGTGGACAAAAAGGATAGTTCATTAAGGCCTTGTATTGATTATCGTGCCCTCAACAAAATTACTGTTAAATATCAGTATCCGTTACCCCTGATTTCGGATCTATTCTCCAGAGTTAAAGGTGCTTGCTGGTTTACCAAGCTTGACCTCAGGGGGGTGTATAATCTTATCCGCATTAAGCAGGGGGATGAATGGAAGACGGCGTTTAATACTCCAGAGGGACATTTTGAGTACCTGGTGATGCCTTTTGGGCTCACTAATGCCCCTTCTGTCTTCCAGTGCTTCATGAACGACATTTTCCGAGACTTTGTGGATAAATTTTTGATTATCTATCTGGATGATATTTTGATCTTCTCCCTGGATTGGGATTCTCATGTGGAACATGTTCGGACTGTGTTCTGGATCTTGAGGGAGAATTCCCTGTATGTCAAAGGATCGAAATGCCTTTTTGGGGTACAGAGGATTTCTTTTTTGGGATTTATTTTGTCTCCGTCAACTATTGAAATGGACCCGGCCAAGGTACAGGCCATTTATGATTGGGTTCAGCCCACTTCTTTGAAGGCCCTCCAGAAGTTTTTGGGTTTTGCTAATTTTTATCGGAAATTTATAGCAAAATTTTCTAGTATTGCCAAGCCATTGACTGATCTGACTAAGAAGGGTGCTGATGTGTTGAATTGGTCTCCGGAGGCTGTTTCTTCCTTTCAGGAGCTGAAGTGAAGATTCACTTCTGCCCCGGTTTTGCGGCAACCTGATGTCTCACTCCCGTTCCAGGTAGAGGTGGACGCTTCTGAGATTGGTGCAGGAGCTGTTTTGTCCCAAAAGGATCCTGTAACATCTAAAATGAATCCCTGTGCTTTCTTTTCCCGAAAGTTCTCTCCCTCTGAACGCAACTATGATGTGGGGAATCGGGAACTGTTAGCCATGAAATGGGCATTTGAGGAGTGGAGACATTGGTTGGAGGGAGCTAAACACCAAGTCGTGGTCCTCACTGACCACAAGAATTTGATTTACCTGGAGTCGGCCAAACGATTGAACCCTAGACAGGCTAGGTGGGCCTTGTTTTTTACACGTTTTGATTTTGTGGTCTCTTTTCTTCCTGGCACTAAGAATGTCAAGGCAGACGCCCTCTCTAGGAGCTTCTTTGCTGATTCTCTTGTGGTGACCAAGCCTGCTACCATCTTAGGCGAAGGGGTAGTTCTTTCTGCCATCTCGCCCGATTTGAGCCGTGCTCTGGAAGAGTTCCAGGAGGACAAACCTGAGCGTTGTCCCAGTGGAAAGTTGTATGTTCCTGACCAGTGGAAGAAGAGAGTGATGTCTGAAGTTCATTGCTCTGCATTGGCTGGTCATCCAGGTATTTTTGGTACTAGAGATCTGGTGAGTCGCTCTTTTTGGTGGCCCACCTTGTCTCATGATGTCAGGAATTTTGTGCAGTCCTGTGGGACTTGCTCCCGGTCTAAACCTTGTTCTCGCTCTAGTGGGTTGCTGATGCCTTTGCTGGTCCCCAGGAGGCCATGGACCCATATTTCAATGGATTTCATCTCTGATATGCCTGTCTCTCAGAGAATGACTGTTATTTGGGTGATTTGTGATAGGTTCTCTAAGATGGTTCATCTTGTACTACTCCCTAAGTTGCCATCTTCCTCTGAGTTGGTGCCCCTGTTTTTGCAACAGGTGGTTCGCTTGCATGGGATTCCTGAGAACATTGTATCTGACAGAGGAGTTCAGTTTGTGTCTAGATTTTGGAGGACTTTCTGTTCCAAGCTGGGAATTCAGTTGTCCTTCTCCTCTGCATTTCACCCTCAGACCAATGGGCAGACGGAGAGAACAAACCAGACCTTGGAGTCGTATTTGAGATGTTTTATTTCCGCTGATCAGGATGATTGAGTTTCATTTTTGCCCTTGGCCGAATTTGCTTTAAATAATAGAGCTAGTTCTGCCACTTTGATGTCACCGTTTTTTTGTAACTTTGGGTTTCATCCTCGATTTTCTTCAGGGCAGGTGGAGCCATCTGCCTGCCCAGGTGTTGACACTGTGGTGGAGAGAATGCACCAGATCAGGGACCAAGTGGTGGATAAGTTGTCTCTCTCCCAGGAAAAGGCCCAGCGGTTTTCCAACCGACATAGGACCATTGGTCCCCAGTTTAAGGTTGGTGATATGGTTTGGTTATCATCAAAAAATATCGCTATGAAGGTGGCTTCTCCTAAGTTTAAGCCTAGATTTATTGGACCTTACAAGATTTTGGAGATTATTAATCCGGTCTCTTTTCGTTTGGCTCTTCCTGTCACATTTAAAATTCATAATGTGTTTCATAAGTCCTTGTTGAAGAGGTTTGTTGAACCAGTTGTTCCTGGGGTGGCACCTCCGGACCCTGTATTAGTTGAAGGTAACATGGAATATGAGGTAGAGAAGATACTGGATTCCCGTCTGGCTAGACGGAGACTCCAGTATTTGGTTAAGTGGAAGGGTTATGGTCAGGAGGATAATTCCTGGGTCTCTGCCTCTGATATTCATGCCAAACGATTGGTGCGTGCCTTTCATCGGGCTCACCCTGATCGCCCTGGTGGCGTGGATGAGTGTTCGGTGACCCCTCCTCAAGGGGGAGGTACTGTTGTGAGTTCATTTGCCCCTTCACCATTGAGGTCTGATGAACTCCCTCTTCTGGTGAAGGAAGGTAGTGAGGCTGATTACAAAGCACCTGAGCAGAATGATGATGACTGTGTGACTCGAATTGCTGACTGGATATAAGGCATCCGATGCCCTTCTGCCTTGCGGGTGATTTCTCTGAGGGATTCTTGGAGACCTGTCTGATTCCTGCTCCTCAAAAGCTAAGTTTTTCTGCTCTGCTTTTTGCATTTGTGTTTTGGTTTTGTTTTGCCTTGTTTTTCTGGATTTCTGCCTTTCCCTGCTGGGTGAGCTGAATTCCTTTTTGCTCTGTCTTCAGAAAATACCTGAGTTCTGATATAGTCTTTTTGAAGCCTAGCGTCTTCAGGGCTTTTTTCCCTATCAGTCTGTTGGCCCTTGTTTTAAGAGGGTTTTGGCGGATTGCAGACAGCAGCTTTTCTTTCCTGTCCTTTTTAGGTAGCTTGGGTCCCATCATTTGCTCAGCCTATCTTTCTATCTGTGTGAGTGTTTTACATCTTGCTTCACCGTCATTATATGTTGGGGCTGCCTATTGCTTTGGGGTCTGCTCTGGGGCAGTTTAGATTTCCCTTTCTGTCTTTAGGCTATGTAGTTCTCCGGCTGTGATCGAGGGGTCTAGGGCACCGTAGGAACCCCCCACGGCTACTGTTAGTTGTTGTTAGGTTCAGGGGTCTGCAATCCGATAGCTGCCAACTTCTCTGGTTTTCTGGACTTAGCTAGTATTTCTGTTTTTGCCTCCTACGGTGACTCATTCATAACAATGTATGTAGTATGCATGTTGTATGTATGTAGCATGTTTTATGTATGTTGTATGTCTGTAGTATGTATGTAGTATGTACTATGTATGTATGTTGTATGAATGTAGTATATATGTAGTATGTATGTATTTATGTTGTATGAATGTAGTATATATGTAGTATGTATGTATGTTGTTTTAATGTAGTATATATGTAGTATGTATATAGTATGTAGCATGTTTGTATGTATGTATGTTGTATGAATGTAGTATATATGTAGTATGTATGTATTATATAGTATGTATGTATGTTGTATTAATGTAGTATACAGTTGTGGCCAAAAGTATTGACACCCCTGCAATTCTGTCAGATAATACTCAGTTTCTTCCTGAAAATGATTGCAAACACAAATTCTTTGGTATTATTATCTTCATTTACTTTGTCTTAAATGAAAAAACACAAAAGAGAATGAAGCAAAAAGCAAAACATTGATCATTTCACACAAAACTCCAAAAATGGGCCAGACAAAAGTATTGGCACCCTCAGCCTAATACTTGGTTGCACAACCTTTAGCCAAAATAACTGCGACCAACCGCTTCCGGTAACCATCAATGAGTTTCTTACAATGCTCTGCTGGAATTTTAGACCATTCTTCTTTGGCAAACTGCTCCAGGTCCCTGATATTTGAAGAGTGCCTTCTCCAAACTGCCATTTTTAGATCTCTCCACAGGTGTTCTATGGGATTCAGGTCTGGACTCATTGCTGGCCACCTTAGAAGTCTCCAGTGCTTTCTCTCAAACCATTTTCTAGTGCTTTTTGAAGTGTGTTTTGGGTCATTGTGTTGCTGGAAGACCCATGACCTCTGAGGGAGACCCAGCTTTCTCACACTGGGCCCTACATTATGCTGCAAAATTTGTTGGTAGTCTTCAGACTTCATAATGCCATGCACACGATCAAGCAGTCCAGTGCCAGAGGCAGCATAGCAACCCCAAAACATCAGGGAACCTCCGCCATGTTTGACTGTAGGGACCGTGTTCTTTTCTTTGAATGCCTCTTTTTTTCTCCTGTAAACTCTATGTTGATGCCTTTGCCCAAAAAGCTCTACTTTTGTCTCATCTGACCAGAGAACATTCTTCCAAAACATTTTAGACTTTTTTAGGTAAGTTTTGGCAAACTCCAGCCTGGCTTTTTATGTCTCGGGGTAAGAAGTGGGGTCTTCCTGGGTCTCCTACCATACAGTCCCTTTTCATTCAGACGCCAACGGATAGTACGGGTTGACACTGTTGTACCCTCGGACTGCAGGGCAGCTTGAACTTGTTTGGATGTTAGTCGAGGTTCTTTATCCAACATCCGCACAATCTTGCGTTGAAATCTCTTGTCAATTTTTCTTTTCCGTCCACATCTAGGGAGGTTAGCCACAGTGCCATGGGCTTTAAACTTCTTGAAGACACTGTGCACGGTAGACACAGGAACATTCTGGTCTTTGGAGATGGACTTGTAGCCTTGAGATTGCTCATGCTTCCTCACAATTTGGTTTCTCACGTCTTCAGACAGTTCTTTGGTCTTCTTTCTTTTCTCCATGCTCAATGTGGTACACACAAGGACACAGGACAGAGGTTGAGTCAACTTTAATCCATGTCACCTTGCTGCAAGTGTGATTTAGTTATTGCCAACACCTGTTAGGTGCCACAGGTAAGTTACAGGTGCTGTTAATTAGACAAATTAGAGAAGCATCACATGGTTTTTCGAACAGTGCCAACACTTTTGTCCACCCTCTTTTTTATGTTTGGTGTGAAATTATATCCAATTTGGCTTTAGGACAATTCTTTTTGTGTTTTTTCATTTAAGACAAATTAAATGAAGATAATGATACCAAAGAATTTGTGTTTGCAATCATTTTCCGGAAGAAACTGAGTATTATCTAACAGAATTGCAGGGGTGTCAATACTTTTGGCCACAACTGTATATGTGGTATGTATGTAGTATGTATGTTGCATGAATGTAGTATGTATGTAGTATGTGTGTTGTATGAATGTAGTATGTTGTATGAATGTAGTATATATGTAGTATGTATGTTTTTTTTTCTTTTTACATTCAACACATTAGCCGCATGATGGGACTACTACTGTCCCATCATTGGCTAATGTGTCAATCACTGTCATTGTAGCAGGCATAGCCCGATGGGACTTGTAGTCCCATCAGACGATGCCTGCACACACACAACTTCCGGCAGGCCCGCACAGACCCCCGGCAGGCCCGTACAGACCCCCGGCAGGCCCGCACAGACCCCCGGCAGCCCGCACAGACCCCCGGCAGCCCACACAGACCACCGGCAGGCCCGCACAGACCCCCGAGAGGCCCGTACAGACCCCGCCCGCACACACACAGACACGCACAGTGTCCGCCCACGCACCGCCCACACTCTTCCCCCCTCCCGAACTGGATGTGCAAGTAAAGAGAGGGTTTTTTTAATTCCGATATTTGTGCCCCATTGACTTGCATGGGTTTCCGGTATTGGAATCGGCGATACCCGATACTTTTTGGGTATCGGTCCGATCCAATCCGATGCTTTACGATATCGGATGGTATCGCTCAACACTACACATGATTATAATGCAGGTGTGATTGCTGGCTCTGCTATAAAAGAGCCACAGGTGTTGCAATCAGGGTTGGTGATAGTGTTCATTTCAACCATCCATGGTGGAGAAAGGAGCTGGACCTTGTAGCTCTGACAGAGCTTGGTGGCAGTGATTCAGGAGGAGAGCTGCATGCTGGTGGTGGACTCTGTTGCCAGGAGCAAGTGCAACAGAGTAAAGCTAAGTGGTGTTTCCCTGTTTGTATTTTTCCTTAGTGTGTATTAGTGCAGCGGTGGGGCCAGTGCCTGCGCCACCCAGCTCCCTAACAAGGGATAGGTGTAGGGTGTGCTAGGGCGACAGGTTCGTGATCGGCGCCTGGTGCGTAACCGGCATAGGGAACGCTAGGAGCGTTAGGGACACTGACTCAGGGGAGTGCAGGAGGTCTCCAAGTCCCCTTTCCCTATCACAGGGCCCACCATTGTAACCGTTTCCCTACCCCTTGTCTTGTTATTTTAGTTACCGGCCTGCGAGCCGTGTCACACAGGACAGTATCACGTGTCGCGTCCTGTTGTTTTAGTTACCGGCCTGCTAGCCCTGTCACACAGGATGGGTCCACGTGACACCTAGGCTGGTTCCACACCGGGCGCCGATCAGGATACCTGAAATCCCTAGCTTGCCCTGAACCAATCCCTTACTAGTGAAGTGGATGATGCAGAAACTAATCCCACCACTGCACTAAAACACACATTGAGGAAAGTGACAAACAGGGAAACACCACTTAGCTTTGCTCTGTTGCTAATGCTCCAAGCAACAGAGTCTGACACCTGAGTGCATCTTTTCCTCCATCCGGATCCAACACCTGAGTGCAGCCTTCCAGCAACAGAGTCCCGCATCTGAGTGCAGCTTTACAGCAACAGAGTCCAGCATCTGAGGCAGCTTTACAGCAGCAGAGTCCAGAATCTGAGTGCAGCTCCCTTCCAGCAACAGAGTCCAGCATCTGAGTGCAGCTTTCACCATAGCTGCCACTCCACCAAGCTTTGCAAGAACTCCTCACTGACACCATAGCTGCCACTCCACCATGCTTTACAAGAACTCCTCGCTGGCACCATAGCTGCCACTCTACCAAGCTTTGCAAGAACTCCTCGCTGATACCATAGCTGCCACTCCTCCAAGCTTTGCCAGAACTCTTTGCTGACACCATAGCTGCCACTCCTCCAAGCTTTGCCAGAACTCCTCGCTGACACCATAGCTGCCACTCCAGGATTCTGACTGAGCTGCCAGGAACTCTCTTTAGCGCCTTCCTTCACCAAGGATGGTTGGAAAAGACCAATATCACCAACAGTGAGTGAGAACACCTGACACACCTTTATAGTTAGGAGCCAGAGTCTCACACCTGTTAGAGATTCCCGTGCAATAACGCTCACCACCACCGGGGGCAAACTAGAACAAAAGACACCACTGTGTAATAACCCTAATGGCCACCGGGGGCAAAACCAACTCCAAGCAAACAGCTCAAAGGAAAAAAAAGTTACTTATTCAAAACCTGTCATATCCAACCTGGATCGTGACACTTACCTGTCGGTGGCTCTGATTACTTCACGTTTATCTGCTGTGCACAATGACAAGTATGATTTAGTAAACAGTGTTGCATTGTCCCTGTGTCTAAGGTACCTAGCCACGAAATCTTAAGCTGGTTATTCATCAAATATATTGTATGTCTGCATGTGTTTCAGAAAATATGAATTCCAACTAGGACACCAAGTCCATTTCCAAATTCTGGAGAGCACTGTGTAAAAAACTCAAAATTGAGTTGTCTTTTTTTCAGCTTACCACGCAGAGACCTATGGTTACACAGACCACATTAACTCAATGCTCGAACAGTGTCTTTGGTGTTATGTCTCTAATTATAAGTCTGATTGGGTGGAACATTTAGATGAATTTTCAATTAATGATCAATTTCAAGATTCCATCAAAACTTCTCTGTTTTTCTGTAATATTTGGCTTTATATTCATTTTGGTTCTCTTTTGGCCACATTGATGGATAATCCAGAAGTTGAAAAATCTGCAAATAAATTAAAGGTTATCTGATTAGAAGTCAGAGAGCATTTGAGTAAGGAACAGGGTAGTCATACCTTAGCTGCTAATAGAAGACATTCTAGGAGCTTAAGCTTTGGCATTTGGGACAAGGGGGTTGTCTATGAAAAATATCAAGTTTACGGTTCCTTATGCCAAGCTGGAACCTTATTTGAGGTAATTAACCAGTAATTTTCAACTTGAAGCTTCCTCCATCCTTTGAAATAAGTAATGTGATTCCCTCCTCAAGACATATTATTCCACTCTTCACCCTGTCAGAGAGCCTCCTTTCACCAGAATGTTCAAAGGCAACTTGGAGTATGAGGTACAGAAGTCATAGATTCTTGTGTGGTGAGTGGGTTCTCATAAAATCTGTAGCTTTGGAGAGATTATGTTACAGAGCAGAGATGCTGGGTTCTGGCAAATAATACCAATGTCAATAACCTTATCAGGAGGTCTCACCTCAGTACTGTTAAATCTCCAACTAGATCCACTCCAGCAACGTCTGTTTCTGCCACCAGGCACAGCTGTATTTATTCTGTGGATGATGCTGGTAATAGAGGAGACATTGGGTCCAGAAGCTCTGGGTATCAAAGACTCTTTCCAGCCACAAAAACAATGGTGTTTGTGACCGGTCTCACGACATGGGTGAGTGTGCTTTCCAGCAGGAGTAATCAGCTCCCTGCTATGGCCAGTGGGAAAGCAGCACACCCTACTGTGGAGACACGGGGGTCGGCAGGCGTCCCAGTTCACTAGTCGAATCTGCCTGTGCAAGCGATTGTCCCACCAATTGCCCGCTCTCTCTTTAACGTGGGCATAACGCTACTCAGACAACACAGGGTAAGGGTAAAAAAATGTGGCAATACTTTATTAAACCACAAAACAGGCATATAACTCATAGAATAGTCACAGCAAAATACCCCAAAATGGTGCATATAGCAGAGTCTCATCCTTCCTCTGACTAGCCGGGATAATAGCAGCTGTTAGTTCAGAGTTCCAGGGTTGACTACCCCACATGTGGCACCCACACAGAAAGGAGGTAACAACAAGTGTAGAAAGATGACAGTCCATTCAGGTACAAGGCCAGTTGACCGGAGGGTCATAACCTGGCTTCTCTGGGCATCTCCATGGAGCCAGGTAACCGGCAGGTCCCAATCCTGGCTTTCTCCAAACATTATCCTTAGGCATCAGGTTCCCGATGGTCCAAACCTGGGTTTCACAAATGTATCCATAGTTCAGCGATGGTCAATGGAGAAGAGCTGTTTTCTTCCAGATGGGGCCAAAGTTCCCTAAACTGACATCCTGTAGAATAATAAATCGGTGTCCCTTGAGATGGAGCTATGATGTCTTGGCTGCTGTGCTGTCTCTGGTCCTTTTGATGTCTGGATGTCTCTCCGTCTCTCTCTATCTCTCCAAGCGGCATATCACCTCTTTTTATAAGGAAAGAATGGTTATGACCAAGACACATTGTGTGATTATGTAATCTATTTGCATGCATTTTCCTCCTCTGTTTAAATTAAAAAGTCAACATATAGATAACAGTCTATTCTATCTGGCTTCTTAAAAAATAGTCATCTGGGTAATTAAGAAACAATGCTGTGTCTTCATACCTACTAAACCTCACAGCTTACTCCTGGGAGTTGTCAATTAAAGTTTTACTAGTCATCATTCACATCTCTAGTCCATTTCTTGCTTAGCCTAAAGTTTCCTGATTATTCGTCTGTCTCACAATTTTGTTCTTTGTCTGCTATACTTCTTCTGATCTATCTGATCATTCTAGCTAACCCACTCTATCAGCCAATGACTACTACAACAACTCAACCCAAGTCCATATCCCTGTACAGAACAGGGATATGCAGGGGTACACAACATTTTTGGGTCCAAGGGCCACATTGCCATACTGAACCAATCCCAATGGCTACAAAAAATGTAAAGGGGTACTTACATGAATACATCACCATAATCACTATCAGTACATTAATACATTACCAGAACCAAGTTTTAGGCATTTAAGAGGATTTGGAGAGTCTGCTCAGTTTCTGCTCCAAAACAATGTGAACACACTAAGTTAAATTGAGTTTTTGGAGCAGAAACTCATCAAATCCTCTCCGTAAAACACTCAAAACTTAAATATTTGAGATTAAGTTTTGACATAGCCATGAAGCACATTATGGATTGCTACTTCTGATCAGAACTACTGTCAGAACATGAGTGGTGCACCAGAAGCACAATCAGTACAGGAATGCAGAACCAGAACCATCATCAGCACATGAGTGCTTTGACAGAAGCACTGCCAGTATATGAATGCAGCATCAGAACTAAATTCATTAAAGGATACAGCACCAGAACCACCGTATATATAATTGTATTGCTTGAACGTACAACTCCCAGTGTGTCCTTATTAATAGTAAGCAGATACTGGGAGTTGTTATCAGCCATCATTAGACTGCAAATCATACAAGAACCAAAGCAATGATGAGACACAGTCAGTATCACAAATACACATTACATCCAGGTACCATATAAGTGACATCTTCTCTTATTGGAGTCATTTCCATGTCTTTCGTATCCACGTGGTACAGATGACAAGATGACATTTCAAATCCGAAGCTCGTCTCTGTAGAAGTCACTCTTTTCTATGTCCAGCAGCCCATCCCATGACTGTGCCCTTAAAAATAAAAGTATAATTTTACCGTCTTATCCAAATAAATATTGTGATCGCTAATGATTATTACTGTGTGATATGGTTTTAACTGTTTTCTGAGAATTTGCCCAAAAGATCATTGAGATTCTACCTACATTCCTTTCCAATTTCAATCTACTTCTCAATTCCACTCTCTTATTTACTGTACATGCTGTCAGAGACACCGCACTGAACTTGCTCACTGAGCCAGTGCGCGTGTCCTGAGTAAAGCGAATAGTGCTCAAAGCTACCTGTGGAGCGGGCAGCAACCAAGTAGATGTGTACTTCACACCCGCAGGACCTGAAGCACGTGACTGCTAGAGGCGTGGCCTAAACTCCACAGAGCTAGGAGCTGCAAGACAATTCCTAGCAGAGTAACTGCGAGACAAAGTTACCGAGGGGCATAGACAGTGAGAATGTCATGATCCAGTTTTGGATCTGGCGGTATTAAAAGCACAAAGTGAACTTTTTTTACTTTGGTTAAGTTCAAAGGTGTTTTGACTGTCCCCGGTGGTGGTGAGTGGTATCGCACCTTAGCTTTAGTTTTAGGTTAATGTGCCCTTAATTATAATTCAGGAGGTGACTCCCTATAAAGGTGTGCTCAGGGTGTTCACTCACTGCTGGTGATATTTCTTGCTGAGTTGTTGGAGAGCCTGGTGGAAGGATGGAGCGGGATAGGAGTCCTGCGCAGTCAGCCAGAGAGAATGAGTGCCAGCTAATGGTGTCTGCAGGAAGGACTGGCATGGCTTGGTGGAGTCGCAGTTTATGGTGTCGGCGGGAAGTGCGAGCATGGCTTAGAGGAGTGGCGACTAGGAAGAGAGTTGCAATCAGCATGCTCTACTTGGTTGCTGAGAACTGGACTCGAGCATGCTTGGATTCTTGGCAGAGGCTGGACTCATCTTGGGACTCTGTGTACTGGACTGCTGCAAGTGGTGATGGACTCTGCTCCCAGGCTGCACGATGGTGATGGATCCAGTTATGGTGATGGATCAGGGTGGAGGAGAAGATGCACACAGGTGGTGGGCTCTGTTGCTAGGAGCGCACGCAACAGAGCAAAGATAAGTGGTGTTTCCCCTGTATTGTCTCTTTCCTCATGTGTGTTGTTAGTGCAGTGGTGGGATTAGTCTCCGCACCGACCTATTCCCTAGTGAGGGTTTAGGCTCAGGGCGAGCAAGGGCGTTAAGGTACGCGTGCGGCGACAGGTGCAGAGCCTGTTTAGGGAATGTGAGGAGTGTAGGGACACTGGCTCAGGGGAGTGCAGGAGGTCTCCATTTCCCCATTCCCTATCGCAGGGCCCACCATTGTTAAAGTTACCCAGGTTTCCCCCCTTATTATTTAAATGCGCCTTACTGGAGGCGGTGTTTCCAGATATATGTATGCATGGCGTGTAATACCTAAATCCGCCAGGTGGAGGCGGCGTATCCACCTGCACGCTTTATTATTTAAATTCGCCCCACTGGAGGCGGTGTATCCAGGGTCACGTGTGTTATGGGTTCGCCTTGCGACATCATCTGCGTACTGACACACGTGATCATGACATTATCACAGGCCCTACAGTTTTTTTTCTGGTGAGCCTTGGCCATGTGGAGACCTGTTAGTAATTGCTGCCGGGCCTCACTGAGGTGAGTGGGGAGCGGCATGGTGTGTTAGAGCCGCTGCAGCAGCAGTTATCAGGGTCTGGGGCCTCCGCTCAGCTAACCAGAAAATAAAAAAAAAATGGCGGCTGCGGTCTGGCTAAAAGCCCCCTAGAGTCGCTGCTGGGGAGCGGGACTGGTTCATGCATGCGGGCGCACCCAGGCAGGTGGGAGGAATGGTGCCCCATGGAGCTGCCTGGTATTCCCCGAGGTGAAGGGGTACGCCCCTGTGGTGAGCTGACTGGTGTGATAGTCCGCGGGGTTTACGCCAAATCTTCTATACCATCGAAGAAGCCGCCCTCCTGGTTGTGTGGAGGCGACCAGCGAGTGTATATTTCCTCCATTTCCCGTCCCCTTCTCCTCCTGGTGTGTGCAGCAGGTGTGCTGCGGGGGAGTAGGGACAAATCTCAACCCTCGCCATTAACCAACCCTAGGAGGCGCAGTCCTCATGGTGAAAGGGTTGGAGGGTGGTGTCCCTTGGTGAATAGTGGGGGTGGGAGTGTGGTGACACAGGGGGATGCCTCTGTTGTCAAGTCCAGAGTGAGTTCACCAAGTTATGATAAATGTATGTGTGCAATAAATGTTCAGGTCCGGACCTGTGTGTGAACGAGCATGTATGGGTGCCACCAAAAAACATCTTGGAAATGTGTTGTGGAGTCTGATCAGCTCTTAGCATACATACACATACATAAACTCGTTCCCCAGGTCGGCGCTGTGGAGATGAGTGGTTCCTCCAAAATGAACATGTATTGCCAATACCAGCGGTGTTTGTCATAAACCTGAAGTGTCAGGGAATTGTGGGGTGAACTCAGGGTCTGGGTGTCCCCGCTGTAGGTGTTTCCCTAATGAGGGGTGGTCTTGAGGGTCCAGAGGCCCCTCATTAAGGGGGGGGTACTGTCATGATCCAGTTTTGGATCTGGCGGTATTAAAAGCACAAAGTGAACGTTTTTTACTTTGGTTAAGTTCAAAGGTGTTTTGACTGTCCCCGGTGGTGGTGAGTGGTATCGCACCTTAGCTTTAGTTTTAGGTTAATGTGCACTTAATTATAATTCAGGAGGTGACTCCCTATAAAGGTGTGCTCAGGGTGTTCACTCACTGCTGGTGATATTTCTTGCTGAGTTGTTGGAGAGCCTGGTGGAAGGATGGAGCGGGATAGGAGTCCTGCGCAGTCAGCCAGAGAGAATGAGTGCCAGCTAATGGTGTCTGCAGGAAGGACTGGCATGGCTTGGTGGAGTCGCAGTTTATGGTGTCGGCGGGAAGTGCGGGCATGGCTTAGAGGAGTGGCGACTAGGAAGAGAGTTGCAATCAGCATGCTCTACTTGGTTGCTGAGAACTGGACTCGAGCATGCTTGGATTCTTGGCAGAGGCTGGACTCATCTTGGGACTCTGTGTACTGGACTGCTGCAAGTGGTGATGGACTCTGCTCCCAGGCTGCACGATGGTGATGGATCCAGTTATGGTGATGGATCAGGGTGGAGGAGAAGATGCACACAGGTGGTGGGCTCTGTTGCTAGGAGCGCACGCAACAGAGCAAAGATAAGTGGTGTTTCCCCTGTATTGTCTCTTTCCTCATGTGTGTTGTTAGTGCAGTGGTGGGATTAGTCTCCGCACCGACCTATTCCCTAGTGAGGGTTTAGGCTCAGGGCGAGCAAGGGCGTTAAGGTACGCGTGCGGCGACAGGTGCGGAGCCTGTTTAGGGAATGTGAGGAGTGTAGGGACACTGGCTCAGGGGAGTGCAGGAGGTCTCCATTTCCCCATTCCCTATCGCAGGGCCCACCATTGTTAAAGTTACCCAGGTTTCCCCCCTTATTATTTAAATGCGCCTTACTGGAGGCGGTGTTTCCAGATATATGTATGCATGGCGTGTAATACCTAAATCCGCCAGGTGGAGGCGGCGTATCCACCTGCACGCTTTATTATTTAAATTCGCCCCACTGGAGGCGGTGTATCCAGGGTCACGTGTGTTATGGGTTCGCCTTGCGACATCATCTGCGTCCTGACACACGTGATCATGACAGAGAATAGTCAGGATGTAGCCAATGAGTCACACACAGAGATAGCTGCAAGGTACCAGAGGGGCGAGCAGAGAGTAGTCAGGTCACAGGCAATGAGTCATACACAGATAGTTGCAAGGTACAAGAGGGGCGAGCAGAGAGTAGTCAAGTCACAGGCAATGAGTCATACACAGATAATAACGCAGTACTAAATCAACAGGCAAACTCACAATGGGAAACAGAATCGGGTCCGAACCATATAAACAAGCTATAGCAACAAACAGGCACACGGGGGTCAGTACACTCGGCCAAAGGCAAAAGTATAACTGGCAGGGATTGAAGCTACCCAGGGGTTTATGAAGCTCTCCCAGAACCAGAAAGAGGCCACAATCATTAACCCCAAGTGTGCAGGTCAAAACCTGCACAGAGCTCCAGACATTAACCCCCAGTGTGCAGCTCAAAAACCTGCACTGGGATCATGACAGTACCCCCCCTCTCAACGGGGGGCCTCTGGACCCCCAGGCTTCCCCAGGTACTTGGCATGGAACGCCTGAACCAGGCGATCTGCATGTACCGAGCGAGCAGGGACCCATGAGCGCTCTTCTGGTCCATATCCCATCCAGTGGACCAGGTACTGCAAAGAGCGGCGCACCCGCCGAGAGTCCACAATATGTCCGACCTCATATTCCAATTGACCCTCCACCAGCACTGGAGGAACAACAGTCTCAGAGTTCTCTTTGACAGATCCTGCTGGTTTCAACAGAGACTTATGGAACACATTAGATATTTTTAAGGAGGCGGGGAGACGCAACCTATATGCCACAGGGTTGACTATCTCCATAATCTCGTACGGACCAATGAACTTTGGTCCCAACTTAACTGACTGATGGTACCTTTAAGTTGATGTTACGCGTGGAGAGCCAAACCTTCTCTCCCACCTGAAACATGTCTCCCGAGGCTCTCTTTTTGTCCGCAAAATATTTGTATCTCCCCTGGGCTCGAGAGATATTACGCCGGACTTCAGCCCAGAGGTTTTTTAACCGTGGAACGGACCCCTCTGCTCCTGGACAACCGGAATCCACCCGAGAAAACTCCCCAAAATGCAGATTAAAGCCATAGTTAATCAGGAATGGGGACATGTTGGTGGACTGACTCACCCAGTTGTTAAAAGCGAATTCAGCCAACGGTAACGCATCACACCAATCCTCCTGTCTGGCGGAGGTCAGACACCTGAGAATTTGTTCCAGGGATTGATTGGTGCGTTCTGTCTGACCATTACTCTCCGGGTGATATGCCGACAAGAAGGAGAGTGAGATGCCCAATTTCATACAGAACGCCCTCCAAAATTTGGCCACAAACTGCACACCTCTGTCAGACACAACATTCAGGGGTACCCCATGCAATCGGACCACATGCTGCACAAACAATCTTGACAACGTTTCTGCTGAAGGTAATGCTGCCAAGGGAATGAAATGGGCCTGTTTAGAAAACCTATCCACCACCACCCAGATCACGGTATTGCCCCTGGAAGGTGGAAGGCCGGTAATAAAATCCATGGAAAGATGAATCCATGGCCTATCAGGAACCGGTAAAGGTATGAGTTCCCCAGCCGGTCGGTTATGCGAGCTTTTGGAACGGGCACATATGTCACAAGCAGAAACAAATTCCTTGACATCGGACCTTAATGAAGGCCACCAAAAACCCCTGGCTACTGCCTCTCTAGTGGCTGTGATACCTGGATGAGCACTCAGCCTAGAATCATGAAACTCCTGCAGAAGTCTAGGCCGCAATGAACCTGGAACAAACAGTTTATCGCTTGGCCTGGTTGCCGGAGCCAGGGCTTGAGCCCTTAGGATTTCTTGTTCCAACTCAGTTGAGACCCCCGCCACTACCACCCCTGGGGGAAGAATGGAGGACGGCGGCTCAGGGGGAGACACTGGATCAAAACTTCTGGACAGGGCATCCGCTTTAACATTTTTGGACCCCGGTTGAAAAGTAATTGAGAACTGAAATCGTGAAAAAAAAAGTGACCAACGGGCCTGTCTAGGAGTAAGCCTCTTAGCAGATTCAAGGTATGCCAAATTTTTGTGATCCGTGACAACCGTGATAGGGTGAGCCGCCCCTTCCAAAAAGTGCCTCCATTCCTCAAACGCCAGCCGCAAGAAGTTCTCTATTGCCTACATCATAGTTTTTCTCAGCTGAAGAGAACTTCTTGGAGAAGAAGGCACAGGGTTTGAGATTGGTAAGGGTGGCCGGACCCTGGGACAGCACAGCCCCCACCCCCACTTCAGAAGCATGCACCTCCACAATGAATGGTTTGGACGGGTCAGGTTGCACCAACACCGGGGCAGACATAAAACATTTCTTAATCGCTGAGAAGGATTCCTTAGCAAGTACAGACCAATTTTTTACATCAGCTCCCTTCTGGGTAAGATCCGTGAGTGGTTTCACCACTTGTGAGAAACCTTTAATGAATCTCCGGTAATAGTTCGCAAATCCTAAGAAGCGCTGGAGCCCCTTGAGATCTCGAGGCTGAACCCAGTCAGCGATCGCCAGCACCTTCTTAGGATCCATACGAAACCCCTCACAGGACACAATCAACCCCAAAAAAGACAGCTCCTGTACAAAAAATTAACATTTTTCCAATTTGGCGAACAATTGGTTCTCCCTGAGTCTCTGGAGAACTGTCTTTAGATGTTGCAAGTGAGATTGACTGTCCGGGGAATACACCAAAATATCATCCAAATAAATATTAACAAAACGGCCTATCAGATCAGAAAACACAACATTGATGAAATTTTGGAAAATAGCGGGTGCATTAGTTAACCCAAATGGCATTACCAGGTTCTCAAAGAGTCCTTCTGATGTGAGGAATGCCGTTTTCCACTCGTCCCCTTCCCGAACCCTTATCAGATTGTAGGCCCCCCGCAGATCTAACTTGGAGAACCATTGGGCCCCAGCTAACTGATTACATAAGTCTGGGATGAGGGGAAGCAGGTAAGAGTTCCTAACCGTTATCTTGTTCAGTTCCCGAAAGTCGAGGCACGACCGCAAACCACCATCTTTTTTCTTCACAAAGAAGAACCCTGCTGCCACAGGTGACACAGAAGGCCTGATATGCCCTTTGCGGAGACTCTCAGCTATGTACTCCTTCATGGCTTGGCGCTCAGGCCCAGGCAAATTGAACAATCGAGCCTTAGGTAACTTGGCTCCGGGTACTAAATCAATGGCACAATCATAGGGTCTATGTGGTGGCAGCGCCTCAGCCTCACTTTTGGAAAAAACATCTTTGAAATCTTTCAGGTACTCCGGAATACCTTCCAGATCGACAGACGACACAGACACGGATTTAACAGCGTTAACAAGATGTCCCCGGTTACCACATTTATTATTGCATCCCCATTCAGTGATTTACCCTGTAAACCAATCAATGGTAGGATTATGGCGTTGAAGCCAAGGCATCCCCAGTACCAGTCCTGCAGGCAAGTTATCTAGCACCAGACAACTTAGTTTCTCCACATGAGTGGAACCCACTTTTAGAGAAAAAAGTTCAGACCTGCAACAGATACCATCTTGGGTAAGAGGAGATGAGTCAATTGCCACAAGTTTAACAGGATCATGTAGCCTGACTGTCCCTATCTTATTAAGAGTCATAACCTTGGTATTAATCAGGTTCACAGCCGAACCGCAGTCAATAAAAGCAGTAGTCTGAACAGGACCATAACCAAGTTCCAGTTCCACCTGCAGCACCATCTTTGCACATGAGGAAAATTGTACCTGAAGGTCTGGGTAGCCTCCTCGATTACTACCCAGACCTAGTCGTTTCCCGCCATTTTGGAGGATGACGGACATGAGGGGCAGTCCTTCTTCCAATGTCCAGATTTCCCACAATAGAAGCACAACTGCTTTTCCCGGCGGCGTCTTCTTTCCTTTCCCTCATAGGTGACAGCACTCACCTCCATAGCCATAGGAAGAGTCTGGGTCTCATCTCCACTGAAAAATAAGGGCGATTCCCATTGCATAATGCCTCTAGCCCGCAGCCTGCGATCCATGCGAACCGCTTGGACCATGGCATCCTCCAGGGAGTCAGGCGGAGGATGGAGTGCCAAAGCATCCTTCAGACATTCACACAGGCCTCTGTGGAACAGCCCCCGAAGGGCGGCATCACTCCAGGAAATCTCCGCTGCCCAACGTCTGAATTCAGTACAGAACCATTCGGCCGAGTGCTCCCCCTGACAGACACTCATTACTTTGTCCTCAGCCAACCGCACTCTATCAGGCTCATCATAAATAAGCCCTAAGGCTTCAAAAATGCATCCACAGACATTCTCTCAGGGGCAGAAGAGGAAAGTGAGAATGCCCAGGCTTGTGGGGACCCCCTAAGCAGGGACATCACCACCCCCACCCTCTGTTTCTCATCCCCAGAGGAGCGGGGTCTCAAAGAAAAAAAAAGCTTACAGCCCTCCTTAAATGCCCTGAAATCATCCTTGTTACCAGAAAATATATCTGGCAATTTAACCGGGGATTCAGGTGGGACTAAAATAACATCTCTATTCCCCACCTGCTGGAAGCCTGCGGAAAGTACCCCCTGACCTGAGTCCTCAACCCGCCGTTGGGACTGGGCCAGAGCTTGGTGTTCCAAACTAAGCTTCTGCAGTGCCAGAGTCAAGCATTTCACCTGCTCAGATAAAGCACACATTGGGTCCATGCTGCAGAAGTGAGGAGAGAAAAAAAAAAAAATTGTAGGCCAGTTATAATGTCAGAGACACCGCACTGAACTTGCTCACTGAGCCAGTGCGCGTGTCCTGAGTAAAGCGAACAGTGCTCAAAGCTACCTGTGGAGCGGGCAGCAACCAAGTAGATGTGTACTTCACACCCGCAGGACCTGAAGCACGTGACTGCTAGAGGTGTGGCCTAAACTCCACAGAGCTAGGAGCTGCAAGACAATTCCTAGCAGAGTAACTGCGAGACAAAGTTACCCAGGGGCATAGACAGTGAGAATAGTCCGGACGTAGCCAATGAGTCACACACAGAGATAGCTGCAAGGTACCAGAGGGGCGAGCAGAGAGTGGTCAGGTCACAGGCAATGAGTCATACACAGATAGCTGCAAGGTACAAGAGGGGCGGGCAGAGAGTAGTCAAGTCACAGGCAATGAGTCATACACAGATAATAACGCAGTACTAAATCAACAGGCAAACTCACAACGGGAAACAGAATCGGGTCCGAACCATATAAACAAGCTATAGCAACAAACAGGCACACGGGGGTCAGTACACTCGGCCAAAGGCAAAAGTATAACTGGCAGGGATTGAAGCTACCCAGGGGTTTATGAAGCTCTCCCAGAACCAGAAAGAGGCCACAATCATTAACCCCAAGTGTGCAGGTCAAAACCTGCACAGAGCTCCAGACATTAACCCCCAGTGTGCAGCTCAAAAACCTGCACTGGGATCATGACACATGCTTTATCAATAACTCATATTTTGGAAGTTAAGCCTTCAGGATTTTGCATACCCAATGCATTAGCAGTGTTGCAGCGCTGGGGTCCTGGGTATGAATCCCACCAAGAACAACATCTGCAAGGAGTTTGTATGTTCTCCCTGTGCTTGCGTGGGTTTCCTTCAGGTACTCCGGTTTCCTCCCACATTCCAAAGACATACTGATTGATAGGGAATTTAGATGGTGAGCCCTAATGGAGACAATGATGATAATGTCTGTAAAGCGCTGTGGAATTAATGGCGCTATATAAGTGAGTAAAATAAATAAATAAGTAGTGAGCAATGTGCAACATTAAAGTGTGCACTTGTGCTCATAGAGCCAACTACATGTTTAAACTTATATAGCCAAATTCAGACTTGCATCCCATTTTGCCAAAAGAAGAGAACCATCAAATTAATTAAAATAGTAATCTTTATTTAAATAGCGTAAAAAATGTAAAACAGCATATGACCTGTTACAGCGTGCCCAGTAGGGGGAACCCCAATCCAATCATATTCAGGAATAGTAGAATACTACTCTACAAGCGGGATGTATCCAGATAATCAGGGTCTAGTGACCATCCATTTGATATGATATTTATATATAAGCTTAGGCCTCTTTCACACATCAGGTTTTCGCCGTCAGGCGCGATCCGGCGCTTTTGACAGAAACCGGATCCGGCGAAATGCAATGCCGGATCCGGTTTCCCCCCCATTGACTTGCATTTGCGCCGGATCGCGCCGGATGGCCATGCGTTTCATCCGGTTTTCGCCGGATCCGGCAATGTGTCGCGATCCGGCGTCTGGAAAAAACGGCTACTGTAACGTTTTTTGTCTCCGGCGAAAAAGCCGGACACGCCGGATCCGGCGCGTCCTGCTTTTTCACACAATGAAAGCCTATGAGCGCCGCAATGCGCCGGATCCGGTTTTTTGGTCTGAGCATGCTCAGTAGCTCTGCCCACAGGAGATATATAAAAGCAAGACAATGGGACCCTCAGCCACACCCAACATGCCACCCAAGCCAAGAACCAGGAGCAGGAGAAGGCAGCAGACATCTGCAGCAGCAGCACCATCAGCACCACCCCAAATGGAGCAGCAAATGGAACATGCTGAGGAGGGGAGTCCAGCAGCAGATGAGAGACGGTAATTATCAAATCCCCCATTCCTCCAAACTAGGGCCATGGAATATCAAGATATTCACTGGCCCTTTGTTTCTCTTTATTCAACAGCCGCCAAAGAGATGCAGCAGCAGCAGCAGCAGCAGAAATGGCATCACTGGCAGCAGCAACAGCAGCAGCAATACCCACAGCCATGGAGTCTGGCCATCAACAGGACAGCACATCTTCTTCTGGGAGCCCTCCCTCGCATCGTCAGCGTTTGACGGTAAGTTTTTATTTCCAAAATCCATCATCTCTGTAATATATGTCTATTCATTGCCTTTTATTTCAAAACAGGAATCACAAGATGAAGAGGAGCTCCCAGAAGAAGAAGGAAGGGGTGGACAGACACCTGGAGTGGGCTCACAATTGGTAAGTTTTTTGCATCAAACGCAGAAACACAACATCACACTACACACAACACATAGAAAACAATGTTCTGCAGACCACACACAGCAAACAAATGCCTACATCCAAAGACATAACATTTTTTGTCTTCTTCTCTAGTCTTCCCAATCTGGTGCTCGGCCAAGAGGTCCTCGCAGTGCCTCCCAGGGTCGTCGGCGACAGCAGCGCGGCGGTCACCAGCGTGTAAGTATAAATATTTTTGCTTTGTTTTTTTGCACTTTTTATTTCATTTCTTTTGTGGAGGCTAATGTTATTTTTGTCTTTTTCTTTAACAGCCTTCACAGCGTGCTCCCGACTCTGACGGTGAGGATGGAGGACTCGATGTGGACCACCTCATCGATCTCGTCAGACAAAGGGAGCCGCTCTGGAATATGGCTGACCGCCGCCACGCTGACCTTATCGTTACCCGACGACTCTGGGAGGAAATCTGTTCGCTCCTTGTGGGCCGCTGGGAGGACCTCGATGTTCGGGCCCAGATTAAAGAGCGTAAGTATATACAGTACCGGTTGCTTGATGTAAACCAGTGTTTCCCGAACTCCAGTCCTCGTGGTCCCCACGGATCATGTGTTCAGGATTTCTATTTACTATGGAAATCCTGAAAACATGACCCCTGGGGACCATGAGGACTGGAGTTTGTGAAACACTGATGTTGTATACTAACCACTCCTTTCTCGTTTCAGGGAACAGAATTGTGAATCGGTGGCGGTCTGTGAGGGATCGTTTCAAGAAGGAGTTCAATAAAGAGATGCGGGCCCAGAGTGGATCTGGAGGACGCAGGAGCAAGTACAAGTACGCACAAGCCCTGTCGTTCCTCCGGGAAACAATGCTCACCAGAAGGTAAATATTACACACCACATGTGAAAAAAAATGTTAGATGTAACTTTTTTTTTTCAGCCAGGGCCATACCATGTCAGTATTTTAATTGTTTTTTTTTCTCTTTATTCCACAGCACGGTGAGCAGCACTCGGGAGCCTGCACGATTGGACCCTTCTGAGGCGATCCCTGAGGAGACCGGCACCGAGGGACACTTCGACCGCCCCGGTACATCTGCACCTTCCCAGCCTTCCCACACATTCGACCCATCTGTCCCATCCACCAGCACAGGAGCATCGTGGCCGCCTACATTACATGAAGCTGCTGGTGAGGAGATCGCTTTCCCTTTACCCCACCCTTCTGCCCCTGCCACCTCTAGTACACCTGCGGGTACTGGGCGGCAGCGGCAGAGGGGTCAGGAAAAGAGTTATGCGCAAGAGTTCTTGCATCTGAATGCATCTTTCCAGAACTGTCTAAAAGTCTTGTCAGAGCAAATCTCCGCAGGCTTTCAGCAGATCAACTCCAGCATTCTGGAGGTGAAGACACTTCTGCAAACCATGCATTCAGAAGCAAGATCTTCGCCAAACCACACCTTTTTCAGGTCTGTTGTGGAGCGCATGGCAACACTATCTCCTACCCAGCAGATGCATGTAATGCATTCGTGCCACGGTGCTCTACAGCAGGTTACCTCCCAACCTCCACCTCCCACCACTGTAGTTCCTCCACCTGCACCCCCTCCAGCCACTTTCCATCCTCCCCCTCCTATTACATCTGCACCCCCTCCAGCCACTTTCCATCCTCCCCCTCCTATTACATCTGCACCCCCTCCAGCCACTTTCCATCCTCCCCCTCCTATTACATACCAGCAACCTCACCAGTACCAGCAACCTCCCCAGTACCAGACATCTCCCCACTTCCAGCAACCTGCCCCGTACCAAACTCCTTCCCCGTACCAAACTCCTTCCCCGTACCAAACTCCTTCCCCATACAACTTTCCATCAACATCATCTGCTCCTACAGTCCCTGCCCAACCCTCCACTCCACCGCCCACCACCTCTCCTGCCTCCAACATGTCCACCCATTCTGTAGCTTTTTCCACACCTTCACCTCTAACTGTTCCTTCCCCACCACGATCCCAGTCCTCTCTCCACACACCCAGTGTCGAAGTGTCCCGCAGCCCCTCCAGCAGTATTTCCACCCCACACTACACAGATTTGTAATTTTTTTTTTTTTAATAAAAATGCCCATTGGGTTTAAAACCTTTATTAAAAAAGTTTTTTGCACTTTAAAAACATTTTACAAAAAAAAAAAAATTTTAAATAAAAGTTAAATTATCGTTTCACAATGGTTGTCTGTCTTTTCTTTCTGCGGCGAACTATGTTTAAAAAAAAGGTTAAATACAGGGTATTTCAAAGGTAAAAAGGTATTCAAAACCAGGTATATAACTGTGGGTAAATTTTAGCTTTTTGCCACAGTTGTGTTCCTGGTTGTGTTTGAAGCAAAGTATTTCACCTAAAAAGTTGTGTTTATTGTTGGTGATTTCCTAACAATGTACACAACTTTTGTTAAAAGGTGAAATACTTTGCATAAAACACAACCAGGTACACACCTGTGGCCTAAAGCTAAAAATAGTAGACCATGACAAGATAGCCAACTTTGGTTGGCAAAGGTATATACTGTTGGTCCAGAAGGTACACAAGTTTGGTTAGGGCACAAATCTTTCACACTCTGTCATCCTGCCAGTGTACTCTGCCTTGAGGGTCAATTTTAAAAACCGGATCCGGCGTAATCCGTCGAAAAACGGATAGAAAAACGGATGAACCGGATGAGACGGATCCGGTTTTGTCTGTCAAGAACAAGACGGATCCGGCAGAAAACCGGATCCGGCACATCAGGTTTTACAAAACATTTGCCGGATCCGGCATTCCGGCACGACGCCGGATCGCGCCTGACGCCGAAAACCTGATGTGTGAAAGTAGCCTTAGTAGTCTCACTTATGAGTTGCGATATCACATTGCCAATATGGTACAGAAACAGGAGGAATAAAACTCCAACGTGGTATAAACTGACACCGGTCTATGTGAAAATTAGGAATATAAAAGACTATATGATATAATATGTAGAAATTTATAGGTTAAATAGCAAGGCAAACTAAGGTATGTATTCTATAGTCCTACATTAAAGTGTATCCTATAAAGCAATGTCATCAGCATATAGAGCGCAAAAGAGGTGACAAATATGTAGAATCACATTACCTGAATGTAATAGTAGAGGCAAAGGCGCTGAGCTAAAAAAAAAGGAGTAGATTGAGTGTCCCCTCTCACCCCGACATTCGTTTCACCTTTAGGTTCTTCTCAGGGCCCATTTTGTACCATATTGGCACTAGGCCCTGATTACCTGGATATATCCCACTTGTATTTATTTCTACCCTTTTGATAACAATATTATATATAGTAGTATTCTGTTATTCCTGAATATGATTGGATTGGGGTTCCCCCTACTGGGCACTCTGTGACATGTTATATGCTGTTTTACATTTTGTAAGCTATTTAAATAAAGATTACTATTTTAATTAATTAGATAGGTCTCTTCTTTGGACAAAAGGGGACGTAAGATCGAATTTATTAGATATGTTTATTGGAAGTGCCATTGCTCCTTAGATATGAACACTATTTGATGTATTACATGTTTAAACTGCAAGTATCTGAAATGTCCTCATAGAGAAAGTCCATATTCTTCCTGCAGCATTTCAAACATTGTGTGCAATACATGTGCACTAAGATTTAAACAAAAGTGTGGGCATGTCTGTTCATGCAGTGGTTTACCTTGTTCTCATTGGAATGCGCACATTGTAGATTCAGACTAAAGGCAGCAAAATCTTAGATGAAGAGATATGGAAATAAGGAGTAAAGGCCCTTTTACATTTAGCGATGCACCAGCGATCCAACCAGCGATCCGACCCGGTCAGGATCGCTGGTGCATCGCTAAATGATCGCTAGTGAGCTTTCATACAGAAAGATCTCACAGCGATGCAGCAGCGACGCAGCGCACGATACTTACCATTCACACACAGCGATCCTGCGTCCTCCCGCCCGCCTCCACGCGTCGCTGGACGTCACAGCAGGAAGCCCAGCAGGAAGCAGACGACGAGAAATGGAGCCGGACATTCTCGCGCGATCAGCGATGAGCAGCGGGGGAGCCGGTCGCTGGTAAGTATCACACATAGCGATATCACTAGCAATGTCGCTATAACGTCACAAAACCAGTGACGTTTTAGCGATATTGCTAGCGATATTGCTTAGTGTAAAACCCCCTTAAGAATCATATTAAATAAAAGAGGAATCTGTTTAATAAAGCCTACAATTCCTCAAAGTCCTCTTTTATTCTAATGACAGTTTTACACTCCCTTGGCATTCTTTCAAGCAGCACCATCAAGTAGACACCTGGAATGGCTTCCAATGAACTTGCAATGCCTTGTAAAAAGTTCATTTGTGGAATTACCAATCTGCAGAAAGTATTTGCTGCAATATTTGCAGAGGGAGTGTTGGTACACAGTTCCATACAGTGCTGAACCCTACTTCACAGCAACTCTGAGGAAGAATATAGCTATAACCACACAGATAAGTAAAGAGAAACAAAAGCCCATTATTACTTTAAACATGAAAGTTAGTCAATCCGGAAAATTGCCAGAACCTGAAAGGGAATCTGTCACCAGGTTTTTGCTAACACATCTGAGAACAGCATAATGTAGGAAAATATACCCTAATTCCAATGATGAGTCACTTAGTTTACTGGGTGCAGAAGTTGTGACACGATTAGAGTTCTTACATATGGAATGCAGTGGAGCTGAGAAAGCTAACCCCCTACTCCTCACACACCAGGCTTTCTATGTACATAGTCTACTGACAGTGAGCTGCTTATCACAGGAGGGGGAGTGGTTGTATGACTTGGCAGAAGGCAGCTAGTCCCAACAATGATAATGTACTTTTGATAAAATCTTAATTGTAAGTAAACAAAAGCACACAGCCTAATAATTGACACATCGCTGAATTTAAAGTTTTAACCCCTGCTTAATACTATCCTCAGATTACATAGCAAAAACCTGCTGCTAGATTCCCTTTAAAGGTATCATAAGTACAGTCATGAACATCATCAATCGCTATGATGAAATTCGCTCTCATGGGAACAACCCCAGGAAAGAGTTTCCAAGAATTACCTCTGTTGCAGAGGATAAGTTCATAAGGGTTAGCAGCCTCAGAAACTACAAATTGACAGTCCTCATAAATGACACACTACAGAAACATCAGGTAGTAGGCATATGTCAATATCAAATGTCTAGAGAAGACTGACAGAATCATGGTCAAAACTTGTTTGACCATGCAAAACAAGAATTTGATATATCAGCGGTAGTATGCACTGTGTTCTGATGAATGAAAAATTTAGATTTTTTTTACAAACCACCTTATCTTTGTGATACACAGAAAATTTGAGCAGATGGTTTCTGCATGTGTGGTGCCCACCTTGGAGCATAGAGTGGGAGGTGTGATGGTGTGGTGATGCTTTGTTGGTTACACTCTAACCCATACTAGCCCAGCATGGCTACCACAGCATTCTGCAATTACATGACAAACCATCTGGATTTTACATAGTGGGACCATCATTTGTCTTGCAAATGGTCCCAAAACAAACACCCCTCCAGGCTATTTAAGGGTTATGTTACTAAGAAAGACAAGGATGGAGTCCTCCATCAAATGACATAGCTTCCACAATTGCCTGACCTCAACCCAATTTATATGGTTTGTGATGAGTTGGACCACAGAGAAAAGGTAAACCAGTCAACAAGTGCTCAGTTCCTCTGAGAACTCCTACAAGACTAAGGGCACCGTCACACAAGGCAAGATCGCTAGCGAGATCGCTGATTTTGTGAGGCATCAGTGATCTCTCCAGCGATATCGCTGTGTGTGACTGGGGTCAGCGACCGGCCCCCCTGCCGGGTATGGCTGATCATGCAGGATCGTTCTGGGCCATATTTTGATCATTGGTCTCCCGCTGGCCAGCTCGCATCGCTGCGTGTGGCAGCGAGAGACCAGCGATCAGCGATGCTGGACGCTGGTTTCCAGCGTAAACATCGGGTAACTAAGAGCGCGGCTCTTAGTACCCGCTGTTTACCCTAGATACCAGCGCACACAGGTATCTAGGGTAAAAAGCGTGTATCCAAGAGTCGCGCAGCTGTTAGATACCCGCTGTTTACATTGGAAGCCAGCTTGCTCGCTGGTCCTGATCACTGGAGGGGCTGTCTATGTGACAGCTCACCAGCAATCAGCCTAACGATGTCCCAGCAATCCCATCCATGTTGGATCGCTGGTGGGATCGCTGGGATATTGCTATGTGTAACGGAGCCTTAAAGATATTTCAGTTAATTAATTGATGCGTTCATAGAATCATAGAATCGTAGAGTTGGAAGGGACCTCCTGGGCCATCTGGTCCAACCCCCTGCTCAAAGCAGGATTCGCTAAATCATCCCAGACAGATGTCTGTCCAGCCTCTGCTTGAAGACTTCCATTGAAGGAGAACTCACCACTTCTCATGGCAGCTTGTTCCACTCATTGATCACTCTAACTGTCAAAAAGATTTCTAATATCTAATCTGTGTCTCCTCCCATTCAGTTTCATCCCATTGCTTCTAGTCTTTCCTTGTGCAAATGAGAATAAAGTTGATCCTTCTACAATGTGACAGCCCTTTAGATATTTGTAGACAGCTATTAAGTCTCCTCTCAGTCTTCTCTTTTGCAAACTAAACATTCCCAAATCCTGCAACCTTTCCTCATAAGACAGGGTTTCCAGACCGGTCACCATTCTGGTCGCTCTTTTCTGAACTTGCTCCAGTTTGTTGATGTCTTTTTTAAAATGTGGTGCCCAAAACTGGACACAATATTCCAGATGAGGTCTGACCAAAGGGGAGTAGAGGGAAATAATGACTTCACGTGATCTAGACTGTATGCTTCTGTTAATACATCCTAGAATTGCATTTGCCTTTTTTTGCTGCTGCATCACACTGTTGACTCATAAGTTGTTTAAGAGAATGTCAAGGGTGTGGAAATCAGAGTAAAAGAGTGATACTTTGAGTTATATAAGGCTTAACATATGCACACCCGTATCCCAAACTTTTTGCACAAGCCATTATGTTGAGTATCTGGACAAATCCTTTACCTAACCTGCCTCTAATCTTGCATTTGTGTCCTATACACGTACAAGCTTGTTGGTCAAATACTTCTATTTGAGCTGCAAATGGGTATCATGAATCAGCAGATTTGAGGGTGCAAACATCACAAGGATTAACAGAGAAGAGTTGATTATCAGGCGCCTTGATAGCAGAATTCAAAGTGAGGACAACAGAAAGAACAACTAAGATAAGTTGGTTAATAGATATCTAGTTATCAGATATCTACAGTTCAGAGGGCAAACGGCATCAGGATTAGCAGTGAAGCGTTTATCAGGTGATTTGATAGCGAAAGTGCAGACAACACTAAAAATAGCTGAGACAAGTTCGTAATCAGGAATCTTGATCCTGTAGCGTTGAGGTTGTGGCAACACAAGAAATAGCTTTTACTGGGCATGGTGCTAGAAGCTGGTTAGAAGTCAGGAACAACTAAGAAGAAAATTAGGCACGTGTCTGGAACAGAGCCCAGTAGAAAGAGAAGCTTGAGTCCAGGAAAGTAAGTGGCAGCAGAGTGCACTTCTACCTGCATACTCAGGCTGCACATAGCCACCATAGCAGGCCTCAAAAGGTCTTGAATCATGACATAAGTGGTACAGGCAGGGTGCCAATGTAGGATTACCACAGAGGACTAGCAGTCAGGGAGCTAGCCTAAGCGAAGGAAAGAACAGAGTATGGCACTGAAGAGTAAATAGGTAATAACATTAATGCTTTGCTTTGAAAACCTTCCTGGAAAAAAATTGTATGATTTGCTAATTAAAGGTATTTTTGAATTTATTTATTATGACATTTGGTTTATTTATTTTTTAAGAGCTTTGTCCAAAGCCTTAAAGTTGAAGGTTGACCATCACTATACTAAAGACCTATACTAGAACTGATGACTACATAGACAATGAAAGCAAAAATAGAGGATAATGAAAAATAAGTCAATATGAAATAGTATGTAAAATGTATTCTTTTATAAACTTGTCCAAGTATTGGAACTCTTTAATTAATTTAGGCATCTTGATGTATGCAATTCTTCTGTTCTTGGACATTTTATTTTTCAGGATCTTTCAAAATCCATTGTCTTCCAACTGCTGGAGAGACAAGTCAGTGTTGTTTCCTTTAAGTAATGCTACTGAGGTTAATATAACCATTTATTGTTTTTGAGATATATCCTAGCTTTGACTAAAAGTTTTGATGACAATATGATAGTATATTATTTTTCTAGTTATTATATATTTTTCTAACATTTTATAATTATTATTATTGTCATTATCTTTCATGAAAATACAATATATCTAAAAATATATTTGCTTTAGTTCAAAATGATATTAGTAAAACTCTTAACTTTAAGACAGCTTTCCTAGCAGATGCTGCCACCATGTGGTAGATTGCACGTGGTTCAACTATACATTGCAATTTTTCAGCCTTTTAGAATTGATGGAATATACCTATGGTAAGCCATTAATATTAAGGTCCAAGATTATTGCAACATTATTGTGAACGAGCGCACCTAGGAAGACTCATTTCACTATAATCTGTTTGTCTAAACAGGCTGCCAATCATCAGATGAACAAGCAAAACAAGAATAATTGCAGCCTTATGATAAAAGTAATAACAGTAATAATTTTTATTTCTCTAGCTCCAACATATTCTGCAGCAGTGTACAATTCGGTGTGTACTTGTACAGACAATATTAATTAGAGAATAGCATATAATTTAACAAATACCAAGATGAGTGAGGGCCCTACTCGCAGGTTTACAATCAATAAGGAAATTGGGAAGACACAAAAATGATATGGTAAAAAGTGCTTATATTCTATGGTTCAGCCATTAATATAATAAATACGGTATGCATGAACTGGTCACCAGCCAGTATCTGTCCAAGTGCAACAAAGACTAAGAACTCTTGTTCGAAATGCGTCTGCCCACACTACTATTCCCACATGGGGGTTGTGATTTTTTACACTGTATGAACATTGCTTTACAAAAAATATATTTTCAATGAAAAATTTTTGAATTTTTTAATGGACTTGTTTGAGCTGGATTATACCTTGGAACCTTGGAAGATTGGATGATATGCATGGCAGAAATGCATAAAACCTTACTCAGCATGTTCCAAAATTCAACACCACCATCTGATACAGTCCATATTTTGGTACAGTACAAATGTGGCACCCCAGGAGTCCAGTTGCCACAGTGACATTCACCCCCTCACAGGGGGTGATGTCATGCTTGGAAGCAAGGAGGGTTCCCCTTGCCAGGTAATACCAGCATCCAACACTTTTCCTGACTCCAGACCAGAAGGGGGAGCTCTAACACCTGGTTTCAGGAAAGTTTCCCTTTAAGTTTTGGCCTGGAGGCAGAGGTTAGTTAGTCTGTGAGGGAAAGTGAGAGAAAGAGGGAAGTGAAAGAGAACCTGGAGAGTGGAGCTGTGACCAAGTTCACCACAGAGCTGAGTGCCAGAAACCGGATGCCGGAGTCCGTGGCTGCGTGAGTACAGAAGTCCCAGCAGCTAAATCTGGAGGTCAGAGGACTGTAGGTCTTCTGGTCCCATCAACCACCTGTTGGCACAGCAGCACCCTAAAGACCCGAGCTGCCACGAAAGAGCAACACCTGTAGTATGCTCAAGCTGCCTGCCATGCCGGCAAGGACTTAAGGACAAGGAGAAACAGAGGCCCAAGCATAGCTTTAGGCAGCTAGGACCTCAGAAGACCTCAGAAGATAGTCTAATAGGAAGGCCTTCAAACCCATCTGGCTTAGGAGAATATAAATTGCTTCCAGGCTGCCCGGATCTCATACCATCCATTATCCGTGCCCCAGTCTGCATTTCATATCATCAAGTAAAGGTAAAGGAAACTATAAACCTTGTGTCTTCAGTCATTTCCCACTCCCTCAGTCTTGCATCCCAAGGTCCACGATCCCTTGTCAGAACTTTAGCTATAGCCCTGGGGTCCCGCTCCACCTGTGGGGAGCAGAACCATCCCGGCTGCGTCACCATCAGCCCCAGTGGTCTCCTTAAGCAGCGTCGGCCATCCATTGCCAAACACCACAGGTGGCGTCACGTTAAATCCACTATAAAATTTACCCCAGCATTTTTATTGCACTCCCAGGGCCATGTGCACATGAATAATATATTTTGTTATCTTCATGCTCTATTTATGGTGTTTTAGCCACTTATATTGCTCTCATAGGGGTGAGATTTTCAGGCTTTATTATGAGCCACTTTGGTGTTGTTTGTACATTTCATTTCTATGACTTTAAATGTTTTTATATGGTGTTGTCTATGTGTACCTAATAAAAATTTTAGTATTGTGGTGATCCCTGTTCTTTGGTCAGTAGCTTTTTTCTCACAATTTTTCAGGGCCATGAACCGGGTCACTGATGCCGTGACATCCCCTGATGAACTGACTGGCCCGGACCAAGTGCCCCACGGCCCTGGTGGGCATCGCACAAACAGAAATTTTTGTTACAGTACAAACAGAGGCTTTTTGGCACACTACTCTCAGAGGCTTTTTGGTAAAGTAGAAACAGGCTTTTTAGCACAGTACAAATAGAGGATTTTTGGCACAGTACTCCAAGAGACTTTTTGGTAATGTAGAAACAGAGGCTTTTTGGCACAGTACACAGAGGCTTTTTGGCACACAACTCTTGGAGACTTTACGGCACAGTACTAGCAAAAGTTTTTGGTACAGTACAAACAGAGGCTTTTTGATATAGTACTGTAAGTGGAGGCCAGGACTGTAGTCATGGCCAGAGACACTGAAGCATCTGTGGCCCAACCTTCCCTCACAGAGAACTGTAATCCACTACTTAGCGTACCTGCGTCTTCAGGTTCAGGTCCCCCTGGGCACTTCGCAGGCAGCGACAGCCACTCTTCCAGGCCACCCCGAGTAATGGAGACACAGTCCAGAATAACTTGAATGATTTTATTACTTAGAAATTCACACATTATAGCCACAGTTGGCACATCATGAAATTCACATTCAACTTTACTTGCTTCCTCAGCTTTCCCTACTTTGCTCGCGCTTCTGTATGGCACACGTCCAGAACGGACCATCTTAGACTGCTTTCCAGCTTCTTCCTGACCTAACCTTGCCATGATGACAATTCCTTCTGCCTGTTTCGCCCCAGACTCAAAATCATCAGCCACCCTGTTAGGTTGCCCTGGATAAGCATCCAACTAGTCTGTGCCATTCCCTGCGAAGCTCCAACTTCCTTCTGTTCTTCACTCCAACCGACTTCCGCCCAGGCTATGAGTCGCCTCATCTTCTTCATACTGTACTGTTCCACTGCAATGATGCCCAGTGGCTGTGGATAACGTGGGCTGCCGCTGATTAATGTTGTGTGGCTGCCGAGCCATCCTTGGCCTATAGCCCATGTGGACACTTCAGGCACCCTGGCTGTTATGAATGGGTCACCGAGGAGGAAAAAACAACACAAGCCAAGTTTCAGAAAACCAGAGAGGTTGGTAACTATGCAGATTGCAGATCCCTGATCTTACTACACAACTAGCAGCAGTCGTGGAGCGTACCTACGATGATCCTAGACGCCTCGTCACAACCGGAGAGCTACATAAGCCTAAAGCAGGAAAAGAGGAAAACTAACTGCTCCAGAGCAGACCCCAAAGGAAAGACAGCCCCCCACATGTATTGACGGTGAAACAAGATGAAAACACAAACAAAGGCAGAAAAATAGGCTGAGCAAACGATGGGGCCCGACTAACTAGAAAGGACAGGAAAGGAAAGACACTGTCTGCAATCTGCCAAAAACCCTACCAAAATAATGTCCAAAACTTCTGATAGCAAAATTAACCCTGAAGTCACTAGACTTCTCCCACTATATCAGCACTCTGAAATATTCTGAGACAGAGCAAAAAGAGGCCAATCTAATAAGGGACCAAAAGGCAAATACAGATAAATAGGAGTGGAAATTCAGCACAACCCCAGCAGGGGCTGGCTGACCACAAAAAACTGAATTGACCAACAAGAGCAAGTGTGAACAATAGCAAAAACAAACTTAACTTGAGAAGACTGGAACAGAGCTGAAGTCCAAGACCTGAGAAGCAGACAGAATCACCAGCACCAGGATAGGGTGTCAGCTGTCTTATATCCAGTCTGATACTCCAGAGATCCAATCGTTATCCTCCTAATCAGGTGGCAGATCACTACCAATTAAACCAACCTCACTACCTCCTGTCACCACCAGAGGGAGAACGGAAGGAGAACTCTCAACTGGTGGAGCAGAAAATGAGTTCACAACACCTGGCTCTGTCTGACTAAACTTCCCTTCTGCTCTAACCTTAACTCCCGGCAGCCCCTCCTACACTTAACCCTAAACTATCTACTAACTGTTCTGTATACTAGAGTGCCCCCCTCTAGTGTCCAACTAAGAGCACTACGCTTTCCCTATACCGTACATGAAACATAGTGAACATTATCACACCATATGCAATGAAGAACATAAAAACAAAGCAATGGTAATAGCCAGAAGGGGGGTAGCAGTACCATATCATACATGAGGTAGTACATGTAACATGTAGCAATACAAGTCAGCAAAAAGGCATAGATACAACAAAGAACATTATTAACTTCCCCCTTTACAGTACTCTCAGAGGCTTTTTGGTAATGTAGAAACAAAGCTTTTTTTGGCACAGTACACACAGAGGTTTTTTGACACAGTACTCCCAGAGGTTTTTTGGTGCAATACAAACAGAGGCTTTTGGACCCACAAATGGGAAAGAGACAGCTGCATACTAGAATTTTTTTTAGACACATCAATCCTAAAAAAACAGCTGCAGAGTAGAACAATGTATGATACAGTACTTGAATAAACACAATGTAAGAATAAAAAAATGTTTCGGCCCACAAATGGGAAATAAATAGCTGCATAGTACAACATTTTTTTAGATACACTACTGACAAAAAAAAAGGCTGCAGAGTAGAACATTTCTTTAGAAACATTACTCGATTAGACACTGCAGAACAAAAAAATATTTTTTTCGGCCCACAAATAGGAAACAGACGGCTGCTGAGAAGAATTTATTTTAGAAACAATACTCGAAAAACACGGCTGCAGAGTAAAAAATATGTTTTGAAAACACTACCTGTATTCACACAGCAGTAGAATAAAATCATTTTTTCAGCCTACAAATGGCAGAGACGGCTGCTGAGATTTATTTATTTGTCACACTACTCGTTAGATAAAGCTGTACAGTAAAATTATTTGTTTGGTCTACAATTGTCAAAGAGCTGGTTGCCGAGATTTATTTGCCATACTACTAGAAAAGACACAGCGGTATAGTAAAATTATTTGTTCGGCCTACAAATGGCAAAGAGATGGCTGCTGAGATTTTTTTATTTGCCAAACTACTCGTATAGACACAGATGTACATTAAAATTATTTGTTTCCTTTACAAATGACAAAGAGAAGGCTGCTGAAATTTATTTGCCACACCACCCGAATAGACACATGTCACAACTCATTTTTGGGAGCCATGACAGCTCTGGTTCTGCTTTAATTTAAACATGGTTTTTACTTTTGGCCAGCAAGGGTTAATGTCAGCCCTTTACCCCCAAGGGGGGTTTGCATGTTAATGACCAGGCCATTTTTTACAATTCTGACCACTGTCCCTTTATGAGGTCATAACTCTGGAACGTTCAAAGGATCTAGGCGATTCTGAGATTGTTTTCTCGTGACATATTGTACTTCACTTTAGTTGTAAAATTTCTTCGCTATAACTTGTGTATATTTATGAAAAAAACGTATATACAGTATGATGAAAATTTTGAAAATTTTGCAATTTTCAAACTTTGAATTTTTATTCCCTTAAAATAGAGAAATATGTGACACAAAATAGTTACTAAGTAATATTTCCCACATGTCTACTTTACATCAGCACAATTTTGGAAACAAATTTTTTTTTTTATTAGGAAATTATAAGGGTTAAAAGTTGACCAGCGATTTCTCATTTTTAAAACAAAATTTACAAAACCATTTTTTTTAGGGACCACCTCACATTCAAAGTCACTTTGTGGGGTCTATATGGAAGAAAATACCCAAAATTGACACCATTCTAAAAACTGCATCCCTCAAGCTACTCAAAACTACATTCATGAAGATTTTTAACCCTTCAGATGTTTCACAGGAGCAGAAGCAACGTGAAAGGAAAAAATGAACATTTAACTTTTTAGTCACAAAAATGATCTTTTAGCAACAATTTTTTTTATTTTCCCCAGGGGAACAGGAGAAATTGGACCCCAAAAGTTGTTCTACAATTTGTCCTGAGTACGCTAATGCCCCATATATGGGGAGGAACCACTGTTTGGGCGCATGGCAGGGCTCAGAAGGGAAGGAGCGCCGTTTGACTTTTTCAACCTAAAATTGGCTGAAATTGAGATCAGACACCATGTTCCGTTTGCAGAGCCCATGATGTGCATAAACAGTAGAAACCCCCACAATTGACCCCATTTTGGAAACTAGACCCCCTAAGGAACTTATCTAGATGTGTGGTGAGCACTTTGAACCCCCAAGGGAGTCACAGAAGTTTATAATGCCCGGGCGTAAAAATAAAAAATCATATTTTTTTCCACAAACATGATTGTTTAGTCCCCAATTTGTTATCTTCCCAAAGGTAACAGGAGAAATTGGACCACAAACATTGCTGTCCAATTTGTCCTGAGTGCGCTGATACCCCAAATGTGGGGGAGAAACACTGTTTGGGCACACAGCAGGGCTCGGAAAGGAAAGAGCGCCGTTTGACATTTTCAACCTAAACTTGTCTGAAATTGAAATCGGACGCCATGTTCCGTTTGGAGAGCCCATGATGTGCCTAAACAGTGGAAACCCACCACAAGTGACCCCATTTTGGAAACTAAACCCCCTAAGGAACTTATCTAGATGTGTGGTGAGCACTTTGACCCCCCCAAGGGCTTCACAGAAGCTTATAACACCCGGGTGTAAAAATAAAAAATCATATTTTTTCCACAAACATGATCGTTTAGTCCCCAATTTTTTTCCCAAGGGGAACAGTAGAAATTGAACCCCAAAAGTTGTCCAATTTGTCCTGAGTGCGCTGATACCCCGTATGTGGGGGAGAAACACTGTTTGGGCACACGGCAGGGCTTGGAAGAGAAAGAGCGCCATTTGACATTTTCAACCTAAAATTGGCTGAAATTGAAATCAGACGCCATGTTCTGTTTGGAGAGCCCATGATGTACCTGAACAGTGGAAACCCCCCACAAGTGACCCCATTTTGGAAACTAAACCCCCTAAGGAACTTATCTAGATGTGTGGTGAGCACTTTGAACCCCCAAGGGCTTCACAGAAGTTTATAACGCCTGGGCATAAAAATGAAAAATCATATTTTTTCCACAAACATGATTGTTTAGTCCACAATTTTTAATTTTCCCAAGGGTAACAGGAGAAATTGGACCCCAAAAGCCATTGTCCAATTTGTCCTGAGTACGCTGGTACCCCACATGTGGGAAAAAACTGTTTAGGCACACGTCGGGGCTCAAAAGGGAAGTAGTGATGTTTTGGAATGCAGACTTTGATGGTCTGCTTGCATCATGTTCCGTTTGCAGAGCCCCTGATGTGCCTAAACTGCAAAAAACCCACATGTGACATCATTTTGGATATTAGACCCCCAAAGAACAAATCTAGATGTGCCCCCAACTAATCTAATGTAAATTAGTAGTGCATGGAGGTGTGGTACAATTTGAAGCAATCCTTCATACACAGGCCAGGTTTTTTGGGGCAGGTGTCGCACTGGTAAATGGTGTCCTTGCGTATTCCCCTTTTGTAACACACTCGGCACCTTACTGTGACGGACTCAGCTCCTGCTGAGCCCATTTTTTGAGTGGACCCTCTGGGTCGTGGCACCCACCCACCGAGGGCGAGCTGACCTTGTGAAAATCCACCCCCTATACAGGGAGTGTCAGGGGCAAGACCAAGGGGGTGAGCCACCACGACTGCTGGGACCAGAAAGCCGGCTCAGGGGACACTAGATGAGTGTCTGACGACAAGGACGAGCAGGAAGCAAGACGAGACTAGACGTAGGTGCAAGGTATCTTCATTAGAATAACACAAGATCACATACAGAGAAAACAAGCAAAACGTGCAAGGTGCGCGCGTGGGCACGCCAAGGTCCATAACATGGTACGTGCCAGATGGCACGCCTAGGCACAGGTAATGGCATGATGGCATCGGACTCCGGACTGCTGGCAAACCGACAGGGTCCAGGGATCAGGCTGTGGACGTCAGCTCCGGACATCAGGCCGCAGTCATCTGGTTCCGGACCTCTGGCAACGGTCGGCAGATTCCGGGCATCTGGCAGGCAAACCAGGGTTCAGGCAAGGAGGCACGACAGATATCCAAGCAGGGTGCGTGTTTAGGGAACACGCCAAGGTCCAAGGCTAGGTGCGTGTGTAGGGGACAAGCCAGGGTCCAAGGCTAGGTGCGTGTGTAGGGGACACACCAGGGTTCAAGGCTAGGTGCGTGTGTAGGGGACACGCCAGGGTTCAAGACTAGGTGCGTGTGTAGGGGACACGCCAGGGTTCAAGACTAGGTGCAAGGCAAAGTGCGTGTAGAGACACGCCAAGGTACAAGACAGAGTGCGTGTAGAGACACGCCAAGGCACAAGACAGAGTGCGTGTAGAGACACGCCAAGGCACAAGACAGAGTGCGTGTAGAGACACGCCAAGGCACAAAACAGGGTGCGTGTAGAGACACGCCAGGGTTCAGAGCAGGGCTGCGTGCTAGGAGCTACGCAGGGACGCACACCTCACTGGCCAATGCACACGGCTGTAACGCCAGCACGAGGCACGACTAAGGCACAGGAGGGGGCAAAGGAACCTTCGTGCTAGGAGCCACGCCAGGTTCAGGGCAGGGTGCGTGCTAGGAGCCACGCCAGGGTTCAAGGCAGGGTGCGTGCTAGGAGCCATGCCAGGGCACAAGGAAGGGCTGCGTGCTAGGAGCCACGCAGGGGGCACGCCACACTGGCCAGTACACACGGCTGTACACAAACACGTGGCACTTACCACGGCACAGAAGACGGCCAAGGGGAACCCACACCGGGGTTCAATGCAAGGACAAGGCAGGGAACAAGGCAAGGAACACAAGCAGAAACAGAGCCAGGTCAGAGCGAGGACAGAGTCTAGCAGCGGAGCGTAGGCAGAAGCCCAGAGCCGGGCCAAGGGAAGACCTTGGGACTAGACAAAGAAACGAGCACTAAGGAGAGGAGAAATGGTGCGTGTGCCAGGGAGCACTACAGAGCACCATAGGAGAGAGCGAGGTAGAGCAAGCAAAGACTGAGACCATAGGGAGGAACACAAAGCAAGGAAAAGCAAGGCAGAGAACACAGGGAGGACTACAAGTCAAAGCATAGCAAAAGCAAGACAAGGCAAAACAGGCAAGGCAGAGAACACAGGAAGGACTACAAGTCAAGGCATAGCTAAGGCGAGACATAGCAAAACAGACTAAGACAAAGAACAGCAGAAGGACTACAAGGCAAAGCAAGGCAAAGACAAACATGGCACGAGAGACAACACAAGACATGGCACAAGACAAGAGGCGGAATACGAGCACGGAGCGTGTGCAGAGACGCACTACAGAGCAAAGTGCAAGGGCACAGAATAGAGGGAGCAACCCCACAGACCCAGAGCCTTGCAGGGAAGCAACACAATAATCAGGCCCTGAGCATAGGAAGAGGTGGCCTGATATAGGGCATAGCACCTCCTCCTCCAGGTCAGGACCAGGGGAGAACTTCCGGGATTCTAGACATGACGAGATGATAGCAGAACCAGACAGTGCAGGATCTTAGGAAACGTCACATGATCAGGGTTTCAGACATGACGAGATGATCACCGAACCAACCAGTGCAGGATCCTAGGAAGAACACATGATCCGGGATTCTAGACATGACGAGATGATTGCAGAACCAGACAGTGCAGGATCTTAAGAAACATCACATGATCAAGGACTCCAGACATGACGAGAAGATCACAGAAGGCAGAGCAGAAACGCAGGGATCCTGCAGCTCAGACATGAGGTGAGTCTGCACACAGCTCTAGCGAACATGCAGGACAGCAGACAAAACATGCGCATGCACATCACTCCAGGAGTTCTTGAGACAAACAGACATGGCAGACATGGCGGACGTGACACTTTTTTGCTGCTTACCTTTTTTACCAGTTGGCGGGACCACCCCCTGGAAAATACTGACCTGGTACGATATGAGCACCTTCAGTTCCGGAAGAACTGGGACCCGCTCCTTCTAGAGTGCCAAACATCAGGGCCTTAACCACTACCTCCTGGAAATTAAGGTACAACGTATCGGTGTGGCATGCACATTGTGACAGCAGGAATGCATTGAGCATTGCCATTTGTACGATGTGCATGGCCAGCTTTTTGTACCATGCCCTGGCCTTTCTGAGAGCATTGTACGGTTGGAGGTATTGATCGGAGAGATCAACGCCCCCCATGTTTTTGTTGTACCCCACTACACAGGTCGGTTTGCTGACCCATGTGGAGGTACCCCATACAGTGCAGAGGGTGATGCCATCACCATGTATGGTGGTCAAGAGATGGACATCCCTCTTGTCCTTATACTTGACCACCAGCAGGTGGTCGCTACATTGGTCTCTGCTCTCACCTTTTCTGAGCATCTGCCCAAGTAGCGTCTTCGAAAGGCAACTCTCATTTTTGCAAACAGTACCGCAGGCTGCTGTACCTTACGCAGAGAGGGATTTGTAGAGTGGGATGCTGGTATAAAAGTTATCAGTGTAGAGGTGATAACCTTTATCCAGCAGTGGGTGAACCAAATCCCACACAATTTTCACACTCGCTCCCAGGACAGGAGGACACTCAGGGGGTTCAATCCTGGTGTCCTTTCCTTCATACACTCTACAAACTTTGTGAGAGTACCTCAGGGTACACTCACAGGTTTAGAGTTTGATTCCGTACCTTGCCCTCTTACTGGGCAGGTATTGACGGAATCCGAGCCTTCCCTTGAAATGGTCCAAGGACTCATCCACGCTGATCTCCCTTTGGGGCACGTACACTTCAGCAAACTTTTTGTTGAAGTGTTCGATGACCGGCCGAACTTTGAACAGATGGTCAAAGTTGATGTCATCTCGTGCGGGACACTGTGCATTATCGGTATAATGCAGAAACTTGTGGATGGCCTCAAAACGCGTCATGACCATGACCATTCGGAACACTGGACTGTTCTTTAAAATACCAACACTCCAATATTGCCGAATTTCTGGCTTCTTCAGTATCCCCATGTGGAAGATCAGGCCCCAAAATTGCATCATTTCAACTGCGTCCATAGGAGACCAATTGGAATATGATGAATGTGGGTTTTGCACCAAAAATTGACGAGCATACAAATTAGTTTGCTCCACCATGAGGTTAACAAAATCCTCAGAGAAAAAGACTTTGAAAAGTCTATTTCTGTGAGGCCGGTGGTGTCAAACTTGATTCCTGATTCTGCCACAAAATCAGGAATCAGTGGCTCGTAATTTTTTGGGGGCGAGGTCCATACAGGGTCTACTGAATCAGCTTCGGGCATGGTGGGCGCTGCCTCATCTTCTGTCCTGGAGCGTCTGCGTGACGGTTCCGCAGGACCCGAGGAAGAAGATGAGGAGGGGGAAGAGGAAGAGGATGAAGAATCCGAAAAATAAAGAAAAGTGGGATCCTCTTCCTCACTATCAGTGTCGGAGGCAAGGTAAAAATATGCCTCCTCCATTGAATAGCGCTGTTGGGAAGAATGCGATGGGTGGGATATTTTTTGTGAAAGTGGTGCTTGGGTGTACTTTATTTATAACTGTGTATGTGTGGGTTGGGGCTAGTGATTGGTGCACACTATTCTGTAAAGAAAAAGCTATAAGAAAAAAGGACCTAGGGAGAAAAATACCTGTGAAAAGAAAAGTCTAAAACGGCAGGCCCTAGCTCTGATAAGTGAACGGCGTCACTTATCAAAGTTCAGTGGCGGCTGCTGGGTGTGCGAACAGGTGTGGTGCAAGGGGGGGGTGAAAAAAAGGAAATCAGCAGGCACAAGCTCTGGTAAATGAACTATGTTACTTATCAAAGCTTGGCGGCTGTGGGATGCGAATACGGAGTTGGCGTAAAGGGAGCTGCTAAATGTGTGCACAGAGGTGGTGCAAAGGGGGATGGAGGGGGTAAAAAGAGGGGGAAGGGGGGATGAAGAGAGATCGGACTGGGATCAGGGATTAGCACTTATGCTTGTAGTTAGGTGGCGCAAGGGGGGGTGAAAAACAATGGAAATCAGCAGGCACAAGCTCTGATAAGTGAACTATGTCACTTATCACAATTTGGCGGCTGTGGGATGCGAATACGGAGTTGTCACAAAGGGGGCTGCTAAATGTGCGCACGGAGGCAGCGCAAAGGGGGATGGAGGGGGTAAAAATAGGGGGAAGGGGGGATGAAGAGAGATCGGACAGGGATTAGCACTTACGCTTGTAGTCAGGTGGTGCAAAGGGGGGTGAAAAAAGGAAATAAGCAGGCACAAGCTCTGATAAGTGAACTATGTCACTTATCAAAGTTTGGCGACTGTGGGATGCGAATACGGAGCTGGCGCAAAGGGGGCTGAGGAAAATAAAGCAAGCACAAGTGTTGATTGGTGAACTGCGTCACCAATCAACGCTCGGCGGCTGCTAAATGTGCGCACGGAGGTGGCGCAAAGGGGGTGGGTGGGGGGTAAAAAGAGGGGGGCAGGAGGAACGGGGGATGGGGGATTGGGGGGATGAAGCTAGATTGGAAGGGTGAAGCTAGATTGGGCAGGGATCAGGGATCAGGCAACACTTACAATTGTAGGGTTTTTCTTTCTTCTTTCTTTAGCAGGTATTGTGATGCTACAAGCTGCTGTGACACCACAATACCCAGAGGAGATCCAGACGTATGACCGCTCTCTAGGGAATCCTCAGCTAGTGTGAGGACCCCCTGCAGAGCTGTCATACAGGTCACAGGCAGGTCAGGGACAGGTCACAGAGCGATCACATCACTGCTGTGACCTGTGATTGGTGGGATTGAAAGATAAAATTGATCCACCAATCCCTGCTCTGCCTGGTGACCATGGCAACCACCTAGGATTGGAGCTCACAGCTCCGATTCCAAGGCAGGTCATGGCCAGGCCACCAGCAGAGCACAGAGCGGTCACAGTGTGACAGCAGCTGTGCCCTGTGGTTGGCGTGATCGCCGATCTAATCGATCACGTCAACCAGCTCCTGCAGGCCCTGCTGGGCCTGTACCAGGTTCCGGCCTAGGATCGGTGCTAATACAGCCTCCCAGGCATATACCAAACCTTGTTAATAAATCCCAAAAAATTGAAGGCAGCAGACCAGTAAGTAGAAATTCACGTGCAGTTTATTGGACCATGTGCAACATTTCGGTCCCAAATGTAGACCTTTTTCAAGCAATCCAAACGTGCAAGTGCATGATATTTATGGCAAACAAATTGCTTAGGCATTTAGTGACTAATACAAAAATTACATATTATATCATAATCACAAGCATAAAGCAAAACCATTATGTGATGACCAATATTATCTAAAAGTGCTACAGTGTGCAATTGATCAAACGTACATTCATAAAAATAGATATAACCATTATAATCATAATTGGTGATCAGTGACAGCTGTAAATATTTAATCCAAAGTATGACTCACCCCACTTGAAAAGCTCCGCCGATGAACGGCGTCCTAATTAGGCTAATGTGCATGTCAGAAAATGCTAAAAGACGTGATGGAAATCACTGGTACTTCCGCTCATGTGGAGCGCCCGCCAGGGCCGTGGGGATACTCAGTACCAAGCTGGTTCTTAAGGGGATGTGTCACGGCAGCAGGGACCCAGTCCATGGCGTCCAATGAAAAATGATGATAAAAGGGGAATAAAGTTTATAAAAGATAGTTCGTGATGCCACCTGTGGTGTTCAGCAACTAGGAGTTGTTAGCCGACGCTGCTTAAGGAGAACGCTTGCGCTGATGGTGATGCAGCAGAATTGTTACAGCTCTCCACAGATAGAGCTAAACCCCAGTGCAGTTGTAGTGTGATACGATGGAGATGGTGGATGTGGTGCAAGGCAGGTGATGCAGCATGTAATCTGAGGACACAGCGGAGTGCAGTCTTCACACTTTTTACCCACAGTTTGATGTTACAAACCCCAGCCGGGGTGCTGTGTCCTCCAGGTCAGTGGTCCGGCAAGCTCTCAGGTAGTTTGGGTTACACTGGGTCAAAACCCCCTTCAGATGTTCCTTTCCTTGCCGTCTCACTGCGCTGGCTCCCTCCTCTCCTGCCCTGCCACACAGTGTCCCAAACCAGCAGCCTCGGATCTTGTTGGGTGACGTGATCTAGGTCCCCTGGATCCTATATGGCTGCCTTTTCAGCGAATGTGTGCAGATTTGGCAGCAGCAAGCACAGATACTGCCGCCTCCAGTTAGGACTCTTTCACACATCATTTTTTTGCCATCAGTCACAACTGATGCTGCTGGATCCGTTTTTTTCTCATAGACTTGTATTAGCGACGGATTGCGACGGATGGCCACACGTTTCATCCGTCGTTCTATGGATCCGTCAGAAATTCTGTGTCCGTCGGCTGGATACAACGGACAAAGGAACGTTTTTTGTCTATGTCAAAAAGTCTGACAGCGACAGATTACAGCGCCATCCGTCGTTGGCTGCAATGGAAGTCTATGGGTGCAGGATCCGTTGCTGTCCGTCAAAAGACAGATCCGTCTCCGGATTCTGTTTTTTTAAAACTGAGCATGCTAGGAATAATTTCTATTCCTTTAATTTAACCCCAAAACCCATTCTGGCACAAAAAATTCTCTCTGTCTTTCTCCAGAATTCTATTCCTCCAAAATTCCTACGGCAGTTGCTGCGACGGATCCATAAAAAAAACAGATCCAGTGCATCTGTTTTTTACAATCTGCACAACAGGATCCTTTTTTTTCGCACTTTGACGGATTGCGACTGATTCTAAAAAACTGATGTGTGAAAGAAGCCTTAGCTAGCTAGACTGGGGCTGGTCCCCTAACTGCGACCTGGTCCCTCCAACCGACTGCAGTCGGCATGTATATGGGCCGCATGGGTGAATTTCTCACTATCCATGCCCTAGGACTAGAGATGAGCGACTTTGCCTCCGGCAGGGTCGAGTCGGGTTTCGGACCACCCAACATTTCCAAAAGTCGAGTCGAACGAAAATGGCCGACTATCGGCAAAAGTCGGAGTTCCGACCGAAACCCGACCCCAAAGCAAGTCAATGGGGAATAAAAGTCGGCAGTGAGTGGAAGACAGTAAACACATCTACAGTGCCCATTTCAATGGCAACAACATCAATTCCTATTACTAAAGCTTGTCAACCTTAATTTACTTTATAATAATAGTAACGCATTGAAAACTGGGGGTTATTTGACTAAAGTTGTGGCGGGGGGTACAGCCCAGTTAGGGAGGTGGAAAAACTGGCATATGTTGACTTGAGGTGTAGGCTGGACGTTCAGCAGCTGCAAATGGAGGAATTGGAGAAGTCGGAGGAAGAGGAGGACAAAGCAAGCCATTTTGTTGGCAACCTATGTGTCATCAGGGGAAGGTGGTACAAAATCCTTTGAAACCCAGGCATGGTTCATTTTAATGAAGGTGAGATCACCTACATTTTGGGTCGACAGCCGGGTCTTTCTTTCTATCAGGATTGATCCAGCAGCACTGAAGACTTTTTCTGATAGCACACTATCAGCAAGGCAAGCGAGCTCCTGTAAGGCATATTGTGCCAATTCTGGCCAGGTGTCCAGTTTACAGGCCCAGTAGTCAAAGGGGAATGAACTGTGAGGGAAAACATCGATAGGGGAGGAGAGGTAATTTTGAACCATGGTTAACAACTGCTGTCTCCTGTATGTTGCACTCGATTCAGTATTACCAGTCGTGTGAGCGGTACTCAAGAAATCAGTCCACAATATGGTCATGAAACCCCTGTCTCCAACGCCACTTCGGCTGTGTGCATAACGACACCTCTTCCATGTTGCCCAGTACGGCTCATGGTAGAGCCTGCACCGCTGCTGTGTGCCTATAACAAACGGTTTACCAGAATTGCTTGTTTGTTCGCCAATATTAGCTCTAGGTTCTCCTGTGGCATGATGTTCTGTAATTTGCCTTTAGAGCGTGGATCGAGGATGCTGGCCAACCAGTAGTCATCATCCTTCATAATTTTGGTAATGCGGGGGTCCCTTTTTAGGATCCACAAGAAATAATCACACATGTGGGCCAATGTTCCAGGTGTCAATGATGCACTGCCAGTGGTGGGTGGAGGAGCACTTTCTGCCAAATCCACATCCCTACAGACACGCACAAACCCTGTACCTGACCTTGGCAAGCCAACATTTTCTCTTGCCCCCCCGAGAAGCATCCTCCTCCCAAAATATTAATCCCTCTCATCCTCCTCCTCCTCCCCTTCTTCCTCAACCTCGCCCAGAACAGTTCCCTGAGCAGACAATGCCTGACTGTCATCAAGGCTTCCCTCCTCCTCCGTCTCCTCCTCCGATGCAGACGCCTGATCCTTTGCATGAGCAGACGCATAAGTTGGATGCTCATGCTTATGATGGCATCGTCTGCGCTTACCAGCCATGTGCATTCCTCAAAACACTGAAGGACTTTACAGAGGTTTTTCAGCTTTGACCACTGCACACCTGATAACTCGATGACTGCCCTCAAACTTCCGGCCTGTGTATCCTCCCATAAATGCATAATAGCCTGCCTCTGTTCGCACAGCCTCTCAACCATGTGCATGGTGGAGTTCCACCTTGTTGCAACGTCTATGATTAGGCGGTGCTTGGGGAGGTGGAGCAATCGCTGCAGCCTCTGCATATGGCTGGAGTCTACGGGCGAGCGACGGATGTGCAAGCACAGTCTTCGCACCTTATGGACCAGGGCTGGTAGCTCCAGATAATTATTTATGAAGCACTGCACCACAAGGTTCAAGGTGTGAGCCAGGCAAGGTATGTGTCTGAGTTTTGCTAGGGCTATAGCTGCCACAAAATTACGTCCGTTAGCACTGACTATCTTGCCTAGCTCAAGATGTAGACTGCCCAGCCATGACTCAGTTTCTTGCTGCAAGTAGTCGGCCAGTACCTTGGCGGTGTGTCTCTTGTCGCCCAAAGACATCATCTTTAAAACAGCCTGCTGACGCTTACCACTAGCTGTTCGACAGTGGTACACCTCGTGTGCAACACTGGCAGCTGCGGATGGAGTGCTCGTGCGACTGCGCTCTGTCGACGAGCTTTCGCTTCTGGAGGAGGAGGGTCGAATGCCTACAGCCAACTGTTTCCTATACAGTGGGCTAGGCAGCACTGTTCCACCGCCGCTGTCCCCTGTGGAGCCAGCATCCACCACATTAACCCAGTGCGCAGTGATGGACATGTAATGGCCCTGGCGATGCCTACTGGCCCATGCATCTGTTGTGAGGTGCACCTTTCCACTCACTGATTGTTTGAGTGCATGGACAATGCAGTCTTTCACATGCAGGTGGAGGGCAGGGCTGGCTATTCTAGAAAAAAAGTGCTGACTGGGTAGGTCATAGCGTGGGACAGCGTAGGCCATGAGCTCTCGGAATGCTGCGCTTTCAACCAAACGGAAGGGCATCATCTCTAATGAGATCAGTTTGGCAATGTAGGCATTCGAAGCCAGTGTACGCGAATGAGAGGATGAGTATTTTCTTGTCCTACTCAGAGTCTCTGCTAGGGTGAGCTGGACTTGAGAGCTGCATATGTGGAACTAGCGGTGGACACGGCAGACTGAGAGGGGGATTGGTGATGGTGATGGTGGTGGTGGTGGTGATGGCCTAGATGCAGTCTTTCGTTGCGAAAATATTGTGATTCCCTGCCTTCTTTGGCCTTGCAACGACACCTCAACATTTCTTGCTGGTGGTGTGTTAACCGGTGGGCTTACAATGGGGGAAGCGATGCAGCGTTGCTGGCTACCTTCAGTCGGAGCAGGTGCACGTGTGCTACCTGAGGTTTTGTAGTCCATCCAGGCTTGCAAGTGCATGGTGTTTAAATGTCTAAGCATGCAACTGGTATTCAAATTTCAGAGATTTCTCCCTCGGCTAAAGGTCCTTCCGCATTTCTTACAGATAACCTTTGCCTCATCAATAGGATTTTGGTCCAAAAAATGCCACATTGCACTTTTCCTACTATAGGAAAAATTTTCAGGCCTTGCACGCTGGAATAATTTGACCGTCTGGCCAAGCTGTCCTGCAACTCTTTTTGCTTTTTTAGCACGTTTTTTGGACTGCTACGGGACTGCCAGATAACCGCAGCTGCGATGTCGATGCCTGCTGCGGATCCTCCTCCTCTTCTGAGCTATTGCCAGCGGCACCCTCTTCCCCCAATGGATGCCAATCCGGGTCAACAACTGGGTCATCCATCACCTCCTCTTCAATTTCATCTGCACCTTCCTCTGTGTCACAGTATAAGGTGGTATAGTATGAGGGAAGGGGCACCTGAGTTTCACCAGGGTCAGAATCTGGGTCAGTAGACTGTGAGGGCAATGCAGTGCTCTGGGTGAATGTACCAGCAGAATCATATAGCACTGGCTGTGCATCAGTGCGCTCCATGTCATATTCATCTTGGACTGTGGAATTCAAGATTTCATTTGATAACTTAGGCATGGTATGTGAAAAGAGCTCCAGGGAGTGATTACTGAAGTGTGGCCTGCTGCATCCTTCACTTTTGGTGGGGGTGAAGGACCCAAGGAAAGGTGTTCCTGACCAGGAGCCTGCACTGACGACTCAGTGCTTGCAGTTTTTGAAAGTTCAGAAGAGGAGGCGATAGAGCTGGAGGCTGTTTCAGCAATGTAAGCCAAAACCTGTTCCTGATGCTCCGGCTTTAAAAGTGGTTTACCTACTCCCAGAAAAGGGAGCCTTACAGGCCTTCTGGACCCAGACAATGATGCAGGCTCAACAACTCCTGCCTTAGGTGCTATTGTGCTTTTGGCACTACCAGCAGATGCACCACCACCACCAACAGTACCAGCTGCCCCCCCGCCCACGTCCATGGCCTCTTCCACCATACTGCTTCATGTTTGGGAAAATGTACCAAAAATACCAGCAGATACACGGTACTGTATGAGGAGCGTACAGCTGTATACGATGTAGGGGAAATTTTAAATCTCCGTATTTATTTCCGTAGTCACACACAGACGCTCACTCAGTCTGTATTTGACCATAATACAAACAGCAGATATAAGTACTGTATGAGGAGCATACAGCTGTGTACGGTGTAGGCAAAAATTTAAATCTCCATATATATTTCCGGAGTCACACACAGACGCTCACTCAGTCTGTATTTGACTGTAATACAAACAGCAGATATACAGTACTGTATGAGGAGTATACAGCTGTATACGGTGTAGTTGAATATTTAAATCTCCGTATATATTTCCGGAGTCACACATAGATGCTCACTCAGTCTGTATTTGACTGTAATACAAACAGCAGATATACGATAGTGTATGAGGAGCGTACAGCTGTATACGGTGTAGGTGAAAATTTAAATCTCTGTATATATTTCCAGAGTAACACACAGATAGTCAGCATGTATTTGTCCATGATACCAGCCGGTACATGGTAGTGTGTGAGGAGCATACAGCTCTATACGGTGTGGGAAAAAATGAACGGTCGGTAACTGTGCAGAAAAAAAGAATAAAAGTATTAGTGCTGTGTAAAAAGCAGTCTGCACAGCAGTGTACACACATCAATACTGCTATCAGGCAGCCTAATAACCAGCGCTGCTGCACACAAGAAAATCCTCCCCTGTCACTGCACACTAACTGTACAGCACAATTGCTATCATCACAAGCACATAAGAAGTTCTTATATCTTTACAGCCCTAACTCTCTCCCTACTGATAAACAGCAACCTCTCCCTACTGTTAAGATTGGCAGAAGTAAAATGGAGGTCGGCGGTCAGGGCTTTTATAGACACTATGATGCCCCCCAAAGCAAGCCAATCTGTTATGAATGAGTCACCGGAGGAGGAAAAAACAAAAATACAAGCTAAGTCCAGAAAACCAGAGAGGTTGGTAGTTAGCGGATTGCAGACCCCTGATCCTATTCACAACAACTAAGAGTAGCTGTGGAACGTTCCTACGGTGGTCCTAGATGCCTCATCTCAGCCAGAGAACTAAATAAGCCTAAAGAAAGAAAGGGGAAATCTAAACTGCCCCAGAGCAGACCCCAAAGCAATAGACAGCCCCCAACATGTATTGACGGTGAAAACAGACGAAAACACAAACACAGACAGAAAGACAGGCAGAGCAAACGATGGGGCCCAACTAACTAGATAGGAAAGGACAGAAAAGATGCTGGCTGCAATCCGCAAAAACCCTACCAAAAATGTCCCAACACGTCTGATAGGAAAAACGGCCCTGAAGTCACTAGACTTCAAAATCCCTATATCAGCACTCCGATATATTCTGAAGACAGAGCAAAAGAGAATTAACCAATCTGGGGCAAAAATGGAAATTCAGCAAAGCCCCAGCCGGGGCTGGCTGAACACAAAACTAAGCAAATCAGACAAAATCTCATGTTACAATAACAGAGCAAAAACTTAGCTTTAGAAGACAGGAACTGAACTGGAGGCCAGAGCTCAGACCAGAGAAATCACCAGCAACCCTACAGGGCGTCAGCTGCCTTATATCCACTCAGAGATTCCGGATGTCCAATCGCAATCCACCTGTTCAGGTGACAGGTTTCTCCCATCCAAATCAGTTTCACCACCTCCTTTCACCAGCAGAGGGAGTTCATCGGACATCAAAGGTGAACAATAAAATGAGCTCATAACACCAATCACTGCAATGCCCTTCTCTACGATGGTGGTGGATGCCCACAGTGTATGTCCCTGCTCATTGGCTGAAAAAAAGGCAGCTGGCATTCTGGGAAATCCGACTTTGGTGCTCGTTTTGCCGACCACATGGCCGACTTCACGCTATGGTCGGGTTTCGGGCGGCGAAACCCAACTTTGGCATAAGTCGGCGACTTATGAATCTGGCCGACCTGTTTTGCTCAACTCTACCTAGGACCCCTTCTTCTTCTCTTCCACTGAAGCTTATCTCTCTGTTCTTCTGTCCTTCTTTACTCTCTTTCCGCTGTCTGCTGGTCCAGGAATGAGCTCCTCACTGCTCAAGTTTCCAGCACCAACTGAACTCTTTCCCTCCAACTGTCTCTTCCTTCAGCTCTCTCTGCTGTTTTCTCCACCCACACCCTCTGCCTAATCCTTCCCTGCACCTGAGAGGTATAGTGTTGGAAGCAAGTGTCTGGGTTCTGGGAAATGTCCCCTCCTCTGGTTGAGGTGCAGTACCTCTGTGGTGACTGAACCCTCAGGGGCGCTACACATGCACAGATGTTCATTGAACCCTTTAGCTCCATATTGGTGGCGCATATTCAATTGTGCAGGCGCCGGTGAGTAATGATACCATAATCCACTGCAGCTTCAACACGCACGCTCAGTAGCGCTTAGAGAACTTAGATGCCATTTTAGAAGTGGGAATACCGAGCGCAACTGTCCTCAAGGTATTTACCAAGCAATGTGGCATAAATATTATCGTTCTCCAAAGAAAATTAAAGTAATCCATGTGTAGTTTCATGAATTTATAGTTCCTAACTGGGGATATCAGGCTATGCAAAGCTCAATGGTCCTGAGAACATCCCCATGAGCTGGGGCAGGTAACCCATAAAACCTAAGAGCAGTGGGAGAATCGAACCCTTGTAAGGGCACAACTCTCAACCTCTGCTCATTTGGGTAAAAGTCCATAATAAACCAGTACATCACCTCCAGAAAGATTTATGCACATTGAAACACAAATTATAATTAAAAATATATACAGAAAAATATACAGCATATAAACAGTACTTCAAAAATTGGAACCGCAAAAGAAAAAACTCCTCAAAGTAATAAATTGATCCCTTCATATACAAGCACTAACAAACCAACAAAGAAACAATGGAGGAGTAGGATGAGAAATATAAAAATAGTAAATCTATTCTATTATTTCTAAATACTGTTTTTCGGTGACTACTTTGTATCTCCGTTCATACTGCACCCACACACACAAATGATACACCATTTGAAAGGTAAACTTTCCCACTTCAGCAAGAAAATAGCCAAAAAACCACACATCCATGATTTTATCACATAATACAGTTTAAACATTAGTTTTCATAAACCTGTAGTAAGGAAAATGACCTGCAGGTGGCACCACACTACCTCAAACAACACTACCACAAAGCTGCTTACAGACATCACAAACAAATCCAAACATTTGCTTTTGGGCTTTCCAGCTTGCCGAACTGCTTGCCCGCCTATTTCAGCCAAATTGGAGGATTGAACACTTCACTGCAGGTGAGTCACATATGCAAACACATTTATAAACATGCACTGCCTATTGAATTGCACACTTGCTCTGTTCATACTCCACCCACACAAACAAATGATACACCATTTGAAAGGACAAATGACCTGCAGGTGGCAGCACACTGTCCGAAAGAATACTACTACAAAGCTGCTTACAGACATCACAAGCAAATCCAAACATTTGCCTTGGGGTCTTTACAGCTTGCCCAAGAGCTTGCCCAGCCTATTTCAGGCACATTGGAGGATTGCACACTTCACTGCAGGTGAGTCACATATGCAAACACATTTGTAAACATGCACTGCTTTTCGGTGATTAATTCGCCACACACACACAAATGGTAAGTCACATATGCAAACACATTCGTAAACATGCACTGCTTTTTCACTGATTACTTCGCTCCACACACAAATGATACACCATTTGAAAGGTAAACTTGCCCCCTTCAGCAAGAAAAGAGCCAAACAAACCACACATCCACGGTTTTATCGCTAAATACAGTTTAAACATTCATTTCCATAAACCTGCAGAAGGAAACAATGACCTGCAGGTGGCACCTCAACCGGAAGACATTTTTTGGCCTCTACTTATCAAACCAGTTTATTGTATTACCAGTCTACATATATAAATACCTAGGAATTATATATTGGTAGGGGAATTTATATTCTGGGTACGTAGTCACATTTGTGGAACCTACCACCATTGGGGATTTTTCTTACCATCTCGGTGGGAGGGGTGGGTCGTCGTGGGTGTGCTTCATCTGCATTTTTGATTGGCACTTTATCATTACTTTGTGCACTTTTTATGATACCTAATAAAATTAATTGATATTTTTGTATTTCATAGTTTGCTCCTTTTCTTTAATTGTTGGAGTTAATGTAGCTTCTAGCAGGGGTGGGCAAAATTATTTGCTCCCACCTTCCGGTATTTCAGCAGCCTACATGGGATTTCTATTGTTTATACAGTGGGGAAAAAAAGTATTTAGTCAGTCAGCAATAGTGCAAGTTCCACCACTTAAAAAGATGAGAGGCGTCTGTAATTTACATCATAGGTAGACCTCAACTATGGGAGACAAACTGAGAAAAAAAAATCCAGAAAATCACATTGTCTGTTTTTTTTTCATTTTATTTGCATATTATGGTGGAAAATAAGTATTTGGTCAGAAACAAGCAATCAAGATTTCTGGCTCTCACAGACCTGTAACTTCTTCTTTAAGAGTCTCCTCTTTCCTCCACTCATTACCTGTAGTAATGGCACCTGTTTAAACTTGTTATCAGTATAAAAAGACACCTGTGCACACCCTCAAACAGTCTGACTCCAAACTCCACTATGGTGAAGACCAAAGAGCTGTCAAAGGACACCAGAAACAAAATTGTAGCCCTGCACCAGGCTGGGAAGACTGAATCTGCAATAGCCAACCAGCTTGGAGTGAAGAAATCAACTGTGGGAGCAATAATTAGAAAATGGAAGACATACAAGACCACTGATAATCTCCCTCGATCTGGTGCTCCACGCAAAATCCCACCCCGTGGGGTCAGAATGATCACAAGAACGGTGAGCAAAAATCCCAGAACCACGCGGGGGGGACCTAGTGAATGAACTGCAGAGAGCTGGGACCAATATAACAAGGCCTACCATAAGTAACACACTACGCCACCATGGACTCAGATCCTGCAGTGCCAGACGTGTCCCACTGCTTAAGCCTGTACATGTCCGGGCCCGTCTGAAGTTTGCTAGAGAGCATTTGGATGATCCAGAGGAGTTTTGGGAGAATGTCCTATGGTCTGATGAAACCAAACTGGAACTGTTTGGTAGAAACACAACTTGTCGTGTTTGGAGGAAAAAGAATACTGAGTTGCATCCATCAAACACCATACCTACTGTAAAGCATGGTGGTGGAAACATCATGCTTTGGGGCTGTTTCTCAGCAAAGGGGCCAGGACGACTGATCCGGGTACAAGAAAGAATGAATGGGGCCATGTATCGTGAGATTTTGAGTGCAAACCTCCTTCCATCAGCAAGGGCATTGAAGATGAAACGTGGCTGGGTCTTTCAACATGACAATGATCCAAAGCACACCGCCAGGGCAACGAAGGAGTGGCTTCGTAAGAAGCATTTCAAGGTCCTGGAGTGGCCTAGCCAGTCTCCAGATCTCAACCCTATAGAAAACCTTTGGAGGGAGTTGAAAGTTCGTGTTGCCAAGCGAAAAGCCAAAAACATCACTGCTCTAGAGGAGATCTGCATGGAGGAATGGGCCAACATACCAACAACAGTGTGTGGCAACCTTGTGAAGACTTACAGAAAACGTTTGACCTCTGTCATTGCCAACAAAGGATATATCACAAAGTATTGAGATGAAATTTTGTTTCTGACCAAATACTTATTTTCCACCATAATATTCAAATAAAATGAAAAAAAAACAGACAATGTGATTTTCTGGATTTTTTTTTCTCAGTTTGTCTCCCATAGTTGAGGTCTACCTATGATGTAAATTACAGACGCCTCTCATCTTTTTAAGTGGTGAAACTTGCACTATTGCTGACTGACTAAATACTTTTTTTCCCCACTGTATATAAATACTTGTCTGTGTTCATCATCTTATGAAATACATTTACATTTGACCAGCTTGATTTTTCTGAAATTGCCAGGGCCCCCGACGACCAATGTGCGAAAATTTCGCATGAGCTAAGCTAGCATATTTTATTTCAATAATTATTACAAAAATATCACAAAATAGTAGTCAACAGGATTCCATAATTTAGGGCACAAGATACAACAAAGCTAAAAGCAGGTATCACCCCCAGGGAAAGGAAAGACCAGATAGCAAATCATAAAAGCTCTAATAGATATCAAGCAACAGATATATCTAGCTCAATTCCTAATATCCATGCCACCACAGGAAGAAATTCAAGATGACATGTATAAGCCACTGAAATAAAAAAATTACCAGTTGCAGATACCCTATCTATATATATATAAATACAGATGGCAGTGAAACATGTAATCCCAAATAACTAAATGGCATGCAACTAACTCAATAGACAGTGCTGTATATAGTGATGTCATTACCCCAATCATAGCTCATACAATAGTGCCACAATATATGGCCATCAATAACTACCTGCGTTCATGGAGAATGGTGGAAAGATAACCTGCAAGGATGCTCCTCGATGCACGTTTTTCTGCCTCTGCAGTTTCATCAGGATGTAGCACAATTAAGGGGTACAGCCATGGGTACAAATATGGCTTTGTTCTATGCCAACTTAACTATGAAGGCGCTGGAGGAGGATCTTGTCTATGTGTCCCATCACTGTAATTAAAACCACCACATGTTGAAGGGCGTAGTGCTCAGTCAGAGAGCTAACATTTAAATAGAAAAATAACAAAGACCTACAGCATGTGGTGGTTTTAATTACAGCAGGATCCTACCTACCCATAAATACAGGCTTTAATGAGAGAGGTATCCACATTCACCCAGGAATTTGGACTTCAGCCTAAGAGAGGTATTCACAGTAGATACGAAGGGACTAGAGATGAGCGAATATTTCTACGTTCGGTTTGGATTACGTTCGCTGAATTTTCAATATTCACCAATTAATTGGACAGATATTCATCGAACATAGCCAAACGTCATTCATGTCAACAGGAAGCAAAAACAAAAAGCATGCACAACATGTTCTAACAGCCCAAAATGCTCCCAAAACACATCAAATGTGGGACAGACACCAGAAAAGTGGCCTCAATTCACCCACAGTACAGATTGTAACCTGGCACTACAGCAATCATCCAGGCATAAGGTATCGGGGTCTGGAACAGCATTTACAGATTTCAATTGAACATCACAGTAAGATGAGGTGCGTAAGGGATCGGTGTAGTGCCCCTTTCTTGGGAGCCCTGATACAACATCAAATACCTCTACCTGCTTTCATGCTGAGCCACACTCAGGTGGCACAAATATCAGTTTTGTAGATGACCATTGTCAGAAAAATTTAAGGATAGTAACACGGGTAGTTGAATCCAAGGGGGTGGAGGCCTACTGCTACAGGCAACACACATGAAGGAGACCTAACCAGGAGTGTTCACATTTTCAAAAATTATTGGCAGACACCACCAAAGTGACATCAATTTCACCACAGTAGAAATAGTATAATAGGGACCAACAGTTCTTCCACTATACCCAATGCAGCAGATGGACAGGCAACGAGGAGTGTTCACATTTAAAGAAATGAGGGCCTTAAACCACAGAAGTGTCATCAATTTCACCACAGTAGAAATAGTATAATAGGGACTGACAGGACTTCCACTACACCCAATGCAGCAGATGGACACCCAACAAGGAGTGCTCACATTTAAAGAAGTGAGGGCAATTTCACCACAGTAGAAATAGTATAATAGGGATCGACAGTTATTCAGGCATGAATTGGCCAAATTATGTGCTAAGCGTCTCATTTTTTCCTAGTATTCAGAAGCAGTATTGCTATTCATATTTCATGTATTTCACATTGACATGCTGTGGCACGATAGAGTGCAACTTTTTTTGTATAATCTGTACACACAGTGGCAGGTAAAAGGTTGGGCACCCTTGGTCAAGGTTGAAGGTGAAATGAACTCTAAATATATGTTGCCTAAAATAAAAGAAAATGTGTCATCTTTAACTCTATGCCTTTTAGAGATCATTCCATTTGTTTCACCACATAAAATATAGTCGGTTAATGAATGTAATAAATATATTCATTTTATTATTTTAAATTCTAATTCTTTATTTATATATATACATTTTCATTCTGGAAAAATAATCCAAAGAAAATAAAAAGCAGAAAGAATAATATATATATATATATATATATATATATATATATATATATATATATGGTACTTCATAAAGACCGCGCTGTGAGGTGGAAACGTTGCACCTGGTGCTGCATTACAGTCCACAATTTTTCCTTGAACTGGAGTGCTGCCTGATTTTTTTCCATATATATATATAGAATCATAGAATCGTAGAGTTGGAAGGGACCTCCTGGGCCATCTGGTCCAACCCCCTGCTCAAAGCAGGATTCGCTAAATCATCCCAGTCAGATGTCTGTCCAGCCTCTGTTTGAAGACTTCCATTGAAGGAGAACTCACCACTTCTCGTGGCAGCCTGTTCCACTCATTGATCACTCTAACTGTCAAAAAGTTTTTTCTAATATCTAATCTGTGTCTCTTCCCATTCAGTTTCATCCCATTGCTTCTAGTCTTTCCTTGTGCAAATGAGAATAAAGTTGATCCTTCTACAATGTGACAGCCCTTTAGATATTTGTAGACAGCTATTAAGTCTCCTCTCAGTCTTCTCTTTTGCAAACTAAACATTCCCAAATCCTGCAACCTTTCCTCATAAGACAGGGTTTGCAGACCGGTCACCATTCTGGTCGCTCTTTTCTGAACTTGCTCCAGTTTGTTGATGTCTTTTTTAAAATGTGGTGCCCAAAACTGGACACAATATTCCAGATGAGGTCTGACCAAAGAGGAGTAGAGGGAAATAATGACTTCACGTGATCTAGACTGTATGCTTCTGTTAATACATCCTAGAATTGCATTTGCCTTTTTTGCTGCTGCATCACACTGTTGACTCATATTCAGTCTGTGATCTATTAGTATACCCAAGTCTTTTTCACATGTGCTGTCACTTAGCCCTATTCCTCCCATTCTATATATGCTTTTTTCATTTTTATTGCCCAGATGTAGTACTTTGCATTTCTCCCTGTTAAAAACCATTCTGTTAGTTGCTGCCCACTTCTCCAGTTTATTTAAATCTTTTTGAATCCTCTCTCTCTCTTCTCTAGTATTAGCTATCCCTCCTAGCTTTGTGTCATCAGCAAATTTAATCAGTTTACCCTCAATTCCTTCATCTAAATCGTTGATAAAGATGTTGAACAATACAGGGCCCAGGACAGAGCCCTGTGGTACCCCACTTGAGACATTCTTCCAACTGGATGTGCAGCCATTTACGACCACTCTTTGGGTCCGATCACTAAGCCAGTTATGAATCCACCTAACAGTTGCCTTGTCCATTCCATACTTAGTCATTTTTTCAATAAGGATTGTATGAGAGACTTTGTCAAATGCTTTGCTGAAGTCAAGATATACTATATCTACAGCATTTCCTTGATCCACCCAATCAGTGATACCGTCATAGAAGGAAATTATGTTAGTCTGACATGACTTATTAGTTAGAAACCCATGCTGACTCTGTTTAATCACTTCATTCTTATCCAGGTATTGACATACATGTTGTTTAATAATTTGTTCAAAGATCTTTCCTGGTATAGAAGTCAGACTCACCGGCCTATAGTTGCCTGGGTCCACCTTCTTCCCCTTTTTGAAGATAGGAACAACATTTGCTCTTCTCCAGTCTTCTGGCACTTCTCCTGTTCTCCAAGAATTTTCAAAGATTATGGAGAGGGGTTCAAAAATTTCTTCTGCTATCTCCTTCAGTACTCTGGGGTGTAATTCATCTGGACCTGGAGACTTGAATTCATTTAGGTTAGCTAAGTGTTTCCTCACTATCTTTCTGTTTATAGATATCCTGGATTCTTCTATTCCCTTAATAGGACAGTGAATAACAGTTGATGTTGCATTTCCTTTCTGAGAGAAAACAGATGCAAAATAGGAATTTAAAAGTTCAGCCTTCTCAACATCCTGTCTTACCATTTCATCATTTTCATCCTGTAAAAATCCTATAGCATCTTTGACTTTTCTTTTACTTTTGACATATCCCCAAAATCCTTTATTATTGCTTTTGACATCTCTTGCAAGCCTCAGTTCATTTTCAGCTTTAGATAATCTGATTTGTGCCCTGCAGGTTCTGCAGACAGCATTATATTCTTCTTTAGATATGCCTCCCTCTTTCCATTTTATAAACATTTTTTTCTTCCTTTTTAGCATGTGCTTAAGTTCTGTGTTCATCCATCCTGGTTTCCTTAAATGCTTCCTATTCTTCCCTCTTTTCAGAATTGTTAACAACTGTGCTTTGAGAATTTCATTTTTCAAGATTTCCCATCCTTCCTGGACATTTTTGTCTTTAAGGATATCCAGCCATTGGATCCCTCCAATTCTCTTTCTAAATCCCTTAAAATCTGCCTTTCTGAAATCTAACCTTGACGTCTGAGTCTTCACAGGTCTTCCACCTCTAGTAATCCAAAATTCTAAAATAGCATGGTCGCTACCTCCTAGGGTCCCAGCCACTTTTACCTCCTCAACAATTTCCTCCCTGTTTATAAGGATTAGATCCAAGGTAGCAGTTCCCCTTGTTTTCTCCCTTACCTTTTGGAAGATAAAGTTGTCAGCAAGAGAGGATAAGAATTTCCTTGACCTGTTAGTTTTGCCTGAGAGAGATTCCCAACAAATGTCTGGATAGTTGAAATCTCCCATGACAACTATGTCATATTTTTTGGAGAACTTGGCCATCTGATGCATAAAGAGTTCATCTATATCTTCGGCTTGCACAGGCGGCCTGTAGTAAATGCCTACAGTGGTGTCCTTTCCATTGTTCTGTCCTTGTATTCTTACCCAAACAGTTTCCACAGAACTCCCAGTCTCTGAAGCTTCAATCTCTGTGCAGATATACGCGTTTCGAACATACAATGCGACACCCCCTCCTCGTTTATCAAGTCTGTTTCTTGCAAATAAGTTGTATCCTTCTAGTCTTGTATTCCAATCATGTGTATTGTCCCACCAAGTTTCAGTGATTCCAATTACATCATATTTCTGTTCCTGTGTTAGTAGTTCCAATTCTCCTTGTTTGTTGCCCATGCCATGTTGCATTAGTATAGAAACATTTTAGTTTGTGATTGGTTTCTCTTTCTCCAATATTTTTATTAATTAGATTCTTTCGTCTTTGTTCTTCCTTTCCACTTCTAATAGCAGAGTTCTCAATAGCATTTGTCAGGTGTATGGCTTTTTCTGGTCTTTTGCTTCCCTTCCCATGTTGTTCTAGTTTAAAGCTCTCCTTACAAGTGTATAATATATATATACACAACTGTATAATATATATATACAGTTGTGACCAAAAGCATTGACACCCCTGCAATTCTGTCAGATAATACTCAGTTTCTTCCTGAAAATGATTGCAAACACAAATTCTTTGGTATTATTATCTTCATTTAATTTGTCTTAAATGAAAAAACACAAAAGAGAATGAATCAAAAAGCAAAACATTGATCATTTCACACAAAACTCCAAAAATGGGCCAGACAAAAGTATTGGCAAACCTCAGCCTAATACTTGGTTGAACAACCTTTAGCCAAAATAACTGCGACCAACCGCTTCCGGTAACCATCAATGAGTTTCTTACAATGCTCTGTTGGAATTTTAGACCATTCTTCTTTGGCAAACTGCTCCAGGTCCCTGATATTTGAAGGGTGTCTTCTCCAAACTGCCATTTTTAGATCTCTCCACAGGTGTTCTATGGGATACAGGTCTGGACTCCTTGCTGGCCACCTTAGAAGTCTCCAGTGCTTTCTCTCAAACCATTTTCTAGTGCTTTTTGAAGTGTGTTTTGGGTCATTGTCCTGCTGGAAGACCCATGACCTCTGAGGGAGACCCAGTTTTCTCACACTGGGCCCTACATTATGCTGCAAAATTTGTTGGTAGTCTTCTGACTTCATAATGCCATGCACATGGTCAAGCAGTCCAGTGCCAGAGGCAGCAAAGCAACCACAAAACATCAGGGAACCTCTGCCATGTTTGACTGTAGGAACTATGTTCTTTTCTTTGAATGCCTCTTTTTTTCTCCTGTAAACTCTATGTTGATGCCTTTGCCCAAAAAGCTCTACTTTTGTCTCATCTGACCAGAAAACATTCTTCCAAAACATTTTAGGCTTTTTCAGGTAAGTTTTGGCAAACTCCAGCCTGGCTTTTTTATGTCTCGGGGTAAGAAGTGGGGTCTTCCTGGGTCTCCTACCATACAGTCCCTTTTCATTCAGACGCTGACAGATAGTACGGTGTTGTGAGTTCATTTTCCCCTTCGTCACTGAGGTCTGGTAAACTCCCTATTCTGGTGAGGGAAGGTAGTGAGCCTGATTATCAGGCACCTGAGCCTAATGATGATGACTGGCTGAGTAGAGTCACGGACTGGATATAAGGCTGCCGACGCCCTTCTGCCCTGTGGGTGATTTCTCTGTGGACTTCTAGGACACCAGTCTGATTCCTGCACCTCTAAAGCTAAGTTTTCTGCTTTGCCTTTTTGCATTTGTGTTTTGTTTTTGTTTGCCTTTGTGTTGGCTCTTATTTTCATAGGGTTTTTCACAGATTGCAGACAGCAGCCTTCCTGTCCTTTCCTATCTAGTTAGCTTGGGCCCCGTCTTTGCTCAGTCTATCTTTCTGTCTGTGTTAGTGTTCTTTCTTCTTGCTTCACCGTCATTATATGTTGGGGGCTGCCTTTTGCTTTGGGGTCTGCTCTGGGGCAGTTTAGATTTCCCTTTCTGTCTTTAGGCTATGTAGTCCTCCGGCTGTGAACGAGGGGTCTAGGGCATCGTAGGAACCCCCCACGGCTACTGCTAGTTGTGTTGATAGGTTCAGGGGTCTGCAATCCGATAGCTGCCAACTTCTCTGGTTTTCTGGACTTAGCTAGCATTTCTGTTTTTGCCTCCTACGGTGACTCATTCATAACAGAATCACCCACCATACCGCAGATCCTAGGGTACTCAATAGCAGGAAAGAATTGTGTTTAAAAAAAAAAAAAAAAAAGTGTGTATATTCTTTCCTCCATATCTCTGAGGCCGTAGGGGGAATTTTTTTTTCTCTCAATGGAGATAAAGCAATTGTCTGATCATGTGGAGCGGCTCGCTGCAGAAGTGCGAGGAATTTCCGCCTACCTTGCTCGTTCACATGCTGTTGAACCAAAGATCCCTACACCTGATGTATTTTTTGGGGATCGATCTAAATTTTTGAGTTTCAAAAATAATCGTAAATTATTTTTTGCCTTGAAGCCTAACTCGTCAGGGAGCTCCGCGCAGCAGGTTAAAATTGTCATCTCTTTGCTGCGTGGCGATCCCCAGGATTGGGCGTTTTCTTTGAAACCAGATGATCCTATTCTGACTAATGTGAACGCATTCTTTCAAGCCTTGGGGTTGTTGTATAACGAACCCAATGCTATTGATCAGGCTGAAAAGACCCTGTTGGCATTGAACCAGGGTCGAGATTCTGCAGAGTTGTACTGTCAAAAGTTCCGAAAGTGGGCGGTCCTTACTACCTGGAATGATAATGCCTTGGCTGCTCTCTTTCGGAAGGGTTTGTCAGAAGCCGTAAAAGATACTATGGTGAGATTTCCTGTTCCCTCTGGTCTGGACGATTCTATGTCATTAGCCATTCAGGTTGATCGGCGTTTACGTGAACGCAGGATTGCACGAGAGGTGTTGCCACCGTTTGAACAGACGTCTGAACCTATGCAATGTGATAGAGTTTTGTCTAGGGCGCAACGTCAGGAGTTCAGAAGGCGTAATAAGCTGTGTTTTTTCTGTGGAGATGCCACGCATATTATTTCGGTTTGTCCTAAACGAGAGAAACGCTTTGCACACACGTTTTCTGTTGGTGGTGTTCAACCTAAGTTTCTTCTGGCAATTACTCTGATCTGCTCCCTGTCCACATTTTCCGCCAAGGCTTTTGTGGATTCGGGAGCAGCGCTAAACCTAATTGACTTGGATTTTGCTAAACGTTGTGGATTTCCGATGACACCTCTGCAGACGCCTATCCCTTTGAGGGGGATTGATGCTACTCCTTTGGCGAAAAATAAACCTCAGTTTTGGACCCAGGTGGTCATGCGGGTCGCCCCAGACCATCAGGAAAATTGCAGATTTTTGGTGTTGCATGGTCTGCATTATGCCGTTGTTCTGGGGTTTCCCTGGTTGCAAATTCATAATCCAGTTTTGGATTGGAAATCTGTGTCTGTGGTGAGTTGGGGTTGTCGGTGTGCCTTTAGTGAGGCTCCGGTTTTTTCCACCTCTCCTCAGTCGCATGATGTGCCTGACTATTTGGCGGACTTTTATGATGTATTTAGTGAGAGTGAGTCTGCATCTTTGCCTCCTAATAGGAGTTATGACTGTGCAATTGAACTGAGCACGGGGTGCAAATTTCTCAAGGGTCGGCTCTTCAATTTATCTGTACCCGAGCACGAGGCTATGCGATCCTATATTAAGGAGGCGTTGGAGAAAGGTCATATTAGACCATCCTCTTCACCCTTAGGTGCCGGGTTTTTTTTTGTGGCCAAAAAGGATGGTTCTTTAAGGCCTTGTATTGATTATCGTGCCCTCAACAAAATTACTATTAAATATCAGTATCCGTTACCCCTGATTTCGGATCTATTCTCTAGAGTTAGAGGTGCTTGCTGGTTTACCAAGCTTGACCTCAGGGGGCGTATAATCTTATCCGCATTAAGCAGGGGGATGAATGGAAGATGGCATTTAATACTCCGGAGGGACATTTTGAGTACCTGGTGATGCCTTTTGGGCTCACTAATGCCCCTTCTGTCTTCCAGTGCTTCATGAACGATATTTTCCGAGACTTTGTCGATAAATTTTTGATTATCTATCTGGATGATATTTTGATCTTCTCCAAGGATTGGGATTCTCATGTGGATCATATTCGGACTGTGTTCCGGATCTTGAGGGAGAATTCCCTGTATGTCAAAGGATCGAAATGCCTTTTTGGAGTACAGAGGATTTCATTTTTGGGATTTATTTTGTCTCCGTCAACTATTGAAATGGACCCGTACAAGGTACAGGCCATTTATGATTGGGTTCAGCCCACTTCTTTGAAGGCCCTCCAGAAGTTTTTGGGTTTTGCTAATTTTTATCGGAAATTTATAGTAAAATTTTCTAGTATTGCCAAGCCATTGACTGATCTGACTAAGAAGGGTGCTGATGTGTTGAATTGGTCTCCTGAGGCTGTTGATTCCTTTCAGGAGCTGAAGCGAAGATTTACCTCCGCCCCGGTTTTGCGGCAACCTGATGTCTCACTCCCGTTCCAGGTAGAGGTGGATGCTTCTGAGATTGGTGCAGGAGCTGTTTTGTCCCAAAAGGATCCTGTAACATCTAAAATGAATCCCTGTGCTTTCTTTTCCCGAAAGTTCTCTCCATCTGAACGTAACTATGATGTGGGGAATCGGGAACTGTTGGCCATGAAATGGGCATTTGAGGAGTGGAGACATCGGTTGGAGGGAGCTAAACATCAAGTTGTGGTCCTCACTGACCACAAGAATTTGATTTACCTAGAGTCGGCTAAACGCTTGAACCCTAGACAGGCTAGGTGGGCCTTGTTTTTTACACATTTTGATTTTGTAGTCTCTTTTCTTCCTGGAACTAAGAATGTCAAGGCAGATGCCCTCTCTAGGAGCTTCTTTGCTGATTCTCCTGTGGTGACCAAGCCTGCTACCATCTTAGGCGAAGGGGTAGTTCTTTCTGCCATCTTGCCCGATTTGAGACTTGCTCTGCAAGAGTTCCAGGAGGACAAACCTGAGCGTTGTCCCAGTGGAAAGTTGTATGTTCCTGACCAGTGGAAGAAGCGAGTGATGTCTGAAGTTCATTGCTCTGCATTGGCTGGTCACCCAGGTATTTTTGGTACTAGAGATCTGGTGAGTCGGTCTTTTTGGTGGCCCACCTTGTCTCATGATGTCAGGAATTTTGTGCAGTCCTGTGGGACTTGCTCCCGGTCTAAATCTTGTTCTCGCTCTAGTGGGTTGTTGATGCCTTTGCCGGTCCCCAGGAGGCCATGGACCCATATTTCAATGGATTTCATCTCTGATATGCCGGTCTCTCAAAGAATGACTGTTATTTGGGTGATTTGTGATAGGTTCTCTAAGATGGTTCATCTTGTACCACTCCCTAAGTTGTCGTCTTCCTCTGAGTTGGTGCCCCTGTTTTTGCAACAGGTGGTTCGCTTGCACGGGATTCCTGAGAACATTGTATCTGACAGAGGAGTTCAGTTTGTGTCTAGGTTTTGGAGGACTTTCTGTTCCAAGCTGGGAATTCAGTTGTCCTTCTCCTCTGCTTTTCACCCTCAGACCAATGGGCAGACAGAGAGAACAAACCAGACCTTGGAGTCGTATTTGAGATGTTTTATTTCCGCTGATCAGGATGATTGGGTTTCATTTTTGCCCTTGGCCGAATTTGCTTTAAATAATAGAGCTAGTTCTGCCACTTTGATGTCACCTTTTTTTTGTAACTTTGGGTTTCATCCTCGATTTTCTTCAGGGCAGGTGGAGCCTTCTGCCTGCCCAGGTGTTGACACTGTGGTGGAGAGAATGCACCAGATCTGGGACCAAGTGGTGGATAAGTTATCTCTCTCCCAGGAAAAGGCCCAGCGGTTTTCCAATCGACATAGGACCATTGGTCCCCAGTTTAAGATTGGAGATATGGTGTGGTTATCTTCAAAAAATATTGCTATGAAGGTGGCTTCTCCTAAGTTTAAGCCTAGATTTATTGGACCAAACAAGATTTTGGAGATTATTAATCCGGTCTCTTTTCGTTTGGCTCTTCCTGTCACATTTAAAATCCATAATGTGTTCCATAAGTCCTTGTTGAAGAGTTTTGTTGAACCAGTTGTTCCTGGGGTGGCACCTCCGGACCCTGTTTTGGTTGAAGGTAACATGGAATATGAGGTAGAGAAAATACTGGATTCCCGTCTGGCTAGACGGAGACTCCAGTATTTGGTTAAATGGAAGGATTATGGTCAGGAGGATAATTCCTGGGTCTCTGCCTCTGATATTCATGCCAAAAGATTGGTGCGTGCCTTTCATCGGGCTCACCCTGATCGCCCTGGTGGCGTGGTTGAGGGTTCGGTGAGCCCTCCTCAAGGGGGAGGTACTGTTGTGAGTTCATTTTCCCCTTCGTCACTGAGGTCTGGTGAACTCCCTATTCTGGTGAGGGAAGGTAGTGAGCCTGATTATCAGGCACCTGAGCCTAATGATGATGACTGGCTGAGTGGAGTCACGGACTGGATATAAGGCTGCCGACGCCCTTCTGCCCTGCGGGTGATTTCTCTGTGGACTTCTAGGACACCAGTCTGATTCCTGCTCCTCTAAAGCTAAGTTTTCTGCTTTGCCTTTTTGCATTTGTGTTTTGTTTTTGCTTGCCTTGCTCTTCTGGTTTCTGCCATTCCCTGCTGGGTGAGCTGAATCTCCTTTTGCCGGTTGCTCTGTCTTCAGAATATTCCTGAGTACTGACATAGTCTTTTTGAAGCCTAGCGTCTTCAGGGCCTTTTTCACTGTCAGTCTGCTGGCTCTTATTTCCATAGGGTTTTTCACGGATTGCAGACAGCAGCCTTCCTGTCCTTTCCTATCTAGTTAGCTTGGGCCCCGTCTTTGCTCAGTCTATCTTTCTGTCTGTGTTAGGCCTCTTTCACACTTCAGTTTTTTGCATCAGTTCAAATCCGCCAAAAAGTCAGACAAGCGGATCCGTTGTCAACTGATGTGAATGGATGTCACAGGATCCGTTTTCAGACGGAACCTGAAAATGAGGAAATTTAAAGGAAATGCTGGCCGGGAAGGGGAGAGAGAGGGAGAGAGAGAGGGGGAGAGAGAGAGGGAGAGAGAGAGGGAGAGAGAGAGGGAGAGAGAGAGGGAGAGAGAGAGAGAGGGAGAGAGAGAGAGAGAGAGTTTTTTATTTTTGTCCGGCACCCAGAAAGAATTTCGGGTTAAATGAGTGTCTGGGGGATCCGCCAGAAATAAAAACGTTGCAAGCTCCGTTTTGAAATCTTTGAGGATGGTGACGGACAGCAACTTTTGGCGGATCCTCAAAAAAAACGGATGCAACGGACAGTAATCCGTCACAATCCGCCATTAATGAAAGTCAATGGAGAAAAAGAAAAGGATCCTCAAAAGAAAATTGAGGATCCGTTTTTTTAAAAACCTGGCGGATTGTGACTGATTGTAAAAAACTGAAGTGTGAAAGAGGCCTTAGTGTTCTTTCTTTTTGCTTCACCGTCATTATATGTTGGGGGCTGCCTTTTGCTTTGGGGTCTGCTCTGGGGCAGTTTAGATTTCCCACTCTGTCTTTAGGCTATATAGTCCTCCGGCTGTGATCGAGGGGTCTAGGGCATCGTAGGAACCCCCCACGGCTACTGCTAGTTGTGTTGATAGGTTCAGGGGTCTGCAATCCGATAGCTGCCAACTTCTCTGGTTTTCTGGACATAGCTAGCATTTCTGTTTTTGCCGCCTACGGTGACTCATTCATAACAGTATGGGTCGACACTGTTGTACCCTCGGACTGCAGGGCAGCTTGAACTTGTTTGGATGTTAGTCGAGGTTCTTTATCCAACATCCGCACAATCTTGCGTTGAAATCTCTTGTCAATTTTTCTTTTCCATCCACATCTAGGGAGGTTAGCCACAGTGCCATGGGCTTTAAACTTCTTGATGACACTGCGCACGGTAGACACAGGAACATTCAGGTCTTTGGAGATGGACTTGTAGCCTTGAGATTGCTCATGCTTCCTCACAATTTGGTTTCTCAAGTCATCAGCCAGTTCTTTGGTCTTCTTTCTTTTCTCCATGCTCAATGTGGTACACACAAGGACACAGGACAGAGGTTGAGTCAACTTTAATCCATGTCAACTGGCTGCAAGCGTGATTTAGTTATTGCCAACACCTGTTAGGTGCCACAGGTAAGTTACAGGTGCTGTTAATTACACAAAATAGAGAAGCATCACATGATTTTTCGAACAGTGCCAATACTTTTGTCCACCCTCTTTTTTATGTTTGGTGTGGAATTATATCCAATTTGGCATTAGGACAATTCTTTGTGTTTTTTCATTTAAGACAAATTAAATGAAGATAGTAATACCAAAGAATTTGTGTTTGCAATCATTTTCAGGAAGAAACTGAGTATTATCTGACAGAATTGCAGGGGTGTCAATACTTTTGGCCACAACTATATATATATATATATATATATATTCATAGCCTCATGTGAAGCAAACTGGATGAAGGTAAAGAAGTAAAACTCATGTGGAAGGAAAGGTAGAAACAAAATAGAAACTGTATTAGGTGTTATATATTACAATACAGCATAGATTAGCTTAAAAAAAATTGTATTTCAGGATCAGACAACCTCTTTAACAAATTAGATTATATGGCATCTAACTTCAAATTGATAACATTTTCATACGAGTAACGTAATTTAGGTTACTAGTTGGTATCGGCACCTCAAAAATGTCAACAGTAATCCATAGAAGCCTTGAGGAAGGAGGACAACATCCAATGAAAGGGGTAGGATTGCAGACACCTAGTGTTTTATTTTATATTTTTTTTGGAAAGCACACAGCTGGTGGTGACGTCACTAAACAATAGGACGATGTTTTGTGAGTGAATAGCCTGGATCAGCCTGACCATCCATCATGCTGAATTACTATGGCACCACGATCGTGGAGCTTTTTTACTAATACAGATAGCGCCAGATTTGTATACATGATTGCAAATTGTTATTGGTATTGTTTGAATCATAAACTATCAGTTTACCATGAATATGATAGGACCACTTGGTCCCTCCTTTTGTTCCCCATCCCCCTCCCCCACCCTCCCTTCCCCTCTTCCAATCTCTACCTTACCCCATTATTGTTAAAACCCTTCAATAAAATTATTTGGAAAACTAATACTGATAGCATGGTGTAAACTATGGCTGTAACTCTAGTTTCTAATTTTAAATCTTCAACACGCTTTCTCACATAGGATGACTCCATAAAAAAACTGAAACAGAATATTATGTATTTGTATTTCTAAGTTAGTGGGATAAGAACTAAGGCAAGTCAGTAACTCATTAAAAGGATTTTCCCACGAACAACAATAGATTTTTGTTATTATACCTTGGAATAATTATAGGTTCCACAATTGGATGTGTTTAAATAAAATGTTCCTGTGCTGAGATAATCTTATAAATGTGCCACTGCTGTGTACTGTGTAATGGCTGTGTCTGACCGTACAGGAACATGGTCTGATCACACCACAGCACCTGGGCAGGGGGGGAGAAAAGGAATGTACAGATAGGACAGCATGGTATTGCAAAAGATTCTTTCATTGAAGTAAAAGATTGCTTAAAAACAGGCAAGGAAATGTTTTACCTCACAAAAAGAATCAGCTGTGATCCCGTGTTGTAATGTTTTTATACTCTCTTTTGCTTCCTCCCCTGCCCAGGAGCTGTGGTATGATCAGACCATGTTCCTGCACGGTCAGACACAGCTATTACACAGTATACAGCAGGGGACATTTATAAGATTATCTCAGCACAGGAACATTTTATTTAAACACATCCAATTGTGGAAATTATTATTCCAAGATCTATTGATCATAGTACACTATAGGAACAAAAAAAGCGCAAATAGGGTCTTATCCGGGGTAATGTTAAAAAATATAAAAGAAATTCACTCACCTATTGCAGGAGAGATCAGGCATGTACGATTAGTAGTCAGCTGCTGCACGTCCAAAGGTCAAACAAGTCACCGCTGATATAACAATTCTTATGGAAGTAATTTATGGACTTCCATGCGCTGCTTGACAAAATACAGGATTCCAATTATGGTGGAAGAATAATCATTTATTCCCAATGCGTTTCAAAGTAAGAACTACTTCCTCAGGGGATAACATGTTTGTCATCCCCTGAGGAAGAAGTAGTTCTTACTTCAAAACGCGTTGGCAATAAATGATTGATCTTCCACCATAATTGGAATCCTGTATTTTGTCAAGCAGCGCATGGAAGTCCATAAATTACTTCCATAAGAATTGTTAAGATCTATTGATTAAAATTAACTTTAGTTTGTGGGTAAAACATTTTAAAGCTCCCGTGCTGGAGGGCATTATATGCAGAAAGGTGAGCTGAACCCGTGCTCCTGGATATCTATTATGAACCAGTGATCACCCCCTACCACCATTGAACTCAAGAACTTTACTGCATAGAAATAGATATCATCTTCAATGTGGAGCAGGATGGCTTTTGCCACATATCTTTAGATCAGTTTTGTAATTTTGATACCTAGATTTATATTGGGACCACAGCACAAAACTATACAAGTTTTTACAATCCTTGGAAACCGACAAATTATATGGCAGTCCTGTATAGTCCAGAACATAACATTGGGGTTCAGGCGGCATCACTGTTTATTTTTTGAATGATGGTGGCAGACACATTTAAAGGGAATATGTCAGCAGGTTTTTGCTTTGTTATTTGTCAGCAGCATGATGTAGGGGCATAGACCCTGATTCCTGGGTTATACCACTGTACCACTTAGTTTACTGGGTGCAGCACTTGAGACAGAATCAGGATTTTCTCTTGAGAAGATCTAGCAGAGCTTGGAATATAGATCTGTGTATAACCCCACCCACAGCACTGATTAGCAGCTTTCTGTGTACATTATATAGTGACAGAAAGTTGCTAATCAGTGCTGAGGGTGTGGTTGGACCAGGCAGCACAAGACACCTAGTCTTGTAGTGATAATCTCCATCTGATAAAACACTGATTTTATTGAAACAGGAAAACACAGCTCAGAAAGTGACACATCCCTGGAATCATGTTCTCTTCTCCTACATCATGATGCACTTAGATCACATAGCAAAAACTTGCTGACAGATTTCCTTTCACAAATATCATCTTTGGCATTCCCTCTCAGAATGGTTCATCTGAGTCTTGTGCAACACTTCTATGATCTCGTAGTAGAGTGGTCTTCGAATCTGAAAAAAGTAAAAGTAAAGTGAGGGCAAATATTTTTTTTCACAGGGAGGTAATGAACTGGATGGTTGCAAAATCTTCCTTGAGGGAACATGCTTGATTGTTGTTGAGCTTAGCTGTAACCCAGCTTTACCAGTAATCAGCAGCAGTGACTGATCAAAGCGTGTCAGCATATCTCCCACTACTTAGCATTATAGTTATAGTGTAAGTCTGCCACTGACTCATTGCTTCCTGACTTTGTGACATAATTCAATGGAAGGATCAGCAGCTCAGAGGCCAGTAACAGTCTGCTCACAGCTGGAGAATGCCACCACAGCACAATCGGATGCTAGTGCAGCCAGCTGGGATAGGTCAGCAGACATTATCCTGGCCACCTGTACTGCATAGTAAACAGAGTAAATGATGCACGTAAATGTCACATCAAGCAGAGAATAATGAAATGTAATGATGCATTTGCCATCCTCGATCCACTTGCATTCTCACTTATGTAGAAATTCAAAATTGGACTTCTAAGTGATGAATATCCATTTGTGGAGTGAAAAGTATGTTTAAAGGGGGTATTATAGGATGTGCTATTTTTAAAGGAGCATATATATATATATATATATATATATATATATATATATATATATATATATAAAAATAAGTTAATTGCGCTAGCAGGATAAGTGCTGGACAAAAAATATGTATGTAAACTCAGTACACTCTCCCCTCCTCACACAGAGGGTAATACCGTTCAGCAATAATAAGGAATTGACCGCAATAGAGCTAGTTCACAAAACGTGCATAGCGATACCTTCGTTCCAATAGGTTATGAACTGGTGGAGGGGTCCTTCCTCAAGCGGGATCCCAGTACGGAAATGGCAGTTCAGACAGTGGTAGCGATGAGGGTGCCAAACTTTAGATTGTTGAGGCTCGGTTGGGAACCACAGGTATTGGACGCTGCTCCGGCCGGTAGCAGACGTCCGTCTAATCGCGTGACTGCCGCCGCTACCCGGCGAATATGACCGCGCGAATAGATTCAAATCCAGCAAGGTAGCAAAACCTGCAGGACCTTGCGTGACATCACGGTCACGTGGAGAGCCACGTGACTGGCTAGTGAGCGCAAATTAGACCAAAAAGCTGTCTTACGCGTTTCGGAATCACCGGATTCCTTCCTCAGAGATGGTCTATAGGAATCAAATAGGCGCTTATATACCCACAGTGTCCAGCCTCTATATTCATTAATTAAAAGTAAACAATTCAATCTCACTGTTTAAGCCATTAGGGACCAGTGTATTCATTTCAAATATCAATCTGCTTTCTTCCCTTGACATTTGTTGGATAAAATTCCCTTTCCGCCAGCTTTTTTTAACCACTCTAATGCCGGTAACTTTAACGTTCTTAATAGAACCTCCATGATAATTAATAAAATGTTGTGAAAGTGGGTGACCCATAAATCTGTTTCCAATATTGCGCAGATGTTCAGCTATCCGGACGTGCATTGGACGTATTGTGCGTCCTATGTACAATTTCCCACAGGGACATGTGATGCCATATATGACCCCTGTAGTTTCACATGTTATAAAATCTTTAATTTTTACCTCCGCAAATTTATTTGTAATCACTACTTGTTTTTTAGAGGTCAATTTTTTACAGGGGCCACACTTTCTACAAGGAAAAAAAACCCCTGGTAGTTTCTCTAAATTTGATGTAACATTGCTTAGAGGTTTGGAAATAGAGGGAGCTATCAGATTGCCCAAATTTTGCGCCTTCCTGAAAATGAACCTAGGGTATAGTGGTAAAGATTCCCCTATAACCTTATCATTTCTCAGGATGTTCCAATGTCTCCTAACAATTTTTTTAAAAATTGTACTGTTAGAGTTATATTGTGTGATTATGGGGATTTCTTCCATAAAGGAATTGCCATTTTTTCTCTTCCATTGTTCCAGTAGTTGATCCCTTGGAATCTTCTCCACTAGTTCTTTTGTTTTTAATAAAGATATTGAATCGTAACCCTTATTGGAGAACATCTTCATCATTGTCTCTGGCTCTCTATTAAAATCCTCCCTTTTCGAACAATTGCGATGAGCTCTAATTAGTTGACTTTTTGGAACATTTAGCAGCCAGCTAGGTAAATGGCAACTATCAAGTGAAATAAAATTATTAGAATCGGTAGGCTTATGATATAGTTGTGAGCCGATAACATTATTTTCTACAAAAATTTTTAAGTCTAAAAAATGTATTTCTTTTGAACTAGTGGTCATAGAAAATTTTAAAAAATAAGGATTTTTATTTAATTAATTAAAAAATTGTTCCAATAGCAAGGGACCACCAGACCATATAAAAACAATATCATCTATGAATCGATGCCATAGCACTAGGTTCGCTAGTAGCCTGCCATCGGGATAGATGGTTTCCTGTTCCCATCTCCCCACGTACAGATTTGCGTAGCTAGGAGCGAACCTCGTGCCCATGGCTGTACCCCACTGCTGGGAGTAGTAGTTCATCCCATATCGGAAGAAATTGTGAGTTAAAATAAAATTTATACACTCAAGAAGATATTCAATTTGATCACGCGGTAATGAACCATCCATCCTCAAAAAGTGTTCCACTGCTTCACAGCCCTTTTTATGCTGAATAACTGTATACAAAGAAGTGATGTCAAGTGTGCCCATAATGTAATGGTCACACCATTTTATATTCTTTAAAATACCTAAAATATGGGTGCTATCCTTGAGATACGCCGGGAGCTCAGGTATCAGTCTTTGTAAATGACAATCCACAAATTTAGATAAGTTTGATGTTAAACCTCCAATAGCAGATATAATAGGTCTCCCGGGTGGATTGTTCATATTTTTGTGCACCTTAGGTAGATAATAAAAATAAGGCACTCTAGGGTGGGGTGTATTAATAAAATCGATTTCTTTTTTATTTAGAATGCCCTTTTCAAAGCCCTTCTTTATCAATTCCCGCATCTCTACCAGATACTCATTAGAAGGATCATGGGTTAATAATTTATAGGTTTGTTTATCATCTAAAATCCGGAGTGCTTCTCTCTCATAATCTGACGTGTATAGTATTACTATCCCACCCCCTTTGTCTGCCGGTCTGATAGTGATCTCCCTGTTCTCCTGAAGTTGCCTAATGGCTTTTCTTTCCTTATGTAACAAATTAAGTTTAAATTTATTACATCTCCTATCAGAGACTTTTCTGATTTCATGTATAACATTATTTTGGAATGCTTCAAATGCCTCTGAATACTCTTGTAGTGGATTAAAGTTAGATTTTTTCTTTAGATCAGTATGTTTATAAAGATCAAAAATGCTCGTAGAGTCATCTATAGTACTACTAATTTTCTTTTTCATATAGTGTTTCTTCAGGGCTAATTTCCTCATGAATAGTTTTACACCAACAAAAGCTTGAAATTTATCAAATTTAGCACTGGGAGCATACTTTAGGCCTTTATTCAGTAAACGGGATTCATTTTCTTGTAGGGGGTATCGACTAAGATTAAATATTTTTTGTTCAGGAACAGTTGATTGATCTATCTGTGATGGGGATTGTTGTATATTCTTTTTTTTGGTAAATTCCCCGCCCCTACACCCCCTTTTACGTTTCTTTTTTGACCTACCTGAAAAAAAGGAAGGTGGCTCTGCTTTGTTTTCAATTGTTGTTTTTTCTGTTCCCTCGGACAGACCTTATCATTTCTATTGTCTAGTGGAGGATTGTTATTATATTTATCACTCACCATAGAGGAAATATTTTCTATATTTTCTATAACCGTAAATCGGTTATGAGTACTGATAGAGGGTAATGGTGTGGAGATAGCTGGTGATTCTGCCCCCTGTGTGACAGTGGTGCCTCCATTATTGGCTATTTCCATGTTAGTTGGATTTTCCATATCGAAAGTGATGTGGATAGAGAATCTTTCACTCGATGTGAGGAGGGAGGTATCCCCTCCATGTATCTCATCTAAAGTTAGCAGTTGACCTGATGATTTAGGAGAGCACTGTTCTTCATACCGATGTACGGCGTCAGATCTAGTAGTTTGGCTATCACCATAGTTGGATGTTATCGATACTAAGTTTTTATTAATGGTGAAAACAGAGTCCCTACCAAATTTCCTACGTTTTTTCTCTATTATTTCTTTTTCTTTATTACGTATCCTCTTTTTAATGTTGCCAGAGAGGTGTATAATTTCAGGATGGAGCTCATATGGTTTAATCTCCTCAAATAAATCAGTGATTTCTCTGCGTATCCTCAATAGTTCACTCCTCCTTTTCTCTATAATGAAGGATACAGTTCGTTTAGAAAAATCCTTAAACATAGCATCCCATTCAGCTAGTGTTTCTGAATCCCCAATGTCGCCTGTCAGGCGTTTGTACACCATTAGCCCCTTTGGTATACAGTTAGAAGCTAGATATCTTTCTAGCGTCGATATCTCCCACAGATCTCTCATCTCTTTTAACAAATGTTGTTCCAATATTTTGAGTGATTTAATAATCTGGGATATTTCCCCCCTACTGGGGGTATCCACAGGTTCATACTGTTCAGAGTTGAAAAATCTCTGGATATTATATATCCTTTCCTTCCTATCAGACCATAAACTGGCCATAATACACAAGCAAATAATATGATTCTTACCAAAATGAACCAGCTAATTAAAATATATGTAAACACTGCTGCCTCAGTGAGCGGTGGTAAAAACTTATTAAGACCATAAAAACATATGCACAAAGGCGCAAATTGCTACGTTCTAATGCCTGCAGCTGCAAATATGGACAAAAACCACCCAATTTGTCCTACAATAAGAATCAATTAATAAAAATAAGTTATTTGCGCTAGCAGGATAAGTGCTGGACAAAAAATATGTATGTAAACTCAGTACACTCTCCGCTCCTCACACAGAGGGTAATACCGTTCAGCAATAATAAGGAATTGACCGCAATAGAGCTAGTTCACAAAACGTGCATAGCGATACCTTCGTTCCAATAGGTTATGAACTGGTGGAGGGGTCCTTCCTCAAGCGGGATCCCAGTACGGAAATGGCAGTTCAGACAGTGGTAGCGATGAGGGTGCCAAACTTTAGATTGTTGAGGCTCGGTTGGGAACCGCAGGTATTGGACGCTGCTCCGGCCGGTCTAATCGCGTGACTGCCGCCGCTACCCGGCGAATATGACCGCGCGAATAGATTCAAAGCCAGCAAGGTAGCAAAACCTGCAGGACCTTGCATGACATCACGGTCACGTGGAGAGCCACGTGACTGGCTAGTGAGCGCAAATTAGACCAAAAAGCTGTCTTACGCGTTTCGGAATCACCGGATTCCTTCCTCAGAGATGGTCTATAGGAATCAAATAGGCGCTTATATACCCACAGTGTCCAGCCTCTATATTCATTAATTAAAAGCAAACAATTCAATCTCACTGTTTAAGCCATTAGGGACCAGTGTATTCATTTCAAATATCAATCTGATTTCTTCCCTTGACATTTGTTGGATAAAATTCCCTTCCCTTTAACATTGCTTAGAGGTTTGGAAATAGAGGGAGCTATCAAATTGCCCAAATTTTGCGCCTTCCTGAAAATGAACCTAGGGTATAGTGGTAAAGATTCCCCTATAACCTTGTCATTTCTCAGGATGTTCCAATGTCTCCTAACAATTTTTTTAAAAATTGTACTGTTAGAGTTATATTGTGTGATTATGGGGATTTCTTCCATAAAGGAATTGCCATTTTTTCTCTTCCATTGTTCCAGTAGTTGATCCCTTGGAATCTTCTCCACTAGTTCTTTTGTTTTTAATAAAGATATTGAATCGTAACCCTTATTGGAGAACATCTTCATCATTGTCTCTGGCTCTCTATTAAAATCCTCCCTTTTCGAACAATTGCGATGAGCTCTAATTAGTTGACTTTTTGGAACATTTAGCAGCCAGCTAGGTAAATGGCAACTATCAAGTGAAATAAAATTATTAGAATCGGTAGGCTTATGATATAGTTGTGAGCCGATAACATTATTTTCTACAAAAATTTTTAAGTCTAAAAAATTTTTATTTCTTTTGAACTAGTGGTCATAGAAAATTTTAAAAAATAAGGATTTTTATTTAATGAATTAAAAAATTGTTCCAATAGCAAGGGACCACCAGACCATATAAAAACAATATCATCTATGAATCGATGCCATAGCACTAGGTTCGCTAGTAGCCTGCCGTCGGGATAGATGGTTTCCTGTTCCCATCTCCCCACGTACAGATTTGCATAGCTAGGAGCGAACCTCGTGCCCATGGCTGTACCCCACTGCTGGGAGTAGTAGTTCATTCCATATCGAAAGAAATTGTGAGTTAAAATAAAATTTATACACTCAAGAAGATATTCAATTTGATTACGCGGTAATGAACCATCCATCCTCAAAAAGTGTTCCACTGCTTCACAGCGCTTTTTATGCTGAATAACTATATGCAAAGAAGTGATGTCAAGTGTGCCCATAAAGTAATGGTCACACCATTTTATATTCTTTAAAATACCTAAAATATGGGTGCTATCCTTGAGATACGCCGGGAGCTCAGGTATCAGTCTTTGTAAATGACAATCCACAAATTTAGATAAGTTTGATGTTAAACCTCCAATAGCAGATATAATAGGTCTCCCGGGTGGATTGTTTATATTTTTGTGCACCTTAGGTAGATAATAAAAATGAGGCACTCTAGGGTGGTGTGTATTAATAAAATCCATTTCTTTTTTATTTAAAATGCCCTTTTCAAAGCCCTTCTTTATCAATTACCGCATCTCTACCAGATACTCATTAGAAGGATCATGGGTTAATAATTTATAGGTTTGTTTATCATCTAAAATCCGGAGTGCTTCTCTCTCATAATCTGACGTGTTTAGTATTACTATCCCACCCCCTTTGTCTGCCGGTCTGATAGTGATCTCCCTGTTCTCCTGAAGTTGCCTAATGGCTTTTCTTTCCTTATGTAACAAATTATGTTTAAATTTATTACATCTATCAGAGACTTTTCTGATTTCATGTATAACATTATTTTGGAATGCTTCAAATGCCTCTGAATACTCTTGTAGTGGATTAAAGTTAGATTTTTTCTTTAGATCAGTATGTTTATAAAGATCAAAAATGCTCGTAGAGTCATCTATAGTACTACTAATTTTCTTTTTCATATAGTGTTTCTTCAGGGCTAATTTCCTCATGAATAGTTTTACACCAACAAAAGCTTGAAATTTATCAAATTTAGCACTGGGAGCATACTTTAGGCCTTTATTCAGTAAACGGGATTCATTTTCTTGTAGGGGGTATCGACTAAGATTAAATATTTTTTGTTCAGGAACAGTTGATTGATCTATCTGTGATGGGGATTGTTGTATATTCTTTTTTTTGGTAAATTCCCCGCCCCTACACCCCCTTTTACGTTTCTTTTTTGACCTACCTGAAAAAAAGGAAGGTGGCTCTGCTTTGTTTTCAATTGTTGTTTTTTCTGTTCCCTCGGACAGACCTTATCATTTCTATTGTCTAGTGGAGGATTGTTATTATATTTATCACTCACCATAGAGGAAATATTTTCTATATTTTCTATAACCGTAAATCGGTTATGAGTACTGATAGAGGGTAATTGTGTGGAGATAGCTGGTGATTCTGCCCCCTGTGTGACAGTGGTGCCTCCATTATTGGCTATTTCCATGTTAGTTGGATTTTCCATATCGAAAGTGATGTGGATAGAGAATCTTTCACTCGATGTGAGGAGGGAGGTATCCCCTCCATGTATCTCATCTAAAGTTAGCAGTTGACCTGATGATTTAGGAGAGCGCTGTTCTTCATACCGATGTACGGCGTCAGATCTAGTAGTTTGGCTATCACCATAGTTGGATGTTATCGATACTAAGTTTTTATTAATGGTGAAAACAGAGTCCCTACCAAATTTCCTACGTTTTTTCTCTATTATTTCTTTTTCTTTATTACGTATCCTCTTTTTAATGTTGCCAGAGAGGTGTATAATTTCAGGATGGAGCTCATATGGTTTAATCTCCTCAAATAAATCAGTGATTTCTCTGCGTATCCTCAATAGTTCACTCCTCCTTTTCTCTATAATGAAGGATACAGTTCGTTTAGAAAAATCCTTAAACATAGCATCCCATTCAGCTAGTGTTTCTGAATCCCCAATGTCGCCTGTCAGGGGTTTGTACACCATTAGCCCCTTTGGTATACAGTTAGAAGCTAGATATCTTTCTAGCGTCGATATCTCCCATAGATCTCTCATCTCTTTTAACAAATGTTGTTCCAATATTTTGAGTGATTTAATAATCTGGGATATTTCCCCCCTACTGGGGGTATCCACAGGTTCATACTGTTCAGAGTTGAAAAATCTCTGGATATTATATATCCTTTCCTTCCTATCAGACCATAAACTGGCCATAATACACAAGCAAATAATATGATTCTTACCAAAATGAACCAGCTAATTAAAATATATGTAAACACTGCTGCCTCAGTGAGCGGTGGTAAAAACTTATTAAGACCATAAAAACATATGCACAAAGGCGCAAATTGCTACGTTCTAATGCCTGCAGCTGCAAATATGGACAAAAACCACCCAATTTGTCCTTCAATAAGAATCAATTAATAAAAATAAGTTATTTGCGCTAGCAGGATAAGTGATGGACAAAAAATATGTATGTAAACTCAGTACACTCTCCCCTCCTCACACAGAGGGTAATACCGTTCAGCAATAATAAGGAATTGACCGCAATAGAGCTAGTTCACAAAACGTGCATAGCGATACCTTCGTTCCAATAGGTTATGAACTGGTGGAGGGGTCCTTCCTCAAGCGGGATCCCAGTACGGAAATGGCAGTTCAGACAGTGGTAGCGATGAGGGTGCCAAACTTTAGATTGTTGAGGCTCGGTTGGGAACCACAGGTATTGGACGCTGCTCCGGCCGGTAGCAGACGTCCGTCTAATCGCGTGACTGCCGCCGCTACCCGGCGAATATGACTGCACGAATAGATTCAAAGCCAGCAAGGTAGCAAAACCTTCAGGACCTTGCGTGACGTCACGGTCACGTGGAGAGCCACGTGACTGGCTAGTGAGCGCAAATTAGACCAAAAAGCTGTCTTACGCGTTTCGGAATCACCGGATTCCTTCCTCAGAGATGGTCTATAGGAATCAAATAGGCGCTTATATACCCACAGTGTCCAGCCTCTATATTCATTAATTAAAAGCAAACAATTCAATCTCACTGTTTAAGCCATTAGGGACCAGTGTATTCATTTCAAATATCAATCTGCTTTCTTCCCTTGACATTTGTTGGATAAAATTCCCTTTCCGCCAGCTTTTTTTAACCACTCTAATGCCGGTAACTTTAACGTTCTTAATAGAACCTCCATGATAATTAATAAAATGGTGTGAAAGTGGGTGACAGGGGAGATCACTATCAGACCGGCAGACAAAGGGGGTGGGATAGTAATACTATACACGTCAAATTATGAGAGAGAAGCACTCCGGATTTTAGATGATAAACAAACCTATAAATTATTAACCCATGATCCTTCTAATGAGTATCTGGTAGAGATGCGGGAATTGATAAAGAAGGGCTTTGAAAAGTGCATTCTAAATAAAAAAGAAATGGATTTTATTAATTCACCCCACCCTAGAGTGCCTTATTTTTATTATCTACCTAAGGTGCACAAAAATATGAACAATCCACCCGGGGGACCTATTATATCTGCTATTGGAGGTTTAACATCAAACTTATCTAAATTTGTGGATTGTCATTTACAAAGACTGATACCTGAGCTCCCGGCGTATCTCAAGGATAGCACCCATATTTTAGGTATTTTAAAGAATATAAAATGGTGTGACCATTACATTATGGGCACACTTGACATCACTTCTTTGTATACAGTTATTCAGCATAAAAAGGGCTGTGAAGCAGTGGAACACTTTTTGAGGATGGATGGTTCATTACCGCGTGATCAAATTGAATATCTTCTTGAGTGTATAAATTTTATTTTAACTCACAATTTCTTCCGATATGGGATGAACTACTACTCCCAGCAGTGGGGTACAGCCATGGGCACGAGGTTCGCTCCTAGCTACGCAAATCTGTACGTGGGGAGATGGGAACAGGAGACGATGTATCCCGACGGCAGGCTACTAGCGAACCTAGTGCTATGGCATCGATTCATAGATGATATTGATTTAATATGGTCTGGTGGTCCCTTGCTATTGGAACAATTTTTTAATTCATTAAATAAAAATCCTTATTTTTAAAACATTTTTATGACCACTAGTTCAAAAGAAATAAATTTTTTAGACTTAACAATTTTTGTAGAAAATAATGTTATCGGCTCACAACTATATCATAAGCCTACCGATTCTAATAATTTTATTTCACTTGATAGTTGCCATTTACCTAGCTGGCTGCTAAATGTTCCAAAAAGTCAACTAATTAGAGCTCATCGCAATTGTTCGAAAAGGGAGGATTTTAATAGAGAGGCAGAGACAATGATGAAGATGTTCTCCAATAAGGGCTACGATTCAATATCTTTATTAAAAACAAAAGAACTAGTGGAGAAGATTCCAAGGGATCAACTACTGGAACAACGGAAGAGAAAAAATAGCAATTCCTTTATGGAAGAAATCCCCATAATCACACAATATAACTCTAACAGTACAATTTTTAAAAAAATTGTTAGGAGACATTGGAACATCCTGAGAAATGATAAGGTTATAGGGGAATCTTTACCACTATACCCTAGGTTCATTTTCAGGAAGGCGCAAAATTTGGGCAATCTGATAGCTCCCTCTATTTCCAAACCTCTAAGCAATGTTACATCAAATTTAGAGAAACTACCAGGGGGTTTTTTTCCTTGTAGAAATTGTGGCCCCTGTAAAAAATTGACCTCTAAAAAACAAGTAGTGATTACAAATAAATTTGCGGAGGTAAAAATTAAAGATTTTATAACATGTGAAACTACAGGGGTCATATATGGCATCACATGTCCCTGTGGGAAATTGTACATAGGACGCACAATACGCCCAATGCACGTCCGGATAGCTGAACATCTGCGCAATATTGGAAACAGATTTATGGGTCACCCACTTTCACACCATTTTATTAATTATCATGGAGGTTCTATTAAGAACGTTAAAGTTACCGGCATTAGAGTGGTTAAAAAAAGCTGGCGGAAAGGGAATTTTATCCAACAAATGTCAAGGGAAGAAAGCAGATTGATATTTGAAATTAATACACTGGTCCCTAATGGCTTAAACAGTGAGATTGAATTGTTTGCTTTTAATTAATGAATATAGAGGCTGGACACTGTGGGTATATAAGCGCCTATTTGATTCCTATAGACCATCTCTGAGGAAGGAATCCGGTGATTCCGAAACGCGTAAGACAGCTTTTTGGTCTAATTTGCGCTCACTAGCCAGTCACGTGGCTCTCCACGTGACCGTGACGTCACGCAAGGTCCTGCAGGTTTTGCTACCTTGCTGGCTTTGAATCTATTCGCGCGGTCATATTCGCCGGGTAGCGGCGGCAGTCACGCGATTAGACGGACGTCTGCTACCGGCCGGAGCAGCGTCCAATACCTGCGGTTCCCAACCGAGCCTCAACAATCTAAAGTTTGGCACCCTCATCGCTACCACTGTCTGAACTGCCATTTCCGTACTGGGATCCCGCTTGAGGAAGGACCCCTCCACCAGTTCATAACCTATTGGAACGAAGGTATCGCTATGCACGTTTTGTGAACTAGCTCTATTGCGGTCAATTCCTTATTATTGCTGAATGGTATTACCCTCTGTGTGAGGAGGGGAGAGTGTACTGAGTTTACATACATATTTTTTGTCCAGCACTTATCCTGCTAGCGCAAATAACTTATTTTTATTAATTGATTCTTATTGTAGGACAAATTGGGTGTTTTTTGTCCATATTTGCAGCTGCAGGCATTAGAACGTAGCAATTTGCACCTTTGTGCATATGTTTTTATGGTCTATATATATATATATATATATATATATACACAGGATCGGATACAGGTTTTTGTGGGCTCCGGGCGAAAGAGTCCCAGTGCCCAGGCCCTTTAACACATACCATGATCCATGTTGCACAGATGCAGCAGAGAAATATATATATAGTACAATGCCAAAGCTCTCACTACATGAGTGATATCTGTTGTAAATTCTACAATACCGTACAGCTGATGGGATTTAGGTGATCGCGGGTATACAGGTTTCAGTACCTGTAGTATTAAAGAAAAATGAGATATTGATAAATGTACCCCATGAGTAGAAACTGCCCCCAGCAGTGTACCCTTTACAAAAGCCAATTTCCTTCTATAAAGTCCTCCATACAGTATAATGGGCCCAATATATTGCTCCATACAGTATAATGAGCCCCATATATTGCACCATGCAGTATAATGAGCCCCATATAATGCTCCATACAGAATAATGGACCCCATACAATGTTCCATACAATATAATGGGTCCAATATATTGCTCCAAAGAAAATAATGGGCCCCATATAATGGCCCATACAGTATAATGGGCCCTAATGCCTCATATAATACTCTATACAGAATGGGCCCCGTATAATGCTTCATACAGAATGTGTCCCATGTAATGCTCCATACAGAATGTGCCCCATATAATGCTCCATACAGAATGGGCCCTATATAATGCTCCATACAGAATGTGCCCCATATAATGCTCCATACAGAATGGGCCCTATATAATGCTCCATACAGAATGGGCCTTATATATTGATATATTGCTCCATACAGAATGGGCCCCATATATTGCTCCATACATTAAAAATAATGAAATACTCACTTCTCCTCGCTCTCCGCAGGTCCAAATGCTTCAGCATCACCGTCTTACTTCTCTCTGGACTGTGACTGCTCAGAGCAGACAGCGCACACTAATGATGTCATCGCGTCCCCGGTCCTGAGACATCACAGTCTGAAATTGTGGAAGACACAGGAGCTGCACACAACCAGATTCACCGTGTATAACCTCCTTAGTCCTTTCCCTTTCTGGTTGTCTATAATCATCTCTGGTCTCATATAACTCAGTAAAAGTACAGTATGTCCATGTGAATTGGCTGTTTTAAGGTATCTGTCCAGATTATAATACATCTCCCATGTAAAGCGCTATGGAATAAATGGCACTATAATAATAATTATTAATAATAATAATAATAATACCAATTAATTTATAAACACAAAGAAGCAAATATAGTAAAGAAGTGAAAATCTCGGTGGAAAAACCATCGCAATGTCAGACTTGTATTATGGAGATGTTAAAGACTGACCTATGAGTGGCCGTGCACAATATACAACTATATACAACTGTTTTTTAATTTGCACAATGCCACAGCATTTAATTACTTTGCTCAGGGCTGCTTTATGACAGTAGATGACATGGAGTCTGCTGATTAGATTACGTTCTAGCAGAAGTTATGTTGGACTGGTCCGAAGAATCCCATGAGAGCCTAAGTACAGTATGTCCATGTGAATTGGCTGTTTTAAGACCTCTGTCCAGATTATAATACATCTCCCAGCCGCCCAGAAAAAGAAGATTAAAACTGATCAATATCTGGGATCATTAAAAGAAAAATGTTCAGAGTTCGATAAATCTGTGTCAACCGTATATCTTACTGCCAGCTCATTCTAGTAAAACTGTGACCCTTCATGAAAAAATAGGAAGCAATCATTAACTGTTTCCCTGCCAACATGGCAGGCAGCCTTGAGTAAATTGTTTTTTAAGAGCCATCTGCTTTCCAGAAACAAGGTGTAATTGATAAAGCTCATTACTTGACCAGCGTACAAAGTCTTCGGCCATAATGTTATCAAAATCTACATCTATATCTACATTTTCTTCAAGCAAAACTACAGGTTCCCCATTTATTTAGGGTCATTAAGCTTTGTGAAAAATGTGCCCTAAAGACATAGAGCTCAAAGCAGTGTCCACTTAAAAGATAAGTAAAAAGTAAGCATTAGCTGCCAAACCATAACCATTGTTCTTAAGGCCACGTCTCACATAACGAGATCGTTAGCGAGATCGCTGAAACGTCACAGATTTTGTGACACAACAGCGACCTCACCAACAATCTCGCTACGTGTGTCACATAGCGGCGACCGACCCCCCCGCTGGATATATCACTGATCGTGCTCGAATGTCCTAGGCCATTTTTTGATCGTTGGTGTCCCGATGGCCAGCATGCATCGCTGTGTTTGACGCCGACGAGCGACCTTGTTGGTGACGCAGAACTCAGGGATGCAGGCGTGAGTCGTCATAAAAGCTGCTGTGTGACAAGGTCCCAACGACCGCCGAGGTCGTTATACAGATCGCCGTATCGTTGCTGCATCGTTGAATAGATCTGCCTGTTTGACAACTTACTAGCGATCATGTAGCGACGTACCAGCGATCCTTACCAGGTCGTATCATTGTTGGGATCGCTAGAGCGTCGCTATGTGTAACGGGACCCTAAGTGTCTCTACTGCCTCTCCAGCAGGACTATAGCTTTCCTTAAATCTGCAGCCTAAAGATTACCTTACCCCAATCTACATGTAAAGGATTGGAGTAGCTATCGTAGCTATCGTCACCTCCCCCCCACACCAGTAATATAATGAATTGCCATGTTTTATATGTGGTTTTAGCTACTTTGTGGCCTGCAGCACTTAATTAACCACAGGAAAGGGTTAATAGGGGATTTCCCTATCAAACATTGGAGAACTCTGTTTTTTTAAAAAATAACAAAACAATAATCTTTATTCCATATAATAACTAAAAACATAACATTTGTGAGGCAGTACATGATAAGACAACACGTGGTACAATCACATGGTATACATAGTGGTATATAAAAAATCCTCCCTCCGAGGAAGCTAACGCGAAATGTGCGTTAAGGTAAATATTATGCCTGTACAGTAGCCTATATGTTTAATGTGACATATGCCTTGCACTAGTGGAGCATCTTTGTATTCACTGTATTCACTCCAGCGCCATACTTACATACTTACCTCACCGGGAGGAGCGTTGCCGCGGCGCTTCTCTTCTTATGGTGACCGGGGCAGGAAGCTGGGGGAGGAGTGTGGCACTGACGCCGTAGTACGTGCATGAGCATAGCGCTATCCGGCGCCATTTTCCCGAAGACACATTAGCAGTGTGTCTTCAGGAAAATGGCGCCGGACAGCGCAGTGTGGGCATGCACATACTCCGGCACCAGTGCCACACTCCTCCCGCAGCCTCCAGCAGAACGGGACAGCGCTGGACCACAGGAAAGATGGGTGAGTATAAATTTTTTCTTTTGTATGTGTGCAGTTTCCTAGGGGTGAGGGGGACCATACATACCAGGAAAGGGGGTGAGGGGTACCATGCATACCATGAAAGGGGGGTGAGGGGTACCATGCATACCACAAAAGGGGGGTGAGGGGACCATGCATACCACAAAAGGGGGTGAGGAGACCATGTATACCATGAAAGGGAAGTGAGGGGACCATGCATACCACGAAAGGGGGGTGAGAGGACCATGCATACCAGGATAGGGGAGGTGAGGGGGACCATGCATACGAGGAAAGGGGGGTGATGGGACCATGCATACCAGGAAAGAGGGGTGAGGGGAACCATGCATAACAAGAAAGGGGGCTAAGAGGACCATGCATACCAGGAAAGGGGGGTGAGGGGGACCATGCATACCAGGATAAGGGAGGTTAGGGGACCATGCATTCCAGGAAAGGGGGGTGAGGGTGACCATGCATACCAGGAAAGGGGGGTGAGGGGGACCATGCATACCAGGAAAGGGGGGGTGATGGGACCATGCATACCAGCAAAGGGGGGGTGAGAGGACCATGCATACCAGGATTGGGGGGTGAGGGGTAGCATGCATATTAGGATTGGGGGTGAGAGGACCATGCATACCAGGATTGGGGGGTGCATTATTGCATTATTATTAAATCTTCATAAAGAAACTACATACATTTTCTAGAATACCCGATGCGTTAGAATCGGGCCACCATCTAGTATATATATATATATATATATATATATATATGTATTTATAGAAACATATCTTTATATGAAATTAATTGCGAGTGTAAGACACACAGTTATTGATTTTATTGATTTGTACAATATAATTTTATGAACGAGTGAAGTCACAGGTATCCACATAGGTGATCACTATATCATCAGTGGGCATTGACGTGTCCTTTTGGCGCTTTATTAATACAGATATCATTTTAATTTGGCTGGAGCTGCAAAGAAACGGAGTTTGACCCTCTACTGAACCCTACAGGCAATTGACATCTGATGGATTCTCATTTGCAAGTCATGTCACCTTAGAGGGATTGTACTTATGATCATATTTATAAGTCACAGATACCTTACTGCTGACAGGGCTGATATCTACAAGTTACATTTTCCAAAGGCAATCTGGTGATCAGAAAATGCTCCATGGCAATTGATTATGAGTCTGTGACTTTTATTTTTTTCTTTACTAAGCCCCTCACAGCACATCTCATACAGAAAAATAGTCATGCAAGCTGGACAGTCTATTCAAAGGGGTTTTCACATCAGGGTGATCACTTTTGTTTGCTTATTAAGGCATGAAGAACATATGTCATAGTCAGAGAGTCAATGCCAACAACAGCTCTGTTAGACTTGGCACTAAAGCCTCTTTCACACATCAGTTTGTTGGCATCAGTTGCAATCCGGCAGTTTTGGAAAAAAAACGGATCCGTCGCAGATTGTGAAAAACTGATGCGACTGATCCATTTTTTCGCTGGATCCGACTGCCCTACCTGGTAATAATAATTGGAGCATGCTCAGTTTAAAAATACTGAATCTGTCGCTGGATTCCGTCATTTGACGGACAGCGATGGATCCTGTGCCCATAGGCTTCCATTATAGCCAATGACAGACAGCGCTGGATCCGTCATTGTCCGACTTTTCGACGGAGACAAAAAACGTTACTCTGTCTGTCGTCTCCGACGGACATGTGGCGCCCCTGAGGGTTCAGTCGCCACAGAGGTACTGCACCTCATCCTGAGGTGTGGTACCCCACCATTCAGGTAAGGTCAGGAGACTCCTGACCACGCTCCAACACCTGCATCCCACACAACACAGTAGTGTAGCAAAGCACCCTTTGGTGGCTCCCTGCTTGGAACACGAAGCGTGCTGGGAGGCGGGTGGAGTTTAGGTAGCATCAAAAGAGCGGGAAGAGTTCAGGATGAAGTCAGTCAGTCGGTCAGTCTGACAGAGTCAGAGGAAGAGTGAAGATCCCCTGAGTGGGATGGATAAAGGAAGTGCTGCAGCAGACCTCAGTGACCTGGGTCTGCTGGCACAGGAAAGAGAGATACAGAAAGCCTAATTCTCCATAAGAAAGAAGGATTACTACGGAACGTAAGGAGAGGAGGACTAAGGATCACGGTTAGAGGAGAAGCCTTCCCAAGTTCACAGCGCAAGGCCGGCGTCCGGTCCCTGAGGTTGTATGGATACTAATGGTCCTGCAGCAGACACCGGAGGAATAGAAGTTGTCACCACTTTATTCCCACACAAGACTTTCGGGCACAACAGCAACGTGAGTGAGCCGGGACTTAGTAGCAAGGAGTCCCCGAAGCAGGCTACAGCTGTCTGCCGTACAAGTAGAGTTCAGAGGAACATCTGACAGGAGGAACTCCAGTGTAACTCAGTACTGTGAGTAGTTCACTATAGGCGCAAAAGGGAGACGTTCAGAAAAGGCACATATGTTGGCGGAGTGTTGGAAGGGAGTGCTTCATCTTGCCTGGAGGTTGGCTGAGCCCCTTACCCGGAGGACACTGCACCGAGGCGGGCACCTGTACCTGCAACATACTGTGAGTAAAGCTTTGGAACTACATGCCCTGGTGTCCTCCACTTATTCCTGCATCAACACACCAAGCACTGCTACATCCTTGTGCCTAGCCCTGCACCATTCACGTCTCTCCCCTATCTCTTCATCCACACTGCCCTGGGACTACAGCCCTGCCTGTGGAGGGCTACACCATCATTGCTACACCACATCATCTGTCCCAGAGGATCTGTCTGCAGCATCGGCATAACATCTTCATTGCTGAATACCACAGGTGGCGTCACGAAACATTAATTAATAAACTTTATTCCATCACTCAACATTCCGCCTTTTACATTGGACGCCCAGGGCCACGGACAGGGTCACTGCCACTGTGACAACCCCCATTGAAATCCACCGGGCCTGGCTCCGAGTACCCAGCTGCCCTGGGTGCGAGGGCGATCCAGACACAAAATTTCAGAAGGACACAAAATTTCCAACGGATCCAGCAAACGACGAACGAAATGTGAGGCCATCCATTGCTAATACAAGTCTATGAGAAAAAAACAGATCCAGCGGCATCAGTCGCTGGATCTGTTTTTTTCTAAAAACGACGGATTGCGACTGATGGAAAAAACTGATATGTGAAAGGCTACTAGCATGGGTGCTAGGAGCTGTGCAATATAGTTACAAACCAGACAGGCCTAAATGCATCTGCACTAATACAGGGTACAGCGGACCCAAGTAAAATGGCAGCTGCACAGGTGCATAAATACCAAATGAAACAGCCAGCCTACAATCAGGGATTGGCCGTGTGGTACACCAGTGCAGAAAAAATAATCCGCACGTGGCAGTGTTCACACAGGGAATGTAGGCTGGCTCCCCCCCCTTTTTTGCCGGTAACAATCTTGAATGTGGCCTTTAAGAGCATAGACAAAGGAGGAAGGGGGGAGCTCTTTAATCACAAGAAATCGCTGCGATGTCATCTGTAACCTTACAGCCAAGTTAGCCATAGGGATTAACACAAACACTTCGTACATCTGTATTGTGCAGTTTATTTCCATCAAATAGAAACAGAATAGTTCCCAAACTATAGGATAGCAGGTGATATAATATAGTTAGAATGTGACTTGCTTATAGACGTCAAACCATTTAGAAGTGATGGCGGAGTCTCAATCGGCAGAACATTTCTAGTTAAAGTTTACCTCTTAAGTGTAAAAAGAAAATGTTAAATATATCTATTAGTTATAAACCTCTCATATAAATTCCATAGAAATGAAAAACAGAAGTTTCCAGTCAATATTATTGTGTTTCTGCTGAACACGAGAAAAATATATATATTTTTTGTGCAGAGCACAAGGTTTCTAAACTTTAAGGCTATGTGCGCATGTTGTGTATTTGCTTGCATAAATTTCTGCAAGGTTTCTGCATCTCTTGGCAGATAAACGCAGTGGAAAATACGTGCATTTTTTATGCGTTTTTTATACGTTTTTGCATGCATTTTTTCACGCCTTTTTGCAAATCCATAGAGCTAAATCTCTATATATAAAAATGAATGTGTGTGTGTATCACCAACCAAATCACGAAGCAGCAGAGTGTGACGCAGATGGATAGCTGGGCTGAGGACGGATACAGCAGGACAGTGCATGGAGAGCGGAGCTGTGGAGGAAGACAGTCTTCAGGACAGAGGCAGAAGAGTGTCGGCACCCTTCCAGCCCTGTCCCGGCTCAGTCGGCGTTCCCCGTTGCCAACTGCGCTATCCCCCTCTCCCCTGCAGCTTCCCAGTCTAAATTTAGTCCCCAGCTTCTACTGCAGCCTACTACAGCGCTAGGCCACACACCTCGCAGGTCGCCCAATCACATGCGCTGAAGCTCCGCTCTAGCTCCGCCCACTCCGCCTAGCTCCGCCCACTCCGGACAAACGAAAAATCTGCGCACCTCTCTCTCCCGGTCCTGGCATCACCACGTGTGGTGCATGGAGAGCGGGGCTGTGGAGGAAGGAAGACAGCGGCGCTGTAGAGGGAGAGAGCGGGAGAGCGGGGCTTTGAAGGAAGAGAACGGGGCTGTGGACGGGGAGAGCAGGACTGTGAAGGAAGAGAACGGGGCTGTGGAGGGAGAGAGCAGGAGAGCAGGGCTGTGGACAAAGAGACCCAGGCTGTGGAGGGAGAGAGCGGGACAGCAGAGCTATGGACGAAGAGACCAGGGCTGTGGAGGGAGAGAGCAGGACAGCAGGGCTGTGGAAGAAGAAAGCGGGGCTGTGGAGGGACACGGATGTAGAGTGCGGCTGCGGAGGGATAGAGCGGGACGGTGGGTGGAGAGCGGGGCTGCGGAAGGAGAGGCGTGATGGTGGGTGGAGAGGGGGCTGTTAAGGAAGACAGCAGGACCCACAGTTAGGTACTATGCCCGGGCAACGCCAGGCTCTTCAGCTAGTAAAGATATATTATCAAAAAAAAAAAAGAATTGTGATGTAATTTCCTTGTTCAACCTCTTCTTTTTCAGTATCCATTGAAGACCATAATATCAATACATACTGTAACATGCTCGAATTTACAGTTGTGGCCAAAAGTATTGACACCCCTGCAATTCTGTCAGATAATACTCAGTTTCTTCCTGAAAATGATTGCAAACACAAATTCTTTGGTATTATTATCTTCATTTAATTTGTCTTAAATGAAAAAACACAAAAAGAATTGTCCTAAAGCCAAATTGGATATAATTCCACACAAAACATAAAAAAGAGGGTGGACAAAAGTATTGGCACTGTTCGAAAAATCATGTGATGCTTCTCTAATTTGTGTAATTAACAGCACCTGTAACTTACCTGTGGCACCTAACAGGTGTTGGCAATAACTAAATCACACTTGCAGCCAGTTGACATGGATTAAAGTTGACTCAACCTCTGTCCTGTGTCCTTGTGTGTAACCACATTGAGCAAGGAGAGAAGAAAGAAGACCAAAGAACTGTCTGAGGACTTGAGAAACCAAATTGTGAGGAAGCATGAGCAATCTGGGGTTGCTTTGCTGCCTCTGGCACTGGACTGCTTGACCGTGTGCATGGCATTATGAAGTCTGAAGACTACCAACAAATTTTGCAGCATAATGTAGGGCCCAGTGTGAGAAAGCTGGGTCTCCCTCAGAGGTCATGGGTCTTCCAGCAGGACAATGACCCAAAACACACTTCAAAAAGCACTAGAAAATGGTTTGAGAGAAAGCACTGGAGACTTCTAAGGTGACCAGCAATGAGTCCAGACCTGAATCCGATAGAACACCTGTGGAGAGATCTAAAAATGGCAGTTTGGAGAAGGCTCCCTTCAAATATCAGGGACCTGGAGTAGTTTGACAAAGAAGAATGGTCTAAAATTCCAGCAGAGCATTGTAAGAAACTCATTGATGGTTACCGGAACCGGTTGGTCGCAATTATTTTGGCTAAAGGTTGCGCAACCAAGTATTACGCTGAGGGTGTCAATACTTTTGTCTGGCCCATTTTTGGAGTTTTGTGTGAAATGATCAATGTTTTGCTTTTTGCTTCATTCTCTTTTGTGTTTTTTCATTTAAGACAAATTAAATTAAGATAATAATACCAAAGAATTTGTGTTTGCAATCATTTTCAGGAAGAAACTGAGTATTATCTGACAGAATTGCAAGGGTGTCAATACTTTTGGCCACAACTGTATAATGTTTACACACACAAAACAAATATAAGTGAATATATATCTATATATGTACGTGTATATATATATATACACAGTTGTGGCCAAAAGTATTGACACCCCTGCATTTTTGTCAGATAATATTCAGTTTCTTCCTGAAAATGATTGCAAACACAAATTATTTGGTATTATTATCTTGATTTAATTTGTCTTAAATGAAAAAACACAAAAAGAATTATCCTAAAGCCAAATAGGATATAATTCTACACCAAACATAAAAAAGAGGGTGGACAAAAGTATTGGCACTGTTCGAAAAATCATGCGATGCTTCTCTAATTTGTGTAATTAACAGCACCTGTAACTTACCTGTGGCACCTAACAGGTGTTAGCAATAACTAAATCACACTTGCAGCCAGTTGACATGGATTAAAGTTGACTCAACCTCTGTCCTGTGTCCTTGTGTGTACCACATTGAGCATGGAGAAAAGAAAGAAGACCAAAGAACTGTCTGAGGACTTGAGAAACCAAATTGTGAGGAAGCATGAGCAATCTGAAGGCTACAAGTCCATCTCCAAAGATCTGAATGTTCCTGTGTCTACCGTGTGCAGCGTCATCAAGAAGTTTAAAGCCCATGGCACTGTGGCTAACCTCCCTAGATGTGGACGGAAAAGAAAAATTGACAAGAGATTTCAACACAAGATTGTGCGGATGTTGGATAAAGAACCTCGACTAACATCCAAACAAGTTCAAGCTGCCCTGCAGTCCGAGGGTACAACAGTGTCAACCCGTACTATCCGTCGGCGTCTGAGTGAAAAGGGACTGTATGGTAGGAGACCCAGGAAGACCCCACTTCTTACCCCGAGACATCAAAAGGAAAGGCTGGAGTTTGCCAAAACTTACCTGAAAAAGCCTAAAACGTTTTGGAAGAATGTTCTCTGGTCAGATGAGACATAAGTAGAGCTTTTTGGGCAAAGGCATCAACATAGAGTTTACAGGAGAAAAAAAGAGGCATTCAAAGAAAAAACCACGGTCCCTACAGTCAAACATGGCTGAGGTTCCCTGATGTTTTGGGGTTGCTTTGCTGCCTCTGGCACTGGACTGCTTGACCGTGTGCATGGCATTATGAAGTCTGAAGACTACCAACAAATTTGCAGCATAATGTAGGGCCCAGTGTGAGAAAGCTGGGTCTCCCTCAGAGGTCATGGGTCTTCCAGCAGGACAATGACCCAAAACACACTTCAAAGCTAGAAAATGGTTTGAGAGAAAGCACTGGAGACTTCTAAGTTGGCCAGCAATGAGTTCAGACCTGAATCCCATAGAACACCTGTGGAGAGATCTAAAAATGGCAGTTTGGAGAACGTACCCTTCTAATATCAGGGACCTGGAGCAGTTTGCCAAAGAAGAATGGTCTAAAATTCCAGCAGAGCATTGTAAGAAACTCATTGATGGTTACCGGAAGTGGTTGGTCACAGTTATTTTGGCTAAAGGTTGTGCAACCAAGTATTAGGCTGAGGGTGCCAATACTTTTGTCTGGCCCATTTTTGGAGTTTTGTGTGAAATGATCAATGTTTTGCATTTTGCTTCATTCGATTTTGTGCTTTTTCATTTAAGACAAATTAAATGAAGATAATAATACCAAATAATTTGTGCTTACAATCATTTTCAGGAAGAACCTGAGTATTATCTGACAAAATTGCAGGGGTGTCAATACTTTTGGCCACAACTGTATATATATATATAGATATATATATATATATATATATCTATATATATATGTATGTAATACCAAGCCTGAGGTTTAGTAATGAACAGGTGTCAGCCATATACCCTCACTAATAAAAAAGTACTGTATATACTTGTGTATAAGCCGACCCGAGTATAAGCCAAGACCCCATAATTCCGCCACAAAAACTGGGAAAACTTATTGACTCGAGTATAAGCCGAGGGTCGTGCTGCACAAGGGTTAATGGTGGTCCAAAAAGATGCTCCATAGATAAATACCCCCCATAAAATGCTGCACAAGGGTTAATGGTGGCCCAAGAAGATGCTCCATAGATAAATACCCCCCATAAAATGCTGCACAAGGGTTAATGGTGGCCCAAGAAGATGCTCCATAGATAAATACCCCCCATAAAATGCTGCACAAGGGTTAATGGTGGCCCAAGAAGATGCTCCATAGATAAATACCCCCCATATGCTGCTGCCACTGCTGCTATTAAAAATAAAAAAAACACACACTCACCTCTCATCTCTGGGGACCAGGTGTCGGTGTCCTGAGGAGGCAGCACTGGCGATATTCACATGTCCACATTCCATCGCTGCACGCTGCACTGTCTCCCGGGTCCTCTGCAGTGACGTTCAGCAGAGGGCGCGCACGGACTATGTCATCATGCCCTCTGACCTGAACGTCACAGTCTGAGGATGCGGAGGACAGAGCGGCGCCCGGCAGTGGAACAGGGACAGATGAATATTGCACTGCTCCCCGTCCTCCCCCTGTCATACTCACCCCCCTCCTGGCGTCTCTGCACCCCCTGCTCCTTCCATGGTCTCGGCGACAGCTCTTCCAGGTTTCAGCAGTCATGTGATACCGCTCATTAAAGTCATGAATATGCTCATATTCATGACTTTAATGAGAGGTACCACATGACCACTGAACACAGGCCTCCGAGACCATGAAAGAAGCAGGGGGGCTGCAGAGACCGCACCAGGAGGGGGTGACGAGATCACTGACACCCGCGCTCCCCCTTCCCCACCAATCCCCGGTATATGACTCGCGTATTAGCCAAGAGGGGGACTTTCAGCCCCAAAAAATGGGCTGAAATTCTTTGCTTATATGCAAGTATATACGGTACATAAAGAGTTAAATAAAGACACACTAAACAGACTATGTAGGAGCATTAACATAATTAACCTATATATGCTGTAACAAAACAGCAACTGTCAGCAACTGTGTAAAACACAATATCTGTTTATTTTTTAAAAAAAAAATTTAAAAAATTGCATGGGCTCCCACATAATTTTCATAACCAGCAGAGGGAAAGCAGATGGCTGAGGACTGATGTTAATATTCTGGGATGGAGCCAAAGGTTCCCAGGCTATTAATATCACCTCACAGCTGTTTGCTTAGTCTTTACTGGCTAGTTTACAGGGGAACCTCAGAAAAAAATTCACATGAGGTCCCCCTATAAAATCGGACCAGCAAAGGCTATGAAGAGATGTGACTGCTCTACTCGGCCTCCAGCGATACACTGACAGGAGGTAGTCACCCCCGCGATGTATCACTGCGCTGTCGTGAGCATACACCAGAGTTAATCAACTCCGGTGCTCTCACTTATGGCACCGCTGAGTGAGAATCAGAGCTGATCAGCTGATGAACTCCGTTGAACTCTCACAGCAGCACAGTGATACAGTTTGGGAGAGATTACCTCCTGTCTGTGTATCGCCGGTGGCTGGATAGAGCGGTCACATCTCCCGATGTGACTGTTGAACCCCTGAGATCGCCATAGGACACTCGGTGGACTACGGCGGACAGTGAGTATATGTTGGTTTATTACTTTTGATTACTTGCAGGAGACGCAGACGTTGGGGATTAGGTGTTCGTTGAGTATGTATTTTGTATGTGACTATTCTCCCATCATCGGCTCAGGCTGTTTCTGTTATATGTGACAGGAGACATAGCCGGATGGGAGTAGTAGTCATATCAGACGACGCCTAAGTACAATCACTATGGGCTGTTCATCACATGGGTACGCACACACACAGACAGACACACGCAGACGCAGACAGACATAGACACACACAGACACACACACACACATATTCTCCGCTCACACAGATATTCTCCGCACACACAGATATTCTCCGCACACACAGATATTTTCCACTTACACACTTTTCCTTGTTCTGACATCATTTCCTGTGACAATTCGCAGCGTTTTTGGCAGCAAATCTGCAGCAAATAAGCAACAAATATGCAAACCTTTTTACACCTGCATTTTACTGCAGATTTGACTGACTCAATTGAAGTCAATGAGTCAAAAACGCTGAAGAAACGCAAAAAGAATTGACATGCTGCAGAAAATAAAACGCTGCACATACAGACGGAAATTTACTGATCATGTGCACAACACTTCAGGATTGTCATTGAATTACTTTGTTTTAGTATTCCATTGAGTTTTTGGAGCATCTGCGCTCATAAAAAAACACTGCGAAAACGCATAAAAAACGCATTGTGTGCACATAGCCTAAGGACGGCATTGTGCACGCCCGTCTTAATGACAGGCATGCACATAATTCATAAGGTGCACCCCATTTAATGATTTAGGTGCATCTTATCACTAGCATATGTCTCTGTGTGTCTCTCCAGAAATGTTACTCCAGTCGGGGACTAGAATGACATTTCTCTTCTAAGTTACACCTTTTTTGCTCATGCTCTGCCCACTTTGGTGGAACTGGCTTAAACTGGTGCAATATTTTTAAGCCGCATCATTGGGATTTTTTTAAGTATATTGTGTCAATCAGGCTGGTTTCACACTTGCGTTTTTTTGCGCTGGATTTTAGCGCTAAAAAACGCATGCTTTTCCCCCTATATTTTGCATGGGATGCGCTTATGTGCGCATTCACATGCGTTTGTATGCGTTTTTCTGTGCATGCATTTTTTTGCAGTATGCGCTCGGGCGCACAAAATGCATCCTGTTGCATTTTTTGGGCGTCCAACTTGCCTCAAAAAAACGCATGCGCGCGCAATGCGTTTTTTTACAGCAAGACACCCATTATAAGTCTATGGGTGCGCATATGTGCGCATTGGCATGCTTATGTATGCGTTTTTTTGCGCATGCGTTTTTTTTTTTACCATTAGTTAGACAATGGAATTTAGGGGTTTGGGTTAGAGTTAGGGTTAGTTAAGGGGGTTTAGGGTTAGGGTTAGCTAGGGTTTAGGGTTAGGGTTTGGGTTAGGGTTAGTAGGGTTTGGTTAAGGGTTAGGGTTAGGGTTAGTATGGTTTGGTTAAGGGTTAGGGTTAGGGTCAGGATTAGGGTTAGGGTTAGGGTTAGGGTCAGCGTCAGGGTTAGGGTCAGGGTTAGGGTTAGGATCAGGGTATGGTTTGGTTAAGGGTTAGGGTTAGGGTTAGGGTCAGGGTTAGGGTCAGGGTTAGGGTTAGGTTTAGTAAAGTCATGGTTTGGGTTAGTGTGAGGGGCCACCTAATGTTGGAAAAAACCGCAAACGCGGTAAAAACGCACTAAAAACGCATACAAACGCATAAAAACGCTGCGTTTTTTTCAAGCATGCTCATAAAAATGCTTGAAAAAAACGCAGCATTTGTATGCGTTTGTATGCGTTTTTTCAATGCGTTTTTTTGCGGGAAAAACGCGCTGCAAAAAAAGCAAGTGTGAAAGTAGCTTCAGAAAATAAAAACTTTGATGAATGAAGGAAATAATTTTAAGTGTAACTGTACTTTTAGTATGCAAATAACCTCTTCAGAGAAACTCACTAGAAAACTTGTAACAAAGAGAAGACAGAAGATTTCATTGATGGTGATCCAGGTGCTGAGCCTTCACCTATTGCTAAAATGAAGGGGCAGAATATCCTAGCCACATACAGCTTTCCTCCAAACCTAAAGACAGGATCATCGACAGAGGTAAACACTACATGTAGCACCAAATCAATACTGCGCATCACCCCAAGATCACCATTACCACAGTGAAACAAGGTGAAGCCAAAAGACAGGATTGTCAACTGAGGTGACTGCCACTTCATTTCAGTGATCGGTGGGCTCTCATCATCTTAATCTAGACTTCTGACATGTCTGAATGACATGTCAAAAGTTTTCTGAAAGTGAACTTACAATTTAAGCCTCTAAATATGGCAACATAGGGTAGTTTCAAATACGTACAGCGTTTCTGTTTTTTTTGTTTGTCTTTTAAGACACTACTGCAGTTTTTTCAAAGCCTTAAATCGAACCAGCAAATAGAAGAAATCTAAGTCCTTCCTTTTTGCTTCCTAATACTTTTGAATCTACTCCTGGAACAAAAACCCTGCAATGCCTACAGCTCTGGCAAAAATTAAGAGACCACCACATCAGAACCATGTCATGGCCAGCCCAATCTCCAGACCTGAACCCCATTGAAAACCTCTGGAATGTAATCAAGAGGATGATGGATAGTCACAAGCCATCAAACAAAGAAGAACTGCTTAAATTGTTGTGCCAGAAGCACCTGTGAAAGACCGGTGGCAAGCATGCCAAGACATATGAAAGCTGTGATTAAAAATCATGGTTATTCCACAAAATATTGATTTCTGAACGCTTCCTGAGTTAAAACATTAATATTGTTGTTTCTAAATGATTCTGAACTTGTTTTCTTAGCATTATTTGAGGCGTGAAAGCACTGGTTCTTTTAATTCATTTTGACAATTTCTCGGTTGCAGGTGTAGCAAAATAAAAACCTAGTGTGTGCCAGAGTGTGGTTAGACAAGATAGAAATCTGTATGGTTGTATAAAAATATCATGCTGAACTTTACAGTGCCATCATTCAACACTTAATCTTTTAGATTTAGGTATCTGATGTTTTGTTTTCTTGTAGAACATATAACATACTTACTTGTAAAATGAATGAAATCTTTGATGCACACATATCTATATATATAAAACTCAAAATCTGTAGTAGCCCGCTCTATACAAATCCACAGTTCTCTCCCGATTTGGGTGAGATTTGGCACGCCCCCTCTCCACCCAAAGGAGCAGAATACTGTGCATGTTACATCTCGCTAGGGTCTCCCCATCAAGAGATTGTGGCCCCCGAAGTTAGGCCCTATACATATAATGGGGAAATGTGAAATCTGTAGTAGCCCACTCTATACAAATCACTAGCGTCCCCCCATCAGTAGATTGGGGCCCCCGAAGTTAGACCCTATATATATAATGGAGAAATGTAAAGGTGAAAGTAAAAGTGCTGAGGGGAAAACAACAGTTGTGACTGACAGGTACAGATTATAGCGACAGCGCCAAAGAGTCACTGCTAAAGGGGCCGCACCACCACACACAACACAGAAACAGTTCACAAGCACCATAGAAACATCACGGAGACAGCACACATACACCAACGCACAAGCCCAACACCACACGAATGCCACAACACACCATACAAACACCAGACCACTCTAGACACACACAACACAAACACCACCCCATAAATGGCACATGCACACGCACGCATACACATACACACACGCATGTCAATCACTTAAAGTAGCCGGTATTAAATGGAGAGCCCGTGTTTTTCACATGGACAGTTGTACGTTGCTTTCTCTAGAGTGGGTAACCTCAAAAATCTTTTCATATATGCACCTGAAGGTAAAACCAGAAACACTGCTTACCAAAAAGCACTACAATAGATAGTTGTTTAACTGTAAACCAGTTTTACTCTTTTGTCCATGAACTACTTATAGATTACAAAGGAGGGAGGGGGGGAAGGGTTGCACTATGTTGTTAATTGGGTGTAAATGTTTTATATGGGTGTAAATGTTTTATATGTTTGTGTAAGGTGCATAAATTTTCATTTTTGATAAAAAAAATAGCTAAAAAAAATAGTTGTAATAGTTTATGCTACATAATATGTATTGAATATGTAAAATCAATAAAAATGTTGAAATAAAAAAAGTTGCTGTTCACATCAAATGTTACGACAAATTAGTAAAATGCGAAAATAATAAAAATTTAAAGTGGAAAAAAAAATTACTGTAGCACTCTGAAAATGTCAATTTCAGAGTGACACTGAAAATTTTACTTTAGCTACCGTAACCAACAATTTAACATTCTCCGCGAATGAAGCTGCGGGTATTCTTCTAGTACATGATAAAACAATGGTTTTAATCCCAAGAACTGCAAGATGTGGTTGCTGCCATTAGATGGCAGCCAAGTGATGCACAATGCAAGCACCCAAGTACCACACAGTTACTACAAGTTCATAGTCTTTTTAGGTCTTTTATGTGATCTATTCAAAGGTTTTGAATTTGCAGTTGGAGATTAAGAAAATCTATAAAACTCAGGTTTACTGCAAATCTTGAATCTGATGGCTCACCGATCTCTCTTAAAGGGATTGTCCAGTTTAAAGCTACAAGTCTGCAGTCACTCTATGTGACTGAAAGCTTGTGAATCTTCACATTGCATGCACTGCGTGCTGTGAAGAACCTCTAGTGCTGGCGCCAGGTGTGGTGGTCTTGTGACATGCATACTCCTAGCCACATTCTGACTAAATGGGCTCAAGATACACTTGCATTCAACAAGGCTGGAAACAGTCTAGTAGGAATGTGGCCGGGAGTATGCATATTGCACACTTATGGTCACATGATCGCCGGTCCAGGCATCAGCACTGGAGAATCCACACAGTGCACCGTAAGGATTCAGAAGTCTGCAGTCACAGAGTTTTAGATGGGATAACCCCTTTGAACCCTCAATGACCGCTTATTGAGGCATCTGCTATGCCGATGCATCCATTAGATATAACAATCCTTTGACTGCTCTGATTCTACCAGTTAAAACAATGCTATTGGGCCTTGCCCAGACTCAGATCAGCTTTGCCAGTGATTTGGGGCACGTCAGGGGGATATTTTACCTGTGATCGGGGCTCATATATATTCCCCAGTTACGGTGCATAATTAAGCAATAAAAAAAAAAATAATATCCCCACCAGAGGTGTTTTTTTAATTCTTCTGAGGACAATTTATTTAACAAGTATATGAAAATGAAAAATGTACACTATGTGATAAAGAATGAAATTGAAAAGAACCCGACACCAAAATACTATGAAAAAAACATCATTTCGAGCATAAGAGATTTCATTGGGTACACAATACCAAAAAGAAAGACAAAACCTACACAAATTTAGTATCACAGTAACAGCAGGAAGAATTTAATTTATCAGGTAATTTAGTGTGAATTGTGAAGTGAAAGAAAAATGACAACAAAACTATCCCCCCCCCAAAAAAAATCACTTTATTGTACATTTGCATGGCAAAAAATATATATAACTTACACAGAAACCTATACAAACCCCTATAAAGTGCTGAAAAATAAAATAAACTTTGTATAAAACAAAGTCTCATACAGTCATGTCAGTGAAAATACAAAAATGGTAGGACTGCTGGGAAGCAATGTGGCATAATTAAAAAAAAAAAAACTTAGTCATTATCTTTTCATCAATGGTCATTAAAGCGTTAGTATATCAATTTTTATATTTCTCTCCCTGTTGGTTAGAAAAAAAAGGCCGGTATTGAGAGATCATATAATAATTATAATAATGCCATTAAACTGTAATTCAAGCTTGTCCTATCAGTCAGTGAAAATGGGCAGCACTTAGATGGCATCTGACACTGTCCAATTTGTTTTATGGATCCTTACACTTGTATTTATAAATTAGATTAATGTCTCGGATCAAAATCTCCATGATTTTGTGTGGACTACTCGATCTACAAAAATACACAGATGTGTGACCAGCACCATAGACCAGACTAGAATAGGTACGGGCTTTATCCATTAAAGAACACGTATGTTATAACTGACGTCTGAATGAACCCTTAGATCTAAAGTTTCAGAACTTCATTCATGGGATATTTAGGGATCAGTGAATTATTCCTATCCAGTGGGAATAATCCTTTTATCCCTAAATATATCTTGGGAATAACAATTTAATAGTAAGGTCTTCTTAGGCTAGTTTCACACTAGCGTTTGTGGGCGCAGCGCAGGGCCGCTGCTAAGCCCCACCCCTGGCTGCGCCCCCTCCGGTCAGTTCCTCCTCTGATTGCATGAGGCTGCATGCGATCAGCATTTCCTATATTTAGCATTGGATATGCTGATTGTGCGCTGACCATGCGCTGGTCTGATTTTGCTGGCGCTGCGCCCTTTTGGCGCTGTGCTCAGAGCACAAAAATGCAACACAGCGTGTTTTTGTGCGCTGGGTGCAGCGCCAGGAAAATCAGACCAGCGTATGGTCAGCGCACGATCAGCGTATCCAACGCTAAATATAGGATACCCTGATCGCATGCAGCCTCATGCGATCAGAGGAGGAACTGACCGGAGGGGGTGCAGCCGGGGGCAGGGCTTAGCGGCGGCCCTGCGCTGTGCCCACAAACGCTAGTGTGAAACTAGCCTTAGTGTTTTTATGGAGTATCTACATAACACACACAGCTCTGCAACTTCAGAGATTAATATAGGAAGAATGCTCTCAATTTTGCCTGACAGGATACCACTAATAGAGGCTTAGAGGTCTGAGGTGCAGCTCATTAGAATCAAGGTTTGAGCATGCAATATGCTGGAAAAAAGAGAATGGACAGCACCTCCAAGAACATACATTCATCTAATGCCACCAGGAAAACATATATATATAAAACTAAACATGAGGCTCTTAGTTTATCATTCTGATCGGATTGTATGAAGTGGCATAGGTTAGTGTACAATGCCGCTCCTTTAAGGCAACAAAACTTAGGACCCACTGAAAGGTCCTCTGTGACGTGACAGTGGGCTTTATACAGTCTGATCGGAATGTAAAAAGGAACCTGTCACCTTATTTTTAGCTATTAAATTGGTCCCAGTGTGGTGTTAGTGAAGCAATGTGCAGCACTAATGTTTTTGGCAAAGAAAATCTCCAAGTATTAGGTTTACATTTAAAAAACACTTTATATCATTAGAGGATTCCCTCATTTACCTTTTCTTTCAGTCAAAGGGGCGGTGACTTTATCTTTTTAGTCAGTGTAGTTTTGAAATTAGGCACGTCCACAGCATTGCATTTGATTGCCATGACTGGCCCAAAGTCACGGCAACCACATATCAAATCCTGCGTGTGTGTGTGTAAGGAGGTGTAGGGGATCCTCAGTTGCTCCCTGTCCCCTTCCTTGATGTAGCCCCCCCATGCGGTGCTTTGACAGTGGGTTATGCCCTGTATATTGCTGTTATGTATGTACTAGTGTGTATTAATAATGCTGTGCTGTGTTTGTAACATCTTAATGTTGTATTATTTAGCAAAGGGTTAATTGAGGGGGCTGAGCTAGCTGCCTCCAAGCAGACAGGAAGTCCCTGTCTGCAAGTCAGTGCTCAGGAAAGCAGATGCCAATGATCAATAGCAGCAAAACCAATATGGTATATACAGAGTGAAAACTCTGCCACTTCCGGTCTGGCGGGTATGTAAATCCCCTGGTTTTCCTCACTTGTCATGTCCCCTGATGAAGGGCGTGCATCCGAAACGCGCATCGGGGTAAATGTGCTGATCCTGACGTCCCTCTCTAGTGATCTATATATCATAGGTAATATTTAAGATTTTTCGGGCTTACTATGTGCAATATGGCAATATATGTTATTGATGACTTATGGTGATTCGATATGTCTATGCCAATCAGATATTGGTTGTAATACTATTTTTAATTCTTTGTCACCTACTATGTATGCAGATATATTGTTACCATCTCCGGGTCAGGCGTCTCTGTTGCTGTCTGTTACGGTACAGTTGTGCCTAGTGGTTGCACCCTTATTCACCTTTTTTCTGAGTATGCTTGTATTTAATAAAGATATATATTTTAAATATACATAGACTTTTGGTTGTATTTGTGGTTTTGTATCAGTCATTGCTCAGGCAGGCTGTCCAGTGGTAGGGTGTCTTCCTGACTGGGAGCCGACCATACCCCTGGAAGGGAACAGAACAGGCACAAGGACTGTGTGTGTGCCTCACAAGGGACTCAGAGCTTCTGGGAGCCAACTGGGAGCTATTGCCTCTGTTGCTGCAGCCGTTGCTGTGAATAGGGACACAGGAGTTGTTGTCTTCTTCTATTCCTCATCTTCATTAAACAAGTTGCCACTGTTGGGCCCTAAAGAGTGTGATGTGTTGTACATCCAGAGGATGCCGTTCCAACATGGAGAGAAGCCATATAACTGAGGTAACCCACTGTGACCCGGGGCTAGGACCAGGACTGTCTATTCATGTGCAAGGGGCCGGGGTGCTCACTGATGGTGCCTTAGTGGGCTTGCCCACAACTACCACCCCGTGCCACCTTGTTACATTTGCCCCACAGCCCTGAAACTCTAAGACTGTCAGAGAAGGATCGGGGGCCTACAACCAGGGCGGGAGCAGCTGAGATGGCGTTCCCAGCACCTTTCCCAATTGGATCTGGACGAGGGACTGACAGTGACTTTGAATGGCTGATGGAGAAGACTCCTGATCTTTGTGAATTGCTGACCGCCGTGAAAGAGTTGAAGATGGCGACTGACAGTGATTTTGCAGTGTTGACCGCAATGAAAGAGTTAAAGATGGTGGCTGACAGTGACTTTAAGATGGCCCTGAACACTGGCAAGGAGACAGCCAGTGGTGCGAAAATGAAGGATGATGCCGCTTTTCATTGGCGTCATGAAGAAAATTTGGCGCTGGAGGAAAGAATGCCACACCCCCTGTGATGGATGCCCGCCCAAAATGGGAGCTCCGGCCCCGGCAGCAGAATCTGGAGAAATGGGTGAAGCCACAGGAAGTGACCCCACCCACGAACAGGAGTAGCCTGGCAAAGTGTGACTACCTGTTAATGGACGAGACGCCATTGCTGGACATGATGGAGAGGCACATCACATCATTCCATGGCAGCATTGCAGCCAAGACTGGAGTTGATCCGTGGCCCAGGTGGAGACGGGCCTGTGCTTCGAGGCCTGGTGGTTGGAGCTCGAGGAATGGCATCCTTTCGAGCAACCAGACAAGCGGCCAGTAGAGAGAAAGGAACCTGCGGAACTGGAGAAGCTGGAAGCGGGAGAAGCCTGGGAGGACCACCAGTCCTAGTGGTCGCAGCACGAACGTGGAGGAGCCCTGTATGCCCTCTGTAGGCAAGGCTCAGTGGATCCGGAGTGTGATCCAGAAAAAGAAGCAGCAAGAGTGCCGCATTGTCAGAGAATTACAGCGCCCCAGTGAGGGAGCTGCAGCTGGCCGGATGACCAGTGGAGTGGTCCGGAGTGGTCCGGCACCTCGACCTGGCCAGAGAATATGGAGTTATTCAGGAGGCCCAGACCGGGGAAAAGATCTATGTGAAAGCTGGGTCCGTCGTCTCTAGAGGTCACCTTCACCTACCGGCCCATGTTACCTTTGTTAAAGAGCAGGGACCCAGAGTGCCCTATGCTGAGGCAGTGCAGAATGAGAGGAAGATCTACGATTGGGGGGACCCACATGATGAATGGCCAATTGCCGTTCCCGCAGGTCCTACAGCTGAGCAGGAGGAAGAGGCGCCTAGATGCAGTGGGAAGGCTGCAGATGGAGCAGCAGAGCCGGAAGCTCAGGGTGCTGTGAGACTGCCACTGGAAGGGTGCGGAGCAGAAGGTAAGGTAGAGACTCCTCCTCTAGTGGATCTTCGTCCTTCACCTATATTGTTGCGCAGGGTCCGCATGCGGCTCATTACATTAACCTGCGGCCGTGTATTGAGTTATGCGGCCCCTTTAAGAACGATGTTTGAGTAGTGTCGGTTGCACCTGTGGAGTAAGAGGGGATCTAAAATAATAGATGTGGGTCCTAAGTCTGGGTCTTGACTTATGTTATATATAGGATTCCTTGCCCCCCTCCATCTTATGTCCACTAAGTACTCATACTAGGCTCTTTCTACATACTAATTTCTATGAAGGTCTAAAAATACCTGAGCAACTAGTCAGCCTTTAAATAGTTAATAAACATTAAAACTACTAACCCTGAAAGATAAATCTCTGACAATGTCTTATGTCGCCATCTCAAAACCCAATGTAATGGTGTTCATAAAAGTTTCCAGATGCTATAAGAATAATATTGTAAAAAGGGGGAATGTGTAGTCATCTCACCGTGTTCCAAGCACCTTAGGAAGGATGAAATCCACGCACGGAGCCGCCCTGGTCCTGGGTGTTTCTTGAAACAGAAAAGCAAAGGAAAATTCTCCTGCACAGAGAAATTGATAAAACTTCACCTTTATTCTGTACTTCTTTAAAAGACATATTGGGTACACCAACAGAAATCCCAAGGGATACAGGACCGAAGCTTTTCGACTAGATAGTCTTAGTCATGGTCATGGCCTTAGAATAATATTAATGCACCACTCCAGCAGGTTATTTTTTCAGCTCTGGAGTGGTGCCCGGGATCACTATCATATTCAGGTAACCCTTTCCATGCTGTATACTTCCAGATATATTCCGATATAGTTCTTACTAATGTTGGCTATTTTTAATCACATGCCATTTGGCTATATTCAACTTGGTGAGGATTTTGTGTTATAACTTATAAGTCTTATTTTTGGGTCATCTCACTAATATTTATTTTATTAATCACCTCCTTATATTAATTGTTGTACTTTTGGATTTGTTCAAATTATTATATATATATTATTATACAGTATATATATATATACTTCTTATATTTATTTCTAATTATAAGTTTTTTTATGGCTCTTATATATATATTATACATTTTATTCTGGTTTAATTGATAACTTTAATCAGCATGTATTTCTTATCTAGGGTGATACAATTTATTTATAATTAAATTGGTATTAGTACATATTTTTGCTTAGGTTTAATATTAATTAATTATTTTTTTAATATTGGTCCCGGTTACATTTTATCCATTTTTTATGTTCTATGTATTTTTATGTCATATGTGTGGTGCACCTTTTTTATAGCACTTCTTTTTTTGCCAATACTTCTAATAAAGGCATCTTTTAATCCGTCAAATTTCCCTGTCTGCATATTTATTTATCTCTTTATTTGTTTAGATATAGATGTATTTTATTTCCCAGATTTTTCTTAAACCATCTCCCAGTTTTTAGGTCTGCTATTCAGGCCTTCACAGAGTGTGATACCCATCAAATAGTAGGATACTCCATCTGATCTCTATGAAATATGGCTCACATTCTCCTTCACACAATATGTTGCCCTCATAGCTTCCACACAGTATAGCCCTCCATACAGAGAATGATTCCCTCACAGCCCACACCATTATAATGCCCCACAGCCACCCACACAATATGATGCCCAAGCATCTCTCATACATAGTGTGAAGCCCTCATAGCTCTCCCTCACAGTATGATGACCCCACAGCCTTCCCAAGCAGTATGATGATACCACAATTTCCCAACACCCAGCAACCTCGGTGATCAGCCATTCCTGGTAATGGCAGCGGCCTAATCTGATCAGTTGAAGACCAATAGGGGCAGATATGCAGCACCCAACTGTGGGCACTATCCAGTTGATGGAGTAGTGCGGTTCTACTCCGCAACTTCACAAATTTGGCCACTGCTTGCACTGGTAACAGCTCATCAGTGCGGCTGCCGAGCATCAGACTGATCTAGTATTGATCTGGTATTGATGACCTCTTCTAAGAATATTCCATCAATATTAAAATACTGGACACCTTCTTCAAATATATTGTGTGTCTTTACTGTTTTATTTTTGAAAATTATAAAACAGAGATAGTTTTGGTCTGTTTGTAATGAAACTACATTTCTGCAAAAAATATCTGAAACATAGAATTAAATCAGTGCGATAAAGCTCTCTCACAAGATGAATCCTCAGATTCCCAGTTTTAATACTGTAATAATAGAATCATAGAATCATAGAATCGTAGAGTTGGAAGGGACCTCCTGGGCCATCTGGTCCAACCCCCTGCTCAAAGCAGGATTCGCTAAATCATCCCAGTCAGATGTCTGTCCAGCCTCTGTTTGAAGACTTCCATTGAAGGAGAACTCACCACTTCTCGTGGCAGCCTGTTCCACTCATTGATCACTCTAACTGTCAAAAAGTTTTTTCTAATATCTAATCTGTGTCTCTTCCCATTCAGTTTCATCCCATTGCTTCTAGTCTTTCCTTGTGCAAATGAGAATAAAGTTGATCCTTCTACAATGTGACAGCCCTTTAGATATTTGTAGACAGCTATTAAGTCTCCTCTCAGTCTTCTCTTTTGCAAACTAAACATTCCCAAATCCTGCAACCTTTCCTCATAAGACAGGGTTTGCAGACCGGTCACCATTCTGGTCGCTCTTTTCTGAACTTGCTCCAGTTTGTTGATGTCTTTTTTAAAATGTGGTGCCCAAAACTGGACACAATATTCCAGATGAGGTCTGACCAAAGAGGAGTAGAGGGAAATAATGACTTCACGTGATCTAGACTGTATGCTTCTGTTAATACATCCTAGAATTGCATTTGCCTTTTTTGCTGCTGCATCACACTGTTGACTCATATTCAGTCTGTGATCTATTAGTATACCCAAGTCTTTTTCACATGTGCTGTCACTTAGCCCTATTCCTCCCATTCTATATATGCTTTTTTCATTTTTATTGCCCAGATGTAGTACTTTGCATTTCTCCCTGTTAAAAACCATTCTGTTAGTTGCTGCCCACTTCTCCAGTTTATTTAAATCTTTTTGAATCCTCTCTCTCTCTTCTCTAGTATTAGCTATCCCTCCTAGCTTTGTGTCATCAGCAAATTTAATCAGTTTACCCTCAATTCCTTCATCTAAATCGTTGATAAAGATGTTGAACAATACAGGGCCCAGGACAGAGCCCTGTGGTACCCCACTTGAGACATTCTTCCAACTGGATGTACAGCCATTTACGACCACTCTTTGGGTCCGATCACTAAGCCAGTTATGAATCCACCTAACAGTTGCCTTGTCCATTCCATACTTAGTCATTTTTTCAATAAGGATTGTATGAGAGACTTTGTCAAATGCTTTGCTGAAGTCAAGATATACTATATCTACAGCATTTCCTTGATCCACCCAATCAGTGATACCGTCATAGAAGGAAATTAAGTTAGTCTGACATGACTTATTAGTTAGAAACCCATGCTGACTCTGTTTAATCACTTCATTCTTATCCAGGTATTGACATACATGTTGTTTAATAATTTGTTCAAAGATCTTTCCTGGTATAGAAGTCAGACTCACCGGCCTATAGTTGCCTGGGTCCACCTTCTTCCCCTTTTTGAAGATAGGAACAACATTTGCTCTTCTCCAGTCTTCTGGCACTTCTCCTGTTCTCCAAGAATTTTCAAAGATTATGGAGAGGGGTTCAAAAATTTCTTCTGCTATCTCCTTCAGTACTCTGGGGTGTAATTCATCTGGACCTGGAGACTTGAATTCATTTAGGTTAGCTAAGTGTTTCCTCACTATCTTTCTGTTTATAGATATCCTGGATTCTTCTATTCCCTTAATAGGACAGTGAATAACAGTTGATGTTGCATTTCCTTTCTGAGAGAAAACAGATGCAAAATAGGAATTTAAAAGTTCAGCCTTCTCAACATCCTGTCTTACCATTTCATTATTTTCATCCTGTAAAAATCCTATAGCATCTTTGACTTTTCTTTTACTTTTGACATATCCCCAAAATCCTTTATTATTGCTTTTGACATCTCTTGCAAGCCTCAGTTCATTTTCAGCTTTAACTAATCTGATTTGTGCCCTGCAGGTTCTGCAGACAGCATTATATTCTTCTTTAGATATGCCTCCCTCTTTCCATTTTATAAACATTTTTTTCTTCCTTTTTAGCATGTGCTTAAGTTCTGTGTTCATCCATCCTGGTTTCCTTAAATGCTTCCTATTCTTCCCTCTTTTCGGAATTGTTAACAACTGTGCTTTGAGAATTTCATTTTTCAAGATTTCCCATCCTTCCTGGACATTTTTGTCTTTAAGGATATCCAGCCATTGGATCCCTCCAATTCTCTTTCTGAATCCCTTAAAATCTGCCTTTCTGAAATCTAACCTTGACGTCTGAGTCTTCACAGGTCTTCCACCTCTAGTAATCCAAAATTCTAAAATAGCATGGTCGCTACCTCCTAGGGTCCCAGCCACTTTTACCTCCTCAACCATTTCCTCCCTGTTTATAAGGATTAGATCCAAGGTAGCAGTTCCCCTTGTTTTCTCCCTTACCTTTTGGAAGATAAAGTTGTCAGCAAGAGAGGATAAGAATTTCCTTGACCTGTTAGTTTTGCCTGAGAGAGATTCCCAACAAATGTCTGGATAGTTGAAATCTCCCATGACAACTATGTCATATTTTTTGGAGAACTTGGCCATCTGATGCATAAAGAGTTCATCTATATATTCGGCTTGCACAGGCGGCCTGTAGTAAATGCCTACAATGGTGTCCTTTCCATTGTTCTGTCCTTGTATTCTTACCCAAACAGTTTCCACAGAACTCCCAGTCTCTGAAGCTTCAATCTCTGTGCAGATATACGCATTTCGAACATACAATGCGACACCCCCTCCTCGTTTATCAAGTCTGTTTCTTGCAAATAAGTTGTATCCTTCTAGTCTTGTATTCCAATCATGTGTATTGTCCCACCAAGTTTCAGTGATTCCAATTACATCATATTTCTGTTCCTGTGTTAGTAGTTCCAATTCTCCTTGTTTGTTGCCCATGCTTTGTGCATTAGTATAGAAACATTTTAGTTTGTGATTGGTTTCTCTTTCTCCAATATTTTTATTAATTAGATTCTTTCGTCTTTGTTCTTCCTTTCCACTTCTAATAGCAGAGTTCTCAATAGCATTTGTCAGGTGTATGGCTTTTTCTGGTCTTTTGCTTCCCTTCCCATGTTGTTCTAGTTTAAAGCTCTCCTTACAAGTGTAGCAAGGCGACTTCCAAATACATGCTTTCCAGTCTTCGTAAGGTGCACCCCATCTCTAGCAAGTAGTCCATCGTATAAGTAATTCACTCCGTGATCCAGAAATCCAAATCGTTGCTGACGGCACCATCGACGTAGCCAGTTGTTCACCTGCAGAATCTTATTCCACCTCCTTGTTCCATGGCCATCCACTGGGAGGATGGAAGAGAAGACCACCTGCGCTCCCAGTTCTTTCACTTTCTTGCCTAAGTCTTCAAAGTCTCTGCAGATGGTTTCCAGGTCGTTTCTTGCGGTGTCATTTGTCCCCACATGTAGTAGCAGGAATGGGTAGTCATCTGTAGGTCTGAAGAGTCCTGATATCCTGTCAGACACATCTTTAATTTTTGCACCTGGAAGACAGCACATTTCTCTTGTAGTTATATCCGGTCTGCAGATAGCGGCCTCTGTTCCTCTCAGCAGGGAATCCCCCATGACCACCACTCTCCTGTTCTTCTTCACAACATTTTTCTTTCTCCATCCAGGAGGACTCTGAAGGCGTACAAGGTTGCTGTTTGTTGGCAAAGTCTTATCCTGATGTATTTCTTCATCGTTTTCCTGCGTGAGAGCCTGGTACTGGTTTCTGAGCAGTATGGGTGCTGACTGCCTCCTGATCCTCCTGCTTCTCTGGGTCACATGTCTCCATTCCTCTGTTTCTTCAGGTGTACTTCGAATTTCTTCTCTTTCTGTAACATGAAGAGATAATTCTGCTCTGTCCAAGAACTCTTCACCTTCCTTAATGATCTTCAACGTAGCTAACCTCTCTTCGAGATTTTGCAACTTTTCCTCCAACAGGGACACAAGCTTGCATTTGTGGCATGTGAAGTTTGGCTTTTCCACTGGTAAATCTGTGAACATGTAGCAAGAAATGCAGCTCACCAAATGGCTCCTGGCCTCTTCCATCTTGAGATTTCTTAAAAACGATGAAAGATGAGCCAAATTTCGCGCGCCGATAGGCGCGCGGTTTTTCCGATTTCCTCTTTTCAGCTGCAGCCGCCAAAACCCAGTGATCGTTGAGCTCGCGGAGACTCTTCACTTATCCCAGAAGGCACTGGGAATATGCAAATGATCTCCTCAAGACTCTTCCCCTGGTTTTCCGATTTCCTCTTTTCAGCTGCAGCCGCCAAAACCCAGTGATCGTTGAGCTCGCGGAGACTCTTCACTTATCCCAGAAGGCACTGGGAATATGCAAATGATCTCCTCAAGACTCTTCCCCTGGTTTTTCCGATTTCCTCTTTTCAGCTGCAGCCGCCAAAACCCAGTGATCGTTGAGCTCGCGGAGACTCTTCACTTATCCCAGAAGGCACTGGGAATATGCAAATGATCTCCTCAAGACTCTTCCCCTGGTTTAAAAAGGGCTACCAAACACAAACCTCTGCTTATGGGATTCAAGGGTAACCTACCAAGTGAAAGGTCAATGGGGCCATGCCAAGTTTCAGTCTGCCACCCAAGATACTTAACAATTAATAATCATAAAGAGATTGGAGCAAATTGGCTTATCCTGCTCTCTTGGCCTTGTATTTATAAAGCCTGCTAATGTAGAAGATGAGCTCATATACTACTTTATATGGACTACTATATACATAAACTATTGGAAATTGTCTTCCTAAAATTTGCAACAAATATTACATTTTAAAAATACTCTTTGTGTGTAATGAATGGGTTTTATTCACAGATGTTCTTCATAAATCACAAAACTTCCTTCCTGTATATAGCACATAGGAAAACAACATCCTGTATAGATCTTTGCTAGATGATTTATCTGAAATAAACTATAAACACATTAATACTTTACTGACAAACTAACACAAGGTATATACTGTTTATATAAATGTGTTCACAGTTACCTTTTCTTGAATCAGGTTAGTGATGAAAAAAATTCAGTCGCATAGGCTGACATGCTAACAAACTTTTTGACAAGCTACAGTTCACATTACAACCATTGAATAGCCACACACAGATACAGCGTATATGTCTGATGATGGAGTCTCCCACCCCCTCAACACTCATGTTCTGTTTTCCTTTGAAAACTTGCATTTAAGGCTGAGTTCACACGTAGCGTTTTTTTTTGTTTTCGCAGCATTTTTTAAAGCGTGATTTTGCCGCGAAAACCAAAAAAAAAGCATCCCATGCAATCCTATGGCATTCCGCACATGCTGTGCTAATGCTGCGGATTTTTCCGCAGCGGAATTGCATTGCGGAAAAATACACAGCATGTTCATTCTTTATGCGGAATCGCGGGAAAATCCGCACACATAGGAATGCATTGTTCCGCTTACTTTGCATGTGACTGTGCCCACCATGCAAAAAATAAGCGGAACATTTGCGGATGGTACCCACGGTCAGGAGGAGAGGAGATTCTCCTCCAGGCACTGGGTACCATTTCCCTGTTAAAAAAAGAATTAAAATAAAAAAATCATGTTATTCTCACCATCCGGCGTCCCACGCAGCATTAACGATCATCGCGATGCTCCCGGCAACTCCCGTTCCCAGTGATGCCTTGCAACAATGACCTTTGATGAAGTCGCGGTCTCTCGATACAGTAGCGGTCTCGCGAGACCGCGACGTCATCAAAGGTCTTTGTCGCAAGGCCGAGGCATCCCTGGGAACCGCAGTTGCCGGGAGCATCGCGATGATAGAGAATGCTGCAGAGGACGCCGGAAGGTGAGTAAAACTTGATTTTTTATTTTTTAAATTATTTTTAACATTATATCTTTTTACTATTGATGCCGCATTGGCACAGATCTCTTAGAAAACGCTAGCATTCTGCATTCTGCAAGCTAATTACGCTTGCAAATCGCTAGTTTTTCTGCGAGAAATATGCGGTAATTTAAAATGCGGATTTCTCGCATATTTCCCACGGAATGGAATTCCAGAATTCTCGCGGAAATTTCCGTGGGAATTCCACACGTGTGCACATAGCCTAAGAAGATTTGCATGATCTTGGTCAGCATAAGTGGAAGAAAAGTCATATTATATTTGTCAATATGCTCCAAAACGCAGTGTATTATTATTATTATTATTGCTCTTTATTTTTATTTCTATTATTATTATTGCTCTTTTAATCTTCTTCTTCATCTTCTATTTATTATTATTATTACTACTACAGGTGGAGAGTCAGCCATTGGCTTCTATATATACAGTATATATCTGCAGTATAGTGACATAATAATGAAGTTTTGACCTTAATGTGATCTTGGATTAAGCTTATTTTTAGGAATACTGTATATTTAGATATATACAGTGCATGAAATACTCCATGTGTCCATTCTAGAGGGTATGATCAAGCTGTAACATTTTGAAATTAAAAATGAAACATGAATAGATTTAAGTGGTTTTGTAATTTTAGAGGAAAGTAATAATGAGTCTTGCTGGGGAGGAACAAAACAAAACTGAAGAGCAATTTGAAAAGTCCATAAAAGAAGAATCTGTTTAGGCTTTGACCAGCCTTTACAAGTTACCAGAATATAGAGCCGTAGAGGCCACTGTAGCAAAACTCTCATGCTTACATATAGCGTCATCATAGGGAAAGTGACATTGCTCACATTGCAAAATCATTAGCCTTTCACTGAATGCACATAGATAAAAGTGATTTCTGTCAATAATTGCAAAATTAACCCATCCATAATGAGGCCATGTTTAACCCTAAGAGAAAGAGAATTAATTTAATTTCCCTGCATTACGGCAGTTACAACTAGGGATGACCGAGTAGTGAAATACTCAGACTCGCTGTACTCGTTAAGAGTAGCTCCTAATACTCGGGTACTCGTAACGAGTAGCGAGTCCAATGTAAGTCTATGGGAAATGCAAGTAATAGGCTGTGTGTGTGTGTGCGGGGCTGTGCTGGCCTGTGCCGGGCTGTGCAGGGACTGTGCCGGGCTGTGCGGGAACTGTGCAGGGACTGTGCCGGGCTGTGCTGGCCTGTGCCGGGCTGTGCAGGGACTGTGCCGGGCTGTGCGGGAACTGTGCAGGGACTGTGCCGGGCTGTGCTGGCCTGTGCCGGGCTGTGCGGGGACTGTGCAGATCTGTGCGGGACTGTGCTGGGCAGAGCGGGGACTGTGCAGGTCTGTGCGGGGACTGTGTGGGGACTGTACCGGACTGTGCCAAGCTGTGCGGGACTGTGCTAGGCTGTGCTGGGACTGTGCTGGGTTGTGCCGGGACTGTGCAGGCTGTGCCGAATATTGCGAGGCAGGATTCGAGTACCGCATTACTCGCTGAGTACCGAATCCTAACGAATATACTCGCTCATCCCTAGTTACAACCTTTTGTATTTTTCTGTCTAAATTCTTGTTTTTCTACAGGAAGCATTTTTTTGCCATCATATTGTGGTACATTTTAGTGCTTATAAGGGTTGTACAAAATATAAAAAGTTTCCTAAATATAGTTAATGCTTTCAAATAACAGAAAAACATTTCTTAAAAAATTTGATTTTCAAATGCAAGTGCTAAAAAAATAGATTACATTTGACATTTCATAGTCTGTGGTTCTTTCCATATTTACATTTTTTATTGCAGAACACAAAAGTAGGCACGTGCTACTTTTGTCCCTTTTGTGAATCAAACTCGCCAATTGAAGTGAATGGGTAAAAAATGGACAGCACACGGATGCCACCTGCATTCCATCTTAAGGCCTTGTCACGTCGCTTAGTTACCCGCTGTGTACCTTAGATACCTGCATACTGGCGCTGGGAGCTGGTATCCAAGGTAAATATCGGGTAACTAAGTGACGCGCGCGCTTAGTTACCCGATATTTACCTTAGAGACCAGCGTCCTCGCTGGTCCTGATCGCTGGTGAAGCTGCGTGTTAGACAGCTCATCAGCGATCATTTAGCGAGGTGCCAGTGATCCTGACAAGGTCGTATCGTTGTCGGGATCGCTGGTGCATCGTTTAGTGTGACGGGGCCCTTAGTGACTTCTGTTTTTTGTTGACTGTTTGCCAGGAAAAACAGAAAACCGCCATCAGTATTTTTTTACCATGCGAGAAAAATGACTGACACAATGATTTTAAAAACAGACATGGGGACCAAAATTTGACCCCGTACATTTATGAAAATGAGACTGTTTTTACGTTAAAGAAAAAAAAACCTGTTGTGTGAATTTGGTCTTATCCAAACTTCGGCTCCTCAAGTGCCACCACTCTGGTCTTACTTGCATAGAAGATGTTATATTTTGTAATCTTTCCTGCAGTATTTACCTGTCATCTACCCATGTGGCCGCAGCTGAAACTGTCATATAGGTAGATGGCTTGAGATTGCTGGGGTAAATTTAAGAGTGGCCCACAAGAACAAAGGTAGAAAAAGGTGATTTATTATTATTATTATTATTATTATTATTATTATTTTAACCTTTTCATGACCTTGCGACTTTCTGTTTTGTGCTTATGTTTTTTGGTCCCATCTTTCCAGAGCCATAACTTTCTTATTTTTCCATCAATATGGCCATGTGAGGGCTTGATTTTTTTTCGGAACGAGTTGTACTTTTGAACAACATCATTGATTTTACCATATAGTGCAAGGAAAAAGGGAAAAAAATTCCAAGTGCTGTGAAATTGCAAAAAAAAGTGCAATCCCACAACTGATTTTTGTGTCTTTTATATACCATGTTCACCGAATGCTAAAACTGATCTGCCATTATGATTCTCCATGTCTATAAAAGCTTGCAGACCAAACATGTATACGTTCTTTTTTTATTTAAGTGGTTAAAAAAATCAAAAGTTTCTCCAAGATTCGTAGGATCTCCATTTTTCTGGATATGGGACTGGGTGAGGGCTTACTTTTTGCATAATGAGCTGACGTTTACTTTTTGCATAATGAGCTGAGGTAGATATGATGTTTTGATTGCTCGTTCTTGAAATTTATTGCAATTTTGCGGTGACCAAAAAATACTGGGGTTTAGATTTTTTTTTCTCATTACGCCGTTTACCGACCAGATTAATTTAATTTACATTTTGATCTGGCGTTTCTATTTATGATTGTTTTATTTTGAATGGGGCAAAATGGGGGTGATTTGAACTTTTATTTTTTAAATATTTAAAAAAAATCCTCTACCTTTTATTTGCTTCAATAGATTCCCCTTAAGAGACTTGAATCTGCTATCATCCGATTGCTTATACTACACATACCAGTGCTTCAGCCCTTTTATGTGTGGCAGAAATCATCATCTCCTATGGTCATAGAAACTCTGCAATGACAAACACAGGGCTTTTTTGCAGACACCCGGTGATCACATGACATGGGCGCCGAGTCAAATGCCGCTGTCAAAGATTGGCAGCAGCATTTAACATGTTAACAGCCGTGGGCGGATGGCGATTCCACCTGCGGCTGTTACAGGCACATCACAGCTGATGAAATCAGCTATCATGTGATGGGAAAGTTCTAGCCTCATTGATTGAACCCGCACCAAATACAGAGACACAAACTATGACATACCTCTATGACACAGGTTGTGTAGGGGTTAAAACAATTTCTGGAATGTGAGAAATCTTTTATATCTTTAAAATACTCTTCTCTTAAACAAAAAAAAACTTTGTAGAAAAAATGCAGCTCATTGCAGAAGAATCCAATGGCCGTGCACAGAAAGAAGTTCATGTTAGTAAATGAGCAGTATCAAAGAAGGAAAGGTGTCCAGCAACAGATCCATTGGTGAATAATTATTTAAAAACAAAAAGCTTTAATGTATAACATGGTTAAAATTATGGTATAAAACCATATCGAATACCGGAATCGGAAGTTCCTATAATGCTATGAGCCAGTTTGATTTGATTCAGCCAATGAGGAATCCTAAGAAGTGTGGGCACATCCTGTTAGACATGTAGGCATGTTAACTAATGGCATGACTGTGATTGGCTGCTGAAATGATGTAATGATGCACTATAAAAGCCGCAGCCGCCATTTAGGGTTCACTCTGCTGTGAATTTAGTTAGGGACAGGCTGCTGTTCAAGACTCTGAGGGACAGTTAGAGATAGCTATTTGCTATATAATATTGTGCATTACCCAGGCTACATTCTCAATCAGTGTAGCTTTCTTCTGCCTTACAGCGCTGTTCACAGCTGTCTGCAAGGTCTGTGTGAGTGCAGCTCACGCTGTAGTGTGTCCTGCAGCCACCTCTGGTTGTAGGCCGCTCAGCGAGCGTCATTGCCTCATACATATTTTTGTTTTATTGCTGCTCATTTTTCATTAATTCTCCTATTAGTGTGCATCCATCCGTATCCATATACATTGGTTGCAAACACTATAGGAGTAGACAGCGGAGCCTTTCTGCAGCCTTTCAGTGCTAGTGCCCAGTTCTCTGCACTGTTCACGGCTGTCTGTGAGGTCTCTGTGTTTGTGAGTGCAGCTCTCATTGTAGTGTGTTCTGCAGACACCTTTCTTTGTTTTATTGCAGCTCATTTTTCCTGATTTTTTTCTCTTATTAGTGTGCTTCCATCTGTATCCATCTACTTTGGTTGGTTGCAAACACTATATAGGAGTAGATAGAGGAGCCTTTTTGCTGGCTTGTGCCCTGCAGCCGCAGCCACATTAGTATTAGCCTATTTTTTGGAGCCTCGTCTATTGCATTGTAGGTTACCTTCCAGCATTGTAATAGCTCCAAAAAGTTTGTGGCACTATCGCTTTCACATCTTTGGTCACATCCTTTTTGTTTTTTTGAAAAAAAACGTAAATAAAGTTCACCAAACACTCCACTTGACAGTTGTGTAGGCCACATTAGCTCATATTAAAGTGTAGTCCACACACTTTATAAAATTAGTGTTTCTTATACCTGTTAGCAGCTGTTCAGGAATAAGCACACTAAGCCCCCCCTTTGTACTTTTCTGCCTATCTTTATCAGTCTACCAAGATGAAGAAGGCAGGGAGTAAGGCACGTGGTCGTGGGCATGGAGTTTCAGCAGGGAGAGGACGTGGGGATTCTGTGCCTGCTGCAGGCACCAGTGACTCAGCATCCCTCAGTTTTACCAGGCAACAGTCCTTTATGCGCAGCTTTGTAGGACCTCGCTGTACCCCACTGCTGCGGGACGAGCAAATTGAAGCCATTGTCGGAGGATGGCAGCTAACGCATCGACGTCAATTACTTCCACATCCTCTCAGGGCCAGAGCACTGAAGAGCAACCATCTGTCTCTTCACCACCTGCCAAATTGCCCAGGCAGTCAGAGAGCCCTGGACAGGAGCCATCTCTACTTCTGTTCTCTGAATCTCTTGGCTTGGAAACAGGGGGCCAGCCAAGCAGCATTCTAGAATGTGAAGAAGAGGGAGTATGCAGTGATGCGCAACTGCTTTGTCCCTCTGAATCTGAAGAGGCAGGTGGGCCAGTGCCTATGGTCAGCACACCTCAGTACGCATCAGATGATGAGACTCAGGTGCCACTTTCTGGTGCATACTGTGCTGGCGAGACTACCCAGGAGCAGGAGGTGTTTGAAGAGGGGTGTGTAGATGATGAGGTCCTTGACCCATCATGGCGTGAGGAACAGGAAGGTGGTGGGAGCAGCTCTGAGGAAGAGATTCCCCGAATGGCTAAAACAGGAGGGAGAGGGAGGGGGCAGACTTGGTTGCCTGTAGCCTCCACTTCAGCACCCGTTAGGAGCATTCCTCTTCCAAATCCCAAAACGGGCGCTCCCAGGACTTGCAGTGTGTGGTCCTTTTTTGACACAGTTGCAGATGACATTTGGTTTCTCAAATGCAAGCTGTATAATCATAAAGTCAAAAGAGGGAAAAGTGTCAGCAACCTGAATACCACAAATATGTGGAAACATGTGCGGACCAAGCACGTGGTGGAGTTACAAAGGCACAATGAAGACGTAGGCCAACCTACAGCACCACCTACCACCTCTTCAGCTCGTGTTGTAACCTCTTCCTCCAGCTCACACACAGCTGGTTCGGCTTCCTCACAGGATCGCCATGGAAGAACCTCTGGCACTGTTGTCCAGAGACCCAGTGACATTCCACCCACAGCACCACGTTCCCTGTCATCCTCACACTCCCAGGTCACTCTACAGCCATCGGTAGCACAGGCATGGGAGAAAAGGCGGCCATAATCGGCAAACCATCCCCGAGCACAGGCTCTGAATGCTGGCATTGCCAAACTACTGGCACTTGAAATGCTCTCATTCAGGCTGGTGGAGACTAACACCTTCCATAACTTCATGGCATTGGCAGTCCCACAATACACTGTGCCCATCCACTTTTATTTCAGCAGGCAAGCCGTCCCTGCCCTGCAAAAGCATAAGGAGGGAAAAATTAAACATGCACTACTAAACGCCGTCAGTCGCAAGGTCCACCTGACCACCGATGCGTGGACCAGTAACCATGGACAAGGACGATACCTTTCCCTCACTGCCCATTGGGTCAAAGTTGTGGAGCCGGGTACAGATCTTGAGAGTGGCACTGTACGTGTTCTGCCAACTCCAAGGATTGCAGGAATCCAGTCTGTACACATTGACTCCTCCTCATACTCCAGTTCCTCTAAATCAGCGCTGCAGAAACCTGTTAAGACCGATATGAGCACAGCCGTGGCCAAACGTCAACAGGCCGTACTGAAATTAATTTCTTTGGGGAATCGAAGCCACACAGCGCAGGAGCTCTGGAATGCCATCAAGCAGGAGAGCGACGTGTGGTTTGTGCCAGCGAATCTCCTCCAGCCAGGCTTGCTAGTGTGTGACAATGGTCGAAATCTGGTGGCAGCTCTTGACCTAGGCAACCTCACTCACATCCCATGTCTGGCACATGTGCTCAACTTGGTCGTGCAGAGCTTTCTGAGGGACTATCCGGATCTTGATGCACTGCTGCACAAGGTCCGCATAGAGTGCGCTCACTTGCGGCGTTCCAGCATGGCAAGATCGTGCATTGCAGCTCTGCAGCGCCGATTCCGCCTTCCGGAACATCGCATCATATGTGACCTACCCACCAGGTGGAATTCAACATTACATATGTTGGAGCGGATGTGTGAGCAGCAGGCAGCAGTAATGGAGTACCAGTTCCATCAGGCGCAAACAAGTTGCACTGTGCACCGGTCACACTTCAGCCCCACTGAGTGGGCCTCTTTGAAGGGCATCTGCCACGTTTTGCGTGCCTTCGATGATTCCACGTGGATGTCGAGTGCAGATGATGCACTAGTTAGCATGACTGTCCCCCTTATCTGCCTGCTTCAAAAAACACTGCAAGCACTAAGGGAGGAGGTTTTGGAAGAGGTGGAGGATGAGGAGTCACAAATGCCATCTGCTTCTGGACAGTCTGTGCAACGTGGTTCCTCACAAAGGCCTAGGCAGGGGACACTTTGTGAGGAAGATGAAGAGGAGTCAATGGAGGACAAAGACATCTCTCCAGAGGAGGGAGGTATACAGTGCTCTAGTAGTCAATATGTAGAGCGAGGGTGGGGTGATGCAGAGCAGGCAGAGATGACACCTCAAGCGTTTCTTGGGCAGTTGGGAGTCTGCAGCACATGGTTGATTTCATGCTGCAGTGCGTGAGAAACGACCACCGCATCGCCCACATTCTCAACACGGCTGATTATTGGGTGTACACCCTCCTAGATCCTCGCTACCGGGACAACTTACAAAGCCTCATAACACCGTTGAACCGGGAGCGTAAAATGTGGGAGTACAAAGACACGCTGGTGCATTCCATCATGTTCTCTATTCCACCCGAGAGCAGTGCTGCTAGTGCTTTACAAAGCAGCGCTGTGCGTCGAGGCAGTGGAGGAAGCTCTGCACAAAGAGGGAGCAGAGGCAGCGTCTCAGCACAAGGCAAGACCAGTATGGCCCAAATGTGGCAAAGTTTTGTGTGTCCGCCACAAATGTCTACACCATCACAGACGGCTCCAGTCAGCAGGAGGCAACGTTTCCGTCAAATGGTGACAGACTACATGTCTTGCCCTGTCAGTGTACTCCCTGACGGCTCTTCCCCCTTCAAGTTTTGGGTCTCTAAGCTGGATACATGGCTAGAGCTTAGCCAGTATGCATTGGAGGTGCTGGCTTGCCCTGCTGCTAGTGTATTATCGTAACGCGTCTTTAGTGCCGTAGGTGGTGTACTAACAGACCATCGCACACAACTATCCTCCGATAACGTTGACCGGCTTACTTTTCTAAAATTCAACAAGGCCTGGATCTCGCCGAAATTTGCCAGTCCTCTTCCAGAATAAATAATTGGTTGACAACAGTATCCAGGTCTCCTGTTGTGTTCATGTTTCTACCACCTGAACTGTAATCCCTGGGCTCCAACACCGCCAGTTGTTGCTCAGAAGTGCCATCTGCACAGAGAAAAACACTAGCTCCTGTGTTAGTGGGGTTCAGTAACGCCAGCTGCTCCCCTGCTGTGTGTCCGGCAAAGTCTCCTGCTGCCTCCACATTCACACCACATCAGATATAAAACTTGCTCCAATTAGGCCTCAGCCTAAACCCTGATTGAACCTGGGCTCCAATACTGCCAGTTGCTGCTCAGAAGTGCCGTCTGCACAGAGAAAAACACATGCTCCAGTGTTAGTGGAGTTCAGTAACGCCAGCTGCTCCCCTGCTGTGTGTCCGGCAAAGTCTCCTGCTGCCTCCACATTCACACTACATCAGATATAAAACTTGCTCCAATTAGGCCTCAGCCTAAACCCTGATTGAACCTGGGCTCCAACACCGCCAGTTGCTGCTCAGGAGACATTGCCGGACACACATCAGGGGATCATCTGACGTTACTGAACCCGAGTAACACAGGAACAAGTGTTGATTGTGCAGACCGCACATCTGAGCAGCAACTGGCGGTGTTGGAGGCCAGGGTAAATACCAGAGACAGAGTGGAGCCAGAGGCCTAATTGGAGCACGTTTAAAATCGGTAGTAGTCTACAACAGATATTAAACTTGATGAAATTAGGCCTCAGCCTACACCCTGATTGACCCTGGGCTCCAACATCACCAGTTGCTGCTCAGAAGTGCCGTCTGCACAGTCAACATATGCTCCAGTGTTATTGGGGTTCAGAAATGTCATCTGATCCCCAGCTGTGTGTCCGACAATTTCTCCTGCTCTGTCCACACTCACACAACTACAGATTTTAAACTTGCTCCAATTAGGCCTCTGGATCCACTCTGTTTGTAGTATTTTCCCTGGGTTCCAGCACCGCCAGCTGTTTCCCGGCATTGTCTTTGGAACAGGTACTCCCTCCTGCCCAGCCTGGTTCCAGCACGCCTGCTGTTTCCGGATAGTGTCAATGTCACTTTGCCACTGTAAAATAATGCTTATCCTGTAAAATACTCAGGACTAGTTACCAGATAAAAATATAGTGGTTTATTTGGATTCTTCCATCAAAGAAAGGTTATTACAGAAAAACAGGTGAATAAAAATAAGTGAAAGAGAGATTGTTCATTGTTCATAGCAAAGCAGCATGTATTCTTCTTCTCTCCGAGATCCTGAATAGCAAATGGCTGCTGTCTCTCAGTTCGGCTTCTCACATCGCCGTCAAGTAATATACCAGCTGTTATGTCATGTCATGGCCCAACACAGGCGACATCTTCGTGTCTGTCTTTCATGATGGTGAGGGAAGAAGACAGCGACCTCTACAGTTAGCCATGAATTATATACGTCTCTTGAAGCACGTGATCTCGGTATATATGGAGTTTGACATTTACCTCAAGGATAAACTTAAATATGTAGTGAGCTGACATTTCTACCATGAGCCAAGCTTAAAAATAGCCTATGTCATATAAGCTAAAGCAATCTACAGAACTGGGTGTAATAAGAAATATTTAACGAATTATTAATATTTAACAATTCCCCCTTTTGAGGGAGACAGACATTAATTGGAACCCTCAAATATAACAAGATCTTTTTCTTCTTTTCTTCTTCTTTGACAAAATAATTTAATATCAATCATAATAATAATATCAGATTACCGTTATAAGTACTCAATGACATAATTGATGTGAATTCATGTTATGGTAAGCCGTGAACAATATTCATATAAAATATGTATAATTATACTTCCCTAAGTCTAAATTGAAGCATCTCAGGTCCAGTCATCATCATCTGATGTCATCTGGTCTTCATTTTGATGTCTTCTGTCTTCTTCTTGGTTCTTTTAAAACCACAGTTTTTCTCTAGCATATAGATGTTGTAGAAATTGTGTTGTGTATCAAATCAAAGTCTATAGATGAAATGCAGCTTTAATATCTGTGCAGTGTCATCTTTAAAAACCTGGGCTTACATTGGCTCGCCTTGGATATTCTGGAATCCTCCATCGGTACTGGTCTTTGAACAGGTGTGACGTCTTTGGTCAGCAAAGCAAGGGTTAAAATGACTCTTCCTTGCTAAACATAGCACCATAACCAGTCCTTGTCCTAATGCACAGGACACATGTCAGGGTTAATTACCTTCATTGTTCACCAGCCTTCATCAAAGCTTTTCAGGTGATTGAAAACATCTGGAACTTGATAAGAACGTGATAACACAGTTCATCTCAGCATCATAGGATCATCGTCCTCTGGTTGTCAGGTTAGACACTTTAATTGTGACTGTCGGTGGTGGATACTGCACTTGTGACTGTCAGTGGTGAATACTGCACTTGTGACTGTCAGTGGTGGATAATGCATTTGTAATTAACACAGTATATTACTCAGTAATCATAGCTTTGTTACCTTCTGGGACTTCTGGATCGCGGCATTCTTCTTCTTGCAACTGATAAGAATCAATGAAGTTTAGAAATGTGAAAAGTCTTTATTAACATAATTTCAGTATCTTGCTTGAAGTCTTCATTCCCTATCCTATACCAAATCTGGTAATTTTCCTATCCTATAATATCACAGCGTACCATAGCAATCAGTAATATCCATATAATTATCAGAATTTGTACTGTATATGGATTTCAATGTTTGAAATAATAAACCAATAATAAGTGATAATACATTATTATCCATATTTTTTCATGTGATAGAACATTTTTTTTATGTCTTAGGTGTAATTACCTTTTTCAACCCATAGGTGTCACTGTGTTTTATGTAACCAGTGTTTTCATCTTTATTAATAAGGAATATATTTATTATACTAATAATATGTAGGAATGTAAAGCCATGAACCAAAATAAGAATATATGAGTGAGCGAATGAATGAATAAAAGAATTGTTGCATATAACTCAGAAGTGAAACATTTTCCTTAGTAATAGAACCATATAATTGCTATATTTAATGAAGCAATATTCTCAGTAGATATTACTTTACTAAATATTGGTGAAAGAATTAAAAATAATGAAAAATAAGAATAAAAATAAGAATAAGAATAAGGCCTTTATGTTGATGCAGAGTAGTTATGTCTTCAGTAACATATACCCTTAATATTTCCATGATCTGGATTATTTCATAATTGTCATAAACTTGTGTTACCAAAATATTCAAATTATGCAACTTTGCATGTAATTCCTCTTAGTGTAAAGAAATGACTCTTTATAATACTTGTTATTATACCCAATACTTATACCATTGTACCTTATTAATATTTTTTTCCTATTAAAATGTGTGAAGAAGAGGTATTAATCAAATGTGATGATGTAGTCAGGATCAAAAACATATTTTCCCCCTTAATACCAAAAAATATTGTTTCATGAAATAATTCATTTATCAAAACCAAAATTAAAAATAATTAATTTATAAATTGTGTAAATATTATACTTGCTTATACCATTATTTGTCTGAAGATCTGTAACCATTAAAATTAATTTGAATATCATAAAATTATCCTTTGGAAAAATTAATTTAAATGTAGTTTAAGATTAACACACTTGGACAGAGAAGGAAGGTCCACTATTCCCAGATGCAGCTGGTGAATACCAGGCTCTGTGCTGGTGCCTGTTTAAAAGAGCTAAAGCTGATAAGGAAAGAATAGATTTTCTTCATAAACTATTTTCTATTTTGTTGTGCGATTGCACTTATCCACAATTAACTAAATCAAGAAATAATTACTATAGAAATACAGAAATATATGTTGTATAGATAATATTTCATTATATATCCTAATATTCTAATAATTTAACTGATCTGCATATTTCTCCTAAAGATAAAGGCTTTTGGGTTTTTTTTTTCTTTTTTTTTCTCTCTCATTCAGAATCCTGAGGCCTCATACAAACGTATCACATCATTCGCTCAGCAGCTGCTCATACACTCAGTCACTGTCACTCAGACTGTGTCACATATTAAGTTTAAACCAAATACCTCACATACGAAGGTGTGATGAATACACGTATTTTAACCCAAATTATCCTAATTATCAATGCATTGTAAACTATTTCAATTTAGTCTCTTAATATTTCTTTGAATATTCCTCCACATGACATAAATATATGTTGTATAGCTATACTTGACATTTAGGCCTGGAAAAAAAAAAATTCCATTGGTTTGCAAAAGTTGAGACCCCCTTAAAAATTCTTTCCCTAAGGAACAGGGACATAGTATACTGGTATACTTGTATTATTAGAACAAGGTTCAAATTTCCCTGCTATGGTTGTCATTCGAACCATGCAGAAAAGCACACACACAGAACATATTTTAAAATGCAGTTAGTTATTTTCTTTTAAGTGTTAAATATATGAAATCATGCAATTATTGCAACTTCCTGTGTAAATAAAGGCATAAATCCTTGGAAGAGAATTTTTCCCGATTAAGTCCTGCTTTGAAATGAAAATTCTAAGGAAACATAAAAGATAAGGTTAATATCATATTCAGAATTCTAAATATTATTACTGATGTAGATTTTAATTTTCATTAAAAAATACAGTTCTACTATTTCTACTTCTACAAACACTCTATATATACTGTATGAATATGTGTATATCCACAAACCATAAAACTACAGGATTATACTCTATAAAATAATTACATATAACTCACTAATTGTATAACACTGTTACACAAAATATATACAGTGCCTACAAGTAGTATTCAACCCCCTGCAGATTTAGCAGGTTTGATAAGATGCAAATAAGTTAGAGCCTTCAAACTTCACACAAGAGCAGGATTTATTAACAGATGCATAAATCTTACAAACCAAAAAGTTATGTTGCTCAGTTAAATTTTAATAAATTTTAAACATACAAGTGTGGGTCAATTATTATTCAACCCCTAGGTTTAATATTTTGTGGAATAACCCTTGTTTGCAATTACAGCTAATAATCGTCTTTTATAAGACCTGATCAGGCCGGCACAGGTCTCTGGAGTTATCTTGGCCCACTCCTCCATGCAGATCTTCTCCAAGTTATCTAGGTTCTTTGGGTGTCTCATGTGGACTTTAATCGTGAGCTCCTTCCACAAGTTTTCAATTGGGTTAAGGTCAGGAGACTGACTAGGCCACTCCAACACCTTGATTTTTTGCCTCTTGAACCAGGCCTTGGTTTTCTTGGCTGTGTGCTTTGGGTCGTTGTCTTGTTGAAAGATGAAATGATGACCCATCTTAAGATCCTTGATGGAGGAGCGGAGGTTCTTGGCCAAAATCTCCAGTTAGGCCGTGCTATCCATCTTCCCATGGATGCGGACCAGACGGCCAGGCCCCTTGGCTGAGAAACAGCCCCACAGCATGATGCTGCCACCACCATGCTTGACTGTAGGGATGGTATTCTTGGGGTCGTATGCAGTGCCATCCAGTCTCCAAACGTCACGTGTGTGGTTGGCACCAAAGATCTCGATCTTGGTCTCATCAGACCAGAGAACCTTGAACCAGTCTGTCTCAGAGTCCTCCAAGTGATCATGAGCAAACTGTAGACGAGCCTTGACATGACGCTTTGAAAGTAAAGGTACCTTACGGGCTCGTCTGGAACGGAGACCATTGCGGTGGAGTACGTTACTTATGGTATTGACTGAAACCAATGTCCCCACTGCCATGAGATCTTCCCGGAGCTCCTTCCTTGTTGTCCTTGGGTTAGCCTTGACTCTTCGGACAAGCCTGGCCTTGGCACGGGAGGAAACTTTCAAAGGCTGTCCAGGCCGTGGAAGGCTAACAGTAGTTCCATAAGCCTTCCACTTCCGGATGATGCTCCCAACAGTGGAGACAGGTAGGCCCAACTCCTTGGAAAGGGTTTTGTACCCCTTGCCAGCCTTGTGACCCTCCACGATCTTGTCTCTGATGGCCTTGGAATGCTCCTTTGTCTTTCCCATGTTGACCATGTATGAGTGCTGTTCACAAGTTTGGGGAGGGTCTTAAATAGTCAGAAAAGGCTGGAAAAAGAGATAATTAATCCAAACATGTGAAGCTCATTGTTCTTTGTGCCTGAAATACTTCTTAATACTTTAGGGGAACCAAACAGAATTCTGGTGGTTTGAGGGGTTGAATAATAAATGACCCTCTGAATAAACTTTTCACAATTTAAAAAAAAATTAAACAAAGAAATAACATTCTTTTTTGCTGCAGTGCATTTCACACTTCCAGGCTGATCTACAGTCCAAATGTCACAATGCCAAGTTAATTCCGAATGTGTAAAACTGCTAAATCTGCAGGGGGTTGAATACTACTTGTAGGCACTGTATATATAATTACTTTTTCTAGCCAATTCCTAAACCCATACTTATTTCTCTGCAAAAAATATCCTGAAAGGTTCTTGCCATTTTAAAGCTGATAGATTCTTGGAGCAGAGTATTCAGTTTACAGGCCATGATGTCACTCACCACCTGTTTCTGTCTGTCAAATTCGGCCATCTTGGTTACAGAAAGAAGATCAAAACTCATCATTTTTCTTAATTCAATTTGTGTCTTTTCAGTGATACTTTGCATCATTCCGTAGGGCTTAAAGCAAACATGTGATTTCATTTGTTCTTCATAAATTTGATTTTGGGGAAAACTCATTTTAGAAGGTTTTGCTAATACAGGCTTCTGATAAGATTTTACTCTGCCTGTCTTCACAAAATTAGCACGGTTTACTGTCCTTTCACGATTCTCGTGTTTCCTGGCAAAATCAAGGGATTGCGCACATTCAAACAATGAATCTTTTTGTGACGCAATAACACGAGATGCAGGATTTAGAAACCAAAATTTGCTTACAAAACTCCTTATGAGGGACGGTGTTTTGACATTCTCACTCAGCATTCTATACAAACGTTCATATATGGACATGAACGTAAAAATACATTCCTTCCGACCAATCCTTAATTTTTGAAGAATATCAATATCTGGATGATTTTCATTTGATGAACAAAAAATGAGAATTTTTAATCTGTCTTTATCAGTTAAATTCTCATGTGTTTCACCAGATAACTTTAAAGATAACCTCCTGGAAAAGGTTACAGGGATCCACATTTTGAACAACTGATTCTTCTCCTCGTTAGATAAATCAAATTTGTCAACACAACTTTCAAAAACCTCAGAGTTTCTACAAACATGCATTTTGTTGTCATATGCAGGTATTATTTTACATATCGTTAGCAAACTTTTCCTTACTTTCCTTCGGATTTGGGCCTGTGAGTCGTCTATTTTTAGTGGTACGTCTTTCCCTTGTACGTCCTCTACGTCAGTTCTGAAGTCTCCTCCTACTTCTCCATCTTGTTCCACGTCTGCAAGGTCACCTTCAATAGCTGCTGCTACTTGTAACTGTTTCTCCACATTACAGTGAATCTCGGGAATATCACTATCCTCTACACAATCATTTTTGGATTTCTCTGACACAGATCTATGAAATATATCTACCATCTGTAGAATATTTTTTAATCTCTCTCTTTCTCTATTGAAGAATTTACAGTCTAACCTCTGATTCTCGAGTTCACACTCGGCATATAAACTTAACCATAGTACTTCTGAATTAGAATTGTCTACAGACTTAAATTTCAATTTACTCTGCTTAGCAAGACAATTAATGACATCCATTTCTCTTACCTTGAAATGTCTCAGCTTGTTCCTTTGATGGACAACGCTGGGCTCTTGTCTTCACACGTCTTGGCTTCAGCACGTCTGGCACTTTGGCACTTGTAGTACTTCTCAATCTATCTGGCAATTCTTACTTCTAGGTTCTGTGTGATTCTTGTAAGTAGTGGAATTCCCGATAACTTGCACATATGATTTGACGTTAGCAAAGTCCAATCCCCCTTTTGGGCAAGTGGAGGGAAATCCGCAAAAAAGTACAAAAATGCAGATCTGGCTGGCTCTCCAATGTAAAATAATGCTTATCCTGTAAAATACTCAGGACTAGTTACCAGATAAAAATATAGTGGTTTATTTGGATTCTTCCATCAAAGAAAGGTTATTACAGAAAAACAGGTGAATAAAAATAAGTGAAAGAGAGATTGTCCATTGTTCATAGCAAAGCAGCATGTATTCTTCTTCTCTCTGAGATCCTGAATAGCAAATGGCTGCTGTCTCTCAGTTCGGCTTCTCACATCGCCGTCAAGTAATATACCAGCTGTTATGTCATGTCATGGCCCAACACAGGCGACATCTTCATGTCTGTCTTTCATGATGGTGAGGGAAGAAGACAGCGACCTCTACAGTTAGCCATGAATTATATACGTCTCTTGAAGCACGTGATCTCGGTATATATGGAGTTTGACATTTACCTCAAGGCTAAACTTAAATATGTAGTGAGCTGACATTTCTACCATGAGCCAAGCTTAAAAATAGCCTATGTCATATAAGCTAAAGCAATCTACAGAACTGGGTGTAATAAGAAATATTTAACGAATTATTAATATTTAACAGCCACCAATACGTTGTCCTGTCATGTTGCGGTCGGGTTAGCCGAGTCTATGGTGCCTGAAGTTTATGGGCTTCCTATGTGGGCTGCGGGATCTGGCAACAAAGGCTGGTTCTGTAGTGCCAATAGGACAAGCACCCCCTGTAGGACTGTGGGTTTCGGTAACTGCGGCCGGCTCGTGGCCTTGCAACTTTGTTTTTCATGGGTACCTTCTGCTACCCATCCGGGTTCCAGTACCGTCAGCTGGTTCTCGGCAGTGCCTTTGGCTTTGGTGCCTCCTTCTCGGTATCCGAGTTCCAGCAATGTCTGCTGGTCCTTGGTAGTGCCATTGGCTCTTGTTTCTTCTGCTGCCCCTCCGGGTTCCAGCACCGTCAGCTGGTCCTCGCTAGTTCCATTGGCTTTTGCAGCTTCTGCTACCCATCCGGGTTCCAGCACCGTCAGCTGGTTCTCGGCAGTGCCTTTGGCTTAGGTGCCTCCATCTCGGTATCCGAGTTCCAGCAACGTCTGCTGGTCCTTGGTAGTGCTTTCTAGCACAGGTACCTCCTGCTTAGTAACCAGGTTCCAGCACCGTCAGCTGGTCCTCGCTAGTTCCATTGGCTCTTGCAGCTTCTGCTACCCATCCGGGTTCCAGCACCATCAGCTGGTTCTCGGCAGTGTCTTTGGCACGGGTACACCCTCCTGCCCAGCCTTGTTCCAGCACGCCTGCTGTTTCCGGGTAGTGTCAATGTCACTTTGCCAGCAATACGTTGTCCTGTCGTGTTGCAGTCGGGTTAGTCGAGTCTATGGTGCCTGCAGTTTATGGGCTTTCTATGTGGGCTGAGGGATCTGGCAACAAAGGCTGGTTCCGTAGTGCCAATAGGACAAGCACCCACTGTAGGACTGTGGGTTTCGGTAACTGCGGCCGGCTCACGGCCTTGCAACTTTGTTTTTCATGGGTACCTTCTTCTACCCATCTGGGTTCCAGTACCGCCAGCTGGTTCTCGGCAGTGCCTTTGGCTTAGGTGCCTCCTTCTCGGTATCCGAGTTCCAGCAACGTCTGCTGGTCCCTGGTAGTGCTTTCTAGCACAGGTACCTCCTGCTTAGTAACCAGGTTCCAGCACCATCAGCTACACCGTCCTCAGTAGCGCCATTGGCTCTTGTTCCTTCTGCTGCCCCTCCGGGTTCCAGCACCGTCAGCTGGTCCTCGGTAGTGCCATTGGCTCTTGTTCCTTCTGCTACCCATCCGGGTTCCAGTACCGTCATCTGGTTCTCGGCAGTTCCTCAGCCTTCTTGTACCTTCTGCTACATTTCCAAGTTCAAGCTTTTGGAGACAGAAGACCAAGAAGCAGAAGAACAAAAAGCAGAAGAACATTAAGCATAAGACTAAAAATCAGAGCAAAATATATTATCTAAATTATAAGCAGAAGAATACTAAGCAGTGTATGGGGGTGAGTCCGTTCCTCCTCGTGGTGCCCCTGGAAAATGCCTGCTGATGCAGGCCAAACTGAACGTGGACAAATCCTGTTGTAAATCTTTTGTGACAGGCTGAAAGGAAGGTGTAATCTTCAAACTTTTATAGATAACACCTACAGGAATGACTGTCACAAATAAGAATATGATGAAGAAGAATAGGAAGAAGATGAAGAAGTGGAATATGAAGAAGAAGAATAGTTGAATAAGCAGAATATGAAGAATGTAAAAAAAAAAGAATAATAGGAAGAAGGTGAAGAAGAAGAAGATGAATAAGGTGAAGAAGAATTTGATGAAAAAGATGCTGCTGCTGAGGATCATGAAGGAGAAAGTGTGGGAGAAGTAAAAAAGAAGGTGAAGAGCATGGAAGTAGCGAAACATACATATCTGACAAATTTTAAAATAGGTTAACATAGTCATTATCTTTGTAACTCCGAACGTCTTCCTGCTATTCCATTTGATTGGGCTAAATCTCTATGCCTTTAATGTCTCCTCTATAAAACTAAGGAAAAAAGAAAGCGCAATAGGGTCTTATCTGGGTGGAAAATGGAATAAATTCTGATGGAATCTACTCACCTTTTCCAGGAAAGATATAAGCATGTAAATCAATGTCAGCCTGCTGCACGCCCGAAGGTCCACAACGTGACCGCCAAATAAAACTCCTTTTGGATAAAATATTCTGACTCAGGCTTACTGTGCGCTGCTGGACCAGGATAAAATCACCACATGAAAAGTTTAACCATTTATTCCCAACGCGTTTCAAAGTGTAGACCACTTCTTCCTCAGGGGATGACATGTAGACTACATGTCATCCCCTGAGGAAGAAGTGGTCTACACTTTGAAACGCGTTGGGAATAAATGGTTAAACTTTTCATGTGGTGATTTTATCCTGGTCCAGCAGCGCACAGTAAGCCTGAGTCAGAATATTTTATCCAAAAGGAGTTTTAATGTCTCCTCCACCTCCCCCAATACATTCTACATTATTATTAGTTGTTTTTCTTCATGTAGAATTAACCATCAAGGAAAGAAAGTTTTTTTTTTAATTCCGATATTTGTGTCCCATTAACTTGCATTGGTTTCCGGTATCGGAATCGGCGCTATCCGATACTTTTTGGGTATCGGTCCGATCCAATCCGATCCGATATTTCACGATATCGGATCGTATCGCTCAACACTATCCACCATCCATTTTGATTTTAACGTGCGCCCAGCTTATATGTGACAAAAAAATCATCCACTTGTTACTTGTTGTACTCAATAACTGCATTCTAACTTTACCAAAGCTGGTAAGATGAGGACTGTGAAAGGAAAAAACATCAATATGATTCACTCTACAGATTTACAAATTAATTTTGATTCTTCTCTAATAAAACTGGATTTCACTGATCACACAGCCAAAAGATGTATCTGGGGAAATGAGTGAAGCCATATTAAAAGACGCCTGTAGGTGTTCATATCGTCTGTGTACCAATGATTAATTTACATAATTATTATTTTAGGTAGTAATCTCTATTGTATGTAGAAATATAGTAATACAATGTATAGCCCAAGTAGTAAGGTATTATGAATTCTTATGTGTTAGTTTATCAATATTATAAACTTTAAGATGTGTGAATCCCTTGTGGGGAATGAAAAGTAGATACATTATCAAATTGGTCAGATGTTAGCAAATTGCTGCTAATTACCAGCCAAAAAGTGAAATCTGAGAAGAAAAAAATATCACTTTGACCACTCTCTCTGGAAACAAAATGTATTCAGCACTTTTCAGTGGATAAGAAGTGGCATGATGACATTCTCTTTTATGATAGCAAACATAAGCACAGTGGTAAGGTTTTTCATGGACATTGAAATAAACAAGGATACAAAGGATTAAGCTGCATTGGAATGAATTCTGTCAAGAATTTAAAACTCCATAATTAACAATTTCAAACTATTTCATGGAGCCATATTTTTTAAATGTAGCATCTAGGACAATTTTTCTACAAAATTTATGGAAAGGGTTTTCATAGAATGTAAGCGTTGGAAGGGACTTCCAGGGTCAGCGTGTCCGACCCCCTGCTCAATGCAGGATTCACTAAATCATCCCAGACAGATGTCTGTCTAGTCTCTGAAGACTTCCATTGAAGGAGAACTCACTTCCTCTCGTGACAGCCAGTTCCACTCATTGATCACCCTCACTGTCAAAAGGTTTTTCCTAATAACTATTTTGTATCTTCTCCCTTTATGTTTCAGTCCATTTCTTCTCATGTTTCCATGTGCAAATAATTCCTCTACACTGTGTAATCCCTTCACAATTGTATTCACTATATACTGTATCATTGAGTTATGTGGCTTAATTTCAAAGTATCTTCTTAGGTTATGCTTTTGCAGTCTGATCTGTAATATGCGTTGCGGGACAGGGGAGCATGAATCAATTTCGGCACAGTAGCACCAATGATAATATGGATCACACATGATGCATCATTGCATCCATAGACTCTTGCCAGTGCCACATCATCTCACATTTTTAATTTCACTTAAGATGCTATCATATCAAATGACCAAAAGGGATCAAATAATTTACCATTCCCTGTACTTTTCAAGAAGTCTAACAAACCTTGAAAAGCTCTCGGACACACACAGACCATCTCCTCACTTACTATCATCCATATACTGAAAATACATTCAAAGTTTGTGTTCTGCCCATTCTGTGCAGCTAGATATTTTTAAGTGCTGTTCCAGCTATCGCCAGTAGGTGTCATAAGTTGCCCTTCTCTTTCTTATTCCTGTGTTTGGAATTTTCTGTTCCCCAAATGGTTAATTGTTCAGAACCGCCCCTTCTTCTTGCCTTGGCCAACAACATGTAACCCTTTTCCAGCCGTCTTCTGAGTGGCTCACACATCTGCTCAGCTCTATGCAAAACCATTGCTTATAGTAAGCGGATTCGGGTAAGATAATGCAATTATGAGTTATGCATAAGTGTTATTAGCCAAAATGCAGCCCCCCATGATGTTTGCAATGCATGTTTAGCTTCTGTAATGCTATTTCACTGTGTGCTTAGTTATATGCACCCCTGGATATGCAGTGAGTGCAAAGCTGGCAGCCACTAGTTGTGTTAGATTGTTCTTTCTCCTTTGCTGCTGTATATGTTATATTGCTCAGCTCTTATGTAATGCATAATAACAGCATCCTGTATCATTGCTACTGCCGTGATAATACCTTGTATTGCTGTATATTACCTACCAGTACTGGCATGCTGTATTATCTGTCTCTTGTAGTTTTTACCTGAATCATCCACATTTTGTACAACAATCTACTAAATCATCCATATCTGTGTTCAACAACCTCTGATATCATGTACTACTGTTCTATTATGCCATCTGTTATCATCTCCCATTGTTGTCCATATCATCCCAATAAATAATAGACTTATGCACCCATACAGTCTTGTTTCTGGGAGTGGATGAAAGGTTAAGCCATATGTTGGAATCCACACAGTGTCATACGTGGAAGAAGGCAGAACAGTTTTGTTATTTCAACTTCTGAAAGTATTTCATCTCACAGCAGAAAATTTTAAACAAAAAAGTAGTAACTACTAGAATGTGAACAGACAACGAGGTTCAACTCTACTCAGAAGTGATTATGAAGAAACTAAGTGTGCAGAAGGAGTAGGGATGCACTGGAAAATTGAATCCAGGATACTGCAAAACCAATGGATGGAGTTAAAATCACAGGGGATAGAGTAAAGCATCTCTTAACTTGCAATCAGTTGGTAGACAGATCTTTGAACAGAATTTCTGATTTTTCTTGTGGGTTCAGTTTTTCCTTCCTCTACTGTGGGTAAAATCTTGAAGTGTTTTCTTAGAGATGCTATACGGGATTATCTGAAGAATAACCTCATGACCCAATATCAACATGGGTTTACAAGGGACGGTTCCAGTTTCTATGAAGAAGTAAGTTCCAGACTGGACCAAGGGAACGCAGTGGACGTGGTATATATTGACTTTTCAAAAGCTTTTGATACGGTGCCACACTAAAGGTTGATACATAAAATGAGAACAATGGGGATAGGGGCAAATATGTGTAAGTGGGTTAAGAGCTGGCTCAGGGATAGGAAACAAAGGGTGGTTATTAATGGAGCACATTCGGACTGGGTCACGGTTAGCAGTGGGGTATCGCTGGGGTCGATGTTTGGCCCGCTTCTTTTTAACATATTTATTAATGACCTTGTAGGGGGCATACAGCGTAGAATTTCAATATTTGCAGATGACACTAAGCTCTGCAGGATAATCAATTCAGAGGAGGACAATTTTATATTACAGGAGGATTTATCAGCTTGGGCTGATAAATGGCAAACAAGCTTTAATGAGGATAAATGTAAGGTCATGCACTTGGGCAGAAGAAATAAGATGTATAATTATGTGCTTAATTGTAAAACACTTGGCAAAACTGTCACTGAAAAAGATCTGGGTGTATGGGTGGACGACAAACTCACATTTAGTGGCCAGTGTCAGGCAGCTGCTGCAAAGGCAAATAAAATGATGGGATGCATTAAAAGAGGCATAGATGCTCATGAGGAGAACATAATTTTACCTCTATACAAGTCACTAGTGCGACCACACTTAGAATACTGTGTACAGTTCTGGTCTCCGGTGTATAAGACAGACAAGGCTGAACTAGAGCGGGTGCAGAGAAGAGCGACCGAGGTTATTAGGGAACTGGGGCGTCTGCAATACCAAGAGAGGTTATTACACTTGCGGTTATTTAGTTTGGAAAAATGAAGGCTTAGGGGTAGTGTTGAGCTTTCCGATACCGCAAGTATTGGGTATCGGCCGATATTTGCCGTATCGGAATTCCGATACCGAGTACCGATACTTTTTTCGTATCGAATACCGGAATCGGAAGTCCAAAATGCAATGAGCCACTTTTGTGGCTCTGATTGGCTGCCGAAATGACGTCATCATGATGCACTGTCTGTGCGCATCATGATGCGCCGTCAGTTCGGGCCTTCGGGGGGGCTGTGCCGACTCTCCGGGGGTCTGTACCGGCCTGCCGGTGGTCTGTGCAGGCTCCGGTGGTCTGTGCCAGCCTGCCGGCGGGCTGTGCCGGCCTGCCGGTGGTCTGTTCAGGCTCCGGTGGTCTGTGCCGGCCTGCCGGTGGTCTGTGCCGGCCTGCCGGTGGTCTGTGCAGGCTCCGGGGGTCTGTGCAGGCTCCGGTGGTCTGTGCCGGCCTGCCGGGGGGCTGTGCCGGCCTGCCGGTGGTCTGTGCAGGCTCCGGTGGTCTGTGCCGGCCTGCCGGGGGGCTGTGCCGGCCTGCCGGTGGTCTGTGCAGGCTCCGGGGGTCTGTGCAGGCATCGTCCGATGGGACTACAAGTCCCATCGGGCGATGCCTGCTACCATGACAGTGATTGACACATTAGCCAATGATGGGACAGTAGTAGTCCCATCATCCGGGCTAATGTGTTGAATGTAAAAAAAAAAAAATTTACATGCTACATACATGCTACATACATACAACATGCATACTACATATATACTACATGTAACATACATACTACATACATGCTACATACATACTACATACATAATACATATATACTACATGCATGCAACATACATACAACATATATACTACATGCATGCAACATGCATACTACATATATACTATATATACTACATGTAACATACATACTACATATATACTACATGCTACATACATGCAACATACACACTACATGCTACATACATGTAACATACTACATGCATACTTCATACATACTACATACATGCTACATACATACTACATACATGCTACATACATACTACATGCATACACTACATGCATGGAACATACATACTACATATATACCACATGCATGCAACATGCATATTACATATATACTGCATATATACTACATGCATGCAACATACAAATATGCTACATACAATACATACATATAGACATACAGTACATATAACATAGAGTACATACTCACCGTCACTTGTCACTTTGATCCCCGAAGCCATTGTCGCCTGAGGAATAAATATCAAAATAAAAAAACACCAATATACTTACCCCGATCCGCAGAAGTCCACGAGGGTCCCACGTCCATCCTTCCGCACTGTATTCCTCCACCACTGTAAAAAAAAGACCCTAGTCTCACTTTATGCCATTGCTGCATGGGAATTTCCCACGCAGCAATGGCATAAAGTGAGACTAGGGACTTTTTTTTTTTTAAAGTGGTGGAGGAATACAGTGCGGAAGGATACCTACCTTCCATCATTGTATTCCTGGAGCTGGTAGAGAACGGTAGCATCAGCTGATGCTGCTGTTCTCCACGCAAGATGGACGTGGGACCCTCGTGGACTTCTGCGGATCGGGGTAAGTATATTGGTGTTTTTTTATTTTGATATTTATTCCTCAGGCGACAATGGCTTCGGGGATCAAAGTGACAAGTGACGGTGAGTATGTACTCTATGTTATATGTACTGTATGTCTATATGTATGTATTGTATGTAGTATATATGTATGTTGCATGCATGTAGTATATATGCAGTATATATGTAGTATGTATGTTGCATGCATGTGGTATATATGTAGTATGTATGTTGCATGCATGTAGTGTATGTATGTAGTATGTATGTAGCATGTATGTAGTATGTATGTAGCATGTATGTAGTATGCATGTAGTATATATGTAGTATGTATGTTACATGTAGTATATATAGTATATATGTAGTATGCATGTTGCATGCATGTAGTATATATGTTGTATGTATGTTGCATGCATGTAGTATATATGTATTATGTATGTAGTATGTATGTAGCATATATGTAGCATGTATGTAGTATGCATGTTGCATGTAGTATATATGTAGTATGTATGTTACATGTAGTATATATAGTATATATATATAGTATGCATGTTGCATGCATGTAGTATATATGTTGTATGTATGTTGCATGCATGTAGTATATATGTATTATGTATGTAGTATGTATGTAGCATGCATGTACTATGTAGCATGCATGTAGTATGTAGCATGTATGTAGTATGTATGTTACATGTAGTATATATGTAGTATGCATGTTGTATGTATGTAGCATGTAAAAATTTTTTTTTTTTTTTTTTTTTTTTACATTCAACACATTAGCCGGATGATGGGACTACTACTGTCCCATCATTGGCTAATGTTTCAATCACTGTCATGGTAGCAGGCATCGCCCGATGGGACTTGTAGTCCCATCGGACGATGCCTGCACAGAATACCGGAGCCTGCACAGACCCCCCGGCAGGCCGGCACAGACCCCCCGGCAGGCCGGCACAGACCCCCAGCAGGCCGGCACAGACCACCGGAGCCTGCACAGACCACCGGCAGGCCGGCACAGACCACCGGAGCCTGCACAGACCCCCCGGCAGGCCGGCACAGCCCCCCGGCAGGCCGGCACAGACCACCGGAGCCTGCACAGACCCCCCGGCAGGCCGGCACAGCCCCCCGAAAGGCCCGTACAGACCCCAGAGAGGCTGTACAAGTCAAAAATAGGGTTTTTCTTATTCCGATACCGGAAGTCCTATAGACTTGAATGGGACTTCCGGTATCGGAATCGGCGATACCCGATATTTTTTTTAGATCGGCCGATACCATCCGGAAATTCCCACGCAGCAATGGCATAAAGTGAGACTAGGGACTTTTTTTTTACAGTGGTGGAGGAATACAGTGCGGAAGGATACCTACCTTCCGTCATTGTATTCCTGGAGCTGGTAGAGAACGGTAGCATCAGCTGATGCTGCTGTTCTCCACGCAAGATGGACGTGGGACCCTCGTGGACTTCTGCGGATCGGGGTAAGTATATTGGTGTTTTTTTATTTTGATATTTATTCCTCAGGCGACAATTGCTTCGGGGATCAAAGTGACAAGTGACGGTGAGTATGTACTCTATGTTATATGTACTGTATATCTATATGTATGTATTGTCTGTAGTATATATGTATGTTGCATGCATGTAGTATATATGCAGTATATATTGTGGGGATGTGACTCGCTCAGGTGCAGCGGGAGACAATCAGGAGACCGGTTCTTCCAAAGTTCATGAGGTTTATTTCTGTCATAAACCATAAAACAGCGTATCACCAAAAATAGCCTCTAGCTTAGGCAAACAAAACATAAACCTTCATGGTTGCAGACTCAGACCGCGAGTCTCAGCACATGCTGGGAGGTGTAGTCCTCCCCACATACAGCTCCCTGGTTCAGGAGCAGGTCACATTATAAGGCTGTAGCCACACCCACGTTCCCAGCAGCTGACTGGTCACATGACTGTGACCTCACCACAGGTCCTTCAAACAAAAACAATAACAATATCTGGTATGCTTTACTTCTGCCTTACATTATGGAGATAAGCCATTTATGAGACACATATCTCCCATCAATTACACGACCCTTAGCCCTGCCACATACCTCCCCCCTCTGCCTAAAGCCGTGGGGCTTGGCACTTTCACCTACCAGAAGAAATACTCATAAACACAAACAGGCTGAAATAACACATTATATGCATACTAAGTGCTCAACCTGTATATAACCGTTAATTGAACAGGACCCCAATAAAGATCCATCGTAACAGTACTATAAAAGAAGGGGGGTGGAAAAAGATCCACTAATATACGACCACAGATCCAGTATAAAAATAGAATATCTTTATTAGACAGGTATGCAGAACAAGACAAAAACAGTGTGGTAATACACATAGATTAACCACGTAGCATGGAAAACGTAGCAGACCCCACCCAAGGACCCATAAATTAATATTACAAATCAGATGAAATATAAATATATACATATACAGTACTTATCTAGGCACCAAAATAACTCATATTTATTGTAAACCGCATTGATGGCCGGTCTAGTGGGCCCTGCAGGTTTATCATGGCATCACAGTGAGCAATAAATCGCTATATTTTACAGATCAAATAACTACCATCCAAGGGAGACTATAACAAAAATATATAAGTGCCACCATCATCTTTCTCATACCACAATCGGCAAAAAGTGAACACTGGCTAATGTACCAGTCAAAAATATGTTGCATCACCATATAGCTAATGCAATGTATGTAATCATGTTCACCCAAACCGGGCAGCATAACGCCAGGGGTCGATGTGGTGGCATCTTACCAAAGTATGACGGTGGTGTGCAGGGGTCCTGGGGGGTCCGCGCGTCTGCCCCAATGGTTTGCCGATTGTGGTATGAGAAAGATGATGGTGGCACTTATATATTTTTGTTATAGTCTCCCTTGGAGAGGCCTTGCAGGGCCCACTAGACCGGCCATCAATGCGGTTTACAATAAATATGAGTTATTTTGGTGCCTAGATAAGTACTGTATATGTATATATTTATATTTCATCTGATTTGTAATATTAATTTATGGGTCCTTGGGTGGGGTCTGCTACGTTTTCCATGCTACGTGGTTAATCTATGTGTATTACCACACTGTTTTTGTCTTGTTCTGCATACCTGTCTAATAAAGATATTCTATTTTTATACTGGATCTGTGGTCGTATATTAGTGGATCTTTTTCCACCCCCCTTCTTTTACTTTCACCTACCAGGCAAGGGATTCTGGAGAGGGCATCGGCATTCCCATGTAGCTTCCCGGCCCTATGCTCTACATGGAAACTGAAGTCTTGTAGGGCTAAGAACCAGCGGGTGACCCTAGCATTCTTGCCCACCTGAGTGGGGCATGGTCGGATATTAACCTAAACTTCCGTCCCACCAGGTAGTACCATAATGTGTCCACTGCCTATTTTATGGCCAAACACTCCTTCTCTACAACTGAGTAATTTCTCTCACAAGAAGTCAACTTCCTACTCAAGTAGAGAACAGGATGCTCCTCCCCACGTATCTCTTGGGAAAGGACAGCTCCTACCCCGACATCTGAGGCATCTGTCTGGAGGACAAATTCACGTTTAAAGTCTGGGGCCACCAAAACGGGCTGCTTACAAAGAGCTCCCTTCATTTCTTGGAAGGCTGACTCTGCTTCTTCGGACCAGCTGACCATCACTGACTTTGTCCCTTTAAGCAGATCAGTTAGAGGTGCAGCCATTGTGGCGAAGTTTGGGATAAACCTCCTGTAATATCCCACAATCCCCAGGAAGGCTTTAACTTGCTTCTTTGACAGAGGTCTCGGCCATGTTTGAATTGCCTCCACTTTATTGATTTGGGGTTTGATCTCGCCACGCCCCACTACATATCCGAGGTACTTGGCTTCTTCTCTCCCCAAGGCACACTTCTTCGGGTTTATTGTAAACCCCGCCTCTCTTAGAGCGTCAAACACTGCTTGGACCTTTTCCAGGTGAGTCTCCCAGTCCGGGGTAAAGATGACGATATCATCCAGGTATGCGGCAGCGTATAGCTTATGAGGTGCAAGGATTCTATCCATCGCCCTCTGGAAGGTTGCTGGAGCTCCCTGTAGGCCAAACGGCATCCGGACATACTGGAAGCACCCGTCTGGTGTGGAGAATGCCGTCTTCTCCTTGGCTTCCTGTGCCATGGGGATCTGCCAATATCCCTTGGTCAGATCCAAAGTGGTTATGTACCTGGCAGGTCCAAGTCTCTCGATGAGCTCATCAACGCGTGGCATGGGATAAGCGTCGAACTTGGAGACCTCATTCAGCTTCCGGTAATCGTTGCAGAACCTCCATTCACCATCAGGTTTTGGGACCAGGACAATCGGGCTCGACCAGCCACTCTTGGATTCCTCAATGACCCCGAGCTTCAACATACGCTGCACCTCCTTGGAGATTACCTCTCGCCGGGCCTCAGGAATACGATATGGTTTCACGTTCACCCGCACATGTGGCTCGGTCAGAATTTCATGCTCCACCACCTTCGTGCACCCCGGCAACTCTGAGAACAGGTCGCGGTTTTTCTGGAGTAACTCCCGGCACTGCTGCTTCTGAGCCTTCGATAGAGTCTCTGCTATGGTAACGGCTCCAACCTCCCCTTCTAGGTTGCCCAGCAAGCACGGAGTTACCGCTGGCTCTCTATCTTGCCACGGCTTGATAAGGTTAACATGGTAAACCTGGTATGGCTTCCGTCTTCCGGGTTGGTGGATCTTGTAATTTACGTCTCCCAGTTTCTCCACCACCTCATATGGCCCTTGCCACTTGGCCAAGAACTTACTTTCCACCGTCGGGATTAGCACGAGATCTCGGTCTCCCGGATTGAACTGCCTCACTCTGGCTGACCGGTTGTAGACCCTGGCCTGAGCCTCTTGTGCCTGGCGGAGATGTTCTTTAACAATGGGCATCACCTTCGCAACCCTCTGCTGCATCAGTGCCACATGCTCAATGACGCTTCTGTGGGGCGTGACTTCGGCTTCCCAGGTTTCCTTGGCTATATCTAGGAGACCTCGCGGATGCCGGCCGTACAGAAGCTCGAAGGGGGAGAACCCCGTGGAGGTCTGGGGAACTTCACGGATAGAAAACAGTAAATACGGTAAGAGACAATCCCAGTCTCTACCATCTTCCTCTATGACTTTTCTCAGCATGCTCTTCAGGGTCTTGTTAAACCTCTCAACAAGGCCATCTGACTGTGCATGGTACACTGAAGTCCTCAGCTGGGAAATTTGCAAGACTCTGCACAATTCTCTCATCACCTTGCTCATAAAAGGTGTCCCCTGGTCGGTCAGGATCTCCTTCGGCAAACCCGTCCGGGAAAACACATGGACCAGCTCACGGGCTATACTCTTCGCAGAGGAGTTTCTCAGGGGAATGGCCTCAGGATAGCGTGTGGCATAGTCCAGGATGACTAATATATACTGATGGCCCCGAGCTGATTTAACTAAGGGACCGACCAAGTCCATGGCAATTCTCTCAAATGGCACCTCAATAATGGGCAGTGGCACAAGAGGGTTCCGAAAATGAGATGTGGGGGCAGTTAACTGACATGTCGGGCAGGACCTGCAATAGTTTACTATTTCCCGGTGACACCCAAGCCAATAGAACCTCTGTACAATCCGTTCCTGGGTTTTTTCCACCCCCAGGTGTCCCCCCAAGATGTGTGAATGGGCCATGTCCAACACTTTTCGTCTATAGGGGCCTGGTACTATTAACTGCTCTGCCACCTCCTCCCTTATTTTCGTGACCCGGTACAACAATTCCCCACTCAACATAAAATGGGGAAACCTTGTGTCTGCTCCCGGCTCTTGTGCAACCCCATTAATGACGGTGACATTGTTAAAGGCTTCCCTTAGTGTGGGGTCCCTATGTTGGGCAGTCCCAAAATTCTCCCCGGCCACCCCTAACTCCGGGATGTCAGGTACAGGGGACCCTTCCTCTTCATTCCCAACAAGGACACATAAAGGGAACTCGTCTGCCTCTGGTGGTGGCGATACCTCAGTGGGGTGAATTGGTTCCCTGCTCTTGCTAGCACACTCAGAACCCATCCCCCACAGATCCCAAAACAGACAGAAATCCCGGCCAATAATTATGGGATGCAACAAGTCTCGAACAACGCCAACTTCATGCGACTCGGTGCCATGCGCCGTTTCAATCTTCACCCTAGCCATAGGGTAGTCCTTTGCATCGCCATGTATGCGATGGCGATTGGCCTCCCTCTCACTCGACTCTCCCCTCTCCAGTCTATCCTTAATGCAGCAGCCAGGGTTGTCCATCTGGCTAATCGTTACTCAGACGCGTCCGCTCTTCGCCAGTCGTTACACTGGCTGCCAATTCATTACAGGGTACAATTCAAAGTACTTGTTCTCACCCACAAAGCTCTCCACAGTGCGGCACCCCCTTACATCTCCTCCCTCATTTCTGTCTATCGGCCTAACCGACCGCTGCGCTCTGCAAATGACTTTCGACTAACCTCTGCCCTAATCCGTACCTCCCACTCCCGACTCCAAGACTTCTCCCGTGCTGCGCCAATCCTCTGGAATGCTCTACCCCAAGATATTAGGATCATCCACAATTTGCATAGTTTTAGCCGCACGCTCAAAACACATTTGTTCAGAGCGGCCTATCACATTCAGTAATCAGTCATGTTATGTTTGTGTGTGTGTAGCCCATTCACTATCTCCATCTAACCCCCACCCCCTGAAGATGGCTGGACCGTCATTGTAAATACATCATTGTAAATACAAACCTATGCTTTGTATCTCCCCCACCTCATTGTAGATTGTAAGCTCCACAAGCAGGGTCATCTTATTTCGCTTTAATTATTGTATTGTTAACGTTGTTACTTATGACTGTTGTGTTTGAAACTGTTCAACTGTAAAGCGCTGCGGAATATGTTGGCGCTATATAAATAAAGATTATTATTATTATTATGCACCGAACACCAATCTTTTTACCCGGGAGTATGTTTAGAGGAAAACTGGCCCTCACAAGGGTCACCAAGCTCCCGGAGTCCAGAAGCGCCATTACTGCTCGACCGTTCACCTTCACGGGACACGCTTGTGGCCCCTTGTTAGGTAGCGAGTTCACACTGCAAGCTGGATATGCGTAGTATGAACTACGGTGTCCCATGCTGCAGTCCATCTGCTCGGTGGTCTGGGGACAACGGGCCGCTATATGTCCTGGCCCATGACACTTCCAGCAAATAACACCCGAGGGGACCTTGGGCACCGCCTCCCCCGCCCCTTTTGACCTTGGACGCACCACCCCTTTTTGTGACTCCGCCCCCTGCTGGGACCCCCAATATGGAATGGGCTGCTTCCCCAAGGAACCTTCCATCCCCTGGTATCTCTCGACCACCCCAACCAGTTCATCAGCATTTTGGGGATCACCCTGGGCAACCCAAGTCTGTAGAGGTCTCGGCAGAGAATGCACAAACCGATCCATCACAACTCGCTCTACCATCTGTGCAGGGGAAGCCGACTCTGGCTGCAGCCATTTCTGGACCAGGTGCAACAGGTCAAACATTTGGGAGTGCGGGGGTTTGTCCCGGTGATAGGCCCAGCGATGAACTCGCTGTGCCCTGGTAGTCATTGTTACCCCCAAGCGTGTGAGAATTTCCGCTTTTAATTTGGGATACTCTCTGGCATCTTGTACCGTCAGGTCAAAGTACGCCTTCTGGGGCTCCCCTGTTAGGTAAGGGGCCAGTACCTCCGCCCACCGCTCTGGCTGAAGTTTTTCCCTCTCAGCCACTCTCTCAAACACCGTCAGGAAGGCCTCCACATCATCCTCAGGGGTCATTTTTTGTAATGCGCGTCTTACCGCCTTCTCGACGTCGGTGGCATCAGCCCGACCTGGGGTTGGGGTGCTCGTCCTGCCCTCCTGGATGGCGGTTGCCAGAAGCTGCATCTGCTGCCGTTGTTCCTGCTGGCTCTGCTGGAACTGCTGCCGCTGCTCCTGCTGGCTTTGCTGGATCTGCTGTAACAACAGCTTGTTGGTTTCCTGCTGCAGTGCCTGGGACTGGACCAGGTGTTTCATGAGGTCCTCCATGATTCCAGGCAATGCTTGTTGCCCCGCTGCAAACTTCACCCAGGACATGCAGCAACTGTCTCAAGTCTCTGCTGGGACCGCTGCCCGCATTCTCCACCAATTGTGGGGATGTGACTCGCTCAGGTGCAGCGGGAGACAATCAGGAGACCGGTTCTTCCAAAGTTCATGAGGTTTATTTCTGTCATAAACCATAAAACAGCGTATCACCAAAAATAGCCTCTAGCTTAGGCAAACAAAACATAAACCTTCGTGGTTGCAGACTCAGACCGCGAGTCTCAGCACATGCTGGGAGGTGTAGTCCTCCCCACATACAGCTCCCTGGTTCAGGAGCAGGTCACATTATAAGGCTGTAGCCACACCCACGTTCCCAGCAGCTGACTGGTCACATGACTGTGACCTCACCACAGGTCCTTCAAACAAAAACAATAACAATATCTGGTATGCTTTACTTCTGCCTTACATTATGGAGATAAGCCATTTATGAGACACATATCTCCCATCAATTACACGACCCTTAGCCCTGCCACAATATGTAGTATGCATGTTGCATGCATGTGGTATATATGTAGTATGTATGTAGTATATATGCAGTATATATGTAGTATGCATGTTGCATGCATGTGGTATATATGTAGTATGTATGTAGTATATATGCAGTATATATGTAGTATGCATGTTGCATGCATGTGGTATATATGTAGTATGCATGTAGTATATATGCAGTATATATGTAGTATTTATGTTGCATGCATGTAGTGTATGTATGTAGTATGTATGTAGCATGTAGTATATATAGTATATATGTAGTATGCATGTTGCATGCATGTGGTATATATGTTGTATGTATGTTGCATGCATGTAGTATATATGTATTATGTATGTATGTTGCATGTATGTAGCATGTAGTATATATGTAGTATGTATGTTACATGTAGTATATATAGTATATATGTAGTATGCATGTTGCATGCATGTAGTATATATGTTGTATGTATGTTGCATGCATGTAGTATATATGTATGTAGTATGTAGTATGTAGCATGTATGTAGTATGTAGCATGTATGTAGCATGTAGTATATATGTAGTATGTATGTTACATGTAGTATATATAATATATATGTAGTATGCATGTTGCATGCATGTAGTATATATGTTGTATGTATGTTGCATGCATGTAGTATATATGTATTATGTATGTAGTATATATGTAGCATGTATGTAGTATGTAGCATGTGTGTAGCATGTAGCATGTATGTAGTATGCATGTAGTATGTAGTATATATGTAGTATGTATGTTACATGTAGTATATATGTAGTATGCATGTTGTATGTATGTAGCATGTATGTAGCATGTAAATTTTTTTTTTTTTTACATTCAACACATTAGCCAGATGATGGGACTACTACTGTCCCATCATTGGCTAATGTGTCAATCACTGTCATGGTAGCAGGCATCGCCCGATGGGACTTGTAGTCCCATCGGACGATGCCTGCACAGACCCCCGGAGCCTGCACAGACCACCGGCAGGCCGGCACAGCCCCCCGGCAGGCCGGCACAGACCACCGGCAGGCCGGCACAGACCACCGGAGCCTGCACAGACCACCGGCAGGCCGGTACAGACCCCCGGACAGTCGGCACAGCCCCCCCGAAGGCCCGAACTGACGGCGCATCATGATGCGCACAGACAGCGCATCATGATGACGTCATTTCGGCAGCCAATCATTGCATTTTGCACTTCCGATTCCGATATCCAATACGAAAAAAAGTATCGGTACTCGGTATCGGAATTCCGATATGGCAAATATCGGAAAGCTCAACACTACTTAAGACTGGTAAATGAAATCTTAAAAATTCCCCACATCGTGTGCGATTTCTAAATCGGAACACAACAGAATAAAAATATCAATACTGATGCATCGTTCTCTTCTCTAGTACAATTTTTCAGTGCAAAGACTTGATGATCAAATATGACACTGGGTAACAAACACCATAGTTTTCAGAGTGACTGTGCCAGAAAACTGCCCAGCAAGAAAACAGAAAAATGAACTCGGAAAAATAAAAGCAAGAACTCTAGGTAATGATGTTTTGTGGCCAGAAATGTATTGATGGTCAGATTATGGAAGGTGATATCTCCTTCGATACCAGGCGTAAATAAGAAGAGTTTACATGAGCAGAAAAGTTAATTACTGATTCAACTGATGTTGACTGTGGGTCAGGAATAATATAGGGAAGAAATCTTAAAGTGTGTGCATGGAAGGGGACTGTGCTATTAAATAATTTTTATGTTCACACACTTCATTAAAGATCTGTCTACAGTGCTGCTCAGTGCTGCTAAATGCGCACAGCAGGCTTGTTTTAATATGATGCCGATTTTCAGCAAGGAACATTAACTTTGATCTATGAAGAAGGTTTAAAGCTCTCTAGGTGGTCCTCATTACTGATCCACTCTGATCTCTGCCTATCCCACTTGTAAAGACCACTAGAACTCATTATTGCTCTGATCAGACATATACTTTGTCCCCTAGGAACCTGTGCGGAGGAGATTCAAAGAGGCAGGACCAAAGAGAACTAATAGCACTGACATGTTTAAAGGGTCAGTCTCTCAACACATTTAAATGTTCCATTTGCAATGAAAATTTTATATGATAAGTTTTTGTTACATAATTGTTATAATTTATAAATATTTTAACTCGTCCTGGTTTGGAGTTCTATCCCCAAACCGGGAAATAAGATTTGTGAATATAATATTTATACTTATGGTTTACAATTCCATTTGGAACAGTTGTTTAGCAAAATGTGTATGGTTAGGAACAAAAAGGATAAGGATAAATATTTAAATTTATTTTATGAAATAGACATATTATCCACAATCTCTCTCTCTTACTTTCTCATCTATGATCAGATTAGATTATTGACGTATTAATAAAGACCTCCCGTTCTCCATTGTGATTGCTCACATTTCCCCTATTTCATGCTAACCTACCAAATCTTACACTGTTTGCAAAAAAAGTTGTTTAACTTAATTTTCAAGACAAAATGTAGAAGGAGTTGGTAAGATGGCCATGGCCTTTAAGGCTTTTTGACAGATTAGTGATAACTATATGCAATATTTAAAAATTAAAAGATTCTGACTATAGTGCAATAAATTCAAAAATACAAGCAAATACACAGATAAACATCAGTAGTACTAATAGCAACCCAGAGTGCTGTTACATAGAGAGGAGCACCTAACACAGGTTTATAAAAAAATATATTTTTGCAGGTGCCAAGGCTTTTTTTAATGTATTTATGATATTTTGAGGGTGCTGAATTCAAAAATCCCATTACTTTTGTGTAATTGGTTCTAGTTTTTGAGATAATTCATCTATGAAAATAATGCATTCCCCCAATGCGACTTGTTTGTGATAACAAATGCAATAGCTTTTGGACTTTTGGTCTTTTGACTCTAACAATGTCTTAGGTACTAATGAAATATTCAGTATAATTATTTTGTATTTCAATTTGTAGTTTTACAATGCAATAAAAGCAATTGTTTGAAGCCAGAATTCTACTGTAATTAACTATTAAATATCTCAAAAACTAGAGCCAATCTGGCAAAGCTGAAGTCATATTCTTAGTCAGCACCATGAACTTAATATAAAACCGTTCAGGCACCAAAATCACTGTATATCAGGGTAATAGATACATCAAAATTTGGACAAAACAAAGAACAAAAGGAGTCACTCTGAGCTACAATTTCTACAAATATAGACTTTTTACACGTAACTCTACATGTACACACACAATAGGATTTTAACTCTACATGTACACACAATAGGATTTTTTCATCTCTGAATGCCTGAAGTTTGATATACATCTGTAAATAAATATATATATATATATTTATATATATTGTGGTACAGTAAAGGGGGTTTTACTGGATGGGAGATATGTGGCGCCCCTGCGGGTCCAGTAGCGACAGAGGTACTGCACCTCATCTAGAGGTGTGGTATCTCATGACCGGGTAAGATGGGGGCACTTTACCACACTCCTACCACTGCATCCAACACACACTAGTTAGTCAGGGCATCTGGATGTACCCTTCGGGAGGATGGCCTCATCCCAGACTGGCTAGGAAAGGGTGTTGGGGGGTTAGTGGGGAAGGTAGGTAGAAGGGGAGGAGCTTTGAAAGTGGAGTGATTTAGAACAGCCAATGAGTGACAGCGAATGGGCGGAGCTTAGAGAAAGAGTGGGAGATTTGAAGGAGTAGTTAGGAGTTCCCTCAGGGGAGAGCAGGTGGAAGGATGCGCTTGGAGCAGCTCCTGTCAGGAAGAGCTGCTGGATAGATTGGCTTTGAAGGAAGGCTCCCTTAAGGAAGGAGTGATATTTCTAGAGTCCCACGCTGATAGCCATCAGGTGAGGGAAGAAATTAGGTTGCAGAAGGGTCTCAGCCCCTAGCCTGGCGAAGTGAACAACAAACTTAACTAGCAAGCTGACAGTTGTGGTTGCTGTAAGGGCCACAGCGATTCCAACAGTTACCTTCTCAGAAAGGCAGCCACATAGGATCAAGAAGCCGCCTGAGTGATGAATTCTGACATGATCCGCTGCAGCTAGCCTGGGACACTGACTGTGAAGGTGCTGAGTAGGAGAGTGGAAACCAGCACAGTGAGACGGCCTAGGAAGGAATATACTGACAGGGAGTGTTGGAGGGGTGTACTCATCTACCCAGGAGTTTACTGCACCCCTGACCTGGAGGACTCAGCACCGAAGTGGGCGTCTGTGTGCACCAGACAGTGGAAACCAGCACAGTGAGACGGCCTAGGAAGGAATATACTGACAGGGAGTGTTGGAGGGGTGTACTCATCTACCCAGGAGTTTACTGCACCCCTGACCTGGAGGACTCAACACCGAAGTGGGCGTCTGTGTGCACCAGACAGTGAGTAAAGCCCTTTTGGAACTGCATTCAACTGAGTCCTTGTCTCCTTCCTACATCCAGCACTCAGCACTGCTGCATCCTCCACTCCGCTTGACAACATCAACCCTAAAAACAACTCTTAACAGCCCTGGGAATATTGCTCTACCTGTGGAGAGTAGAGTTGAGCGATACCAGCCGATACTTGAAAATATCGGATCGGAATGGATCGGCCGATCTTAAAAAAAAGTATCGGTATCGGCGATTCCGATACCGGGAACCAATGCAAGTCAATGGGGCCAAAATATCGGAATTAAAAAAAACCCTTTTTTTCCTTGTAGGTTAATTCTACATGAAGAAAAACAACTAAGAATAATGTAGAATGTATTGTGGGAGGTGGAGGAGACATTAAAGCCATAGAGGTTTAGCCCAATCAAATGGAATAGCAGGAATTAAACTTTTTTTTAAAGACGTTAGGAGTTACAAAAATATTGACTATGTTAGCCTCATTTATATTTTGCCAGACATGTATGTCTTCTTCTTCTTTCTTCTTCTTCTTCCTTTTTTTACCTTCTTCTTATTATTCCTTTTTTTACATTCTTCTTCTTCTTCTTCCTTTTTTTACATTCTTCTACTTCCTTTTTTTACATTCTTCGTCTTATTCCTTTTTTTACATTCTTCTTCTTCCTTTTTTTAAATTCTTCTACTTCCTTTTTTTACATTCTTCTTCTTCTTCCTTTTCTTACATTCTTCATATTCTTCTTATTCAACAATTATTATTCTACATATTCAACTTCTTCATCTTCTTCCTATTCTTCTTCATCATATTCTTGTTTGTGTCAGGCATTCCTGTAGTTGTTATCTAGAAAAGTTAGAAGTTTACACCTTCAGTTCTGCCTGTCACAAAAGATTTACAACAGGATTTGTCCGCGTTCAGTTTGGCCTGCAGCAGCAGGCCTTTTCCAGGGGCACCACGAGGAGGAACGGACTCACCCCCATACACTGCTTAGTCTTCTTCTGCTTATAAATAAGATAATATCATTTGCTCAGAGTATTAGTCTTATGCTTAATGTTCTTCTGCTTTGTTTTTTTATGCTTCTTTGTCTTCTCTCTCTTGTTGTTCTGCATCTTGGTGGTTGTCTTCCTGTTCTTTGTCCTCTTGAACCAGCTGACGGTACTGGCACCCGTAGGGGCAGCAGAAGGAACAAGAGCCAATGGCACTACCGAGGACCAGCTGACGGTGCCGGAACCCGGTTACTAAGCAGGAGGTACCTGTGCTACAAAGCACTACCAAGGACCAGCAGACGTTGCCGGAACTCGGATACCGAGATGGAGGCACCTAGGCCAAAGGCTCTGACGAGAACCAGCTGACAGTGCTGGAACCCGGAGGGGTAGCATAAGCTGCAAGAGCAAATGGAAATAGCGAGGATCAGCTGACAGTGCTGGCACCCGGAGGGGCAGCAGAAGGAATAAGAGCCAATGGCACAACCGAGGACCAGCTGACGGTGCTGGAACCCGGTTACTAAGCAGGAGGTACCTGTGCTACAAAGCACTACCAAGGACCAGCAGACGTTGCCGGAACTCGGATACCGAGATGGAGGCACCTAGGCCAAAGGCTCTGACGAGAACCAGCTGACGGTGCTGGAACCCGGAGGGGTAGCATAAGCTGCAAGAGCAAATGGAAATAGCGAGGACCAGCTGACAGTGCTGGCACCCGGAGGGGCAGCAGAAGGAATAAGAGCCAATGGCACAACCGAGGACCAGCTGACGGTGCTGGAACCCGGTTACTAAGCAGGAGGTACCTGTGCTACAAAGCACTACCAAGGACCAGCAGACGTTGCCGGAACTCGGATACCGAGATGGAGGCACCTAGGCCAAAGGCTCTGACGAGAACCAGCTGACGGTGCTGGAACCCAGAGGGGTAGCATAAGCTGCAAGAGCAAATGGAAATAGCGAGGACCAGCTGACAGTGCTGGCACCCGGAGGGGCAGCAGAAGGAATAAGAGCCAATGGCACAACCGAGGACCAGCTGACGGTGCTGGAACCCGGTTACTAAGCAGGAGGTACCTGTGCTACAAAGCACTACCAAGGACCAGCAGACGTTGCCGGAACTCGGATACCGAGATGGAGGCACCTAGGCCAAAGGCTCTGACGAGAACCAGCTGACGGTGCTGGAACCCAGAGGGGCAGCTGAAGTTACCCCTGAAAAGCAAAGTTGGCATGCCGCAAGCTGGCCGCAGTTACCGAATCACATAGTCCTACAGGGGGTGCTTGTCCTACTGGCACTACGGAACAAGCCTTTCTTACCAGAACCCACAGTCCACATAGGAAGCACCTAAACTGCTGGCACCCTAGCCTCGGCTAACCCAACCGCAACACGACATGGCAACTTGGGGTGGCAAACTGACATTGACACTTCCCGGAAACAGCAGGCAGGGCTGGAACCAAGCTGGGCAGGAGGGAGTACCCGTGCCAAAGTCAGTTATGAGCAGCAACTGGCGATGTTGGAGCCCAGGGACAAGCACTTAGCAGGCTGAGGCCTGATGTGCTGTCAATTGGGAGGCAGCAGGACAGATTGCCATCAAAACAGCAGGGGAACAGCTGACATTACTGAACCCCACAAACACAGGTGCTAGTGTTTTACTCTGTGAAAACTGCACTTCCGAGCTACAACTGGCTGTGTTGAAGCCCAGGGACAAGCACGGAGCAGGCTGAGGCTGCATTGAAGAAATTTTAAGATCGGGGAATGTGGACAGAGCAGGCGACATTGCCGGACACACATCAGGGGATTAACTGACCGGACTGAACACCTGTAACACAGGAACAAGTGTGGATTGTGCAGACGCCACTTCGGAGCTGTAACTGGCGGGGTTGGAGGACAGGGGAAATACGAAAATCAGTGAAGCCACAGGCCTAAGTGGAGCATGGCTAAAAATCAGTAGTAGTAGGACTGTGTAGGCAGCAGGAGACTTTGCCATCCACACAGCAGGGGATCAGCTAGCGTTACTGAACCCCACTGAGACACGGCAGCAAGTGTCTCTTTCCGTGTGGACGGCACTTCCGAGCTACAACTGGCTGTGTTGAAGCCCAGGAAATAGGAGGGTGTAGGCAGAGGCCTACTGTCTTTGGAATGCGGAGACAGCAGGAGAGACTGCCATCTCCACAGCAGGGGAACAGCTGGCAGTGCTGAACCCCACTAACACTTGAACGAATGTGTTTGGCTCTGTGGAGACGACACTTCTGAACACCAACTGACGCTGTTGGAGCCCAGGATCAGGCGTGGAGCAGGCTGGGGCCTACTGGATTTTGGCTGGTGTAGGCAGCAGGAGACTTGCCATCTACACAGCAGGGGAACAGCTGGCAGTGCTGAACCCCACTAACACTTGAACGAATGTGTTTGGCTCTGTGGAGACGACACTTCTGAACACCAACTGACGCTGTTGGAGCCCAGGATTAGGCGAGGAGCAGGCTGAGGCCTGTTGCTTTTGGCAGGTGAAGGCAGCAGGAGACTTGCCATCACCACAGCAGGGGAACAGCTGGCAGTGCTGAACCCCACTAACACTTGAACGAATGTGTTTGGCTCTGTGGAGACGACACTTCTGAACACCAACTGACGCTGTTGGAGCCCAGGATCAGGCGTGGAGCAGGCTGGGGCCTACTGGATTTTGGCTGGTGTAGGCAGCAGGAGACTTGCCATCTCCACAGCAGGGGAACAGCTGGCAGTGCTGAACCCCACTAACACTTGAACGAATGTGTTTAGCTCTGTGGAAACGACACTTCTGAACACCAACTGACACTGTTGGAGCCCAGGATTACGCATGCCGCATGCAGAGGCCAATGGGCAGCGGTTTTTATGGAGGTTGTTGACTACTATTGATTCTAACCATGCTCCACTTAGGCCTCTGGCTCCACTGTCTCTACTATTTACCCTGGCCTCCAACCCCGCCAGCTACATCTCTGAAGTGGCGTCAGCACAATCTACACTTGTTCCTGTGTTACTGGTGCTCAGTCCCATCAGTTGATCCCCTGATGTTTGTCCGGCAAGTTCGCCAGCTCTGTCCTCATTCCCACTACTGGTTATGGGAATGTGGACAGAGCAGGAGACCTTGCCAGACACACATCAGGGGATAAACTGATGGGACTGAGCCACAGGAACACAGGAACAAGTGTAGATTGTGCTGACGCCACTTCAGAGATGTAGATGGCGGGGTTGGAGGCCAGGGGAAATAGTAGAGACAGTGGAGCCAGAGACCTAAGTTGGGCACGGTTAAAAATCAGTAGTGGTTTGAATGTTGATGGAGCTGGTGACTTTGCCGTCCACACAGCAGGGGATCAGCTGGCGTTACTGAACCCCACTAACACAGGAGCTAGTGTGTTTCTCTGTGCAGACGACACATCTGAGCGACAACTGGCTGTGTTGAAGCACAGGGATTATAGTTCAGGTGGTAGAAAAATGAACACACCAGCAGACCTGGATACAGTTGACAACCACTAATTTAATCTGTAAGAGGAATGGCAAAGTCTTTGGAGATCCAGGCCTTGTTCATTTTCAGAAAAGTCAGCCGGTCAACATTATCGGAAGATAGTCGCGTGCGACGGTCTGTTAGTACACCACCTGCGGCACTAAAGACACGTTCCGATAATACACTGGCAGCAGGGCAAGCCAGCACCTTCAATGCATACGGCTAAGCTCTGGCCATGTATCCAGCTTAGAGACCCAAAACTTGAAGGGGGAAGAGCCATCTGGGAGTACAGTGACAGGGCAAGACATGTAGTCTGACACCATCTGACGGAAGCGTTGCCTCCTGCTGACTCGAGGCGTCGCTGATGGTGTAGACAATTGTGGTGGACACACAAAACTTTGCCACATTTGGGCCATAGTGGTCTTGCCTTGTGCTGCGGCGCTGCCTCTGCTCCCTCTTTGTGCAGAGTTTCCTCCACTGCCTCGATGCACAGAGCTGCTTTGTAAAGCAGTAGCAACAATGCTGTCGGGTGGAATGGAAAACATTATGGACTGCACCAGTGACTCTTCGTACTCCCGCAGTTTACGCTCCCGGTTCAACGTTGGTATGAGCCTTTGTACGCTGTCCCGGTAGCGAGGATCTAGGAGGGTGTACACCCAATAATCAGCCGAGACGAGAATGTGGGCGATGCGGCGGTCGTTTCTCAGGCACTGCAGCATGAAATCAACCATGTGCTGCAGACTCCCAACTGCCAAAGAACCGCTGTCCCCTGTTTGAGGCGTGACCTCGGCCTGCTCTGCATCACCCCACCCTCGCTGTACATACTGAGTAGAGGTTTGTGTACCTCCCTCCTCTGGAGAGATGTCTTCCTCCTCCATCGACTCCTCCTCATCCTCCTCACAAAGTGTCCCCTGCCTAGGCCTTTGTGAGGAAACACGTAGCGCAGACTGTCCAGAAGCAGATGGCATTTGGGACTCCTCATCCTCCACCTCTTCCGAAACCTCATCCCTTAGTGCTTGCAGTGTTTGTTGAAGCAGGCAGATAAGGGGGACAGTCATGCTGACTAGTGCATCATCTGCACTCGCCATCCGCGTGGATTCATCGAAGGCACGCAAAACGAGGCAGATGTCCTTCATAGAGGCCCACTCAATGGTGCTGAAGTGTGAACGGCGCACAGTGCGACTTGTTTGCGCCTGATGCAGCTGGTACTCCATGACTGCTGCCTGCTGCTCACACAACCGCTCCAACATATGTAACGTTGAATTCCACCGGGTGGGTAGGTCACATATGATGCGATGTTCTGGAAGGCCAAATCGTCGCTGCAGAGCAGCGAGGCGTGATCTTGCCGTGCTGGAACGCCGCAAGTGAGCGCACTCTATGCGGACCTTGTGCAACAGTGCATCAAGATCCGGATAGTCCCTCAGAAAGCTCTGCACGACCAAGTTAAGCACATGTGCCAGACATGGGATGTGTGTGAGGTTGCCTAGGCCAAGAGCTGCCACCAGATTTCGGCCATTGTCACACACTACCAAGCCCGGCTGGAGATTCGCTGGCCCAAAACACACATCGCTCTCCTGCTTGATAGCATTCCAGAGCTCCTGCGCTGTGTGGCTTCGATTCCCCAAAGAAATTAATTTGAGTACAGCCTGTTGACGTTTGGCCACGGCTGTGCTCATATCGGTCATAACAGGCTCCTGCTCTGCTGTTTCTGAGGAACTTGAGTAGGAGGAGGAGTCTATGTGTACAGACTGGAGTCCTGCAATCCGTGGCGTTGGAAGAACATGTACAGCGCCACTCTCCAGATCTGTACCCGGCTCCACAACATTGACCCAGTGGGCAGTGAGGGAAAGGTATCGTCCCTGTCCATGGTTACTGGTCCACACATCGGTGGTCAGGTGGACCTTGCTACTAACGGCGTTTAGTAGCTCATGTTTTATTTTGCCCTCAACATGTTTCTGCAGGGCAGGGACGGCTCGCCTGCTGAAAAAAAAGCGGCTGGGCACGTTGTATTGGGGGACTGCCAATGCCATTAAGTCCCGGAAGGTGTCAGTGTCCACCAGCCTGAATGACAGCATTTCAACTGCCAGAAGTTTGGCAATGCCAGCATTCAGAGACTGTGCTCGGGGATGGTTTGCCGAGTAAGGGCGCCTTTTATCCCATGCCTGTGCTACCGATGGCTGTGATGGATGGGAACGTGCTGCTATGGGTGGAATCTGACAGGGTCTCCGGACAACAGTGGCAGAGGTTCTTCCTTGGCGATCCTGTGAGGAAGCCGAACCAGCAGTGTGTGAGCTGGAGGAAGAGGCCCCAACACGAACTGAAGAGGTGGTAGGTGGTGCTGTACGTTGGCCTACGTCTTCAGGGTGTCTCTGCAACTCCAACTCGTGCTTGGTGCGCACATGTTTCCACATATTTGTGGTATTGAGGTTGCTGACATTTCTCCCTCTTTTGACTATCTGATGACACAGCTTGCATTTGACAAAGCAAATGTCATCTGCAACTGTGTCAAAAAAGGACCACGCACTGCAAGTCTTGGGAGCGCCCGTTTTGCCTTTGGAATGAGGAATACTCCTAACGGGTGCCGAAGTGGAGGGTACAGGCAACCAAGTCTTCCCCCTCCCTCTGCCTCCTGTTTTGGCCGGTAGGGGAATCTCTTCCTCCGAGCTGCTCCCACCACCTTCCTGTTCCTCACGCCATGATGGGTCAAGGACCTGATCATCTTCCCTCCCCTCTTCAAACAGCTGCTTCTCCGGGGTTGTCTCGCCAGCACCGTACGCACCAGAAAGTGACAACTGAGTCTCGTCATCATCTGATGCATACTGAGGTGTGCTGACCATAGGCACTGGCCCACTCGCCTCTTCAGATTCAGAGGGACAAAGAAGTTGCGCATCACTGCATACTCCCTCTTCTTCACATTCAGGAATGCTGCTTGGCTGGCCCCCTCTTTCCAAGCCAACAGATTCCAAGAACAGAAGTAGAGACTGTGATGGCTCCTGTCCATGTCTCTCTGACTGCCTGGGCACTTTGGCAGGTGGTGAAGAGACAGATGGTTGCTCTTCGGTGCTCTGGTCCTGAGAGGCTGTGGAAGTAATTGAAGTCGATGCGTTAGCTGCCATCCATCCGACAACGGCTTCAATTTGTTCCTCCCGCAGCAGTGGGGTACGTTGAGGTCCTACAAAGCTGCGCATAAAGGACTGTTGCCTGCTAAAACTGGGGGATGCTGATCCACTGGTGCCCGCAGCAGGCCCAGAATCCCCACGTCCTCTACCTGCAGAATCCCCACGTCCTCTCCCTGCTGAAACTCCACGCCCACGCCCACGCGCCTTACTCCCTGCCTTCTTCATCTTGCCAGACTGCTTAAGATAGGCAGAAAAGTACAACGGGGGGCCTTAGTGTGCTTATTCCTGAACAGCTGGTTACAGGTACAAGAAACACTAATTTTATGAAGTGTGTGTGTGTGGACTACACTTTAATAGGAGCTGATGTGGCCTACACAAGTTCCAAATGTAGTGTTTGGTGAACTTTTTTTGTGGTTTCTTTGTTGGAAACAAACTCAAAGTATGTGAACAAAGAATTGAAACTGATAGTATCACCAACTTTTTGGAGCTATTACAATGCAGGCAGGTAACCTACAATGCAAAAGATGAGGCTCCAAAAAAATTGGGTAATACTAATCTGGCTGTGCCGGCAGGGCACAAGCCAGAAAAAAAGGCTCCTCTATCTACTCCTATATAGTGTTTGCAACCAACCAATGTTGATGGATACGGATGGATGCACACTAATAGGAGAAGAAAAAATGAGCTGCACTCAAAGACAAATATGTGTGAGGCAGTGACGCACGTTGAGCGTCCTACAACCAGACGTAGCTGCAGGACACTCTACTCAGCGTGAGCTGCACTCACACACAGTCAGAGGCCTCTCAGACAGCCGTCAACAGTGCAGCTAAGTGGGCACTGGCACTGACAGGCTGCAGAAAGGCTCCGCTGTGTACTCCTTTATAGTGTTTGCAACCACCGTAGATGGAGACGGATGGATGCACACTAATAGAAGAAAAAATGAGCTGCACTCAAATAAAAATATGTGTGAGGCACTGACGCACGCTGAGCGTCCTACAGCCAGACGTAGCTGCAGGACACACTACTCAGCGTGAGCTGCACTCACACACAGTCAGAGACCTCTCAGACAGCCGTGAACAGTGCAGCAAAGTGGACACTAGCACTGAAAGGCTGCAGAATGGCTCCGCTGTCTACTACTAGTGTTTGCAACCAACGTATATGGATACGGATGGAAGCACACTAGATTGAAATTATGTAAAAAATGCAGCTCAAAAAATAAAAGATGTATGAGGCAGCAGTGATCACACTGGGTGGCCTACAGCCTGACGTGGCTGCAGGACCCACTCCACAGCGTGAGCTGCACTCACACAGCCCTTGCAGACAGCTGTGAACACTGCTGCTAGGGCAAAGAAGGCTACAGTGGTGGTTTATGTAGCCTGGGTAAAGCACTAGATGTTTGGTGGAATCGCTATTTCTAACTGTCCCTCACAGTCTTCTACAGCAGCCTGTCCCTAACTGAATTCACAGCAGAGTGAACCAGAAATGGCGGCTGCGGTGGCTTTTATAGTGCATCATGACATCATTTCGGCAGCCAATCACAGCCATGCAAATAGTTAACATGCCTACATGCCTAACATGATGTGCCCACACTTCGGAGGATTCCCATTGGCTTAATCAAAGCAAGCAGGCTCATAGCATGATGGGAACTTCCGATTCCGATTCCGGTATCCGATATGACAAAAGTATCGGAAGTCAGTATCGGAATTCCGATACCGCTAATATCGGCCGATACCCGATACTTGCGGTATCGGAATGCTCAACACTAGTGGAGAGCCATTTTTATCTCAGCTGTGTTACACCAACAGTCTCAGGAGAACAACATAGCAGCGCTGGTCATCTATGACCAGAATACCACAGGTGGCATCACGTATTCATATATAGACTTTATTCCCATTTTACTACACCCAAACAACAACATCCTTTTCATTTGACAGCCTGGGGCCACGGGCCGGGTCGCAGCCACTGTGACACCATCCCCATTGAAGTCGACGGGCCGGGTACAGAGTACTCCACACCCCTTGGGGCGCGTCAGATACATTTCTCCCAGCAGGTTAATGTTTGGCTGAATTTTTCCCTGCAGACAGGACCTGTGATGATGTCATGGTCACGTGATCAGCCCATGTGACTGGGAGGGGGAGGGGTTATGGGCTATGTAATGGAGGTTGGTGTTTGGCAAATGGTGAGTGTGTCTGGAAGTTGCAGGAACTTGGCTGTACTTAGCCTGAACTTGCATACAGGATCCCCGTGCTGCAGGACTATAGCAGCCAGACTCTCAACAACCCTGGGAATGGCACCTGGTGGTGCCGCGGACCTGGTAGCTGCTTAGTTAAGCCTGTCCCGTGCAAGGGGTGAGCCTGGGACCAGTGGTTCTCTAAGCTGGAGTATATTTATGTTTTTCCTTACTTTCTGTTAATCTGCTGCTTTCATACGTGACATTAAACCACTGAAATTGGACTTTAAGCCTGTATGTTTCGTCATTGCTGCAGCCCTGCCATTACCTACCAGAGCGAATCCCTACAATTGGTGGACTGAATACCGGCAAATGCAGTGAGGCCAGGCTGCTTTTCTTATTTTTGGTTTGTACCCCAGCCTATGTCCTGGGTGAAACGAATGGCACAGACCCAGGCAGGGAACTTTCCAGAAATGGATGCCACGGTAAAAATGCTCATAGAGGCCATGCGACAGCAACAGGCTATGCAGCAGCAGGCTACACAGCAGCAGCAGGCTATGCAGCAGCAGCAGGAGGCCATGCGGCAGCAGCAGCAGGAGGCCATGCGACAGCAGGCTATGCAGCAGCAGGCTATGCAGCAGCAGCAAGAAACCAATCAGCTGTTGATACAGCATATCATGACAGCGCAGACAAAAAGGAGCTAACCGGGGAATCCATGATGTCCGGAAAGCGGTTCGTACAAAAATAGAGAAGTCAGACGATGTGGAGGTGTACCTGGAGATGTTCGAAGGAGTCGCTGAGAGAGAGAAGCTACCCCGGGACCAGTGGGCAGAAATCATCACTCCGTTTCTGGCCCCAGGACCTTTGAAAGCATATCAGGACCTACCCACAGAGCAAAGGGAGGACTACACGGTTGTCAAGGGTGAGATACTGGCACGTCTTGGGGTAAATGTGTTAGTTTGGGCCCAGTGTGTACACCAGTGGGAGTTTAGGCTGGTTTCACATTAGCGCTTTTTAAGCACACGCACGGCCGGGGGTAGCTCCGCCCCCGAGCCGGCTCTCTGCCCGGCGTGCCCGCCCCTTGCTTGTAGCGCCGCCTCCTAGCGCACAGCGGCGCCTGCGATCGGCGCACCCTATCTTTAGCATAGGGTGCGCAGATTGTGTGCAGGCCATGCGCTAGTTGCGCTTTGACCTGCGCTGCGCACTTTTGACGGTGCGCCGTGCGCGCCAAAATCCGAAGTTTGATTTTGGCGCGCACGGCGCACCGTCAAAAGTGCGCAGCGCAGGTCAAAGCGCAACTAGCGCACGGCCTGCGCACGATCTGCGCACCCTATGCTAAAGATAGGGTGCGCCGATCGCAGGCGCCACTGTGCGCTAGGAGGCGGCGCTACAAGCAAGGGGCGGGCACGCCGGGCAGAGAGCTGGCTCGGGGGCGGAGCTACCCCCGGCCGTGCGTGCGCTTAAAAAGCGCTAATGTGAAACCAGCCTTACCCCTTCCAAGCCAGCTCAGTCTCAGTATTACGACCTGATGCACCTGTTACGAAAGTGGTTGCAGCCTGAGGTGTTGTCCCCCACGGCCATGCTCGCCCGCATAGTGACTGATAAGTTTTGGAGGGCTTTGCCCCCCTCCCTCCAGACATGGGTCGGACAGTAATCCCCTACTAATGCCATGCAGATGATAGACCTCATAGAAAGGTATGGGGCTTCCAAAGAGCCTCGGAAGGAAACAGTAAGGTTCCCTAAGTCTCCACCCCTGGTTCGGCGAGCGGAGCCCAGGAAGGCCGCTCAGGACTTATCTGGGGAAGTAAGGATCCCCATAATCTGCTGGCGGTGCCAGGAACCAGGTCATATGAGAGCTGATTGCCCTAACCTGGCTGAGCCCATGGACACAAACTTTGGGTACTGCCAGTCTCGCTATGCTGAACCGATGTGTGCAATGGGCACTTCGAAAGGTCCCAATATGGAACATTTGTGTCGGGTTGAAGTGGAAAGCACCCCGGCTGTGGCCCTATTGGACTCAGGGAGTCTTGTATCCCTGGTACAAGCCAGCTGGATACAAACCAGCAAGAATATGGGTCAGAAAATAGGGGTGTTGTGTATACATGGGGACTTAAAAGACTATCCCACCACACTAGTGGTGATAAACACGCCAGCAGGAAGGCAGTGCCACGAGGTGGGGGTTGTGACTAATCAGCATTATGAAGTGATAATTGGAAGAGACTTTCCTTTATTTTCTGTGCTGTGGCCATCTGTTGTCCCACCCATGGAGCCACTGCCGGCACCAGAGGCAACCAGGTTACATTCTCCAGAAGTAGGGCATGAACCTGGTGTCCCGAAGGAATAAGTGCTGGCAGTAGGGGTAACCTTCCCTTCGGTGGAGGAGGGGAAGAATTCTCCCATAGAAGTATTGGCTAGAGAGGTGGAAGACTTGCCGCCAGGACCCGCGTTGTCAGACTTGAATGTAGCAGGTGACAATTTTGGTACGGCGCAACTCTGAGACCCTACTTTGGCCCAGGCCAGAGAAAATGTACTGTTTGTTAATGGGGAACCCCAACAACCTGGGGCAGCTACAGTGTTGCCACGTTTTGAGCTGAACCAAGATTTGTTGTACCGAGTGGAGAAAATATGTGGGGAAATGGTAGAACAGTTACTGGTACCTCAGGCATATCATAGGCTGGTAATGGACTTAGCGCATGCGCATGTACTTGGGGGGCATTTGGGCCAAAAGAAAACCCTAGACTGAATTCTGAAGCGGTTCTACTGGCTAGGGGTCCATGAAGAAGTTAAACGGTACTGTAATTCCTGTCCAGTGTGCCAGGTAACCAGTCCTCAGCCTCACTTTCAGAGTCCCTTGGTGCCTTTACCAATCATAGAGGTACCCTTTGAGAGAGTGGCAATGGATCTGCTCAGGCCTATCAATAAGTCGGGAAGGGGACATCAACACATCTTGGTAGTTCTAGATTATGCTACCCAATATCCTGAGGCCATTCCTCTGCGCCACACATCAGCTAAGCTTATAGCAAAGGAATTCATGGGTATGTTTTCGCGGGTGGGAATTCCTCAAGAAATTTTAACAGACCAGGGAACCCCCTTTATGTCAAAAATTATGAAGGAACTCTGTCGTTTGCTAAATGTTAAACAGTTGCGCACTTTTGTCTATCATCCCTAAACAGATGGTCTGGTAGAAAGATTCAATAAGACGTTGAAGAACATGTTAAAAAAGGCAGTTTCCAAAGATGGGAAGGACTGGGATCTCTTATTGCCACATTTGTTGTTTGCAGTGCGGGACGGGAGGTGCCTCAGGCATCTACAGAGTTCTTGCCCTTTGAACTATGGTGCAGCAGACATCCACGGGGCTCACTCGATATAGCCAAAGAGGCCAGGGAGAAACAACCTACCCCCCCACAAAAGTGTGATAGAACATTTTGCAAAAATGCAAGAAAGAATGGAGACAGTCCTACCCTTAGTCCGGGAACATATGGAGACAGTACAACAGTCACAGAGTCGGGTCTATAACCGGGGGGGCTCGGGTAAGAACCTTTAGCCCTGGGGATCGGGTGTTGGTACTTATGTCTACCGTAGATAGCAAATTTCTTGCAAGGTGGCAGGGACCCTACAAGATCATGAAAAAGGTGGGGCCAGTAGACTACAAGGTACACCAGCCAGGACGGAGAAAGCCAGAACAGGTTTACCATGTTAATTTGCTTAAACCATGGAAAGATAGAGAAAACCTTGGTGGGGATAGTCCGCTGCCTGCGTTTCAGATGGAGAAGGCTCCATCACCTCGGGGCAAGGCAGTAGAAGCCCAACCCGCAGTCAAAATTGCAGACACTTTGTCTCCTAGACAGGTTCAGGAGGTCTGGGAGTTCATTAGCCGAAATACAGAAGTTTTTTCGGAGCTCCCCGGACGCATCTCCCTAATCCAATATGACATTGTCACGGAGCCAGAGGCCAAAGTCCGACTAAAGCCATATCGGGTGCCTGAAGAACGGTGACAAGCCAACTTGGAAGAGGTAAAAACTATGCTACAGTTAAGGGGTCATAGAAGAGTCCCAAAGTGAGTGGGCCAGTCCAATAGTCCTAATCCCCAAGCCTGATGGGTCTCTAAGATTCTGTAATGATTTTAGAAAACTTAATGACATTTCAAAGTTTGATGCCTACCCTATTTCTCTGGTTGACGAGTTGATAGAGCGATTTGGGCAGGCACGGTATTTTACAACTCTGGACCTCACAAAAGGGCAGGTACCCTTAACAGAGGCGGCGAAGGAAAAAACGGCTTTTGTAACACTCGAGGGTATGTTCCAGTATAAGGTGTTACCCTTTGGGTTGCATGGCACACCAGGAACGTTCCAGCGATTAATTGATATTGTTCTCCGTCCCCATCGCCGCTATGCCTCAGCCTATCTAGACGATATTGTTGTGTACAGCACCGACTGGGAGAGTCACTTAGCAAAAAGTACAGGCAGTGATAGACTCTGCGACAAGTAGGGCTAACTGCCAAGCCAAAGAAGTGTTCCATAGGGTTGGAGGAAGCTCGGTACTTGGGTTACATCATTGGGAGAGGAGTTCTCAAGCCTCAAGTAAACAAAGCGGGGGCAATTCAGAACTGGCCCCGTCCCCTCACAACAAAACAGGTAAAAGCCTTTTTAGGTTTGGTGGGATATTACAGGCAGTTCATTCCCAACTTTGCAACCCTGTCAGTGCCTTTAACAGACTGCTTAAAAGGGAGGAAATCTGTGATGGTCCACTGAAATGATCAGTTAGAGGAGGCCTTTACAAAGTTAAAAGGGGTACTGTGTGGTACACCAGTCCTGATCACTCCAAATTTCAAAACAGAGTTTGTTGTGCAGACGGATGCCTCTGAGATAGGGCTTGGGGCCATGCTGTCTCAGGAGGTTAACGGGGACGAGCATCCCGTTAGTTTCCTAAGCCGGAAACTTACCCCAGCTGAAACCAGGAACAGTATTGTGGAGAGAGAGTGCCTGGTTATCAAGTGATGAGAGAATGGAAAACGGTCTTAGGAGCGCAGGAAAGAGACTCAGTCAAGAGATGGGTTTAAATCACAATGCGTTTCGATGGAGGATCCATCTTCATCAGGTGGAAACTTCCACCTGATGAAGACAGATCCTCCATCAAAACGTGTTGTGGTTTAAACCCATCTCTTGTCTGAGTCTCTTTCCTGCACTCCTAAGACCGTTTTCCATTCTCTCCTTGCTGCTATCCTCCATTGGAGGTTTTCGGTTGGAACTGCGGTGGAGAACTGACATCCTTGTCTGCCCCTGGGTTGCTTCCTAAGCGCTCCTTTATGACTGCTTATCAATGACTCTTGGCCATCAAGTGGGCACTGGAGTCATTGCGCTACTATTTGCTGGGGAGAACATTTCGATTGGTGACAGATCATTCCCCTCTTACGTGGATGAGTCAAGCTAAGGAGAGGAATGCCCGAGTTACCAGGTGGTTCCTGTCCCTGCAAAATTTAAAATTTTCAGTAGAACATCGGGCAGGCAGACTACAGGGGAATACACATGCCCTGTCCAGAGTTCACTGTATGTCATGTGTCCACCCCCCTAGGGTTGAACATAGGAGGGAGGTATGTGGTACAGTAAAGGGTGTTTTACTGGATGGGAGATACATTTCTCCCAGCAGGTTAATGTTTGGCAGGGTTTTTCAGTAAAGACAGAACCTGCGATGATGTCATGGTCACGTGATCAGCCCATGTGATGTTTACCTCACTTGTAGGAGGGGTTATGGGCTATGTAATGGAAGTTGGTGTTTAGCACATGGTGAGTGTGTCTGGAAGTTACAGGAACTTGGCTGGACTTAGCCTGAACTTGTATACAGGATCCCCGTGCTGCAGGACTATAGCAGCCAGACGCTCAACAACCCTGGAAATGGCACCTGGAAGATGCCGCGGACCTGGCAGCTGCTTAGTTAAGTCTGTCCCGTGCAAGGGGTGAGTCTGGAACCAGTGGTTCTCCAAGCTGGAGTATATTTATGTTTTTCCTTACTTTCTGTTAATCTGCTGTTTGCATACATGACATTAAACCACTGAAATTGGACTTTAAGCCTGTGTGTTCCCTCTTTACTGCAGCCCTATATATATATATATATATATATATATATATATATATATATATATATATATATATATAGCTCTGGCAAAAGTTAAGAGACCACCACATCAAAACCCTGTCATGGGCAGCCCACTCTCCAGACTTGAGCCCCATTGAAAACCTCTGGAATGTAATCAAGAGGATGATGGAATTTCACAAGCCATCAAAAAAGAACTGCTTAAATTTTTGAGCCAGAAGCAGTGTGAAAGACAGGTGGCAAGCATGCCAATGTAGGAATATGGACTGGACCGGGGGTACCTCTCTTGCGAAGGTCCCAGAACTGTTGGGGCTGTCACCATTGCTGCCAGGGGGAAAGCTTTCTGACCCGGACGGACTGCTGAACTCGATAGCAGGGTGCGTGTCAGGGATAAAAGTGGCTGGTCGTGGGAAAGAGTTGGTCTTGGTGGGAAGACAGAGCGCACAGCAGGTGAAGGTTTGTGCTCCCTGCTTAGAGCAAAGTGATAGCCAGACCCGTGCTGTAGGTCCCTGAGATACGAGCACACTGACTGCGAGCAGCAAGCTGCCCGCTCGCTTCTGTGACTGAGAAGCCGACTCATACCATCCCGGTGATTGCTGCAAGCCTGTCGTCTGAGACTGACCTGGTGACTCACACGAAACCAGGTAGTTTCTCCCCCACCTCCACCACCAAACCGAGTCACGCTCCGGCAGTGTTTCAGACTGTGTCGCATTTCGCACAACGAGCCGTGAACACAGTACCTCATTTAGCACAGCCAGGATATGCTGCCTTCGTTGGGAACCATACCCTCATCTTCTTCAGAACCACGCCAGAGACTTCACGCACCACTCTCATGGGCGCCATCGTGGGAGGTCAAGCCTCTGCACCCAAGAAGCCAGCGGACTGATAAGTTTATTTCATGAACAGTTGTTCTTTTCTTTATCTCACTCCCCTTACTCCCTGCTCAACTCATTATCTCCCTGCGTGGAGTATTCCCTGTAATAAACCTGTTAACTCTTGTTCTGCCTCCTGTCCGTCATTGCATCCTGGAGCCTGCTCACCAATACGCTTGAAAGCTGTGATTAAAAATCATAGTTATTCCACAAAATATTGATTTCAGAACTCTTCCTGAGTTAAAACATTAGTATTGTTGTTTCTAAATGATTATGAATGTGTTATCTTTGCATTATATGAGGTCTGAGAGCACTGTTTAATTGCTTGGATATTTGTAGACATGTTGTCAGAAGTTTATAGACTAAAAGAACAATTTCCATTTTACGCAAAAATATACCTATAAAGAGAAAAATCAGACAAACTGAACATTTGAAAGTGGTCTCTTAATTTTTGCCAGAGCTGTATATATATGCAGTGCAGCCAGTCAACAAGATTTTAGACTGTGGCCCCTCGTGGAACGATCACAGCCATGCCAAGTATTGGCATGGCTGTGATTGGCCGGAGAAGCACGTGACCTGGTCTGTATAAAGGTTGGATCACAAGTGCCATCACAATTATACTCTCATTAGTGCAGGGATAGGATGCAGTGGGAGTGAGGGATAGATTCGGACAGTGCGCTCTGCGAAAAAGCCATTGTGAGTACTCTGCAACCCAAATCTGTAGTAGTACTGTGTTAAAAGTTGGTGTGTATTTTGCATCCATATCTGTGGGATTTCTGTGCTAAAAGCCACTGTGTGTACTCTGCAAACCATATCTTTGAGAGTACTGTGCCTTTAAGCCGCTGTTTGTACTTTGCACCCCCACCTGTGTGAGTACTGTGCCTTTAAGCCACTGTGTGTACTCTGCACCCCTGCCTGTGGGAGGACTTTTCTTTTAAGACTCCGTGTGTACTCCTCTGCACCCTTCACCTGTTGGAGTACTGTACCTTTAATCCGCTGTGCATATTCTGCACTCTCCCACCTGTGGGAGTACTGTGCCAAAAAGCTGCTGTGTGTACTCTGCACCCCTGCCTTTGGGAGTACTGTGCCTTTAAGCTGCTGTGTGTACTCTGCACCTTCCACCTATGGGAGAACTGTGCCTTTAAATCACTGTGAGTACTCTGCATTCTTTCCACCTGTGAGAGTACTATGCCATTAAGCTGCTGTGTGTTTTCTAGTAGTCTGGGAAAAAAATAATTGTCACAATTTATAGGCCAATTATTTTTCAGAGAAACCTGAAGAAAAAAATGGAAGCTTTTTACCATAAAAAGCAAAGTTTATTTAAATCAGTATATGTAACAATGCAGAAAGATTATGTAAAAGTAGAGGATCACAAATACAAAAAAATGCTACAGAAAAAAATCTTATGGCATAGATAGACAAGATATACTCATCGCAATGATTAACATAGAAAGGCCAAAATAATGAAATAAATAATGTTTTTAGTATAAGGTGCAATAAAATGCCTCCTAATTACATATTCTTAGACCTAAGGGAGAATAACCAGTGATTGTAGCATTGGATTTCCCTTAATATGGTATATAAAATGCAAATGCATTAATCAGGGAAAATCTCATGAATCAATAAAATACTTGTACAACAACAGGAAAAATTCTCAAAAACAAACCAGTAAAGTGCTTGTGCAATAATAGAAATTCCCAGACAAAAAAATCCATTAAGTGATTAATCTCCATAACTCAGGGACACTAGTGTGATATTCAAATGAAGTGCTGGAAATGCCCAGAGGTATCCAATATAACATTGGTTAAGGCTTTAATCCCCAATAAAAATGCTAATGCTACAACAAAGCCTGTTATTCAAAGAAGTGCTAAAAAGGCTTTTGTCTTAAAGCAGCAGGCAACCCAATGCGCGTTTCGTACTTGGGTTTATCTAGGGGAGGTGTGTATAATTATGCCATGTGTATGCGCTTTTATATAGTGTCAGAATCATTCGTGGCAGCGGCTAAAATACATCACATCCACCCACAGGCTCAGATCAAAGTTCACTGAGGCAGAGACCTGCATGATCCCCGCCCACCTCCAAGCCCAGACGTCAGTGCTGGAGGGGTGGGCATCAGTGTGGCACGTCACCATGGTAACTAGACATCGCACGGGAGCTCAGCCCCCACCCACCTGCCTGACACGTCAATGCGAGCTGTAGGGGCCAAGCCCCACGCGAATGCGTCGCTATGGCAGATGTATTCAACGTCGACATGATGCCTGACTGTCCTCCCAACCCCATGTGCCAGGGCAGTGGAGGAGGCCGGACACCACAGCAGATAAGCTGTCCCCAGAGACGGAGCACCAGAGCAGGGGGGCAGATGAGAATGCTAATAGATATAGGAGGATTAGGGACTATATATCAAAATTATGCAAATGAGGAAAAAGGGGATTAAAAGAATAAAGTGTACATATATACATAACAAGCACATGAAAGTGCATGTGCAACTTGTGAGAAAAAAAGGATTTCTTTAAAGAGAGTCTCTTCCTCCTAAGATATATTTTCTTAAATGAAAATTCTGTTTCCACCAGAAAAAAATGTCATTTTATGCATAATCAGGAAAGCTGCAAGCAAATAAAGAAACTATAAATACAAGAAGAATAAGGTTAAAATCAAAAAATAAAAAATTATAAAAGCAAAAGGCGAAACCAATTCATAGAAAAGGGGCACAGCTGAGAACTTCATTCAAGCCCATGGGTTGGATAGACCCAATTTTTGAAATCTATTTGGCTTCTAATTGGGCCAAATTTTTCCTCCAATTACCTCCTCTAAGGTCAATATGGACTTTATCAATGCCTGTGACCTTCAGTGACCTCGCTTCACAATTGTGATAGATTTTAAAGTGCTTGGGTAATGGTTTCAATAGATCCAAATCAGTGACGTCACAAGCATTGAGAATGTCATGGTAATGCTCCCTGGTTCTGATTTTTAATGCTCGAGATGTTAGCCCCACATACACTTTTGGACACGGGCACACAGCATAGTAGATCACCCCTATGCTATCACAATTTATATGCTACGCAATTTTGTAATTTCTCTTACTGTCACATGATTCAAAATGAGTAGCACGATGCATATAGGGCAGGCAATGCAGTTACCACATGGATGGAAACCCCATTTCAATTTCAGTGGCCCAAGTGTTAGTTGTGGCTGTGGTCCAGGGTAGTGACTATGGACTAGTTGGTCTCTCAAATTTGATGAACGCCTATAGGTAATGGAGGGACCTTTGGGAATGAATTTACATAAGGTGGAGTCAAGACAGAGTATAGAATAATATTTTTCTAGAGCTTTTCTCATTTCATGCCATCTTTGGTTGTATGTAGAGATGAATCTTACCATAGAATCATTTTTGGGTCTTTCTTTTGGTTTAAGAAGCTCCTGTCTTTCAGCTTTTTTTGCCCTTCCATATCCTTTTTTGATGCTTCTCTTGGAGTATCCACATTCCTCAAATCTACAAGACAGAGCATTTGCTTGTTCAGAGAATACTTTATTGTTGGAGCAGAATTGTTTGATCCTCAAAAATTGCCCAGCTGGTATACCGTTAATGAGTGGCCGTGGGTGGGAAGATTTAGCATGGAGCAAAGAGTTGACTGCAGTCTCCTTTCTAAAAACCTCAGTTTCCAAAAGGCCATTGTCACCCTTGGTGATCATGATGTCTAAGAAATCAATTTGGGTTTGGCTGTATTTACAGGTCAATTTTATATTGAGATTGTTCTCATTTAGGATGTTTACAAAATGGAGGAGATCCTGCTCTGGGCCCTGCCACAAGAGCAAAATATCGTCTATGTAGCGGGCCCAGAACAGGACCCCCTCAATGAATTCTACAGGCTTAGAAAAAAATAAACTTCTTTCCCACATACCCAAAAAAAGATTTGCATGCGATGATGTGAATGTGGCCCCCATTGCGGTGCCTTGTTGTTGGAGGTAGATGTTACCTTTGAAGGTAAAGAAATTGTGCTCCACAGAATATTTTAAAAGAGCAAGGAGGAGATGTATGAATTCTTCATTGTAGCCAGACATGTGCAAAAATTTCTTTACGGCTAGTAGCTCATCATCATGGTGTATTGACGTATATAAGGACTCAACATCCATGGTAACAAGCCACATATCGTCATCAATGGGAATTCCTTCTATCTTTTTTAATACATTTCCAGTGTCTTTCACATATGAGGATAAATTGCTGACTAGAGGTTTGAGATGGAAGTCTAGAAACTTACCAATGGTTTCACAGAGATTTACGTTCCCCAAGACAATCGGACATCCAGGTGGCGTCTTAGGATCTTTATGTATTTTAGGTATGAAGTAAATACAGGCCATTCTTAGATACTGTGGTATGAGATGGTCTTTAAGATCCTTTGTCATTACTCCATTAGTAAAGGCTTCATCCAAAATTGTTTGAAGTTCCCCCTGGAATTGTCAAGTTGGATTAAAGGCAAGTTCCTTATAACATGTAGCGTCTTTTAATTGTTTGAAAGCCTCCCTTTCGTACATTGAGGTAGGCCAAACCACCACATTCCCCCCTTTGTCTGCAGGTTTAATAACAGCCCCTTTAAGATTTTTCAGTTCTTTTAATGCTGTTCTTTGGACTGGAGTTAAATTATCATTAGAAATCTTACTAGGAATAGATTCTATTTCCTGAGTCACAAGTTTAATGAAGAGTTCAATATTGGGGTATAGATGCAAAGGGGGGAATTTTTTTGTGGTTGGGGGAATGAATTTACCTATAGTAGTTGTATTTTCAGATTCATGTTCAAGTTCTTCCAAGATGGAAATTGCTTCCAACTCTTTTTCATTCCAAATTTCGCTGTTATTAGATTTATCATGGAGTTTCTTCAATACAAGTTTACGGGCGAGCAAATGGAGGTCCTTTACGGCTGTAAATGAATCGAAAGGTGAGGTAGGTGAAAAAGACAAACCAAGACTTAATACCTCCAACTGGGGTTGGGTTAGCAAAATATCCGACAGATTAATTACCTGCAGTTTTGAAGTGGAGGGCGGGTCTATACGTTTTTGTCTCCTAAGAGTGTCATTATGTCTCCTATAGTTATTTCTCCTCAGGTTATAAAAATGTCCATGTGAATCAGCTTCCTCCCTTGATGACAATGATGAGAGGGACGAGGATCTGGAGACATTTGCGGCTTTATTTTTGTTATTAGGAAGCCATTTGTACATAGTACCACTTTTGAAATCTTGCAAATCCCTTTGAAATTTTTTTGTTTTTAATTCCTTGCCTTCCTTTTCCCATATTGCAAATTGGGAGTCAATATTTTTATTGAAGGTTTCAAGTTCTTGGGCAGATAAAGATTGGGAAAGTTTCTGACAGATGCTTTCAACCTCTGAATCAAGTTTATCAAGACTTTTCTTATTGTTGCCAATGAGCAACTCTATAAATAATTTGGAGCATGATGTGCAGGCTTCTTCCCAAAGTATTATCTTCAATAGGAAAGGAGGGCATAACACGGCCCCTTTGCAAGGTAGCTTTCTAAGGAGGCCTTGTTCCACCATGTGCGGGTTCTCAAAATTAAAAGATTAACCCCTTAATGGATTTTTTTTGTCTGGGAATTTCTATTATTGCACAAGCACTTTACTGGTTTATTTTTGAGACTTTTTCCCATTGTTGCACAAGTATTTTATTGATTCATGAGATTTTCCCCGATTAATGCATTTGCACTTTATATACCATATTAAAGGAAATTCAATGCTTATACTAAAAACAATATTTATTTCATTATTTTGGTCTTTCTATGTTAATCTGTGCAATGAGTATATCTTGTCTATCTATGCCATAAGATTTTTTTCTGCAGCATTTTTTTGCATTTGTGATCCCCTACTTTTACATAATCTTTCTGCATTGTTGCATATACTGATTTAAATAAACTTTGTTTTTTTATGGTAAAAAGCTTCCATTTTTTTCTTCGTGTTTCTTTGTAATTTTTTGGAAGTACCGATTTATTAGGCAATACATATCTATCTGATTTACAGTTCTTTTTCAGGACCAGTGCATGTATCACAAGGATGTGTGAAGGAATCCTAAGTAAAAAAGCTGTCTTTGTCCTTTCTAGAGCTTTGCTTTCACCTGATTAGTGGACCAACCACTCACCAACTTCTAATTTATGTTGTCTCTCATTCCTTCCTTCTAAACTGTGCCTGGAACATTTCTTTACTTCTCATGTACTTTTATTTCCAAATTATGATAGCAGAACACTAACTATAGTCATCCTTTACAGTCTAGCAGCCTCCTCAGATACTGTCAGCAGTATACATGTATAATGCAATGTGCCATAATTAAATTGTTTATAGCATGATGTTGTATGTCAGTAAGAAAGATCAATATGTTTACATATAACAAATAGGAATCCAATAATAATGATACATGAGCTATACATAAAACCTTCTTCCAATAAAGTTGAAATAATCAATGTAAAAAAGAGATTTATGGGACCCTTAGACAAGTACAGTAGAACCTCCCACAACTCAAGTATATAACGATTCATGCTCTTCAGCTGAGTATGCAGTCTCAAGGTGGACATTAGAGATGACCAAGCAATAAAATGCTTGGATGCTCGTTACTCGAAACGATTTAGTGATAATGCTTGGATGCCCGTGTTGAGTAGAGAGCATAATGGGAGTCAACGGGAATTCTGAGCATTTTTCTCGCAGACCCTACAAAGAGGTCTGGGGGAGCATTGAAAATGTTGAAATGGATGGAAAAAATGCTGAATGGTAGAAGAACAGCATGGGGACGACACCTGAAAGCATCTCTGACTCTGACTCCCAGATCACTGTTGAGAACAATGGTGTCACTCATTCACTACACTTTGAGAACCGATCATAAAACATTGACAATTAACGAGAAATTGGAAATTACAGGCAAAAAAATGTTAAGAAACATTCTTTCCTGTATAATGACTTGTGTATAAGGCAAAAATTTAAAAAGGATTTAAAAAAAATTATTATTTAAATAAAGCAAAATTTAAATTTTTATTAAAAAAATTGGAAATTTCAGTGTAATTTATGAAGGACCCACATAATTAGGATGGCAACACATTTGCAAAAAATACCAACAAAATAACCTGCTCACATCCTACCAATACATGGAGGGGGCGGTTATCTGGCATATAGATGCACAAGGAACTTGTGTTTGCAAAACCAAATGGGCCCAGCTGCACCCTCAAAAAAAGTGCAAAGAAAACACATTTAAAAAAAATGTGGAGTATTAGCTGATATTTTGGCCAAAATACGTGAGCCCGTAACCTGCGTCAAAGATCTCCACGTTTACGAGTACCTAACACTAATATATACTAATAAAGCATGTGGGTCCACTGCACTCTGATAGTGCATTGTCTGGAGGCCTGTACGGGTAAACCTTGTTGTTCCCTTGCTGTGTATCAATATCATTATTGGAGGATTTTTTTTTCCTCTTTCTGTGCTTTGCTTTATTAGTATATATTAGTGTTAGGTACCCGTAAACGTGGAGATCTTTGACGCAGGTTACGGGCTCACGTATTTTGGCCAAAATATCAGCTAATACTCCACATTTTTTTTAAATGTGTTTTCTTTGCACTTTTTTTCAGGGTGCAGCTGGGCCCATTTGGTTTTGCAAACACAAGTTCCTTGTGCATCTATATGCCAGATAACCGCCCCCTCCATGTATTGGTAGGATGTGAGCAGGTTATTTTGTTGGTATTTTTTGCACCTGTGTTGCCATCCTAATTATGTGGGTCCACTGCACCCTGATAGTGCATTGTCTGGAGGCCTGTACGGGTAAACCTTGTTGTTCCCTTGCTGTGTATCAATATCATTATTGGAGGATTTTTTTTCCTCTTTCTGTGCTTTGCTTTATTAGTAATTTATGAAGGAAGCAAGAACTGTCAAAAATGTGATAGAAGATACACCTTGTATTATTCATAAAGTAGGGCCTCATTCACATTTTGCTCAAATTGACATGTAGTGGTACTCCTAGACTCATAAAGGCTATGTAGTGCAAAGCCTGCCAAAAATTACTGTAGTGCCTCATTCAAATATTATCATTAAATCTAAAAGTGGAAACGAGAGAGCTCAATAGGGGGTTACTCTATGGAGGGAGAGTGGAAGAGTGCTGGTTAAGCTCACCTGATGGAGTTGTGACAGGCACAACTCCTATGTAGGCTTGAAGAAAAATAGCTGCTGTTGCCCCATGGCTTGTGGATAAATCCTCCAGGAGATATTGGATCCAGTTGGATAAATATGTGGCAGGGCTGTGTTGCTGGAGTGAAACAATTCTTCAGAAAGGATGATGAGGAACAGACTTTATTTACAATGCGCTTCAACACCATACCGGCGTCTTTTTCAAGAGAAAAAAAACAAATGCCTCATTGAAATATTTTGAAAGTGTAGTTTATGATCAAAAACACTTTATGTGTTGTTGTCATATAATGGTGTGGAAAGTTGGGGCAAATCCAAGCTTTGTTCATTTTTATCAGAGTGAACCTGTCTGCTTTCTCTGTTGTCAACCTTGTGTGTGTATCTATGATGATTGCCCCAGCGGCACTGAAAACACGCTCTGACATCACACTAGCAGCAGGGCAGACCAGCACCTCCAAGGCATAGAAGAAGAGGTCGGGCCAACTATCCAGCTTGGATACCCAGTAATTAAATGGTTCAGAAGCATCAGGAAGGATGCAGTTATGGTCAGTTAGATAGTCGTTGACCATCTTGTTCAGCTTCTCCCTCCTTGACATTGCTACTGTTCCAGCTAGTCCTTGATGATGAGCCGGTTTATTACACCAACCAACCAATCAAAAGACCTATTAACCATAGAAAACCAGACAGGGTGTACTTTTTAAATATTATTTTATTTTATTTATATTGCACAGGTGGTTATATTAAAACCAATTAAAAACAAAAAAGTGCACTTATAGGAACAATTTAACAAAATTGTTAAAAATAGTAGGACCCAATTTATATATCAAATATGCATACCTCATATATTATAAAGTGACCATTCTCCAAAAGGATTGTAGGAAAGTGCGAATACATAAAAATAATAATTATGATATCATAGCAAAGAATAAATAAATAGCAATTAGAGTTGAGCGACTTTGGTCGGATCGGGTTTCGTGAAATCCGAATGAAACAAAATAAGTTTCAGATGAAACTCGTCCGACTAGAGCAAAACAAAGTCGGAGTTTTGTCCGAAACCCGACCCCAATGCAAGTCAATGGGAAATAAAAGTCGGACGAAACGCCGACATTTTTTTGCTCTAGTCGGACGAGTTTAATCTGAAACTTATTTTGTTTCATTCGGGTTTCACGAAACCCGATCCGACCAAAGTCGCTCAACTCTAATAGCAATCATAAAAAGTGCAGTGTGCAAAATTGCCACATAGTGATATCATATGCAAAAAAATATAAAATAAAAAGAACCACATGTGCCTTTAAAACCATCAAATGTGTATATTCACAAGGTTTTTCACATATCCAAAATAAAGTGCAGAGTGCCAGTGCAATGAAAACCATGCACAATATATAAAGCAATCAGTGCCTCCTTTTCTTTGAAAAATTGCAACTAATTATATATAGAGAGGTTTTAGCATAAACAGATCTTTACCTATAAGGGTCACCACGTCCCTATCACGCGCTCCCCGATGCGCGTTTCGGAATCCTTCCTTCATCAGGGGGTGAAGGAAGGATTCCGAAACGCGCGTCGGGGAGCGCGTGATAGGGACGTGGTGACCCTTATAGGTAAAGATCTGTTTATGCTAAAACCTTTCTATATATAATTAGTTGCAATTTTCCAAAGAAAAGGAGGCACTGATTGCTTTATATATTGTGCATGGTTTTCATTGCACTGGCACTCTGCACTTTATTTTGGATATGTGAAAAACCTTGTGAATATACACATTTGATGTTTTTAAAGGCACATGTGGTTCTATTTATTTTATATTTTTTTGCTTATGATATCACTATGTGACAATTTTGCACATTGAACTTTTTATGATTGCTATTTATTTATTCTTTGTTATGGTATCATAATTATTATTTTTATGTATTCGCACTTTCCTACAATCCTTTTGGAGAATGGTCACTTTATAATATATGAGGTATGCATATTTGATATATAAATTGGGTCCTACTATTTTTTACAATTTTGTTAAATTGTTCCTATAAGTGCACTTTTTTGTTTTTAATTGGTTTTAATATAACCACCTGTACAATATAAATAAAATAAAATAATATTTAAAAAGTACACCCTGTCTGGTTTTCTATGGTTAAGAGGTCTTTTGATTGGTTGGTTGGTGTAATTTATCTTTAATAGTGTGCAATCACTAATTTCACTGAACACTGGTGGTATATTTTTATTATTATTATTATTATTACTATTAATTGATTGGTTTATTATAATATATTATATATTACATCCAGTGTTGGTGTGTTTCTTTCTGAGCCGGTTTATTGAAGATAGTCCATTTTGTGGACATTTTACCACCACCTCTTTTGTACCTGCTTGGTGTATCTCTCCCTATTAATGCATGCTGTTGCACAGAGCTGGTATCTCTGCTAGCAGTGGTGTCTGAGGGTGCTGTTGCCATCAAATGATCGACAACGGCCTTCTTGAAGGATTCCATTGTGAAACCCTTTGGTGACTGCAACAGTAGCGAAGGAAATTTGTCCTTGTACCGTGGGTCTAGAAAGGTGGCCAACCAGTATAGGTTGATATTGAAAATGTGGATTACGCGAGGGTCTTGGCAGAGGCAGTCAGGTATGAAGTGTGCCATGTGTGCAAAGCTGCATAGAGGCAAATGTTCTGTGACCCGTGAAGGAGGGACAATACCCATCCTCGCCTCACACTGACTCTCCTCCTCCTCTTCAGCCCACCCATGCTGGACAGTCATGAAGCTGGGGTTGGGATTCCCCTCCATAGCATGAGGTGTCCCCTCGGTACCACTGAAAAATAATTCCTCTTCCTCCTCATTTTCATCATCATCTTTATCCCCCAATGTTACCTGATGATATTGGTTGGGCTGGGTAGGATCACCCATTATGAAATCTTGCTCCATACCCAGCTGCTGGGCACACAAAGATTCCATTTTTTGATTCTGCAGCGATTTTTTTCAGCAGACATAGCATAGGGATGGTTACACTGATATTAGCCTGATCACCGCTCACAAGCTTGGTGCCGTACCCAAAGTTATCAAGCACCTCACAAATATCAGCGATCCACACCCAGTCGACAGTTGTTGTGTCTTGGCTGAGTCTCAATGTGACGGGCATGTTTAAGCTGGTATTCAGAAAGTGCCCTCTGCTGCTCACTTACCCTTGCCAACATATGATATATTGAGCTCTACCGTGTTGGCATGTCGCAAATGAGTTTGTGGTTTGGCAAATTCAATTGCTTTTGAAGCGCTGCAAGACTGGCAACAGCGGTTGAGGAGTGGCGGAAATGGGCGCAAATATGGCGCACCTTCTCAAGTAGGTACAGCAAGTCAGGGTATGTTTTCATAAATTTCTGGACCACTAGGTTCAGCATGTGAGCCATGCATGGCACGTGTACCAGCTTCCCGAGTTTTAAAGCCGCCACCAGGTTACGCCCATTGTCGCAGACAACCAGAAGAGGTTGGAGTTGCAGTGGGGAGAGCCACTGATCGGTCTGTTGTTTTATTCCTTGCCACAGCTCTGCTGTAGTGTGTGGTGTTTCACCTAAGCAGATCAGCTTCAGCAGAGCGTTTTGCCGCTTTGCCGATGCGCTGCTGCACAGCTCCCAGCTTGGGAGTGATGTGGAGGGCAATTCAGCATAGGAAGACGAGGAGGAGGAAGAGGGGAGACTGGACGTATATTATGAGGCGGAAAAACTGATTGAGGCTGGGCCAGCTATTCGTGGCGTGGGTAGGATATGTGTTGATTGTCCAGATTGCGACTTTGCCCCACCCTCCACCAGGTTGAGCCAGTGTGCCATGACAGAGATGTATCGTCCCTGGCCACAAGTACTTGTGCATGCGTCTGTGGTAAGATGGACCTTCCCAGTTACAGCGTTGGTGAGAGCCAGCTTTAGATTGTTTAAGACGTGCTGGTGTAACGCTTGGACGGCACACCGGGAAAAATAGTGCTGGCTGGGAACCAAGTATCATGGGGCAGCCAAAGCCAAAAGATCACGGAAAGACTGTGTCCCCACAAGCCTAAACGGCAACATCTCCATGGCTAGCAACTTGGCAGTGTGCGCGTTCAGCATTTGTGCTTGTGGGTGTGTGGCTTGGTATTTACGTGTCCTTTCATACATCTGGGGCACAGACAATTGGACACATTCCTGGGATAAACAAGTGGATGAGCTTGTTGTGGCCTGTGTCGCTGCAACAGCAGCTTGTGAGCAAGAGGTATGATGATCACCTGCTTCCTGCCCAGCAGATTGGAAAGGAAGTATCACAGGTATCACAGGTGACATGGCAGTGGTTTTACCCGCAGTTGCAGACACTGATTTGTTACCCTGTTGTTCAGACCACCGACTAGGGTGCTTGGCTGCCATGTGTTTCCGCATACTGGTGGTGCTTTGGTTGCCTTTTCCCTGGCCTCTGCTCAGCTTCCTATGGCAGATCCTACAGATGACAACATTTGGTTCAGAAGGACTATCGGAAAAAAATTTCCAGACAGCAACTGAACGCATCCTTGCCTTGACTTGGGGCATAGAGGGATTGCTCTTGGCAACAGTTAACATAGTTTGCACTCTGTTCAAACCAGTAGCCCTTGGTTCCTTTGTTGGTGCTACGTATCCACCTTCATCCTCTGTGCTGCTGTGCTGGCTATGAGTGCCAACGGTCCAGGTCGGATCGGTGGTCTCATCATCGACCACCTCGTCATCCATGTCATCCTCCTTCCATGTTGATATTGGCGACTGGCCCGATGGCAACTGTGTGTCATCACCATCAGCCTCCACCTCTTCACCTGGTATGTCACGTGGATGAAAGTGGCTTTCTTCTGGACATAGGGTTTCAAATATTTGGCCATCTTCAACAGATGATACCCCCCTCACGTTCCTCTTCAATGTCACGCAGTGAGAGGCCAGAGGCAATGCAAGGAAATGGATCAAACAGGTTCTCGGAATGACCAAGGTTGGGGTCAAATGTTTCCTGTGACTCCTGACAGGGTGATGAACTAGGAACAGGTCGAGAATAGGATGACCCAGCGTTATCTGTATGGACAGTAGACTGTTTTGTCATGGATGATTGGGTGCTGCTAGAACATTTTGCTGAGGCCTTATCAGCCATCCAAGACAGTATCTGCTCTTGTTCTTCTGGCTTCCAGGCCCGCTTATGTTCCAGACTGAGAAATTTTGCCAGGAACATAGATGCATCAACCTTCTTCGATCTCCCAGACTCTCTGCCTTGTCGGGCAACAACAACCCCACGTCCACATCCCTGTCCCTTCACAACAGCCTTTTTTGGAATTTTGGATTTTTGTGCCATAGTTGCAGACGTTCAGATGCAGATATTGGGGAACAAGGAGCAGTTAGTGCTTTGTGGAAGGTAGCCCTACAGCCTAGTACTGCTTTGTGTTTTACAAACAGCACCGCAGCAGCAGAAAAAAATTGCCCTGAGTATTAAGGTGAGATTACGCACCCCAGTAACCACACAAGACAGCGGTGCTGCCACTAAAAATTGCCCTGAGGTTTAAGGCAAGAATACGCAGCCCAGACACCACACAAGACAGTGGTGCTGGCTGCGTGTCAATTGTGCAGTAGCGTGCGTGCATACTCTTCACTGCCTGTGCACAGCACCGCAACAGCACAGAAAAACTGCCCTGACGTTTAAGGCAAAAATATGCACCCCAGACACCACACAAGACAGCGGTGCTGGCTGCGTGTCACTTGTGCAGTACTGTGCGTGCTATTCGATGTGAGCACAGCACCGCAACTGCACAAAAAAACTGCCCTGAGGTTTAAGGCAAGAATACGCAGCCCAGACACCACACAAGACAGCGGTGCTGGCTGCGTGTCAGTTGTGCAGTACCGTGCGTGCGTACTATTTGCTGTGATTATGTGAGCACAGCACCGCAACAACACAAAAAAACTGCCCTGAGGTTTAAGGCAAGAATACACACCCTAGACACCACACAAGACAGCGGTGCTGGCTGCATGTCAGTTGTGCAGTACTGTACGTGCATCCTATTCGCTGTGAACACAGCACCGCAACTGCACAAAAAACCTGCCCTGCAGGGGTATATGTGACCTAAAAAAAAGCTGGGAAAACAGTCACTACTCATAGAAAATATCAACAGAACTCCCAAATCAGTTTTAAAGTATAGCCATGCTCACCATGAAAAGAAAAATAATAAAAGTAAAGCCACCAAATCACATGTCTATTTCACTTCCTCAGATCCGGATTCCTCGGACAATCATCTCAGTGCATCTGATGTGTCTCTAAATGAAAGCTCTGCAAGTAGTTCAAATAAGGACTTTTATTGTTCAAAAAACGTAAAAGGTGCAGGGGCAGAAAGCACCGTGGAAAATTTGGGAATTATAACTCGAAAGAAAAAATATCAGAGCAAGTAAATAATTTTACTAACGTGTTGAATCTCTCCTCCAGAATCTTGACACCTGAACATATGCAGATTCTCTCATTGGGTCTTAATTTTGTTCCAGATCAGGACTTTATTTTCAACAATTTTGGACATTAGTAAATTTATGCGAAATTTAACTATTGAAAAACATTTTTTGAATGATTTGGAATCAGAAACTGATGATAACCAACAAAGAAATGAAATCTCAGAAAGGTCTCACAACGAATATAAGGACATGGACTTTAAGGAACAAGTTGCAACAATTATCCTGCAGGATTTGGACTCTTGTTCTCCTTCGTTTTCCTCAGACAATGAAACCATCAATCAAGCACACACTTTTACTACAAAAAACCCTTATTTCTATCCGATTCAGTATAGACCAGTTTGCATGAATCATTTCCAAGAAATTGTAGAAAAGGAGCTACACATTTTAAAGTATGACCAGGTTCACATTGGCAATAAAAACCATAGGAATTTTTCCAGAAAACAATGCCAAGCGCTAAATGAATTAAAACAAATGTCGGATCTGGTCATAAAAATGTCGGATAAAGGTGGGGTGCAACCCATTGTATCAGGAATTGGTTCTACAAACGAACACCTGTGTCAATGGGTTGATTCATTGCTTCAACCTTTAGTTCAAAGAACTTCAGGCTATATTAGAGATTCCAAACAAATCTTAGAAATTTTTTCTGAAAAAACTTGGTCATCATCCTATACCTGGCTGTGCTGTGATGTAATATCTTTATACACATGCATTCCCCATGATTTGGCGATACAAGCGCTGCATTTTCACCTTCACAAATTTAGTAGCTATTCTGGTGATCTGAAAAACTATATTTTAAATGTGGTGCGTTTTTTGTTGACACACAATTTTTTTACATTCAATAGTGAATTTTTTTTGCAGAGATCGGGTGTGGCAATGGGGGCCAAATATTCACCTTCCCTTGCCAACCTAGTGATGTCCTTTTGGGAATCAGAATATATTTTTTTCTTCTAATAATCCTTTCTGCGATCAGATGAACTGGTATGGCAGATATATTGATGATACGCTTATAGTGTGGGATGGAGATATATCTTCCATACCAGGTTTCATTAACTATTTAAATTCCAACAATTACAATATTAAATTCACGCACAAATATGATTCTGAGAAAATTTAATTTCTTGATCTGGAATTAACTGGCACGAATAATCAAAATGTATTTACAAAAACTTTTCATAAACCACTGAGTGGCAATACTTTATTGCATGCCACCAGTAGTCACAGCAGACACACAATTAAATCTATTCCAGTGGGAGATCTCACCAGAGTAAAACGTAATTGTAATGTGGATGGGGATCTAAAGTAGGAATTTGATTTTGTTACAGAAAAATTAAAAAATCGCAAATATCCATGCTGGGCACTAAACAGAGCACAAAGGATTGTGCAACAAAAAAATCGCACTGATCTAATCAAATCATCAACCAAAAAACAAGATGAAACTTTTAGAAACAAACCATATATCTGTTTTCAATATAGTCCTCAGTTCACACAGATCAAAAAAATTGTAGATAAATATCTTCTAATTCTATTTGAAGATGACAAATTAGCCAGTATTTTAACCCCTGGTATTAATGTGGTATCAAGAAGGGCTCCTACATTGGGGAATAATTTATCTCCAAGTTTAATTTTTCTGGATAAAAAATCACAAAAAAATTGGTTGAACTGCATTGGATTTTTTAAATAATTGTAAGACATACAAATACGCATTTATTTCAAAAAATTTCTCAAATACGGACAACACGGTCAATTTTAAAATAAAAAATTATTTTAATTGCAATTCGACCAATGTTGTATACAAAATAGACTGCAAAGCTTGTAATTTATCATCTATAGGTTGTACTTCTAGGACACTAAAAACACGAATTAGAGAACATCTTAGTGAAATTAATAATACCAACAATACAGATCGCAATGTATCAGCAGCCTCTTACCATTTCATATCACAGCATGCTCGCAATACAGCACATTTTCGGGTACAGGGAATAGAACGTGTCACCATACCTTTTCGGGGAGGGGATGCCAGACGGCGTCTCCTTACCAGAGAAGCTTATTGAATCTACCGCTTAAACACTAGAATCCCTGGTGGTCTCAACAAAAGAAATGATTTAATGCTACATTATTGTTAATTTACCATGTTTTTTTTTTTCTCATTCATTCATCATTTTTTAATTAAATTTTTTTTTTTGTTCATTTTTTCTTCATTCATTTTTCTGTTTGTTTTGTACCTTAAATATCATGGTTAATGCTTTTAAATTTTGCATAGGACCTGCTTATCTGTCATGTGATATACTATTGTGTTGTGATTAGAGTTGAGCGATACCATCCGATACTTCAAAGTATCGTATCGGATGGTATCGGCCGATCTTTAAAAAAAGTATCGGTATCGCCGATTCCGATACCGGAAGTCCCATTCAAGTCTATGGGACTTCCGGTATCGGAATAAGAAAAACCCTTTCCTGCCCTTGTACAGCCTCTCTGGGGTCTGTACGGGCCTTTCGGGGGGCTGTGCCGGCCTGCCAGGGGGTCTGTGCAGGCTCCGGTGGTCTGTGCCGGCCTGCCGGGGGGCTGTGCAGGCTCCGGGGGGCTGTGCCGGCCTGCCGGGGGGCTGTGCAGGCTCCGGGGGGCTGTGCCGGCCTGCCGGGGGGCTGTGCAGGCTCCGGGGGGCTGTGCCGGCCTGCCGGGGGGCTGTGCCGGCCTGCCGGGGGGCTGTGCAGGCTCCGGGGGGCTGTGCCGGCCTGCCGGGGGGCTGTGCCGGCCTGCCAGGGGGTCTGTGCAGGCTCCGGTGGTCTGTGCCGGCCTGCCGGGGGGCTGTGCCGGCCTGCCGGGGGGCTGTGCAGGCTCCGGGGGTCTGTGCAGGCATCGTCCGATGGGACTACAAGTCCCATCGGGCGATGCCTGCTACCATGACAGTGATTGACACATTAGCCAATGATGGGACAGTAGTAGTCCCATCATCCGGCTAATGTGTTAAATGTAAAAAAAAAAAAAAAAAAAAAAAAAAAAATTACATGCTACATACATACTACATGCATGCTACATACATACTACATACTACATACATGCTACATTCATACTACATACTACATACATGCTACATTCATACTACATGCAACATACATACTACATATATACTACATGCATGCTACATATATACTACATGCATGCTACATACATACTACATATATACTACATGCATGCTACATACATACTACATATATACTACATGCATGCTACATACATACTACATGCTACATGCATGCTACATACATACATACATGCTACATATATACTACATACATACTACATATATACTACATGCATGCTACATATATACTACATACATACTACATATATACTACATGCATGCTACATATATACTACATACATACTACATATATACTACATACATGCTACATACATACTACATACATACTACATATATACTACATGCATGCTACATATATACTACATGCTACATACATACCACATACATACTACATACATGCTACATATATACTACATGCATGCTACATACATACTACATATATACTACATGCATGCTACATACATACTACATGCTACATGCATGCTACATACATACTACATACATACTACATGCTACATACATACCACATATATACTACATACATACAATACATTCATACAATACATACATAGACATACAGTACATATAACATAGAGTAACATACTTACCAATACTTGTCACATTGTTCCCCGAAGCCATTGTCTTTCCGGAATAAATATTAACATAACAAACCACAAAAATACTCACCCACGATCCGAAGCAGTCCACGAGTGTGTCCCACGACGATCTTGGGTAGAGAACTGCAGCATCAGATGATGCTGCCGTTCTCTACGGGCTGCAGGAATCCAATGACGGAAGGTAGGTATCCTTCCGCACTGTATTCCTCCGCCACTTAAAAAAAAAAAAAGTCCCTAGTCTCACTTTATGCCATTGCTGTGTGGGAATTTCCCACACAGCAATGGCATAAAGTGAGACTAGGGACTTTTTTTTTTTTTAAGTGGCGGAGGAATACAGTGCGGAAGGATACCTACCTTCCGTCATTGGATTCCTGCAGCCCGTAGAGAACGGCAGCATCATCTGATGCTGCAGTTCTCTACCCAAGATCGTCGTGGGACACACTCGTGGACTGCTTCGGATCGTGGGTGAGTATTTTTGTGGTTTGTTATGTTAATATTTATTCCGGAAAGACAATGGCTTCGGGGAACAATGTGACAAGTATTGGTAAGTATGTTACTCTATGTTATATGTACTGTATGTCTATGTATGTATTGTATGAATGTATTGTATGTATGTAGTATATATGTGGTATGTATGTAGCATGTAGTATGTATGTAGTATGTATGTAGCATGCATGTAGCATGTAGTATGTATGTAGCATGCATGTAGTATATATGTAGTATGTATGTAGCATGCATGTAGTATATATGTAGCATGTATGTAGTATGTATGTGGTATGTATGTAGCATGTAGTATATATGTAGCATGCATGTAGTATATATGTAGTATGTATGTAGTATGTATGTAGCATGTATGTAGTATATATGTAGTATGTATGTAGTATATATGTAGCATGCATGTAGTATATATGTAGTATGTATGTAGTATATATGTAGCATGCATGTAGTATATATGTAGTATGTATGTAGTATATATGTAGCATGTATGTAGTATGTATGTAGCATGCATGTAGCATGTAGTATGTATGTAGCATGCATGTAGTATATATGTAGTATGTATGTAGCATGCATGTAGTATATATGTAGCATGCATGTAGTATGTATGTGGTATGTATGTAGCATGTAGTATATATGTAGCATGCATGTAGTATGTATGTAGTATGTATGTAGTATGTATGTAGCATGCAGTATGTATGTAGTATGTATGTAGTATGTATGTAGTATATATGTAGTATGTATGTAGTATATATGTAGTATATATGTAGTATGTATGTAGTATATATGTAGCATGTATGTAGTATGTATGTAGCATGCATGTAGCATGTAGTATGTATGTAGCATGCATGTAGTATATATGTAGTATGTATGTAGCATGCATGTAGTATATATGTAGCATGCATGTAGTATGTATGTGGTATGTATGTAGCATGTAGTATATATGTAGCATGCATGTAGTATGTATGTAGTATATATGTAGTATGTATGTAGCATGCATGTAGTATGTATGTAGCATGTATGTAGTATGTATGTAGTATATATGTAGTATGTATGTAGCATGTAGTATGTATGTAGTATTTTTTTTTTTTTTTTTTAACATTTAACACATTAGCCGGATGATGGGACTACTACTGTCCCATCATTGGCTAATGTGTCAATCACTGTCATGGTAGCAGGCATCGCCCGATGGGACTTGTAGTCCCATCGGACGATGCTTGCACAGACCCCCGGACATCAGCACAGCCCCCCGGCAGGCCGGCACAGCCCCCCGGCAGGCCGGTACAGACCCCCACAGGGTGCACAGCCCCCCGGCAGGCCGGCAGAGACCCCGGGCAGTCCACACAGCCCCCCGGCAGGCCGGCACAGCCCCCCGGCAGGCCGGCAGAGACCCCCGGAAGGCCCGAAATGACGGCGCATCATGATGCGCACACACCGCGCATCATGATGACGTCAGGCCGTCAATCAACTGAACTTCCGATTCCGATGCCGAATTCCGATATTGAAAAAATATCGGAAGTCGGTATCGGAATTCCGATACAGCAAGTATCGGCCGATACCCGATACTTGCGGTATCGGAATGCTCAACACTAGTTGTGATTGGTTACAATTTTCTATATAGAGATAAGCTGTATATGTACTAGTATGGCTTGGTTAAAGACCGACAAGGTCGAAACGCGTAGCCTCTGTCTGTTATGGCACCTGTGGAGAGCGCATAAGCTATTTGTGCATTTTAATACATTTTTTCAATAAAGAAGAAAAGGATTTTATACGCAGCTGGAACCAATTCTTCCATTGCCTTGTTCGTTTCCACGTTTGTCTGCACGGAGTTCCGAGGATCTGGCAGGTGGCTGGTGAGCTGGCTTACTTTTCATTTTATTTCTCCTTCGTACAATCTCATTCTAAGGCGAAGTTCTCATTATAGCCTAAACACTGTATTTTTCCAATGTGTTTTTTTTTCGGGGGTACAGAAAATCTTCTGCTTTTGGCAGTTCAAGCAAAGTGCATGTGAATTTATGAAAAATCATATCTACTGTATGTTTAAAGGTGCTATGGAGCTACATTTTTGCTTTTCTACTTATAGACTTTTGTGGGCACCCTGAAAAAATGCATGTAAAAAATGTTACTGTGTTTCTAAATGTATTTTTGTTATTTAAAAAAAAACATTTAAAAAAATGGAGCTTCATATATGTAACTGAAGAGCATGAAGAAAAGAGAAAAATACTGGAAAAACAATGGAATAAAAACACAAAAATGTAAGTAGCTTTCCATTGTCCATTTTGGTGTGGACATTTGTAGAAAAAAATGCAGCATTATTGCAAGACCAACAGGTGATTGTAGTCATTATGCACCCTAGGTCAGGCATGGATTGATAATCTGCCCAGGCGAGCAAATGCCCGCTGGGCCAGTGGCTCTGAGCTTCAAAATGGGCCACCAGCCCTTTAAATCTTCTGCACTGGCCCTGGTGCATGCATACTCTCTTGGTGCATGCGCTGACCAGGGTCGCCGCAGCCTGTGTCAGCTTGTGAGCGCGGCCCTACTCAGTGCGGAGAAGCAGGAAAGCGCAAACCAGGACCTATGCAGATGCTTGAAAAGCCCTCCGCCACCACCCTCACCTGAAGCTTTCCCTGGGGCTTTGTTCCTTCCTGTCCCGCAGTGGCTCCCAAGTGCGCATGCTGTTGCTGCGGTGGTGGTGGTGGTGCTGGTGGCAGCTCCTCCACCTAGCCGTCCCCCCTGGACCCAAAGGATGGTGTGGCTGGTAGTGGAGCACCTGCTGCTGGGACATGTTCTGGTCACACTGCATATCACTGTGCTGTGAGAGAGTCCTGCCAGCCAGGCCAATGTCAGCAGCCAGCACCAGGTGAGTCTGCTCCCGGCTACTGCACTCCCAGAAAGTTTAGGAAAACTTTACTAGATGAAGGGAAAGAAAGAAATAAGTGATGGATGATGCCTCCTGCGGCTCTAACCCTGGGTGCAGTGTGAACATGATAATGTGGGGGGTTAAAGGGAAACTGTACATGATGATGTGGGGAGGTTAAAGGGGGACTGCACATGATGTGGGGGTTAAAGGGGGACTGCACATAATAATGTGGGGAGGGGTGTTAAAGGGGGACTGCACATAATGATGTGGGGAGGGGGTTAAAAGGGGACTGCACATGATGATGTGGGGGTTAAAGGGGGACTGTACATGATGATGTGGGGAGGGGGGTTAAAGGGGAACAGCACATGATGATGTGGGGAGGGGGGTTAAGGAAGGACTGCACATGATGATGTGGAGGTGTTAAAGAGGGACTGCACATGATGATGTGGGGAGGGGGGTTAAAGGGAGACTGCACATGATGATGTGGGGGGATAAAGGGGGACTGCACATGATGACGTGGCAAGGGCTTTTAAAGAGGGACTGCACATGATGATGTGGGGAGGGGGGTTAAAGAGGGTCTGCACATGATGATGTGGCGAGGGTGGTTAAAGGGTGACTGCACATGATGATGTGGGGAGGGGGTTAAAGGGGGATTGCACATGTTGATGTGGGGAGGGTGTTTAAAGAGGGACTGCACATGATGATGTGGGGAAGGGGTTAAGGCAGGAGTCAGTCACACTAGAGAGAAATATGGACAAGTGCTACGCGATAAAAAATCGCATAGCACTCGGACCAATGTTAATCTATGGGGCAGCTCGCATCATCTGTTCTTTTTCTCACCCGTTTTATACGTGCAAACGAAATCACAGCATTCCACCATATCTCGGCCGAGACTTGCCAATGCAAGTCTAAGGGTGCGGGAAAAAAACAGATTACACACGGAACATGCGTGTAACTTGCGAGAAATACGCATCGGTGTCCTTTAGAAAAGCCGGCAATTCAGTGCGCTATACTGTAAAATCACACTGACATGTTAAACTAGAATAGATAGAATAAATGTATACACATAGCATAGGTACAGTATATATATATATACATATATGTCAGTGAGACACACATATATATATATATTTCATTCAGGGGTAGATAACAGAATAGCCAATAATTCAATTGTCGGCGTCTGTAAAATCATTACAGAACCTGACAGGATATGAGACATCATTTACATACAGAAAACCATTGCATATCCGTTATTTTTTTATATGTCCCTCACTAATAATGTTAGTAGTGTATGTGTGTAAAATTTTTGAGCTGTAGGTATTAAATTAAAGGATTAATTCCCACCCAATTTTCTCCACCAGAGAGGGCAAACCAGTGACTGAGGGCAGATATTGATAGCCTAGAGAGGGACCATTGTTTTTGGGCCCCTCTGGCTAAAAAAATCTGCCTCCAGCCACCCTGGAAAAGGCGCATCTGTAAAGTGAGCCAATTTCGGCACTTACTCATTCTCTTCTTATAGCCCTGTAGGGGATGGCATATGGGGTAATAAGGGGATAATGTCACCTTGTTATTGTAAGGTGACATTAAGCCTGGTTAATAATGGAGAGGTGTCAATTAGAAAATTATCCATTATTAATCCACTAGTCTGAAATGGGTTAAAAAAAAACCCACACACATTAAGAATAATGACTTTCAATGAAATAAATAAACACACATTTTTTCCATCTTTATTTCACTCCCAATCCAATCAAAGCCATCGTTCTCCTGTAAAAAATAAAAAATAAAAAAGCAAAAATATCCCATACCTGTCCGCCGTTCAGTCATGTCCCATGCTGCAATCCATCTGAAGGGGTTAAACAGTTTACAACCGGGACCGGTGCTAATGCGTCCGGCCCGGCTGTAAACCACGGAGGAATGAAGGAAAAGCTGCCTGTGCAGCCTCCCCACCTGTCCGGAGATGAACTGATTAGTGTGGGAAAGTTTCTGAACATTTTTCCACGTTGATGAGTTCACCTCAGGTCAGGCGGGGAGTCTGGGTAGCCCCAGTGACGTCAGCGGTAGTCACTGAGGCTGCAAAGACTCCCCTTTTGACCCGCGGTGAACTGACAGTGTGGGAAAATGTTCAGAAATTTACCCACGCTAATCAGTACTTTTCCGGTCAGGTGGGGAGGCTGTGCAGGCAGCTTCTCAGTCATTCCTCCATGGTTTACAGGGACTGTTCATCACAGACAGCATTCATAGCTCTTCAGTAGTGCACACAGTCTCAGCTGGAGCCTTCCTGCTGGTGCTAGTGTTCAAGTGTGCCAATACTTGAGAAATGATTATTCTGAATATTCATTTCTCTTAAGTATCAGCACATGTGACCGCCAACTCCAGCAGGAAGGCTCCGGCTGACACTGCGCGCTACTGAAGAGCAATGAATACTCATTGCTCTCGGCGCAAACAGTCCCTGTGTGCAGAGCACTGAGTATTCCGGCAGCAGCCCTTTGGCTTGCAAGCAGCGCATGACATCCCTACGATGCATTGCTTACAAGTAGAGTTGAGCGAAACGGGTCGAACAATTTCAAAAGTCGCCGACTTTTGGCAAAGTCGGGTTTCATGAAACGAAACCCGACCCTAGGATGAGGTCGGCCACGAGGTCGGCGACTTACGCGCCAAAGTCGCGTTTCAAAAGTTTGTTTAGCGCTCTTTTTCAGCCAATCAGGATCCACGGACACTGTGGGCAACGTGATGACATAGGCAGGGGTCACCACCATCTTTCAGAAGGGCATGCAAGTGATTGGCTTGCTTTGGTGGGCGTCACAGGGGTTATAAAAGGGCGTGCACGCCGACCGCCATCTTACTTCTGCCGATCTTAGCATAGGGAGAGGTTGCTGATTCTGTAGGGAGAGCGTTAGGCAGGGAAGAAGACAAAAAAACTGCTTCTGCTGCTAGCGATTTTGCCTGTACAACACACCAGTCACTGTGTGTGCAGTGCAAGGGGAGGCTATATTGTGGTGGATCAGCGGTGTTGGTTGTTAGGCTGCCTTCTAAGGCTTCCTGACAGCTGCATTGCTGTTTCCCCACTGCTCTGCAAACTGCTTTTTTAAAAGCAATCCCAATTTTTTTTTTTGTCCTGCTAAGGTACTGAGCATGCATTTATTCACACCATACAGCGGTGTACGCTCCTCACACAGTACGGTGTAACGGCTGTTATCACAGCCACAGTGAAGCTATCTGTGTGTCACTGTGGAAGGATAAGTGGAGGACTTGTTCCGTTCTTACAGACCTACACTCTAGGGAGATTCCTATTCTGCCCAATTCTACAATTCACTTTTTTCACACCTGTGCCATCGAGCCTGTGACATAGCGCTCTGATATTCAGTGGGCCTCACACAATCCAAGTGTCCAGTGTCCACAAGTGTCTGCAGAAATTCAAAATCTCCCTTATCCTGTAGTCACTTCTTTCACACCTGTGCCATCGAGCCTGTGACATAGCGCTGTGATATTCAGTGGGCCTCACACAATCCAAGTGTCCAGTGTCCACAAGTGTCGGCAGAAATTCAAAATCTCCCTTATCCTGTAGTCACTTTTTTCACACCTGTGCCATCGAGCCTGTGACATAGCGCTGTGATATTCAGTGGGCCTCACACAATCCAAAAGTGTCCAGTGTCCACAAGTGTCTGCAGAAATTCAAAATCTCCCTTATCCTGTAGTCACTTTTTTCACACCTGTGCCATCGAGCCTGTGACATAGCGCTGTGATATTCAGTGGGCCTCACACAATCCAAGTGTCCAGTGTCCACAAGTGTCTGCAGAAATTCAAAATCTCCCTTATCCTGTAGTCACTTTTTTCACACATGTGCCATCGAGCCTGTGACATAGCGCTGTGATATTCAGTGGGCCTCACACAATCCAAAAGTGTCCAGTGTCTGCAGAAATTCAAAATCTCCCTTATCCTGTAGTCACTTTTTTCACACCTGTGCCATCGAGCCTGTGACATAGCGCTGTGATATTCAGTGGGCCTCACACAATCCAAAAGTGTCCAGTGTCCACAAGTGTCTGCAGAAATTCAAAATCTCCCTTATCCTGTAGTCACTTTTTTCACACCTGTGCCATCGAGCCTGTGACATAGCGCTCTGATATTCAGTGGGCCTCACACAATCCAAAAGTGTCCAGTGTCCACAAGTGTCTGCAGAAATTCAAAATCTCCCTTATCCTGTAGTCACTTTTTTCACACCTGTGCCATCGAGCCTGTGACATAGCGCTGTGATATTCAGTGGGCCTCACACAATCCAAGTGTCCAGTGTCCACAAGTGTCTGCAGAAATTCAAAATCTCCCTTATCCTGTAGTCACTTTTTTCACACCTGTGCCATCGAGCCTGTGACATAGCGCTGTGATATTCAGTGGGCCTCACACAATCCAAAAGTGTCCAGTGTCCACAAGTGTCTGCAGAAATTCAAAATCTCCCTTATCCTGTAGTCACTTTTTTCACACCTGTGCCATCGAGCCTGTGACATAGCGCTGTGATATTCAGTGGGCCTCACACAATCCAAGTGTCCAGTGTCCACAAGTGTCTGCAGAAAATCTAAATATCCCCTGTCCTATAGACACCTTGTACCTTGTTTTACATTACTATATAGTTTGTTGGATTTTGTCTACATTTCTACCAAAAATGAGGAAGGCTGGTGGAAGAGGCCGTGGAATTGGGCGGGGGTTGGCAGCTGGTAATGATGGTGTTGGTGGTGGATCTGATGGTAGTGGCAAAAGCAAAATAGGACCGAATGCAGGAGGTGTTGAGCCTGCGTCATCGTCTGGCTCCATAAGGCGTCGAAGGCTTAGTTTTCTAGGAGTTGGCAAACCGCTTTTAACGCCAGAGCATCAGGAAAAAGTTTTGTCTTACATTGCTGACTCAGCCTCCAGCTCTATCGCCTCCTCTTCTGAAGTTGTAAAAAGTAAAAGCACAGAGTCGTCATTGGAGGCTCATGTTCATGAACCACACCTTTCCTTGTGTCCTTCACCCCAACCAAGATTGAAGGATGACGCAGGCCATACTACTGATTACTCCATGGAGCTGTTTTCACATACCATGCCTGGATTATCAAGTGAAATGGTGAATTACCCAGGCCAAGATGAATCTGACATGGAGTGCACTGATGCACAGCCGCTGATAGATGATTCTGCTGGTACATTCACTCAGAGCACTACATTGTCCTCGCAGTGTACAGAGCCAGATTCTGACCCTGATGAGACTCAGGTGCCCCTTCCCGCACACTATACCACCATACACGGTGACACAGAGGAAGGTGCACATGACATTGAAGAGGAGGTGATGGATGACCCAGTTGTTGACCCAGATTGGCATCCATTGGGGGAAGAGGGTGCTGCTTCCAATAGCTCAGATGAGGAGCATCCACAGCAGACATCGACATCGCAACAGCTGTTATCTGGCAGGCCCGGAGCACTCCAAAGACAGGTTCCAAAAATCAAAAGAGTTGCTGGACAGCTTGTCCAGAGGGTCAAAACATCACAGCGTGCTAGGCCGCAAAATGTCTGCCAAAGTAGGAAGAGTGCAGTGTGGCACTTTTTTTAACAAAATCCTCATGATCAGGCCAAGGTTATCTGTAAGAAGTGCGCAAAGACCTTTAGCCGAGGGAAAAATCTGAAAACTTTGAATACCAGTTGCATGCTTAGACATTTAACCAGCATGCACTTGCAAGCGTGGACACAACACCAAACCTCAAGTGCCACATGTGCAACTGATCACAAAGAAGGTAGTCAGCAACGCTACATTGTTTCCCCCACTGTAAGCCCACCGGTTAGCACAGCAGCAAATGTTGAGGTGTCGTTGCAAGGCCACAGCAGTCAGGGAATCCCACTGTTATATCAACGAAATACTGAATCTAGGCCATCAGAAAGAACAACAACTCCATCACCATCATCAACCCTCTCTCAGTCCGCCCTGTCCACCGCTACTTCCACCATATGCAGCTCTCAAGTCCAGCTCACCCTCCCAGACACTATGAGTAGGTCAAGAAAGTACTCAGTCTCTCATCAGCGTACACTGGATTTGAACGCCCACATTGCCAAACTAATCTCGTTTGAGATGATGCCCTATCGGTTGGTGGAAAGCGCAGCTTTCCGTGAACTCATGGCCTATGCAGTACCACGCTATGACCTACCCAGTCGCCACTTCTTCTCTCGCAAAGCCATCCCAGCCCTCCACCATCATTTGAAAGACCGCATTGTCCATGCACTCAAGCAGTCAGTGAGTGGAAAGGTGCACCTCACAACTGATGCATGGTCCAGTCGGCATGGCCAGGGCCGTTACGTGTCCATCACTGCGCACTGGGTTAATGTGGTGGATGCAGGGTCCACAGGGGACAGCGGTGGTGGGACAGTGCTGCCTAGCCCACGGTATAGGAAACAGTTGGCTGTAGGCGTTCCACCCTCCTCCTCCTCCTCCTCCAGAAGCGAAAGCTCGTCCACAGAGCGCAGTCGTACGAGCACTCCATCTGCAGCTGCCACTGTTGCACACGAGGTGTCCCCCTATCGAGCAGCTAGTGGAAAGCGTCAGCAGGCTGTGTTGCAGATGATGTGTTTGGACGACAGACACACCGCCGAGGTGCTGGCCGACTACTTGAAGCGAGAAACTGAGTCATGACTGGGCAGTGTACATCTTGAGGCAGGCAAGGTAGTTAGTGATAACGGCCGTAATTTTGTGGCAGCCATAGCCCTTTCAAAACTCAGCCACATACCTTGCTTGGCTCACACCTTGAACCTGGTGGTGCAGTGCTTCCTCAAAAATTATCCGGAGTTAACAGCCCTGCTCCATAAGGTGCGAAGACTGTGCGCGCACATCCGCCGGTCGCCTGTACACTCCATTCGTATGCAGAAGCTGCAGCGATTGCTCCACCTTCCCAACCACCGCCTCATTATCGACATTGCAACAAGGTGGAACTCCACCCTGCACATGGTGGAGCGGCTGTGCGAGCAGAGGCAGGCCATAATGCATTTGTGGAAGGATACACGGCCAGGCACTTTGAGAGCAGACATGGAGTTGACAGGTGTGCAGTGGTCGAAGCTGAAAGACCTCTGTAAAGTCCTTCAGTGTTTTGAGGAATGCACACGGCTGGTAAGCGCAGACGACGCCATTCTAAGCATGGGCATCCCACTTATGCGTCTGCTCATGCAAACTTTGACGCACCTTAAGGAGCAGGCGTCTGCAGCCAATGTTGACGAGGAGGAAGAGGTGGAGGGAATCCTTGATGACATTCAGCCATTGTCTGCTCAGGGACCTCTCCTGGACGAGTTGGAGGAAGAAGAGGAGGAGGAGGATGATGATGGGGATGATTACTTAGGGGAGGAGGATGCATCTCGTGGGGCAAGTGAAAATGTTGGCGTGGCAAGGTCTGGTACAGGGTTTGTGCGTAACTGGAGGGATGTGGATTTGCCAGAAAGTGCTCCTCCAACCAGCACTCGCAGTGCATCATTGACACCGGGAACATTGGCCCACATGTCAGATTATGCCTTGCGGATCCTAAAAAGGGACCCCCGCATTGCCAAAATGATGAACGATGAAGACTACTGGTTGGCCAGCATCCTGGATCCACGCTATAAAGGCAAATTACAAAACATCATGCCACAGGAGAACCTTGACCTAATATTGGCTAATAAACAAGCAACTCTGGTAAATCGGTTGCTTGAGGCATTCCCAGCACACAGCAGCGGTGATGGTTCTCACACGAGCCGTACGGGCCGGGGGCAGCTTGGCAGAGGTGTTCGTGGTGCACACAGCAGAAGTGGCGTTGGAGACAGGGGTTTCATGACAATGTTGTGGACTGATTTTTCAAATACCGCTCACACAACTGGTAATACTGCATCGATGGAAAGTGACAGGAGACAGCAGTTGTCAACTATGGTTACAAACTACTTTTCCTCCCATATCGATGTTCTCCCACACAGGTCATTCCCCTTTGACTATTGGGCCGCTAAACTGGACACCTGGCCTGAATTGGCCCAATATGCCTTACAGGAGCTCGCTTGCCCAGCTGCAAGTGTGCTATCGGAAAGAGTCTTCAGTGCAGCTGGATCAATCCTGACAGAAAAAAGGACCGTCTGTCAACCCAAAATGTGGATGATCTAACCTTCATTAAAATGAACCACGCATGGGTTTCCAAGGATTTTGTCCCACCTTCCCCTGATGACACATAGGGTGACAGAAAAATGGCTTGCTTTGGTACACCTCTTCCTGGGACTTGACCTATTTTGCCTTTTGCATCAGCTGAATGTCCAACATCAACATATGCCACTTTCTAAAACTCCCTAACTGTGCAGCCTCCCCCCCCCCATGGCCGGGGTCACCACCTAGCGCATGACACCGTGCGAGTGCCGTTGCCCTGGACAGGTGGGTAGGCCGACTCTTGGGCGCGGGCACTGGCACAGGGTCCCTCATAGTGCAATCAAGTGTCTCTGACGGTGGTGGTGCACACCTGCCGTCAGACACACCGCCGTAGTATGAGGGGCCCAGTGCCTGTACCGACGCCCACGAGTGGGCCCCCCTTGCTTGGGCAGGGCCCCAGCATTTGCAATCTTTACCTCTTCCTGCTCCTCCGCTGTGTAGTCTGGGCCGTCAAATCCATACTGTGCCTGACACCGTCTGAGCCTGCCTCCTGATGTATAGACATATCTTTTGAATGTGTACGCTATCCATACATGTTATCCGGGGATACGGTACCCTTTCTCACCTTTGTGTAATCACTTGCAAGCCATACTGGGCCTAACACCGTCTGAGCCTGCCTCCTGATGTATAGACATATCTTTTGAATGTGTACGCTATCCATACATGTTATCCGGGGATACGGTACCCTTTCTCAGCTTTGTGCAATCACGTGCAAGCCATACTGGGCCTAACACCGTCTGAGCCTGCCTCCTGCTGTATAGACATATCTTTTGAATGTGTACGCTATCCATACATGTTATCCGGGGATACGGTACCCTTTCTCACCTTTGTGCAATCACGTGCAAGCCATACTGGGCCTGAGAACGGCTGGCAAGCTGTTAAGCAAGCTACAGCACCTGTGGTTTGCACACGTAAGTTTTTCATTTTTTCAGGAATGTCGGTTAGGCCTAATTCCGGAACTGCGGTTGACCTGCACTTACTGGGAAATCATCGTTCGCGAGTAATAATTGTAATCAGTGATTCCCATCACTAACGTTGTTCAGCGGGTTATCTGCACCTGTAAGCGACAAACGCTGGCCTTTTCAGTGTAGCGCACATGCAGCCACGGACATGTAAGGGCATGACACACCAGTTATTGGCCAATCTCATGTGCCAGAGCCTCATGTGTCCCTCTAGTAAGCCGGACTCGGACCGCGGGGCATGACGGAGTCTCGTTCGTTAACGGAATTAAGCTTGCAATGTGTGCATCTGTTCTGTAGCTGGCATGGTTGAGGTTGCCGTGTTGAGTCAAATTACGCCGTAGGCTCCACTCCTGGTGGTGCCCTTCTGGACATTCCTTTAAGGTTCAGCTTTGCAACCATACTGCCCACGTAAAACAAACACTTTGCCTTCATGAACGCTGTTTGGAGGGTCATGACTCGTGGGAATAACGCCGCCCAATCAGTTAACCTGCTAGAGAGATCCTTCGTTGCTCCCAAGCATGACATCACACTCCCTAGGAGGAAGGTAATGCCACTGTGGCGACCGTACTCCTGGGAGCGACACAAGTGCACTGATGCCCAGCCACTGCTCGATGAATCTGCTGGTACATTGACCCAGACCACTACATTCCCCTTGCACGCTACACGGCCTGAATCTGACCCTGATGAAACTCAGGTTACCCTTCCCATATACAGTTCCATCTTACACGGTGACAAAGAGGAAGCTGCAGATGAAAGTGGAGGTTCGGCCCACCCGCCATCAGACACACCACCGTACTATCATGGGCCCTGTGCAAGTGCCGTCGCCAACGAGTGGTCCCCCCCTGCTTGCTCAGGATCACAGCACTTGCAAGGTTGAAATACTGTGCAGTGAGATGGAAGATGGGGACGACGAGGAGTCCAGACTAGTACAGGGATTCCCTAGCGAGGAGACTTATTTCATTGTTTTCAATGTTGGGACAGCAATTTTTGGGGAGCACTATACTCTGGAGAATGATAGATGGGGCCCACCATACACTGGAACATTCCAAAGGTGGACATCAGACACTGGAGCAGCATTTACAGGGCCCATTATACACTAGAGCATTAGAAATGGGGCCCATTATGTTTGGAGCATTATTTGGGCCCATAAGACAGTGGAGCTTCATCCATGGGGACCAACATATACTGTAGCATTATGTGGAGCGCATCATATACTGTTTCAAACATTATATGGAACCAATGATTCTGTATGGAGAAATAGATGGGCCTCGTCATGAGATGTAAAAAGTGTAGTATTTTTCATTGTACTATACCGCTATTTCTCTGCCGTATCGGAGCATGATGAGTTGTGGTATGTGTTAAAGGGGCGCTCTTTCGCCCAGGGCACATGAAAACCTGGAGCCAGCCCTACCCCCCCACAACTTTAGCCAAATAACCCCCATTTTTCAGTGCGTAACTTGTATTATGAAGTTAATTAAGGTTGACCAGCTTAAGTAAGAAGAATTGATGCTTTTGGCATTCAAATGGGCACTGTAGGTGTGTTTCCTGTCCTCCTCTCACTGCCGTCTTTTATTCCCCATTGACTTACATTGGGTTTCGTGTTTCGGGACGACCCCGTCTTTTCCCTATAATCGGCCGATCTTGCTCGACCCCACTTTTGGAAAAGTCGGGTTTCACGAAACGAAACTCGACCATAAAAAACCAAAAGTCGCTCAACTCTACTTACAAGCATACAGCAGCTGATGGTGTCAGAATAAGATGCCTCAAGGGAGCGCCGGGAAGGTAAGTATAATGGTTTGCTTTTTTAATCTTTTCTGATGGTGCCATGCATACCAGGATAAGGAAAGGATGGGACCAATCATATCAGGAAGAGGATGGGGCCATGCATACCAGGACTGGGATTGGGGCCAATCATACCAGGTTAAGGATGGGACCCTGCATACCAGCATAAGGATGAGGGCGATCATTCCTGCCAGGATAAAGATGAGGTGGACCATTCCTACCAGGATAGGGATAAGAAGCCATTGATACTAGGTCGAGATGGGGCCCTGCATACCAGGATAGGGATGGGGCCCTGCATACCAGTATAGGGATTAGGGTGATCATTCCTGCCAGGATAGGGATGAGGAGGCATGCATACCATGATGGGGATGAGGAGGCATGCATACCAGGATAGGGATGAGGAGGAAATGCATACCAGCATAGGGATGAGGGAGCCATGCATACCAGGATAGGGATGAGGAGCCATGTGTATCAGGATGGGGATGATGGGACCATATTTACCAGGATAGGGGATATTAAGTACAGAACTGACCACATTTTTTACTTCCTTTTTTTCTCCTAATTTCCCATCTTGTAGTCCGAAAAATACGGTGTATATGTTGGAAAACCCATTTAAATGGATTATGCAAATTAATCCCCTATCCTGAGACCTATATGGCCGCTAGGACCCACATGATCCCGAGAACCAGCGTTCTAAACAAAAGGTCGATCATGCACACTGCGGCGGCATTCACACATGGCACTTCATATAACGCCTTTAAGAGGAGTGTTGAAGGGCACTACAAAGTATAGCAAACTCCACTGATTGGGTGTGGGGAGAGTGTTATAGTATGTGTGATGGTGAGATTTGTGTGGCAGGGCTGCTTTCTTGGCCCTGTCCGGCCCTGCCCTAGGTCATTTTGCAGTTATTGCATTTAGTGATATTATTATTATTATTATATGTATCAGTGTATGTTGCTTAGAATCAAATTAATTTAGACACAATCATATAGAACTTTCACAAGTACTTATTACAATCCTGAGAAACCATACAATTAGCAGCAATGATATACAGTTAGGGATGAGCGAGAATATTCGTGGTTATTCGGTACTCGGTGAGTAATGCGATACTCGCGGTACTCGAACCAAAGCGATTATTTCACTACTCGCTTTGCTATTCGGTTCTCCGGCCCAACAGTTGCCATTCACAGTAATGCCGCACCCTTCTTGGTTGTGGGCGGCATTACTATAATTGGCTGGCCGCCCAGCTTCCTATGAGTCATCAATCATAGCCTGGCACTAAGCCCTGCTGCTGCCATTTTCTGCACATTGCATGCAGAACACAGCTAGTGTAGGGAGAGTGTGAGCCGCTGCTAGGGAGAGTTGTGTTTTTTGGTTGAAATCAGCCAGAAATCCTCTGTGAAACCCAAAAGCTCTTTTCAGAGCTAAAAGTAAGGTCAGGGACCGAGTAGTAACCATTTTCCCAGCTTTTTTTTAGGTCACTTTTACCCCTGCAGGGCAGGTTTTTTGTGCTGCTGCCGTGCTGCATTCACAGCGAATAGCATGCACGGTACTGCGTAACTAACACGCAGGCAGCACCGTTGTCTTGTGTGGTGTCTGGTCTGCGTATTCTTGCCTTAAACCTCAGGGCAGTTTTTTGTGTGCTGCTGCTGTGCTGCATTCACAGCGAATAGCACGCACGGTACTGTACAACTGACACGCAGCCAGCACCGCTGTCTTGTGTGGTGTCTGGGGTGCGTATTCTTGCCTTAAACCTCAGGGCAGTTTTTTGTGCTGCTACCGTGCTGCATTCACATAATAACAGCAAATAGTACGCACGGATAGTACTGCACAGCTAACACGCAGGCAGCACCACTGTCTTCTGTGGTGTCTGGGCTGCGTATTCTTGCCTTAAACCTCAGGGCAGGTTTTTTGTGTTGCTGCTGTGCTGCATTCACAGCGAATAGCACTCACGGTACTGCACAACTGACATGCAGCCAGCACCGCTGTCTTGTGTGGTGTCTGGGCTGCATATTCTTGCCTTAAACCTCAGGGCAGTTTCTTTGTGTTGCTGCGGTGCTGCATTCACATAATAACAGCAAACAGTACGCACGCACGTTACTGCACAACTGACACACAGGCAGCACCACTGTCTTGTGTGGTGTCTGGGGTGCGTATTCTTGCCTTAAACCTCAGGGCAATTTTTTAGTGGCAGCACCGCTGTCTTGTGTGGTTCCTGGGGTGCGTAATCTCACCTTAAACCTCAGGGCAATTTTTTTCTTGCTGCTGCGGTGCTGTTTGTAAAACACAAAGCAGTACTAGGCTGTAGTGCTACCTTCCACAAAGCACTAACTGCTCCTTGTTCCCTAATGTCTGCATATAAACATCTGCAACTATGGCAGAAAAATCCAAAATTCCAAAAAAGGCTGTTGTGAAGGGACAGGGATGTGGACGTGGTGTCGTTGGTGCCCAACAAGGCACAGAGTCTGTGAGATTGAAGAAGGTTGATGCATTTAGTTTCCTGGTGAAATTTCCCAATCTGGAGCATAAACGGGCCTGGAAGTCAGAAGAACAAGAGCAGATACTGTCTTGGATGGCTGACAAGGCCTTCATGAAATGTTCTAGCAGCAACCAATCGTCCATGACAAAATAGTCTACTGTCCATACAGATTACGCTGGGTCATCCTATTCTCAACCTGTTCCTAGTTCATCACCCGGTGGTCAGGAGTCACAGGAAACATTTGACCCCAACCTTGGTCATTCCGAGGCTCTGTTTGGTGCATTTTCTTTTGTTGCCTCTGGTCTCTCACCGCGCGTCATTGAAGAGGAACATGAGGGGGTATCGTCTGTTGAAGATGGCCAAATATTTGAAACCCCACATCCAGAAGAAAGCCACTTTCATCCACGTGATATACCGGGTGAAGGGGTGGAGGCTGTTGGTGATGACACACAGTTGCCATCTGTCCAGACGCCAATATCAACACGGAAGGAGGATGACATGGACGACGAGGTGGTCGATGATGAGCCCACCGATCCGACCTGGGCTGTTGGCATGCATAGCCAGCACAGCAGCACAGAGGATGAAGGTGGATATGTAGTACCATCAAAGGCACCAAGGGCTACTAGTTTGAGCAGAGTGCAAACTGTGTCAACTGTTGCCAAGAGCAATCCCTCTGTGCCCCAAGTCCTTCTGAACCAAATGTTGTCATCTGTAGCATCTGCCATAGGAAGCTGAGCAGAGGCCAGGGCAAAGGCATCCAAAGCAACATCAGTATACGGAAACACATGGCAGCCAAGCACCCTAGTCGGTGGTCTGAACAACAGGGTACCAAATCAGTGTCTGCGACTGCGGGTAAAACCACTGCCATGTCGCCTGTGATACAGCCTCACCAATCTGCTGGGCAGAAAGCAGGTGATCATCATACCTCTTGCTCACAAGCTGCGGTTGCACAGACACAGGCCACAACAAGCTCATCCACTAATTTGTCCCAGGAAAGCGTCCAATTGTCCGTGCCCCAGATATATGAAAGGAGGCATAAATGCCAAGCCACGCACCCCCAAGCACAAATACTGAACGCGCACATTGCCAATTTGCTAGCCGTGGAGATGTTGCCGTTTAGGCTTGTGGGGACACAGTCTTTCTGTAATCTTTTGGCTGTGGCTCCCCCACGATACTCGGTTCCCAGCTGGCACAATTTTTCCCGCTGTGCTGTCCCCGTGTTACACCAGCACGTCTTAAACAATCTAAAGCGTGCTCTCACTCACGCCGTAACCAGGAAGGTCCATCTTACAACAGACACGTGGACAAGTACTTGTGGCCAGAGACGATACATTTCTGTCACGGCACGCTGGCTGAACCAGGTGGAGGGTGGGACAAAGTCTCAAACTGGAACATCAACACATATCCTACCCACGCCATGAATAGCGGGCCCAACCTCAATCAGGGTTTCCGCCTCATCATATACGTCCAGTCTCCCCTCTTCCTCCTCTGCCTCGTCATCCTATGCTGAATTACCCTCCACATCACTCCCAAGTTGGGAGCTGTGCAGCAGCGCATCGGCAAAGCGGCAAAATGCTCTGCTGAAGCTGATCTGCCTATGTGACACACCACACACTGCAGCAGAGCTTTGGCAAGGAATAAAACAAGAGACTGATCAGTGGCTCTCCCCACTGCAACTCCAACCTGCTCTGGTTGTCTGTGACAATGGGCGTAACCTGGTGGCGGATTTAAAGCTCGGGAAGCTGGTACACGTGCCATGCATGGCTCACGTGCTGAACCTGGTGGTGCAGAAATTTATAAAAACATACCCTGACTTGCCGTACCTACTTGAGAAGGTGCGCCGTATTTGTGCCCATTTCCGCCACTCCTCAATCACTGTTGCTAGTCTTGCAGCGCTTCAAAAGCAATTTAATTTGCCAAACCACAGACTGATTTGCGACCTGCCAACACGGTGGAACTCAACATATCATATGTTGGCAAGGGTATGTGAGCAGCAGAGGGCACTTTCTGAATACCAGCTTAAACATGCCCGTCACACTGAGACTCAGCCAAGACACATAACAATTGTCGACTGGGTGTGGATCGCTGATATTTGTGAGGTGCTTGATAACTTTGAGTACCGCACCAAGCTTGTGAGCAGTGATCAGGCTATTATCAGCGAAACCATCCCTATGCTATGTCTGCTGAAAAAATCACTGCAGAATAAAAAAATGGAATCTTTGCATGACCAGCAGCTGGGTATGGAGCAAGATTTCACAATGGGTGATCCTACCCAGCCCAGCCAATATCATCAAGTAACATTGGGGGATGAAGTGGATGATGAAAATGAGGAGGGAGATGACTTCTTTTTCAGTGGTACCGAGGGGACACGTCATGCTACAGAGGGGAATCCAAGCCCCTGCTTTATGTCTGTCCAGCATGGGTGGGCTGAAGAGGAGGAGGTGGAGGAGGAGAGTCAGTGTGAGGAGAGGATGGGTATTGTTCCTGTGGCGCCCCCAGGAGTATGGCCGCCTCAGTGACTTTGCCTTCCTCCAGGGAGGGTGATGTCATGCTTGGAAGCAGTGAAGGGTCTCTCTCGCAGTTAACCTATACATGCAACACAGTTCCACTCCAGGCCAGCAGGGGGGACTCTGAACCGGAATTGAGGGGAGGAGTGCTCTCTGAGGGCCAGGTGGAAGGAGTGGTCAGTTAGTGTGAGGAGGTCAACATGTGCAGACGTGTGGAGAGAAGCTGGAGGTTGAGCTGAGAAAAGAGAGCTCCCTCACAGTGAGAGCGCATGAACTGGAGCCTGGTCTCCACGGTTGTACGGATACTAATGGTCCTGCAACAGACACCAGAGGAGTAGGAGGCTGTAAATGCCCTACTCCCATCTAAGACTCGGAGGCACAACAGCACGGAGTGAGCCAAGAGAGGAATAGCAGCTACAGCTGTCTGCCATACGAGGAGTGCTAGTAGAAGAGAATTAGGAGGAACTTCAGTGTACAATAACTCAGTACTAGGAGTACTTCACTCAAATAGGCACTAGAAGGAGACTGCACAGCCCATCTGCCAAGAGAGAATCCCTGAGCTGCTTCCAGGCTAGCCTGCTCTTGTACCATCTGTAATCAGGACCCTGGACTAAATTTATCAAGTAAAGGTACAGAAATTGCACCCCGCTGTATCTTTGTCTGCTTCCTACCCTTCCGGCACTGCTACATCCCCGTGCCAACCACATCTACACTGCCCTGGGACTACAGCTTCACCTGTGGGGAGCTTTTACATCTTTGCTGCACCATACCATCAGTCCCAGTGGATCTGCATGCAGAGTCGGCTTAACATCTCACTTGCCGAACACCACAGATGGCGTCACGAACTATTCCATTAACTACATTCTACCATTCAATCTCCCTTAATACTTGGGCGTCCAGGGCCATGGACCGGGTCACCGCTGCTGTGACACATCCCACTGACACTGGCCAGGTACCGAGTACCCTACAGCCCTGGGAGGGCGACCCTTTCCTCCTTCAGGGGTCACAGAAAATTTGCCTCTATGCAGCTTGGCACACATGGCACACGTCATAGCTGACTGTCTGTGCCAAGACCCTTGCGTAATCCACATTTTCAAAAGCAACCTATACTGGTTGGCCACCTTTCTAGACCCATGGTACAAGGACAAATTTCCTTCGCTGCTGTTGCAGTCACCAAGGGGTTTCACAATGGAATCCTTCAAGAAGGCCATTGTCGATCATTTGATGGCAACAGCACCCTCAGACACCACTGCTAGCAGAGATACCAGCTCTGTGCAACAGCATTCATTAATGGGGAGAGATACGCCAAGCAGGTCCAAATGAGGTGGTGGTAAAATGTCCACAAACTGGGCCATCTTCAATAAACCGGCTCATCACCAAGGAGTAGCTGCAACAGTAGCAATGTCAAGGAGGGAGAAGTTGAACAACATGGTCAACGACTATCTAAGTGACCATACCTGCGTCCTTCCTGATGCTTCTGTACCATTTAATTACTGGGTATCCAAGCTGCATAGTTTGCCCGACCATGCCTTGGAGGTGCTGGCCTGCCCTGCTGCTAGTGTGATGTTAGAGCGTGTTTTCAGTGCCGCTGGGGCAATCATCACAGATACTCGCACACAGTTGACTGCAGAGAATGCAGACAGGCTGACTCTGATAAAATTTAACAAGGACTTGATTTTGCAACAGTATTTAAGCCCTCCAAATGACAGTATCCCAACCTAAAGTCACCCAACACGTTTTTCTTTAAAATTGGTGATCACATCTATCCCATTCCCTTCCCATACAAGCCCCTTTTCTTCTTCTTACACATGTTTTCAAAACTTGCTTCTGACACATGTACCTCATGGTCAATAAGTAGAGTTGAGCGACTTTGGTCGGATCGGGTTTCATGAAACAAAATTTGTTTCAGATGAAACTGGTCCAACTAGGGCAAAAAAAGTCGGAGTTTCGTCCGAAACCCGACCCCAATGCAAGTCAATGGGAAATAAAAGTCGGCATTGAGTGGATGAACGTCAGACCAGTTTCATCTGAAACAAATTTTGTTTCATGAAACCGATCCGACCAAAGTCGCTCAACTCTATCAATAAGCTAAAAACAATGTTACGTTAATTAATATTTCCCATCGGAGGCACTTGTAATGAGAGTGAGACCCTTCTTCCTTCATCAACCATGCTATCATGCCCCTTGGGCTAATTTTTGGAGACGCTATTGCTATGCCTGGACACTGGGCACAGCCACCTCTATGCTAGTAGTCCGACTCCTAGCTTCATCATAATTGTTTGGCCCTTCAGACTTGCCTTGCTTCCTTCATGAACTATGATACAACCCCATGGGCTAATTTTTGGAGACACTATTGCTATGCCTAGAAACTGGGCACGGCCACCTCTATGCTAGTAGTCCTGGCTTTATCATAATTGTTAGGTCCTTCAGATCTGCCTTACTTCCTTCATCAACCATGATACAGCCCCTAGGGCTAATGTTTGGAAGGCACTTATCTATGCCTACACATTGGGCAGTGGCACAACAAGGACAGAAGTCCAAGCTTTATAATTGTGAATCCCTTGTGATGAAGATGATGATGATGATGGGTGGCTTCTTCCTGCGCTAACCATAACACAGCCCCTACCCCTAGGGCATATTGCTCTCCTTACACCACTTACACACTTAGGTGTCAGTAGATTGCCTCCATCATCACTCGCTCTTACGGTACTTCTTCTGATATATCACTGCCACTGCGTAAGTGGCGTACAGGTCCCACTCTTCCGGCAAAAAAGTAAAGGACTTAAAATAGTGTATGTACATTCTAGTGAAGCAGTGGTGTAAAAACAATCGTGCAGCCGCTGACCAGGTGCCCCCATGTTATATACATTTGTTTACAGCATGCATTTTTTAACATTTACACATTTTTTAGCGTTTTCCTCAGTCCCCCAGACCGCCTTGAAGGGTCCAGCAGACAATTACTCGCATTTTCCATTGACTATCATTGGACTCGCTATTCGTACCGAATACCAAGTATTAGAGTATACTCGGTACGAGTATAGCGAGTCCAAATACTTCAGTACTCGCTCATCCCTATATACAGTACTACATGACGTAGCAAATTGTTACAGCTATTACATATTTCTGTATCCATTTGGATAATCTAACTTTATTCAGCTGAAGGTGATGTGATACTCTGCAAGCAGGTTAAGTATAGTTAATATATAATATATACAAACAAATGTTTTACTAGTGTTTCAAGTACAAATATTTGCACAAAGCTTAAAAAATTCTTTACGTAACAGGGGCAAGACAAACTTTCCAAATGCATAGTATAGGAAAAAAAAATAAGATTAATTGATCATAAGATATTTTCCTTCTAATAACTGTACAGTACGGATTACTGATATAGAGTAATTCATTGCACAATTTGGTTTCAAAATGCAGTAGAATTGTATTTATTTGTAGATGTGAAGCCTTCTCCCTGCACCTTAATGTGTGTGTTCTTCATGACAAATAAATAAAATCTTACTGCAATTCAAAACAATAGTGTGCAGTGAATTACTGTCTATTGATATAGTGGCTTGCAAAGGTATTTACCCCTTGGCATTTTTTGTATTTTGCTATCTCACAACTTGGAATTTCCCTGTTTTTTTTTTAGTTTGCATCAGTTCATATAAAGAACATGCCTAAAGCTATGAACATTTTCTTTTCTTCTTATTGTGAAGCAAACAACAAATAGAACAAAATAACTGAAAACTTTGGTATGCATAACTATTCACCCCCCTAAAGTCATTCCTTTTAGAGAAGCCTTTTGCGGCAATTACAGCTGCAAGTCTTTGGATAAGTCTCTATGAACTTTTCACATTTTACCCCTGGACTCTTTGCCCATTCCTCGAGGCAAAACTGCTACAGCTCCTTCAAGTTAGATGGTTCCTCTGGTGAACAGCAATACTCAAGTCTGACCACAGAGTCTCAATTGGATTGAGGTCTGGGCTTTGACTAGGCCACTCCAAAACATTTACACGTTTCCTTTTAAACCACTCGAGTGTTGTTTTAGCAGTATGCTGTGGGTTGTCCTGTTGGAAGGTAAACATTAGTGATGTCTGAGCACTAAAATGCTCTGGTGCTCGTTGCTCGGGTTGAGCAAATTGTAATACCCCGGTATTCAGACAGAATAATGAGCCCAATGAAACTCTATGGGAGTCCCAAGCATTTTACCACAATCTCCCCCAGGGGTCCTTTTAGGCTATGTGCACACGTTGTAAGCGTTTTTGCCGCTTTTTATTACCTGAAAGCGTGGCGAAAACGCTTTCATAACGCAACCCATTGAATTCAATGGCATTCCTCAATGCTGTGCTAATGCTGCATACTTTTCCACGGCAGAATCATATTGCGGAAAAATATGCAGCATGCTCATTCTTTGTGTGGAATCGCAACGATTCCGCACACATAAGAATGCATCGATCCGCTTAGTTTCCGCATGTGGCTATGCCCACAATGCACAAAGTAAGCAGATCATGTGCGGATGATACCCAGGGTCTGGAGGAAAGGAGACTCTCCTCCAGGCCCTGGGTACCATATCCCTGTTAAAAAAAAGAATTAAAATAAAAAATAGTGATATTCTCACCTTCCGGCGGCCCCCGCACCCATCCCGGTCCTCACGATGCTCCCGGCAACTCCCATTCCCAGAGATGCCTTGCGACAATGACCTGTGATGACGTAGCGGTCTCGCGTGATGCTACATCATCTTGGGTCATTGTCGCAAGGCATTGCTGGGAACGGGAGTTGCCTGGAGCATCGCGAGGATCAGGAAGGTGAAAATATCACAATTTTTATTTTTTTTTAATTATTTTTTACATTCTATCTTTTACTATTGATGCCGCATAGGCAGCATCAATAGTAAAACGTTGGTCACACTTGTCAAACACTATGTTTTACAAGTGTGACCAACCTGTCAATCAGTTTTCCAAACGATGCTACAGATCGCTTGGAAAACGCTAGCATTCTGCAAGTTAATTATGTTTGAATAACGCTAGTGTTTAGCGGGAATACGCATGCCAATTCCGCATGCTTATTTCCCGCAGCAGGGAGTCGCGGAATTGCCGTGGAAATTTCCGCGGCAATTCCGAACATGTGCACATAGCCTTAAGGACTAAAAACGTCTGAAAATGATGGAAACATTGCTCAAATGACATGGTGACATCATGTGGATCGCCCCTGGAAGCATTTCTGACTCCTAGTTCACAGCTTTAAACAATGTTGTCAGAGTTTCATGCCATTTTTACCGATGCACCAAAAAAACAACCAAAATGAAACCAAAGCAGATTTTGCTGGGAAATATGTTAAGGTACATCCTTTCCAGGTTAATAACTTGTATATAAAGCAAAATATTTAACCCCAGACCAAAATGTTCCTCCCCCACTTGGGCTATGTTCAGACGCAGGATTTTTGAAGTGTTTTTTAACTTTAACATTGCTTTCAACCAATGCAAATGCATTTACTTGGAAATACCATTGTAACATTTAACAACCCTAGCTTGCCATGTGGTGGGTGACACATAAGCAGACACATCTTGTTCAATTTAAGAAGGAGGGAATCTTAGAGTCACAGAGCCTATTTTTACCGTGGCATCAGGCGGCATTAATCTTTTTAAAGGGCCATTATTAAACAGTGGGTCTCCTAATCTGTTATTGTCTATGCAGTGAGTGGATGGGCTGCCAAGAATTATGATGCACCCCAATACCCCTTTCACGAGAGGTACAGGAGGTCTTCCTGAAAAAATGTTGCATTGAATGCAAGACCTGGCCTTCCCCAAAGTCATATGCACCCCAAGAAGCCTTTGAACCCAGGTACTGGATGGAAACATGAAAACCCACTTCACATTATTCATTTTGTACTCCCATACTCTTTTCTTATCCATTGACTGCAAGGCCTGCCTTGCTGCCAAATCATATGCACCCCAATAAGCCTTTCAATCCAGGTACTGGATGGGCACAGCAAAATCCACTTCACGTTATTCATTTTGTACTCCCATTCTGTTTTCTTATGCATTCACTGCAAGGCCTGCCCTGCTACCAAGTCATATGCGCCCCAATAAGTCTTTGAACCCAGGGCACAGGAAAAACCAATTCACATTATTCATTTTGTACTCCCATACTCTTTTCTTATGCATTGACAGCAAGGCCTGCCCTCCTGCCAAGTCATATGCACCCCAATAAGCCTTTGAACCCAGGTACTGGATGGGCACAGGAAAATCCACTTCACTTTATTAATTTTGTACTCCCATTCTGTTTTCTTATCCATTGACTGCAAGGCCTGCCCTGCAATCAAGTCATATGCACCCCAATAAGCCTTTGAACCCAGGTACTGGATGGACACATTAAAATCCACTTCACATTATTTATTTTGTACTCCCATTCTGTTTTCATATGCATTGACTGCAAGGCTTGCCCTGCTACCAAGTCATATGCAGGCCAACAAGCCTCTTAACCCAGGTACTGGATGGGAACAGGAAAATCCCCCTCACATTATTCATTTTGTACTCCCATTTTGTTTTCTTATGCATTGACTGCAAGGCCTGCCCTGCTATTAAGTCATATGCACCCCAATAAGTCTTTGAAACTAGGTACTGGATGAGCACAGGAAAATCCACTTCACATTATTCATTTTGTACTCCCATACTGTTTTCTTATGCATTGACAGCAAGGCCTGCCCTGCTACCAAGTCATATGCTCCCCGATAAGCCTTTGAACACAGGTACTGGATGGGCACAGAAAAATCCCCTTCATATTATTCATTTTGTACTCCCATTCTGTTTTCTTATGCATTCACTGCAAGGCCTGCCCTGCTGCCAAGTCATATGCGCCCCAATAAGTCTTTGAACCCAGGGTACAGGAAAAACCACTTCACATTATTCATTTTGTACTCCCATACTCTTTTCTTATGCATTGACAGCAAGGCCTGCCCTCCTGCCAAGTCATATGCACCCCAATAAGCCTTTGAACTCAGGTACTGGATGGGCACAGGAAAATCCACTTCACTTTATTAATTTTGTGCTCCCATTCTGTTTTCTTATGCATTGACTGCAAGGCCTGCCCTGCTACCAAGTCATATGCACCCCAATAAGCCTTTGAACCCAGGTACTGGATGGACACATGAAAATCCACTTCACATTATTTATTTTGTACTCCTATTCTGTTTTCATATGCATTGACTGCAAGGCTTGCCCTGCTACCAAGTCATATGCACGCCAACAAGCCTCTTAACCCAGGTACTGGATGGGAACAGGAAAATCCCCCTCACATTATTCATTTTGTACTCCCATTTTGTTTTCTTATGCATTGACTGCAAGGCCTGCCCTGCTATTAAGTCATATGCACCCCAATAAGTCTTTGAAACTAGGTACTGGATGGGCACAGGAAAATTCACTTCACATTATTCATTTTGTACTCCCATACTGTTTTCTTATGCATTGACAGCAAGGCCTGCCCTGCTACCAGGTCATATGCTCCCCAATAAGCCTTTGAACACAGGTACTGGATGGGCACAGAAAAATCCCCTTCGCATTATTCATTTTGTACTCCCATTTTGTTTTATTATGCATTGACTGCAAGGCCTGCCCTGTAACCAAGTCATATGCACCCCAATAACCCCAATCCCCCCTTGGAAGAAACATGGAGGAGGGTCTCTTAAAAAAATGTCCCATTAAAAAGGAGCAGGTCTCCTAGACTTGTAATGTCCATACACTAAGTGTATGGGCTGGCAAACATTTCCCCTGTGGGGTACACCTCAACCTTTTTCTGAACAAGTATTTTACGCCCAGCATAACCAATGTCCCTTTTTAATAATTCAACACTGGCTGTAGCAGCACGGAACACGTTAAACCTGGTGATCTAGTGGCAGTGGATGATGAGACGTTGAAAAAGGCCTCATTAAAAATAGCCTCAATGTAAAGGAGTGGGTCTCCTAGACTTGTAATGCCCATGCACTAAGTGAATGGGCTGGCAAACATTTTCCCTGTGGCTCCCTTTTTCTGAACAAGTATTTTACGCCCAGCATAACCAACAACCCTTGTTAATAATTTGACACTGGCTGTAGCAGCATGGAACACATTAAATCTGGTGATGTAGTGCCAGTGGATGATGAGACGTTGAAAAAGGCCTCATTAAAAAATAGGCCCAATGTATAGGAGTGGGTATCCTAGACTTGTAATACCCATACACTAAGTGTATGGGCTGGCAAACATTTCCCCTGTGGGGTACACCTCAACTTTTTTCTGAACAAGTATTTTACACCCAGCATAACCAACGACCCTTGTTAAAAATTTGACACTGGCTGTAGCAGCACGGAACACATTAAACCTGGTGATCTAGTGCCAGTGGATGATGAGACGTCGAAAAAGGCCTCATTAAAAAATAGGCCCAATGTATAGGAGTGGGTATCCTAGACTTGTAATACCCATACACTAAGTGTATGGGCTGGCAAACATTTCCCCTGTGGGGTACACCTCAACTTTTTTCTGAACAAGTATTTTACACCCAGCATAACCAACGACCCTTGTTAAAAATTTGACACTGGCTGTAGCAGCACGGAACACGTTAAACCTGGTGATCTAGTGCCAGTGGATGATGAGACGTCGAAAAAGGCCTCATTAAAAAATAGGCCCAATGTATAGGAGTGGGTCTCCTGGACTTGTAATGCCCATACACTAAGTGTATGGGCTGGCAAACATTTCCCCTGTGGCTACCTTTTTCTGAACAAGTATTTTACGCCCAGCATAACCAACAACCCTTGTTAATAATTTGACACTGGCTGTAGCAGCATGGAACACATTAAATCTGGTGATCTAGTGGCAGTGGATGATGAGACATGGAAGAAGGCCTCATTAAAAAATAGACCCAATGCAAAGGAGTGGGTCTCCTCCGTCAGGCGCAATAGATCTGACAGGCACACAGTAATTAGTTTCACTTCTCTCTCCTTGCCCACTTATCAGAAAACCCCACCCCTCCTAGTTATCTCCTGACTCTACAGGCTCTGTGAAACCTGATATCACAGTGACTCAGCAGACCTTCTAGTGAGCAGATATCAACACTTTGGCTTCTCAGGCACATTGCGCCTGATTTCAACACAAATTGAAAGGTTAGTATTTTCTTTTTTTATTCATCACGATTGTGTATTTAGCTTGTTTTATGAAGGATTAATGCTAAGTTAGTGTACATAAGTACTGTTTTCTTAGACAAAAGGAGGGTGGCTTCTAAGGCACATTGCGCCCTAACACATACTCTTTCTCTCTTGCTTCAGATTTTCTGCTGCAATGGCCAGAAAACAGTATGATTCATCTAAACCCCTTCATTTAGAAGAAATGAAGATTTTTTTGTTAGAAGATGATGAGGAAGAACCAGCAGTAACTGAGGATTTAGAGGAATCTAGTGACATTTCATCTGAAGATGAGGTAGCAGAATATAACACTGATTCTGGAACAGAGCAGGATGGTGATGACACTGATACAGAGGAAACAGACACAGATCTAGCTTATTATTTGGGCAAAGATAAAAATACAAAGGACGTCCCAAGGACATTCCAGAACAAACACCGACTCTACCACCTTCTAAAAGACGCAGTTGTACTACCTGCTCATTTGTATCTGGTTTCAGAAGGCTTTCTAAATATGACTGCAAAATATGTAAAGAATCAATCTGCCTTTCCCATGCAACTTTCGTCTGCCAGCCTTGCTTTTCTAAGTGTACCTGTGCTGCTTCTGCTGCAATTGAAACCACTGAAGATGAGTAGAAAATAATTAAGTAACATCTAAGTGCAATATCCTTTAAGTTTTTTTCCATAATTTTATATTTAAGCAATAGTTAAGTAAAGATAACTGGAGCCTATTTGGCGGTACTACCAAAAAGTGTTACTTTTAGTTTTAATAAGTTTATGGTTAATAAATGTTTTTTTTTGCATCTGATTTGGTGTAATCTCTTTTAATACATTCCTATGAAGGTCACTGACTACTTCTATAGTCCTGAAATTGAAATATGTAGCTACTATAGGTGGTTTTCTGACCTGTGCTTGTCAGGCACATTGCGCATGAACTGAGGAGAATCTATATTGCGCCTGACGGAGGGTTAATGCCCATACACCTAGGCTGGCAAACATTTCTCCTTGGGGGGGTACATATTTTTTTAAATTTGGTGACGGGCATCATAACACCCTTGCCAAAAAGAGTGGCTGGAGCATGACGGAATATGTTCACCCTGGTGTTCGAGTGGTGCTGGACGGTGAGGATGAGGATAAGGAGGAGGAGGACACCAAATAGCCAAAATCAGGAAGTGTATCCGCATGTTTGGTTCTGAAGAGGTGCATGGGAATACACCTCCCAAAAAGTCACTACATTGGAGTTTATGTTTCGCTGTCATCATTTGGTGGTGTCGAGAAGTCTGGCCCAATCCATCCCTTGTTCATTTTTACAAAAGTCAGCCTGTCTGCATTTTCCATTGAAAGGCGAATGCGTTTATCTGTGATAATTCCACCAGTGACACTAAAAATCCACTCTGACAAAACGCTAGCGGCAGGGCAGGCCAGGACCTCCAAGGGATAGAGAGCCAGTTCATGCCACGTGTCCAGCTTGGATACCCAATAATTAAAAGGCACTGATGTATCACTGAGAACGTTGGTACGGTCAGCAAGGTACTCCTTCAGCATCTTAGAAAACAATGCGTTCTTTGTGAGGTTACCCCGTGCCTCAGGGCAAGGGCGATGAGAGGGTCTGAGAAATCTGTCCCAGAACTTTGCCAGTGTTCCCCTGCCTCTGCTGGATTGGAGTTGTGTCTCTCTCGCCTGTCCTCCTTGGTTGGCCAATGAACGGTTATCTCTTCTGCCAGCGTTTTGAGATGGAAATTTTTTTAATAATTTGGTAGCATTGACCCTGTGGTACTGCACCATTTTAGTACACCTGTCTGCTTCTGGAACAAGATATTGAACGTTCTCCTTGTAGCGTGGGTCTAGTAGTGTCACTACCCAGTAATGATTGTTACCCAATATGTTTACAATATGAGGGTCACGGGAAAGGCAGCGCAACATAAAGTCAGCTATGTATGCCAGACTGGTAACAGGCAAGCCTTCCATGTCCTCACCAACAGGACTGACCAAGATGTCCTTCTCCTCCTCCTCCCTTTCCTTAGGCCATCGACGCTGAACAGACGGTATGACAGTTGTGCTTGTAGTACCGTCTATAGCGCATGAAATTAGCACCTGTTCTTCCTCCCCCTCCTTTTCCTCATTGTCAACCAATCTGCATTGGGATGACATGAGGCTGGGCTGTGTGTAATCACACTGTATGGTTCCTTGCTCCATGTCCTTGTGCTCTGCCTGCAATGCATCCTCTTTCATTGTGAGCAGAGAGCTTTTCAGAATGCAGATGAGCGGGATGGTGATGCTAATTATGGCGTCATCGCTGCTCACGATCTTGGTGGACTTTTCAAAGTTTTGGAGGATGTTACATATGTCTGACATCCATGTCCACTACTGAGGTCTTATGTGTGGAGTCAAACTGAAAAACGATGGCTTTGTTGATGCTGGTATTCAACAACTGCCCGCTTCTGCTCACAAATCCTTTCCAACATATGCAATGTAGAGTTCAAATGCGTGGGAACATCACACACCAGTCGGTGCAATCACTGCTGAAGCACGGCAAGGGCAGCTGAAGCTGTAGCTGAGTTTCTAAAATGGGCACACAGGCGGCGTACTTTCAACAGGTGAGCCGGCAGCTCCGGGTAGCTTTTTAGAAAACGTTGAACAATGAAGTTAAGCACATGGGCCAGGCATGGTACGTGTGTCAGTACGCCTCACCTCAGAGCCTCCACCAGGTTCCTGCCATTGCCACACACAACCATGCCTGGCTGGAGATTCAGCGGTGTCAGCCACACATTTGCCTGCACTTTTAGAGCTGTCAACAACTCTTCAGCATTGTGCTTTTTGTCACCTAAGCAAATTAGCTTCAGCACAGCCAATTGCCGCTTGGATTTGACAGTGCTGCAGTGCCTCCAGCTTGTGACTGATGTGCTCATTTCAGAGATGGAGGCTGAAGAGGAGGAGGTGCAGGAGCTGTAAACAGTGGGGGCAACCCTGATTGACATAGGGCCCGCAGTCCTTGGTGTCGGGAGGACGTTTTCCATCCCAAGGTCTGACTTGGTCCCAGCTTCCACAATGTTAACCCAGTGTGCCATCAGTGAGATGTACCGTCCTTGGCCACAACCACTTGTCCACGTGTCCATGGTTAGGTGTACTTTCCCAGTAACTGCATTGTTGAGGGCACGGGTAATGTTGTGGGACACGTGCTTGTGTAATGCCAGGATGGCACAGCGGGAGAAATAGTGTCGGCTGAGGATCGAGTACCTTGGGACGGCCACCGCCATCAGGTTGCGTAAAGCTTCCATTTCCACTAGCCTAAAAGGCAACATATTTCGAGCGCAAGCAGATGAGAAATATGAGAATTGAGTACTGTGGGGCATTGGATGCGTATTTCCGCTTATGTTCCAATGACTGGGGTATGGACAACTGAAGGCTGCACTGTGAAAAGGACGTGGATGTGCTTGATGATGCTGGTATTTGACTGTGGGCAACAGCAGGTGCAGGGCAGAAGGCATCTTTGCATGCACCGTGGAAAGGGGATTGGCTTGCACGCACAACAGTGGAAGAAGCAGTGGTGTCACCCGCAGACACTGTTCCTGGAGTCTGGGGTTGGGCCCACAAAGTCGGGTGTTTTGTTGCCTTGTGCCTGATCATGCTGGTGGTGGTAAGGCTGGTAGTTTTGCTACCCCTGCTGATGCTGGCATGACAGGTGTTGCAAATGGCCTGTTTGAGGTTATCGGCAGAGTCTTTAAAAAATAACCAGTCTCAGGAAGACCTAACAGTTGGACTGGCAACTTTCGTCATGTTGGTATTATGGGGAACGGTTGCATGCCTTCTGTCTGCAGCCACCACACTGCTTCTTCCTGCCTGAAGTGGAGCTATGCCTACCTCCCCCTGTGTGGTGCTGTCCTCGCTCTGCATGTCCTCCTGCCAGATTGGGTCTGTTACAATATCATTCACCACCTCATCTTCCACTTCCGCACGCTTGTCCTCCTCCTGACTTTCCGGCAATTGTGTCTCGTCATCGTTCACCTCTTCTGAGCGTGGCTGCTCAAATATTTGTGCATCACTACATGAAATATCATCTTGCCCCACTTCAAATGGACCATGTGAGAGGCACGAATCTCCAAATGGAAAACTGAACAGCTCTTCGGAGTGTCCGAGTGTTGGGATCAGTTGTCTCAGGGCACTCAGCATGGTGGGAGGAAGGAGTATCAGGGTGAGGAATATGCGATCCAGATTCATGGCTACTCTGACTTGACCGTGTGGAAGACAGGGTGCTGGTGGTGTTGGATAAGTAACTGGAAGTATTATCCGCTATCCAACCAACAACCTTTTCACACTGCTTGGGCTTCAATAGTGCTGTCTTGCCACGGTCCCCTAGGACTTTGGACACTAAGGTCCAGTGAGAAGATGTGGGTGTTTTTGGTGGCCCATTTTCAGCTTGGCCATGGCCTCGGCCTCAGTATGCACCATCATCATCACGTCCACTTCCCCGTCCCTTGCTACATGTCTTGCCCATTGTAAATGGACCAGAATATTATACACATTCATTACAAATGTCTGATTTGGGAGATACCTTGTATGTAATATGTGTGTGCGAAAACCACACTTTTACCTATCTGGACTGTAGGTAAAAATGTTTTTTGGCCTATCAGATTTGTGTCAATAAGTACGGCAACAGACTGCAAAAACACTGGAATATGTAGGCCTAAAATGGCCAAATTTTTGGCCCCATAATTGAGGCCTGTTTGGGAGATACCACACTGACAAATCTGTGGCGTGTATTCTTTGCTATTTTTGGCTAAATAGGGCTGTATATAATTATAGTGACACACAGAGCAAAAATGGAAAACCAGCTTAAACTGCCCAAACTTGTAGCACGCAGAGATATGAGCTGGCACGGAGATACCCCACTGACAAATCTGTGGCCTGTATTTTTTGCTTTTTTAGGCTGAGTAATGCTGTATATAACTACAGTGACACACAGGGCAAAAATGGAAAACCGGCCGAAACTGGCCAAACTTGGTGCACGTACAGGTATGAGCCGGCACGGAGATACCACACTGACAAATCTATGGCCCATATTTTTTGCTTGTTTTGGCTAAATAGTGCTGTATATAACTACAGTGACAAACAGGACAAATATGGAAAACCGGCCTAAACTTCCCAAACTTGGAGCACGCACAGATATGAGCTGGCACGGAGATACCACACTGACAAATCTGTGGCCTGTATTTTTTGCTTTTTTAGGCTGAGTAATGCTGTATATAACTACAGTGACACACAGGGCAAAAATGGAAAACCGGCCGAAACTGGCCAAACTTGGTGCACGCACAGGTATGAGCCGGCACGGAGATACCACACTGACAAATCTATGGCCCATATTTTTTGCTTGTTTTGGCTAAATAGTGCTGTATATAACTACAGTGACAAACAGGACAAATATGGAAAACCGGCCTAAACTTCCCAAACTTGGAGCACGCACAGATATGAGCTGGCACGGAGATACCACACTGACAAATCTATGACCTGTATTTTTTGCTTTTTTAAGGCTAAATAGTGCCTAAACTGCCCAAACTTGGAGCACGCACAGATATGAGCTGGCACAAAGATACCACACTGACAAATCAGTGACCTGTATTTTTCGCTTTTTTGGCTAAATAGTGCTGTATACAGTATAAGTACAGTGACACACAGGACAAAAATGGAAAAGCGGCCTAAACTGGCCAAATTTGGAGCACGCACAGATATGAGTTGACACGGAGATACCACACTGACAAATCTGTGGCCTGTATCTTTTGCTTTTTTGGCTAAATAGTGCTGTATATAAGTAAAGTGACACATAGGACAAAAATGGAAAACTGGCCTAAACTGCCCAAACTTGGAGCATGCAGAGATATGAGCAGCCACGGAGATACCACACTGACAAATCTGTGTCTTTTTTTTGCTTCTTTTGGCTAAATAATGTTGTATATAAGTACAGTGACACACAGGACAAAAATGGAAAACCAGCCTAAACTGGCCAAACTTGGAGCACGCACAGGTATGAGTTGGCATGGAGATACCACACTGACAAATCTGTGGCCTGTATCTTTTGCTTTTTTTGGCTAAATAGTGCTGTATAAAAGTAAAGTGACACACAGGACAAAAATGGAAAACCGGCCTAAACTGGCCAAACTTGGAGCACGCACAGATACAGTAAGAGCTGCACGCAGATACCACACTGACAAATCTGTCGCCTGTATTTTTTGCTTTTTTAGGCTAAATAGTGCTGTATATAACTACAGTAACAGACAGCCAAAAAATTGAATTTAGGGCTAAAATGAACAAAATTCTAACAGATGGATGGATGAGGCGTGTCACACATATACTGCACTGTAAAATATGTGGCCTGTATGTACTGTATTTTTGGGGGGTTCAGCAAAATGGTGTCTGTCAAGAAATTGTGTAAGACACTCAAAAAAAAATCTTCTCTACCGTACCACGTAAAAAATAAATATTTCTCTGTGCACTCAAAATTGATTTTTGGAACCCTTTTAAAATTGCAGGATTTTCACACTGTGCTCGGAAAAGGATCTGGCTGTATTGTGCACTGTCAAAAACCAAGTGGAGAAAAAAAAGGGCTCTGGATTGTTTTGCAATTAAAAAGCTCTATAAACCATGGCCAAAAAATTTTTCCAAGCCAATTAGACATGGGGCTAGGTATATACGGTCAATATATCCTACAGGTAACAGCAGCACCAGCACACAGGAAGGGAATGGACCCTCTTGATGTATGCAACAATATGTATATACACACATACACACATACAGTGCCTGCAGGCCTTGCACTAATATGTATAGAGCGTACACTGCCTACCTAACACTGCAACCTATTTACTCTGGAATTAGTCCTTAGAAGGACTGTTGGTTTAGCTGGATTTGAGTTGTTTAGGATGGTAGACCCCACACTCACTAATAAATCCCCAAATCTGATTTCTATCTTAGCAGCCGCTTTCCCTACACTATCTAAATCCGGAGCTGAATGCGCCGAGAAGGGAGGCGTCCGGTCTCTTATACCTCTGATGATGCTGTGCAGCCAGCCAATAACTGCACGACCACAACAAAGATGGCTGCGGCGTTTCATTGCCTGGCAGACAATCCATGCATCATGATTGGGTCTCTAAAGTCCACCAAAAAAGCTTGGTGGAGACTGGAGTTCCTGCGGAGTAATCCCGGAAATGCTCAGAGCTCGCCGAGTACACCGAGTACCGTGACACTTGGGCGAGTAACGAGTAGTGGCGAGCACGTCCGCTCATCACTAATGGGTATCTATCTTCTAAGCTCCTGTTGTGCCAGCTAGGATTATGGAAACAACCTAGCAAAACTGTACTAAGCACAGGCTTAGACTGGACCATAGGGGATCAGGTGAATTCTCTGATTGGCCCCTGTGTTGGGGTGGGCTTCACATCTCCTGACATGAGCAGTGGTAGGCACTGTATGCTGGATTATTTATATACAGATAAATGCAGCATCAGTTTGCTAATAACTGGCAAGTTTCTTGACCCGAATCCTCAGCTTCATATGCATATTTTATTGCCATTATTGTGTCCTGTTCTGAATTTGATTTTCTTTCAATCCTTTATCAATAAGCATTCATTTCCAAGGCCAAGCTAGATCACCAAAGGAACTTCTTTAAGTTTTCATCAACTCCCACATAGGTATTGCCTTTTTTACTTGAATGAGATAAAAGCTCTATGTAAAGTGTTATTTGAAACTGGTTTCCTATTGATGACAGTATATACTGTATCTTCCCAGTTTTACAAAGTTCTGTAAGGCATAAACTGTCAAAAATTATGGAACACCCTCTTGAAATTCCAAAGTACATTTTAAATTATATGTCTTTCTAATAAGGTGGGAAATTCAATTTAATGTTAAAACAAATTTTGGGCTCAATGATGCTCTGGTGAGGTATGGCCGCTACATAGAAAATGTAATTATCACCTGTAGGGCTGATATGGAAGCTGTACCAGATTTCTTCAAACACCTTAAAAACCACCAATTTAGCTTAAAATTCACTTTTGAAATAAAAGAGTGTATTGTATTTATTTATTTACACTGACGAGCAAAAGGGTAACAATGTTTTGAACTTTTGACTTTTAGGCTGTGTGCCCACGTAGCGATTTTTAAGCATTTTTGCCTTGATTTTCGGTGCGAAAACGCAGCGAAAACATTTGAAAATCGTGTACAGAACGCCCCCCATGCATTCCTATGGCATTCCGCACATGCTGTGCTAATGCTGCGCTTTTTTCCGCGGCGGAATCGCATAGCGGAAAAAATCGCAGCATGCTCATTCTTTTGTGCGGAATCGCAAAGAATTGCCGCGATTCCGCACCCATAGGAATGCATGAGAATCGCTTACTTCCCGCATGTGGCTATGCCCACCATGCGGGAAGTTAAGCGTCTCATGTGCGGTTGGTACCCACGGTGTGGAGGAGAGGAGACTGTCCTCCAGGCCCTGGGTACCATACCCCTGTAAAAAAAGAATAAAAAATAAAAAATCGGGGTATATTTACCTTCCGGCGTCCCGCGCTGCATTCCCGGCCAAAGTGTTCCCAGTAATGCCTTGCGGCACGGTCCAGTGATGACGTGTCTCGCAAGATCGCTATAGCAACGCGAGACTACGTCATCACTGGTCTCGCAAGGCATTACTGGGAATGCTGAGGCCCGGGATGGCAGCGCGGGACGCCGGAAGGTAAATATACACCGATTTTTTTATTTTTTTTAGCATTTTAACATTCTGTCTTTTACAATTGATGCCACATAGGCGGCCTCAATAGTAAAAACCTGGTAACACTTGTCAAACACTATGTTTGAAGAGTGTGACCAACCTGTCAATCACTTTCCAAGCGATGCTTCAAATCGCTTGGAAAGTGCTTGAATATCGCACACGAAAATCGCGGCAAAATCGCGATCATAATCGCGGTAAAATTGCGGTGAAATCGCGCGGAAAAAAACGCGCAATTTCTGGGAAGGAGTCCGGTTTTTGGTGTGCGTTTTAACACGCACCGTGGGCACATAGCCTTAAACTGAATTTACAAACTACTAACAAAATAATAAAAATTCAAATTTAGATTTTTAGATGCAAAATAGTAACAATGCAGGGACATGTCAAGAATCTGCATAACTATTCATATGCAAAATAACTGCAAGTCAAATTTATGTGTTGGATAGCCAAGATGATTGTCTGTAAAATGATGGTAGTCTTATGTTTGAAGCAGTAGTGGATAGTGGATGGTGAGATATGGAGCCTGAAACTCAAACGTTCAAAATATTGTCACCCTTTTGCTTGTCAGTGTATGCCTAACTGGACCTTGTGATACAGGAGGCTGTGAGGTTGTGAAAAATCAGGGTTAGGTGACTATAAGTTTTTTCCTAATTTAGTTTGTAGTCTTAGGGTTGAGGAAGGGAGGAAAGTTATGGCAAAATCAAATGGGGAATATGATGTGTGGACCATCATACTATGTATAGAGTGCATTATACTGTTAAGAGGGCGAGCTGTGGAGGCTAAAATATGTGTATAGGAGACTGTGGGAGCATTCATACTGTTATTTGATTTTGGCGGAGCATGTGGGGATGTCACACTGTATATAGAGATAATAATAATAATCTTTATTTATATAGAGCCAACATATTCCGCAGCTCTTTACAGTTTAGCAGCTTTAAACAAAACAAACAGTCATGAGCAACAACGTTAACAATACAATAATTAAAGCAAAATAAGGTGACCCTGCTCATGAGAGGTTACAATCTACAATGAGGTGGGGGAGATACAAAGTACAGGTGTGTATTTACAGTGATGGTCCAGCCATCTTGAGGGAGTCATATAAAATGACTTTGATTAGGGAACATGATAGGCCACATGGAACAAATTTGTTTTGAGGGAGCACCTAAAACTGTGCAAGCTGTGTATGGTCCTAATTTCTTGGGGTAGAGAATTCCAGAGGATTGGCGCAGCTCAGGAGAAGTCTTGGAATCAAGAGTCGGAGGTACGGATTAGTACAGAGGTTAGTCGAAAGTCGTTTGCAGAGCGCAGTGATCGGCTAGGCCGATAGACAGAAATGAGGGAGGAGATGTAGGGGGGGCGTGCTGTGGAGAGCTTTTTGGGTGAGAACAAGTACTTTTATTGGATCCTGTAGTGAATGGGCAGCCAGTGTAATGACTGGTGAAGAACGGACACGTCTGAGTACCG